>NW_027464640.1:0-1200000 GCF_043290135.1 Rhipicephalus microplus | reverse complement strand
ATGCGGAGTAAAAAGTGATCGCTGCCTGGGGTTTCGCCTAAATTTTCCCATGTAGCATCGCGGATGTGACGGGTGAGGGAGAGGTCGGGTCATGTGTCTCGCGTGACCGAGTTACCGGAACGTGTGGTTTGTGCCGGATCGGTAAGAAGCGTCAGGCTCAGCGATGAAATGAGCTCCTTGAGCAGCTCTCTGCCCCGGGCCTTCTCGTAGTGGTAACCCCAGTGAGGGCTGGGGGCATTAAAGTCCCCGACAATCACCAGTGGTTGTCGGGCCGCTATGCCCAGCGCCCGATGGAAGAGATGCGCAAACGAAGCCCTCGCAAGGCGAGGGGGACAGTACACGTTTAAGATATGTATTGATGGTTGGCCCCTCCGCTGAGACAGCCCTGATATCATGCAGTAGTCGTAAGGAAGATCCAGATCGAGGTCAACCTGTATCGCCGTGTAAGCTTTATGCACGAGGAGGCATGTGGTGGTGCCGCCTACATAGGAGCAGTATCCAGAAAGGGATGGAGCAGGGCCAGATTCTTGGAGCGCCAAGACGGCCGGCTGAGAGCCAAGTGAGCTGAGGAAAAGGGAAAGATGTGAACGCTTTCGCCTGTTCCCGAAGCTTCCAGGGTTCCACTGTATGATCTCGAATTTAGACGCAATGTTTGAACGGGACGTACGATTGGTAGCCATCGTGACTGTCTTAGGTTTTATATTTGGTCCTCCATGTCCCGCTCGGAATCCTCAGAGGCAGGGAGGGGCACGGAGGCCGGATTGTCCGACGGCAGGGTGGTGGTAGCCACCTTACGCCGACGCCGTGGAGCTGCACCCTCACTGCTCACCGAGCAGGAGCGGGAACGCGATGCCTTGGGTTGAAACTGGGTGATTGCCCAGGCTTGAATAGCCTGGGTAACCTCTACTACTATGCGTTGGACAGAGAAGCTGGTGAGGAGGTGATTAATCGAAGCTTCGACGCGCGTAAGGCGTTCCTCTATGCGCGGGGCGCGCTCCTCGCTAGGGAGAGTTTGGTTAGCGGGCAAGAGAACCTGAGGCGCCCCAGGAGCCTCAAGAGCTTCTGGAGTAGATGCGGCACTGGTTCCGAGTGCTGTAGTACACATGGCTGCTTGAACCGGCGGTTTAATGGGAGTGGACTTAGCGCGAGGACTAAGCTTGGACGTAGCTGGCGTAGCCGCCTGGACAGAGGAGGCAATACCGGATGGCCTTGCAGTACACTGTGTTTGGGGTTGAAGTCGCTTATTTAAGAGTTCGAGTTGTTTAGTTAAAAGATAATTTTGCTTTTGAAGTGCCGCAACTTGCTGGTGAAGGGCCGCAAGTTCGGGAGAAGGAGGATCGACAGAAGGGGGTGAGAGAGGCTTAGAAGCAGCTTTCCCAGCCCAACTGCTCACCTGAGGTACCGCCGCTGTTGCTTCGAGCGGTGGGAATGCTTGAGTGTCGGCGTGGAGTGGTGGTGCCGAATGATGCAGGTTGGTGCTGCTGTCTGGCTGTGACGAACATGAGGTGGTCCCTCGAGGAGATGTTGAGGGCTGCTTGCGTTTCCGATATTTTCGATATTTTGCCGTGCAGCCACTGGTCCCAGTCTCATGGGCGCCGTGGCAGAGGAGGCACTTGGGGTGGCAGTCATGGGAATTGAGACCTGCAGGTGCGGGGGTTCCACATTTGGCACACTGCGTTGAAGCGGGGTGAGGACACTGAGGTGGTCGATGGCCGATGGTACCGCACTTGGTGCAAACAGGGACCGTTTTCTTGTAGGCGCGGATATACGTCGCCACGCAGTGGTAGAAGAGGAAGCGGGGTAACTTCGTGCCCTCGAAAGTCACCACCGCCGCCGCGGAATCTCCGAGTTTGCGGACCGCAAGGATAGTACCTCGAGGCCAGTACAGTTCAGACTTTATCTTCTCCGGGCTTTCGGCGGGGTTTACGTTGATGACGCCCTTGCATGTATCCCCTGGTGCCTTGGCGTGACCTCGAACGGGCAGCTGCTGATCCCCCACTTGCAGCTGGAAGTCCCCGAGGAGTCGCTGTGCCATAGGCAAAATGGTAGTGCTACAGACCAAGATGTTCTGTTCCCAGATTGGCCACACTTGAATTTGCGTGGTAGTCCGGTCGCCGAGGTAGCTGCGGATGGCGTCGCCCGCGCGATCGGCCGGGACAAATGTGCGTAGCTCGCAGGGAACGCGATGTTTAACTACTACGATGTAGTCGTCGCGAGAGAGGCGAGGAGTCTGATGCGGACGCCACTTGCGTTGCTTCGCTGGCTGCGAGGACGGAGCAGAGGTAGGCACACCACCGGAGGGATGGCGCGCCGGCGTTCCTTGCAAGGCTGGGGAATGGCGGCCAGCTGTGGCGTCTCGTTGTTGTTGAGACGCAGACTTCGATTTGGCTTGCTTGCGTTGCCACAGTCTCACCTTGTCGTCGAGGTATTCATCTTCTGTTGGCATAGTGTTTACGGAGGATGAAATCTCCATGGACAGCACTTGGCTTGAGGTAGGATCATAGCCCGTAACCACGTTGGCGGCCGCCATCGCCGGGCTGAGAGCCCTTAGCGAGGCGGCGTTGTAGCCGGGAGTGAAGGATGTCCCTCAAGTTGTCAAAACTGGACCCACCTGGACGAAGGTGTTGTCTAGGCGAAGCGGAGAACTTGGCGGTGACGATAAATCCAAGTTTCAGGGGTACCAAGGTGGACGTCCGCAGAAATAGCAGAAAATCTACGGAGGTGATGTGGAGTGCGTCCGTCACCATCGAGCACTCGCAGCGCCCCCCAAGACTAGAGAGTGCTCGCGTTTTGCTAACGTAGCGTCGCTTTGCTCAGCGTGCGTGCGCGTCATCGCTACATTGGAGTATATTGGGCCCTTCAAGATGCGTTCGCGGCTATCTTGCTAGCTCCACATATACCAAATTTAGTGTTTCGTGACGCCAATAGATGACGAAAGTATGTTCTGGTGCAAACATAATCCTGTCACGCGTGTCATGTAACAACATGGCAACATACCACGCTCATAGCGTGCTCGCGGTCGTTTTGCTAGCTGCACATATACTATATTTGGTATCACATGACGTGAATAGATGACGAATGTAAACGAAATATTCAAACATGATAATCATGACAGGGAAGTCATGTACGGCATCATTTACCTCCACCTAGTAACGTTGTGCTGATTTTAAAGTGAAATATGAACCTTTCTCATTCGTGCTTGGCATATCATCGATTCCCACTGTACATGGGATCTGCCCATTTCCTTCCATGTCTTTTAGTGCCCGTGTCCTCTCTAGCTCAGGTGCGCAGTGTGCGTCAGCAATGAACCGCCAAGTTGCTACCCGTGCCAGTCTTTAACATTCCCTTATGTTCACATAGACGTTCGTTGAGTCACCACCCCGTTTGACCGGTGTACACCAATCGTAACGTCAGAGGGCGTACACACGTTCCTTCGACAATCAACGAACTACGTGACGTGCTTCTTGGTGCACGTCGTCGTCCTGTGTTCACGAGAGTTCACTTGGCGGTACATTGCTCCGAGTTTGTTTGGAGTGATAAAGAGAACACGAACGCCTACGCGTCCCACATTCTTTTTGAAGCGATGCGAGACGCCATGAGTATAAGGGATTGCCGCATACTTTGGGCGTGACACCTGTCATTTGTCCTTTTCTGCAGCTTCGGTGCATTTCTTGCACAAAAGAATTGTCTCACATAGCATGTGAGAGGGAAACCCAGTAGGAGTAAATCTCTCTGTTTGGTTGACAAAGCTGTCCTGTACCTTGGGGTGGCAAGATCGCTGCAGTACGTGGCTCAAAGCTGACACCACAATGCCCTGCTTCACTAGCTTGGAGAGGCCAGGTGTAAACGGCAACAGTGCCTTCTTGAAGCGGAGGAGAGCAGGCCCAACGGACGTGTTCCCCTGTGAATGTGAGTTCTAAATCCAGGAACCTCAGACGTTGCTCAGTTGTCAGCTCCATAGTCGAGTTAGACCATCAAATGTCACCTCAAATAGATGCAGAAGATGAGCGAGTTTCACTGGAGATGGCTTTATATGTGCAATCAACGTAGAAGCATTGTGCCGAGTTCGCCTCTTTCCTGTGAACTTCTACAATTTTTGTACGTGCTGCTACACCCAAAAAAACTTGATGAAAATCATCTAGCCTGCATAGACTCCCCTTATTCAAGCCTTTATATCTACCACTACCCTGTCACTCAACCCTGGCTAAAGTGTAATAA
Organism: Rhipicephalus microplus; assembly: GCF_043290135.1. Classification (NCBI taxonomy): domain Eukaryota; kingdom Metazoa; phylum Arthropoda; class Arachnida; order Ixodida; family Ixodidae; genus Rhipicephalus; species Rhipicephalus microplus. The sequence continues at coordinate 1,195,782 of NW_027464640.1, read as the reverse complement.
TGCATCATCACGGTGAAACGCGTTCTTTCTACACGTCCGTACTATTCGGTGCGTAGGATTGGATTGGATAAACTTTTATTTGGTCCTCCAAAACACAGATCACTGTGTTGCGGGCAGCTCCCACGTGGGGACTGAGATGCCAAGCTCCTCAGCCGCCTCGCGGGCTTGGTGGACAGCCCAGAGCTGATCTGCCAAGGACGAGCTGCGGATTGCCGCCTCCCATCTGGCAGAGGTGATGTGCGATAAATGAGCGAATTTGGTGCACTGCCAGAGCATGTGTTCTAATGAAACTGTTTCCCCACAATGTGGACAAAGATTACTTGGGTATAGGTCAGGGTACATGATGTGTAACATTTTCAAAGTAAGGTACATCCGCGTTTGCAAAAGCCTTAATGTAAGTGCTTGGGGCCGGGTTAGATTTTTGTGAGGTGGAGGGAAAATCCTTCTAGACAGGTAGAAATGTTTAGTGAGCTCGTTATATGTTGTAAGAATTTCGCGGTTATCCCCTTCACCGGTAGAACGCATCCCCGGGAGGCGCGGTTGGAGAGTTCTCGCGCCGCCTCGTGTGCTGCTTCGTTGAGATTGGGAGGGGAATCGTTGATTTGTCCAGGGTGAGCTGGGAACCAACTCAGAAGATGATGTGTTATGTTCTTGCCTTGCAGTATTTTCAGCGTTTGTTCACAGACCGTCCCCTTGGCGAATGCCCGTAGTGCTGCCATGGAATCACTGTAGACGACTTCAATGTTATCCATCTTGAGTGCTAAGGCGATGGCCACTTGTTCTGCAATGATTGGGTCTTTCGTCCTGACCGTCGCTGAGTTGACGACATGGCCAGCCCCATCGACTACCACTGCCACAAACGCTTTCCCATTGGCGTAGGAAGCCGCGTCAACAAATACGACCCCTCGTTCCTCGTTTGAGACTTGACGAAGTATAGTCCTGGCCCTCGCTACTCTTCTTCCGACGTTGTGTTATGGATGCATGTTTCTCGGTATAGGAGATACCGTGATAGTCTCCCTGATGTTGTCAGGGATATCATTGTAATTGCGTCTAATTGCTATTGGGTGTTGGCCCAGCTCCTGCAGGATCATTCTCCCCGACCTTGTAGTAGATAACCTTGCAAACTGTGCTCTCTCTTGGGCTTCTGCTATTTCTTCGAGCGTGTTATGTATGCCAAGCTCAAGCAGACGCTCGGTGCTGGTATGTATGGGTAGGCCCAGGACCTTCTTGGTAACTTTCCTGAGGAGCACATTCAGTGTCTCGGACTCTGCTCTTGACCAGTTGTGCATTGCTGCCTCGTATGTGAAGTGACTTAGAACAAACGCATGCATCAACCTGATGAGGTTGTCTTCCTTGATCCCATTTCTTTTGTTGGCCACTCTGCGTATGAGGTGCACCGCACTGTCTGTTTTCCGAGTTAACTTGGCTATAGATTTGCTGTTGGCGCCGGTAGACTCTATCAGCATTCCCAGGACTTTGATGGAGTCGACCCTCTGGATGGCATCCCCTTGATTTGTACGGAGATGGATGTCTATCTGGTTTAACGGCTTCCATCCCCTGGGCTTCGGTCCCCGTCGTGTAGTCCGATAAAGCAAAAGTTCTGACTTACTCGAGGAGCACTTGAGCCCGGAAGGGCGAAGGTAGTCTTCTACGGTGTCAATCACCTCTTGCAGAGCGCTCTCAATCTGCCCCTCGCTTCCACCTGTGCACCAGATGGTAATGTCATCTGCGTAGATGCTGTGCTTCAATCCCTCAATGCTCGATAATTTCTTTGACAGTCCAATCATGGCAATGTTGAACAGCATTGGTGAAATCACTGCCCCTTGTGGCGTGCCCCTTGCTTCTAGTTCGATTGCTGCGGTCTCGATATCTGCAATCTTCATCACGGCTTTCCAATCTGTAAGAAAGGACCATACGTAGTCATAGAAGGCTTTCCCTAGACCAAGCTTGGAAATTGCTTCAAGTATGAATGAGTGGTGGATGTTGTCAAACGCTTTTTCTAGATCTAGGCACAGAATGGCTCTCACGTCTCTGGTTTCATTGTCAATGACCTGATGTTTGATAAGCTTCAATGCATCTTGTGTGGATAGCCCTGCCCTGAATCCAACCATTATGTGTGTATATATGTTGTTATCTTCCAAGTACTTGTTTATCCTGTGCAGTATGGCATGTTCTGCGACCTTACCGATACATGGTGTCAAGAATATTGGCCTCATGTTGTCCAAGTTAGGGGGCTTTCCTGGCTTAGGAATAAGGATCGTGCTGGCCAGCTTCCACTGCTCTGGCACCCTGCCTCCTTTCCATGCTGAATTGATCATATCCCTCAGGGTTTCAATTGAATCGTCATCAAGGTTACGCAGGGCCTTGTTTGATATACCGTCCGGGCCAGGGGCCGACCTGCCGTTGAGATCATGCAAGGCTCTTCTGATCTCCTCGATGTTAAAGTCGCCCTCAAGACCTGGATTTGGCGTGCCCTGGTACTGTCTACTTGGTGGTGCCAATCCTCTTTTGATTGGGAGGTACTTATGCACGAGCTGCTGGACAACTTGCTGTTCTGTAGTGCGCCCTATCTCTTTATGCAAAATTCGAGCGATAACATGCTTTTGATTTGTTTTGGTGGTGTTTTCGTTGAGGAGATGCTTTAACATATTCCATGTCTTGCCATTGCGCATCTGACCATCGACGGAATTGCAGATTTCGTCCCATTGCTGCCTCGATAGTGCGCGACAATGTTCCTCGACTGATCTGTTTACCTCAGCTATCTTCTTCCTCAGTCTTCGGTTCAGGCGCTGACCCTTCCAACGGTTCAGTAGTGCTTGCTTTGCCTCAAGAAGATGAGCGAGCCGGCTATCCATTCTTTCAACCGGAAAATCTGTGGTAATAGTGGAGGAGACGGATTTGATGTCATCTTTAATCTGTTTGACCCACTGCTCCAAGCCTTGTCTGTGGCCATCTTGTTCCCTTTCCATCCTTATCTTCCTGAACTTATCCCAGTCTGTGAAATGAAATTCTCTCTGCTTTTTACGCTCCACGGAGAAGGTAGTGGCAAGAATGCAGTGGTCACTCCCTAGGTCTACAGCAAGGTTCATCCACTGGGCCTTCTTGATGTTCCTTACAAATGTAAGGTCCGGGGTGGAATCCCTGCAGCAAGATGTACCAAGCCTTGTTGGTAGGCTGGGGTCTGTGATTTGGATGAGATCAAGTTCACTGGCACTTTGCCAAAGTCGATTTCCTTTCCCAGTGTTGTACTTGTAACCCCATGTATGATGAGCGGCGTTGAAATCACCTGCTATGACGAGTGGACATTCCCCGGCGATATTAACAGCTTTCTTTAGAACCGTCTTGAACCCTTGCTTTTTTTCCTTTGGACTGCTGTATATATTCAGAATGAAAATGCTCTGACGGTTGCTGGTACCCGGCACGATCTCTACCAAGACGTGTTCCAACCGGCCTGCTTCTATCTTGAGGTCGTGGGTTACGTGCGTTAGTTTGTTGCATACGAAGGTGCAGACTCCCCTCCCTTCAGTATCCCCTATTACAGGCCGGAATCCAGGCAACGTTGCTTGCGGTGAAAGGGTCTCTTGTAATAATATAATATGAGGCTTTTCTTCGCTGCTCCTGATATACTGCTGCAGGGTTGCCTTCTTTTTAAGGTAACCTCTACAGTTCCATTGCCAGATACGAAATGCTTCACGTAGCGCTGCCATCATGGTTATTACATGGGTGGCCAGAGCCTGATGCTGCACCTGTCGACAGGTTTGGTACCACTAGTATTGGTGGCCGAAGGGGTGAGCTTGGTGCATGAGGAGGCCTTGCTGTGTTGTGCAGATCTGCTTCGAGCTTTGTAATGCGCAAAGTCATATGCTCTTCCAGTGCCGCCACGCTTGATTGTAGCCTACCCATCTGCTCGCTAAGATTGGCTACTACTTTGCTGAGCGTGTCAAACACCTCTTTCATATCTGACATGGTTGTTTGGTTGGCTTCCACGTGTTCTGCCATGACTGACCTCTTTTTCGCGGTTCTCGAGTCCCCCACGTTTTCAGCCACAGGGACGTCAACTGGCTGAGGCATTGGCTGTGAAGATTGCGCGCTGGTTAGCTTTGTGAGAAGAATTTTTATTTCCTTTAACTCAGCTGATAGCCTCTCATTCGATTTTGTAAGTCTCGCGTTTTCTTGCTCTAGCTGTGCAATTCTATCATGCTCTGGCAGCTTACCTGTCATCACCTCTGCCCCGCCGTTGCGCACTCGCTCAGCCCAGCTGCCTTTCGAAGCAACTGCAGGCGTCCTCCCCGGGCGTGAAGCCGTGATCTCGAACTGAACGCCAGGCAGCTGGCCATTCGGGTGCCGCCCAGGCTGATCCCGACCCTGATGGTGACCTTGAGAACTCGAGCGCCCCCGTGATTGGGAGCGGGCCTTGGGTCTAGAACCTCTTCTGGAACGCGACCTCCCCCTGGAGTGGGGCCGCCTTTCCTGTTCTTGTGTAGTCGGGATGCTCTGGGTCCCGTAGGCTGTAATAAGCTGCTTGTCATTGATGTCTGGAGTCGATGTGATTGATGCGTCCCGGGCTTCTGCGGCTGCTCGCGATCTTTCCCAACGTCTGCGTCTGACGACGTATGGCACTAAGAACCTGTTCTTGCACTCCTTGTCTGCCGTGGGATGGTGACCGTCGCACAGCCTGCATCTTGGATTGCACTGGTGCAGGCTAACTGGGTTCTTGATCTCGCAGCCTCTGCAGATTGTTTCAGCTGGGTTCGGACAGACGTCAGACCGATGTCCCAGCTTTCCGCAGACATAACAAATATCGATGTTCTTGCGGTAAAGGGAGCACTGCAAAAGTGAAGGTCCATATCTCACGAATCTGGGCTACTTGTGTCCTTCGAACGCTATGATGATTGTCCCGGTGTCCTTGATTCTCTTCGCCTGCAGCGCGAGCGGGTTGTTCGCGTTCACAATATTTCGGGTCAAAATGTCCTGAGTATCGCTTACGGGGATCCCGCGAATCACTCCTTTACAAGTGTCGTGGGGTGCCGCGGCGTACGCGCTAACCTCGAAAACTTTGCCTCCAATGTCAATTTGCTTGACCTTGAGGTATCTTGAAGCTCTGTCTTGGTCCGGAGTGCTTGCCACCATAATGTTCTGCTGCAAGTTGGAACAGATGATGTCCTGCATGGCCTCTTTCTTTTTGACGCCGGCCGCCAGTACTATCGCGTCTGCCACGGCTCCAGTGCCAATTCTCGAGATATTTAATCCTCCACGTGGTCGTAGCACAATTTTGCTGAAGTCCTTAGGTAGTGGCGGCATGCGTCCAGCTCGCACGATTGTATGCTTGGTGTCATACCTACTACGACTGGCTCGAGCGTCTCCCGCAACGCCGGCCTCGGTCGAACCCTTGGCAGCAGGAACGCTAACCGCGGCCTGCTTATTCCTTGAGCGTCTCGTTTCGGCTTCCTTCCAACCCATTTTTTCCGTGCAATCCTCTGGAGAGATGTCCTCTCCATCTACTTGGTACTCCATTCTCAGTTGCAGATACTGAAACGCGCAGAGCGTGGAGTCGCGTTGGCGCCGGGCCGGCGCATCGGCGACAATCGCCTCCTTGGTTAGGCCTAAATCTCCCGGTGGCGTTGCCGTGTAAAAATGTCCCAAAAAACGGTTTAAGAGTCCACTCACCGGCACAAAGGTGGTATCTGCTGATTTCTTGAGAACTTAGGCACACGATGAGAGTAAAAACTCGGCGACAAATTCGTGAATACCACAGGAAAGCATTCTTGTAAGCAGGAGCCGATCTTCGCGCGTCCGCACTGGTCGGCACCTAGAGCGTCCATTCGGTGCGTAACGCCTTAACACACTGCCAGGTGGCCACTTTACCCAAAGCTTTGGCGTGGCTTATAGCATTCATCCATAAAAAAATAGTTCGTTTGCTTCACCTGGATGTAACTCTACGTTCCCTAGAGTTCAGCGTTTACACTCGCCACAGGAAAAATCGTGCCCACAGAGAAGGCACAACGCACGTTGCGTTCCTCTCTAATGGGACACCTTCAATAACTCTATAATATAAAAATGGACCGTATCCCCGAAGGAAACCCTGATGGATACGAAGCAACAGCGGTGCGTACGGCATTGACCCGGTTGAAACAAGCGTCGACGTGGGTGCTGAAAAAAAAATGGCAGCATATCCACGGAGTGAATGATGGAGAGTGGGGCGAAGCATCCATCCGTCCATTCGTTCTTCCTTCCGTCCGTCCATGCGTCCGTCTGTGTGACCATCCGTGCGTCCATTCGCCCGTCCGTGCGTGCGTCTGTTCGTCCATCCGTCGGTGCAACCATCTGTGAGTCCGTCCATGCATCTGTATGTGTGTCCATTCGTCCATCTATTGAACACTCCAAGTACCACCATCTCGCATCTTTTCATCATATATTCCGCATATGCCCCGCCATCCAGCGGACATTCCAAGGACCAAACAAGAGGTGGCTCACGCACACTTTCCTACGGCTTGCGCTTCGTGTCTACTTCCAACCTTTAACCACCTCGAGTTCATGGTGTATACTAGTTCACTGTATTCATGGCACTGTGGCCCAACGCTCGCTAAACCTTTCTAAAAACAAGGAGGTTAGGCCCAGTGAGTATAACGTAGCAACCCTTTCTTGTCTTCTGTGTGTTGTTGAACAATAAAAAATTCGCAGCGCGCGCGTTAACTAAAAGCCGAATTCTCCTGTCTCTCATTCCCTCTTAGCAGCCATTGTCGTGAAGTAGGCCACCGTGAGGAGGCGGATGCTGTGACGGAAAGACGTGCATCTCGTTTATTGCGTCGTGCAGTACATGTGAATATGCGTGCCCACTTGAAAACTCGTACTAAGGCCCCCTAATACACATCACTATCTGTCTGAGGCGGCCGTTTTAAAACAGATCTCGGTTTTGGGTGTGAGGCAGGAAATTTACGGAATTACCCATATCTCGGTGTGACAAAAAAAAAATCACCACCCAAGCGCTCAGTATAGCTGTAAAAATAGTGAAGCTGAAGCGTGTTGCATCGATGTTAAACTCAAGCAGAGATTTACGAGGTGGCTTCTAACGTAACTTGTCGTTTCTCTTTCACCATATGTAGGTTAGGCGTGCTTGGAGCTTTGCGTTTGGAGGCCTTAACATAAACGTTATTAATAACATCCAAAGGATTTCATGGCTAGTGATACATATTACGCTCAGTATTAAGTAGAGGCATATATGATGCAAAACCTGAAGAGAAACTATATATCGCAAGCTTGGAAACCCTTCGATTTAGCGTACGCTAGCATTTTGGTTTCCCCGCACTCACGTTTCTGGAGCTTGGACTTCCATGTCTTGTCTGTGGCTTAACTCGAGCCTCTGGGCGCCGAAAATCAACGTAAAAACAACCTACCATTACCCAACAAAGACCTGGTATGAACCTACAAGCGACCTAAAAACAACGTCCATTTCCTAGCTCATGCCTATAGAGACAAGAAGCAACCGGATTAGTAATTAGGATCACCCAGCTTCACTGCTTCGGGCCTTGTGCGGCTTAGCGAAAGCTTCACCGATTTCTCACGACTTGGTCGCTCACTATAGCCTACAAGAGAGATGATTCAAATTGGAACCGCTGAACCTGCAGCTAAACAGGTTTGCGGGCGCTTGTGGGGTGTGCAGTGTTCCGTTTTCGTTTCATGCATCCGGTGTACTTAACTCGAATGAAACGCTCGCAGCTCATGCGTCCACGGCGCTGAACGAAAAGCTGACGGCGGCGTTGCAGAAAGGTGATCCCGCTGAGATTCGCGAGCTCATACTCGAAGGCCACGGAAGGCACCTGCTGGGCCGCACCAGCTGGAATGAAGAGGTGCGCCATCTGCTCAAAGGTCTGCCCAACTTCCTGGTGAGTGCTTCCTGTTATAGCATTCGTGTAGTGAGATCTGACTATATTTATTATTTTATTTGTTTACTTATTTATTGAGTCAATAAATAAATTTAATAAATAAATAACCACATCTGCCAGGCTAATATATGGGTATTTATATATTCAAATGAAGAATTATACATAGTACAGAGCTTGATCAGTACAGCAAAAAAACAAAAAAATTGAAAATAATATTAACAATGATAATAAAAAACGCCGTGCATTGTAACCACAACGTGGTAAATGCATGTGCATATATACAGAAATCATAAACGTCTTGCCGTATTACCGTTCACTTACGTGTGATTCGTGGAGAAATGAGCGCCAAATATTTACATCTTGTTTATGCGAAAACGAACGCATCATTTTGGTGTAGCCACAAACTCCAACAGTAATGTTCAAGCCTGTAACAACGTAAACCTTCTTTAAACTCTCTTAACCATCTCCACAGGTGTGTGCGTTAAGAAAAAAAAGTTTATGAACTCACCAAATTAGCATTAAACGTGGACGATGAATAGTATGGGTGTACAAATATTCAAAAGCTGTCACGAGATCACGAGATATGCAGTCGCAATAGATAACCGCCCCCTTTTTTTCTGTCCCCTTCGCTTCTGCCTCGAAAAGCTATAAGACACGGAAAATGTGTAAATATTATAATGCCTTGAAAAAGATGGGGCTCCCGTCGAAACGTCGGCTGATTAAACGGATATGTGAAAGCGCATCTAATGTACTTTCACACACACACACACACAAATATATATATATATATATATATATATATATATATATATATATATATATATATATATATATATATATATATATATATATATATATATATATATATATATATATATATATATATATATATATATATATATATATATATAGGCAGGCATGGTGGTAGAGTGGCCGTAGCGTTGCATATAGTCCAGTAGATTCTCCGTGAGCCATCACAACGTGGTTTATTTCGACGTTTCGGCCTAGAGTCTGGCCTTCATCAGGATTAAAGGTACAGTTTGTTGGTGCTCAGCTTTATACAATCTCAAATCAGAGGGAAAGGAAAGAGGAAAAAACAGAAAAAAAGAAAAAAAAGAAAAAAGAAGGAAAGAAGAGAAAAAAGAATATAAGGTGGACTCCACTCGAGCGCCCCCTTCCACTCCTCCTTCCACTTCCACTTCATCTCTCTCCCCTTTCTCCCCTTCACCTTTCTGATGTCAGTGGTCTGTGTATGCTTCCTTTCACTGACGCATTCTTCCCGACCAGAAGGCGCCTCCTGGCACTAGCGGTTCGGTGTGGGGCAAAAAAGAGCGTTTTAGGAAGTTCTATAAGCCTTTAACTACTCGGAGCCCTGTCAACATTTCGTCGTAGAAAGAGAGGTACCGCGTATCGGGGCAGAGGCTGGTAAGTGGGCATGTTAGGAAGTTTTAAGCCTTTAACTACTCGGGGTCCCGTCAACATTCTAATATTCTATATTCTATTCTAATATAGAATATTATTCTAATAAATAAATAAATAAACATTTCGTCGTAGAAAGAGGGGTTCCGCGTATTGCGGCAGAGGCTAGTAAGCGGGCGCAATGTTAATTCCTTGCCCGCTTCTGGATGACGCGTGCAGTGGGGGCCTCCCGGCTGTGCACAGGGTTGCTGTAGGGCATGGCACAATTGATTAGGTTGTAAAATAAAACAGAAAACAGACGACAGCTGCACTTAGCAAGAGTAGTTACACTTGGAATAGTTTTGAATTTTCCAGTGCCCTTCGCAGCTGCAGTGCCGTGAACTCAGTTACTATTTTCATTATTGCCGTTATTGTTTTCTAATGCTTTAGTTACTGCAAGTGTTCCAGGATTCTCATTTATTCCTCTATCGAGGGTGTTAAATCGGTGGATAAGGTATGACTCTCGTTGTTCACGTTCTCGATTTGGTTTAAATCCCGTCTCTAAGAGCGTTACTGATAGTTTGTCAAATGCATAGTCGGGAAGATTGAGATGTTTTGATAGAGGTAGACTTGGGGCTGATTTCGCATGGGCTCTGTGATTATTGAAGTGAATCCTAAATGATGTTCCTGTTTGTCCGATGTACTGCATACCACACACGTTGCATTCGAGTAGGTATACCACATTAGAGGAATCGCATGTTAGGTTTCCTCGTATGTTAAAGCTGAGCACCAACAAACTGTACCTTTAATCCTGATGAAGGCCAAACTCTAGGCCGAAACGTCAAAATAAACCACGTTGTGACCGCTCATGGAGGATCTACTTGACTATATATATATATATATATATATATATATATATATATATATATATATATATATATATATATATATATATATATATATATATATATATATATATATATATATATATATATACAATAAAAAAGTGTCTTCAGGGTTCTGGACGCCGTCTTACAAGTGGTGGAGGTGCTGCCCGATTCTTGCTTCCTGATTCTTGCTCTCGGGCACCCCAGCGTCTTATAGAAAACATCCCTGGAGCCTCTTCAGGCCTCCGCTTAAATGACCTGGGTTCGGTAATGTCACAAGCCCACCAGCCCAACGCGCCAGCTTCGCCACCGCTTTTACCCCTAGGAAACCCTTCTCAACCTGGTCACCAGCCCTCAAAAGGATCCTCCGCTGTTCGCAGGGCTTCCAGGTGAAGACGTTGGAGACTGGCTCGAGAAGTATGACCGCGTGAGTGCCATCAACAACTGGGATGAGCCTGCGAAACTCACCCATGTTGCATTCTACTTGAGCGGCGTCGCAAAAACGTGGTTCTTCAGCCACGCTGCAGGTTTTCCGACATGGCCTGCCTTTACACATCAGCTCCGCCAGATTTTTGCCAACCCGTCAGTGCGCTCGGATATCGCCAAGAAGAGGCTTGGTGCACGTGTTGAACGCCCCGGCGAGTCTTACACTTATATGGTGGAAAACTACCATGTGCGCCTCCTGCTAAAAAGCATTGCGACTGTCGCTTTTAATGCGCTTGTGGGGCAGAACCCCCCGACCGTAGCCGACGTTGTCGCTACCTGTCAGTGCCTTGAGGAGCTTCTGACCACTCGGGGCCAACCTGATATGTCTGATCTGAGCTCGAGTCATCACACAACAGAGCTGCGTGCATTGATCCGCTCTATCATCCGCGAGGAACTTCATGCACAGGCTTCACCTTGCCACCTTGATATTCGAACGACGCCACCTGGTACTAGTTTACGCGACGTCGTGAGGGAGGAACTGACCTTGATCACAGGTACACCAGTTCCGAGTTCACATCCCGTGCCCGTTCGAATTTATGCTCACGTTGCTGCAACGACACCTGCGCCCCACCAAAGCCTGGCTTCGATGACTGTCACACCTGTTCCGAGCTCATATCCTGCGTCCATGCCAAGTTATGCTCAGGTTGCGGCTAGGACACCTGCACCCCAGCAAATCCCAATGCAGCTGCCAGCACCCGAAGTGCATATTTCGGTCAACTCACTCGCACCGCGACCATCTTCCCAGCCTTACAACACCGGGTGCACTACGCGGCCGACTTGCTTCTATTGCGGCATCCGTGGTCAGATTTCAAGGTTTTGCCGACACCGTCAGCAAGACGAAAGACGAAGCTACGATGACTTTGAACGGAACGACTTCTACCCCACTGGACCAACCTATCGCCGACTGTATCAGAACAGCGCACGTCGGTCGCCGTCTCCGCAGAACTTTGGCTCAGTTGGCAGTTCCCGTTTCTCACGACGTCGCTCACCTTCACCGATGCGGCGTTCCTCTTCTCCACTCCGACCTTCTACTTCAATTCCCGACCGCCAACTGGAAAATTAAATAGTGCAGCTTCGGGAGGGAAAGCTGCATCTTTCCAACTGTGTCAGACTCCTCCGGACCGCCCATCAAATGCTTTATTGGTGTATGTTGAAAGTACACAGACAGAGGCACTAGTAGACAAAGGTGCATCAATCACTTTCCGTAATTCATGCAAACTTTTGTGCCCGTTTCAAAAAAGTTAGGGCGCCATTCGATGGCCCTCCCCTTCGTTGCGCAGATGGAGTCCCTATTCAGCCTTCAAGTGTTTGTACAGTCCGCGTTTTCATAGATGGCATCCTTCACCACATTCAGTTTCTTGTACTTCCTCTGTGCACTGTTAAGGTTGAAAGGAAGGTCGTTGGAGGATACGAAAACAAACATGTTTATGGTACTATTTACACATATTTACAACAAAGAAGGGTTATTGGTGTCACAAACCACGAGCGTGGTGGTTGAACCGTTACATGGTTCAGAGCGACGTCCAGCACTCTGTGGCGTTGTTTTAAGCCCTGTCGGGCTCCTCCTCTCCGAGTGGAACACCAATCACACACATACAACAGGTGAGGGGGACGAGCATGCACGATCCATGTGAACGTCCAGTATTGAGTCGTGAACACTGAACTGCAAGGTGGCGCCAGCAGGGCTCTTCCTCGTTGTGTCTGCCGCTAGTCGAGAGTTCCCACGATCCTGACAGCATACATGAAAGGGTCTGCCGATTTGTTCGCTTAATTAGCGGGGCGATTTGCGGCGGCCGCCACGGTCTCTTCCGAGGAAGATGCTGTCTTTATTGTCCTCTCTGGAACTGCTTACGATGTCGTGGTGACAAGACGTCTCATCATCCGGCGAGCAGGGACAATGCCTGGCGGGCATAGGCAGTCGGCCGGTCAGCTACTTGACTGAGGATTAAAAGAGCGCCGCTCCCCTGTCAGCTCTGGCTCCGGTCACGCCAGCTTCCCCGTCGCCCGATGAGTCGCCGAGGGCATCAGTCACCGCTTCTGCTCAAATAGACGACAAAAGGGTCTGTAGTTGAAAGTCAGGAACTCGCCTTCGCTTGTCACATGGTCTGGGTAATTACTCAAATCTTCGACAGCGTCTGGCAGACTGGGTGCCGAAGGGATTGAGAGCCTCTCCAGTGGACCGGCTTACGCACCATGGCGGTTGCAAGATGAATTTCCAGGCCAAACTTAACAGCACTCACACAGTCATTTTAGGAGAGGACATCCTTTCTTCGGCATCAACTTTCATATCGTGTCGTCAGCGAGAAATTCATATATCAGCTACTGAGAGTTTATCCAATGTCGACACATACAGCTTTCGTTTCGTTGCCGCCGCTGATTGTTTCATGTCGCCAGGAAATGAACAAACTCTCACGATGGCTTCGGATACTATAGTTACCGGTGACGTGTTCATAGCTCCATCAGTTCACTCCAAACTTGCAGGGCTTACTATTGCACCTGGCCTTGTGCAGTTTAACGACGGTAAAGCATTGGTCACCGCCTTGAACCCAACTTCTTCGCCAGTGATGCTGCCCCAGGGTACTGGTGTGAGCTGCTTCGCTGACAGCGAGCTTTTTTCGTTGGTTCCCCTTCACACAAAATCACCGTCTTTGTCTGCTAAAACTGATATCAAGGCTACAACTGTTGCTTTAAATGCTACCATAAGTCCTCATCTCACTGCAGAGCAAAATAGAGACCTCCCGGACCTCCTCCAAAAGCACATCCTTTCATTTGACGTACATTCGAAAGTTCTGAGCCGCACCTCCATTGCAGAGCGTAGCATCGAAACCGAAGGCAGCTCCATTGTACGCCGCCGCCCATACCGTCTGTCTTCGGCGGAACGGCAAATCATTGAGGAAAATGCCACCGACATGCTCAAACTGAATACTATTCGACCTTCATTGAGTTTTTGGTCGTCCCCTGAGGTGTTGGTCTAGAAAAAGGATGGCTCTGTCCGCTTTTGTGTTGATTACAGAGCGCTCAATAAGATCACGGAAAAAATTATGTATATCCGTTGCCGCGTATAGATGATGCCCTCGACTCCCTGCAAGGCACAGAATATTTCTCCAGCCTCGACCTCCGATCAGGGTATTGGGAAATACCTATGCGTGAAGCAGACAAGTAGAAAACGGCGTTTGGAACGCCTGGCGGGCTTTACGGGTATAACGTCATGCCTTTTGGCTTCTGCAACGCTCCAGCAACATTCGAGCGCATGATATATATGCTGTCTTACGTGGTCTCAAGCGGGAAACCTGCTTATGTTAATCAGACGACATCGTAATTTATTAATCTACTTTTCCTTTGCACCTTAAGCGTTTGGACGAAGTTCTAACATGAATTTCGAACGCTGGCCTTCAGCTCAAAACAAAGAAGTGCCACTTCGCCAGCACAAGCATCAAAGTATTGGGTCACCTTGTCAGCAAAGATGGCGTACGACCCGACCCCGACAAGGTTGCTGCCGTAATTCGTTTTCCACGTCCGGGCAATGAAAAACAATTGCGAAGTTTTGTGGGCCTGGCGTCTTACTTCCGCCGCTTCATCAGTCACTTTGCTGTCATTGCGGGGCCGTTACACAAGCTTACGACGTCGGGAACGGCCTTCACTTGGACTGATGAGTGCGAGTGTGCTTTCGAAGCCCTTAAGCGTGCTTTGGCGTCGGACCCCATCCTCCGTCACTTCGATGAGAGTGCACATACTTTCCTGCACACAGATGCCAGCGGCCACAGAAGTGGTGCTGTCCTCCTCCAGCGCGACGACACTTCACGTGAGCGAGTAGTTGCGTATGCCAGCCGCGCACTAACACCTGCGGAGCAGAACTACTCGATAACAGAGCAGGAATACCTTGCTGTCATTTGGGCCATCGAGAAATTTCGACCTTATCTGTATGGACGCCACTTCACTGCAGTGTGATTACCGACCACCATGCCCTACGCTGGTAGTCCCCGCTGAAGAATTTCTCTGGGCGCCTCGGTCGCTGGATACTCCGTTTGCAAGAGTACACTTTTGACCTTGTGTACAGGTCTGGTAAACAGCATCACAATCCCGACGCTCTCTCTCACTGCCCTCTGCCAATTTCATCTCCAACCACGCATCCTCAATACCCCTCAGGTGACCAAGCGACTTCCTCTTCATCACGTTATCGCCCCTGCCAGTCGCTCGGTCACTTTTTAAACAACAGCGCTCAGTTTGCCGTGTGCCAATACGACGACCCCTACTGTAACGGCATCACCATATATTTGAATGGTTTGCCTTCTCCACCTAATGCCAGACTACGTCGTCAGCTATGGCAGTTCAAGCTAGAGAACAATGTCCTGCAGCGGTATACTTACAATGCGGATGGGCATCGGTGGGTGCCAGTACTTTCCTGTTCGCTGCGAAAACAAGTTCTCGAAGCACTGCACGACGACCCGTCAGCTGGACACTTAGGATTTCAGAAGACCTACAACCGCGTTAGGAGCCGTTTCTTCTGGCCTGGTCTTTCTACCTTTGTGGCTCATTATGTCGCTTCTTGCGCACTTTGTCAACGTCGGAAACTACGAACTTCAGCTCCTGCTGGCCTAATACAACCCATTCCATGTTCCGATACACCTTTTCTCGTTGTCGGAGTAGACCTCCTCAGACTACTTCCCGTAACGCCAGCGGGTCACCGCTGAATCGTCACAGCCGTCGACCACCTCACACGATACGCGGAGACCGCTCCTATACGCACTAGCTCTGCCTCGGACGTTGCCGTCTTCTTTTTAGAAGCCATTCTGTTGTGTCATTGTGCGCCTCGCACGTTGTTGAGTGACCGAGGCAAGGCCTTCCTGTCCAGAATTCTTGACGAAATTCTAAAAACTTGTGACACAGTTCAAAAGACCACTTCCGCTTACCACCCGCAGACAAATGGCCTGACAAAGCGATTCCAACAGACTTTAATCGATATGATATTCATGTACATCGGACCGAACCGCGATAACCGGTACAAAATCTTGCCGTAACGTTTGCGCACAACACCTCTGTCCAACGAACCACCAGGTTTTCACCTTTCTTCCTCGTCTACGGTCGTGCGCCGACATTCACCATTGACGCCTCTTTATTCAGTGTAACGACAAAAACCTCCGCGACTACACCAGAACTTTTCGTCTCCAGGCTCGCTGGTACACGGCAACGTGCTCAACTCAACACGGAGGCCCGCAAGCAACGCTATGACAGCTTTCGTTGAGACGTCACGTTCCGTCCTGGAGATGAAGTGCTACTTTGGACGCCTGTTCGTACACCAGGATTGTGTAAAAAATTTCAGTCACGCTTTCTCGAACTTTACGTTGTGTGTGAACCAACATCTCCTGTCAATAACCTTGTTACTCCCGTCGAGGGTTCCTCGGACTGTCGTTGCCGTGCCTCTGAGATAGTCCATGTTTCACGTTTTAAACCCTTTATTCGCCGTATCTTTCCCGCCTAAGTCTCGGCCTGGCCGGCCACTCAAGTGTACGGAAAAATAAGTGTGAGCATTATTTATCCATCCCATCTTTTCATCTGTACATACTCATCATCACCACTCCAGTTTAGGTTGTGGGTCACATACTCGAGACAATAAAGAAGAGTCTTGAGGGTCCTGGACGCCGTCTTACAGTATATATATAATGTCACGGTTATTAGCCGTAAACACAAAAGGAGGAAGAAGCCAGCATCACGAGCGGCAGTCTCTGGTGTTTTTCGAGGAAGACGTTGAGCGTCTGCTCTTGCGCTTTGCGCTTTGTTTTTGTGTGTGAATAGAGCCTTGCTGTTAACGTCGAAAGGAAGCATTGTGTCCTGTTCTTTGCACGTTGCGACACTGGTGAAGGTGCTGGGTATCAATACCAATATATATATATATATATATATATATATATATATATATATATATATATATATATATATATATATATGTGTGTGTGTGTGTGTGTGTGTGTGTGTGTGTGTGTGTGTGTGTGTGTGTGTGTGTGTGTGTGTGTGCTTTTTCCGCCCCCTATATGTAAAAATAACTAAAAGGAAAAAGGGGGGTAGCCCGTACCACCAAGAGGTATAACGGGCTCAAGCCAATCTAACATAAATGAAGAGGGGAAACTTCCCAAATTTTTATTTTTATTTGAAAAAGCCAATTAGTTAAAAAAAACATGGGTAAAACCTAGTGAGTGCAGCATGAAACTGTAATAAATAAACTAGTTAGCTTCTCAGGAATGAGCAGGTCGATATGCAGCAGCAGTGTATTTCCCCCACTTGAGTTTTTGGAGTTCGTGTGTGTGTGTGTGTTGCGTGGGTGGTGTGTGTGTTTGTGTGTGTGTGTGTGTGTGCGTGTGTGTGTGTGTGTGTGTGTGTGTGCGTGTGTGTGCGTGTGTGTGGGGAGAAGAAACGTGCTTCGCATTTTTCGCAGGCACTGTTGTCATCCATTATGCGGTTTGCACTTCACATAAGTGCTTCGAATGTCATCAAGCGGACATTTCGAAAGCTGGCAATTTTTGTTTAGGGCACCAATTTTTCTAACCAACGAGACATATACGGATTCGCTGTAAAACCATAGCGCAAAAGAAACAAGGACCACACATCGACACAGGACTCACGCGTAAGTACTTCGTTACTGATTGTACATTTCATCTCGAAAACGCCAGGTGTCGAGACACACATCAGCCGAAAATCTTTCACCACGTTCTTTGACAAACAAGTGCATTAACCCGGAAAATCCCGAGAATATCGCGCATTCTTCATTAAAGATAATGTGCTCCCGATTACTTGTATTTGTGTCACGGAAGATATTCAAGTAGTACTTTTTGTTCGACTGTTTGGTTGGGCATAGAAGAGAGTCAGAGACCAGACTATTTGTCGAGGTAACTTTCGTTAAACCAACTGCCGGGCTTTCTTCCACACGATTCGTCGAAAAT
Source organism: Rhipicephalus microplus (assembly GCF_043290135.1). NCBI lineage: Eukaryota > Metazoa > Arthropoda > Arachnida > Ixodida > Ixodidae > Rhipicephalus > Rhipicephalus microplus. The sequence goes on along the minus strand of NW_027464640.1, from coordinate 1,178,193 downwards.
GTTGGAGTTTTTAAGCGTACAAGCATTGTATCGTTATACCCTTGTATCGTGATATCACATTGAATTTTTGTGTACATGTATGCCAACATAATCATGTATATTAGAGCAAATGTCTTCAATGTAACGTAGTGATGTTAGTCGTGAAATATAGATGTGCCGAAGTGTATGTGCCCTGTTACTGGAATGGTATGAAGCCTTTGTGTTCTGTACATGCTGTAAATAAACTTTTTCTAAACAAGCAGGCCTCCATAGTAGAGTACTAAGTAGTCTAAATCGTTAACCACTTTTTTTATATACAAGCAGGCACCCGTAGCAGTGCTTTATAAAAGGGCTTAGTGTACGACGGGACGGCTTTGTGCTCTCCCATAGTAGAGTACCAAGTACTCTAAATCGTGAACAACTTTTTCTAAACACACCCCTTGTTCCTTCTTTCGCGTCTCTCTTTGGGGGACTGATTAGCCTGCGGGACGGCTCAACGCTCTCCCATAGTAGAGTACCTAGTACTCTGAATCGTTACTCACTCATTCTAAACACACCTAAACACAAACATCGGAAAGCGAGTCGTTAGCTGTATCGTGCTCCAATGCGATCCATAGTAGAGTACCCTGTACTCTAAATCGTTACCCACTTTTTCTAACCCCCCCCCCCCCCCCCCCACACACACACACACAAACTCGGATTTGACGAATGGCCGTGTAGATGTCCTACTCACAAGGGACGGCTTTTCGCTCTACCATAGTAGAGTACCAAGTGCTCTAAATCGTTAATAACCTTTTCCAAACACACAAACTCGGATGCTATGGGTCCGGTATTTTTGTATTTGTGTCCGGTAGTTTTGCTTTCTAAACACAAATTCCGGACCCATAGCATCCGAGGGGCGAACAGCGGGACGGCTCAGTGCTCTCCCATAGTTGAGTACGAAGTACTCGAAATCGTTAAAACATTTTTTTCCAAACACAAATACCGGACAGAGGCCATTGGGACGGCTTTATGCTCTCCTATAGTAGAGTGAGTACCTAGTGCTCTGAATTGTTAGCAACTTTTTCTAAACATACCTACTTTTTTAGGGGCGAAGCTCCTTATAGCGGCACCTGTTCATCTCTCGTAGCTGTTGTAGTATGTAACAAGTATAACATTTTGACCTCCAAGGTGGTTCCGGTGAGAGATTTCTTCTGTGCGTTGTTGAAAAATAAAAGATAGTGCTCAATGCACATGTTAATGGCTGCTAAGGGGGAATGAGAGACAGGAGCATTCGGCCTTTAGGTAACGCGCACGCTGCAATCCCCATTAGCAGCCATTGGCATGTACATTGAGCACTATGTGACAAGAAAGGGTTGCTACGTTGTACTCGCTGGGTGTAACCTCCTTTGTTTTAGAAAGCTTTAGCGAGCCTTGAGCCGCAGTGCCATAAATACAATGAATTAGTACATACCATGAATGAACTAGAGGTGGTTAAAGGTGGAAAGTAGGTACGAAGCGCAAGCCGTAAGAAAGTAAAAGCCGAATCCTCCTGTCTCTCATTTCCCATTAGCAGCCATTGGCACGTACATTCAGCATGCACTATCTGACAGGAAAAGGTTGCTACGTTATACTCGCTGGGCGCAACCTTCTTGGATTTAGAAAGGTTTAGTGAGCGTTGGGCCGCAGTGCCATAAATACAGTGAACTAGTATATACCATGAACTCGAGGTGCTTAAAGGTGGGAAGTAGACCCGAAGCGCAAGCCGTAAGAAAGTGTGCATGTGACACCACTCATTTAGTCCTTGGAATGTCCGCTGGATGGCGGTGCTTCTATATGGGGAATATATGATGAAAAGATGCGAGATGGTGGTACTTGGAGTATTGAATAGATGGACGAACGGACACACAGACAGATCCATGGATGGACGCATGAACTGACGCAGGGGCGCATGCATGGATGAACGCAGGGATGGACGCACGAACAGACGCACGCACGGACGGGCGGATTAACGCATGGACGGTCACCCAGACGGACGCATGGACGGACGGAAGCAAGAACGAATGGACGGACGAATTCTTCGCCCCACTCTCCATCATTCGCTCCGTGGATATGCTGCCAGTTTTTTTTTTTTTTTTGTGAACACAGAAATCTCTCTTATTAGAGTTGAAGTTTTTTAAGCCGTTGGTTGTGTGTCCTCGGTGTATGTAGTAGGTAGTCACATCGCGTTTAGTTCTTGGAATGTACGCTAGATGGCGGTATTTGTTTATGATGAATATGTGATGAAACGATGCGAGATTGCGGTACATGGAGTGTTCACTAGATGGACAGATAGACAGACGGACACGGTCAGTGGACGGACGACTAGTGGTTTACCGATTAAACTCTTCGAAGTTTCGCCCCACTCATCATCATTCACTCCATGGGTATGCTGAAATTTTTTTTTCTTGAGTCCGCGCTTGGCACGCCTTTCTGCTCTCCCATAGTAGAGTACCAAGGGCTCTGAATCGTTAAACTTTTTTTCTGAACACACAATGCAATCGTTTTTAACTGTCACTAACGCGAAAGCAACAATCATCAAGACACATGCATGTGATTTTGCGTTCTCCTACCTCGCAGTGTAACAGGATGCCTCGCCTTCCTTGTGAACACCTTTCTCTCGAGAGGAAAACCAGCAAAGGTTCAAAAAAAATTTTTACAGCTCCCCACGAGCCGCGAAGGCCTTCGTCTCCCACACTTTGCAGCGTCCACGAAAGCTGCCAAAACAACACGAAAGATCTTCGATTGCGAAAATTTCCCGGGTTACAGGCTTTTTCGTACTGGAGCAGTACGGTAAAAGGAACTTTCACGGCTACTACGTACATCGGACCACGAGCACAAATTCCACTTAAGTTTAATAGAGATACTAGTAGCTTTTTGTATTTGAATCAATGGGTTCGTGCAGTCTGGAAGATGTTTCATCACAGAAAATAAGTGAAATGGTCACAATCAGCACACTGAGCATGGAGGAAGAATAAGAATACTGCGCAGAAAATAGAAACAATGGCGTTGCAATCGCGTACCTAATGAGGTGCACGAGTTTATTTGAGAAGATAGAAGATTTTGCTCACGCGTGATCGGTTAGCATATTGGGGAGTCGTTCCAAATGGCCGCTGTCTAAACTGCGGCAAAAGAGAGACGGCCTAACATGCTCTGTTTCAGTGCTCGGTGGGGAAGGGCGTCTGGCACATGGTACAACACCTCATTGGCTTTCGCACAGTGTGCGTGGGAACAGAGCATGGGCTGTTGGCAAGATTGGTCTTTAAAGTGACCTCGTACGTACTGTGGCGGCGACGCTGTCTAGAGGAAGTACGGCACAAGCGTCAAAGAGGCGCCTATCCGGAACTACAGAAAATACGGTTCATTGTGTGGAATTACCTCGATGAGCAGCTGGAAACACATGGTGAAGATACTTTCCTTCGACGATGGCACACACGTTTCTTCAAAGTAAAAGAGGGACAGCTGAAGTTTCCAGTTGTTCCGTACTAGCCATGCGCCCACTCTAGTGCGCATTCATGCGTGGCATTCTCTGAAATGTGAATAACTCGATTCATTTTGTGTTTTCTTTAACTTGTAACATTTGAAGATACAGGGATAAATTAAATTTCAGTGCTCATTTGTAAGATGTGTAACCTGTCTTTATTTGCTTTCGATGTTTTGTTTGTGTATGTACAAGGTACGCCTACAAGAAAACTTCCTTTTTTCAATGCATATAGGAGAGTACAAAGTACTCTAAGTCGTTACGCACTTTTGCTAACCACGTGCTTTAAATCATTCGTGATTCGTTCTAGACTGGGTGGATATATGGAAAGTTTGGATATTGCCAAAAGAGGGAATAAACTTGTATTATCAAATGTATATACAGATTTTTTGTTCAGTGGGGCCCTCAGTTCAGGGCTCCATAGCCTTGCGCGACCCTGCGAAGATAAAACCATGGAGGCAGAAAAACTTGGAGGGGGCATTACATCACGCAACCAACCAATGTTCCGTGAAGCCGGTAGTTCGGCCGGTGGAGGTACAAACACAGATTTTAACCGTTATTACTAAAGCCTACTGTGCCTTCTGACGTTGTGACCGGGTGGTTGGATGGCACAGTAGGCACCATTAACATTTCACAATGTTCCTTCCCTTTTCCCATGTGTGCAAAAAACAAAACAAAAGAAACTTGGGTAGCTACACAACAACAGTGCAAATTTACTGAGAAAACAGAGAAGCTGGTGGCCTTTTCATCCTCATTTCCCTCAAAGCACTCCACAACACCTTGTTTTTCTTCCCCCCCCCCCCCGCTTGCTCTACTCAGCTGTTCCCGGCTATGCTAGGCTTTCGTTCCCTCTTTTTCTCGTTCTTTTTGTCTCTTTCTTTTTATGTTTCTCTTTTCTCAATTTTTTCCCTCGTTATCTCGCCCTTAGCATATTCTACCTGCATGCCCAAATAGCCCGAATGGTTATGACGATAGCCTTCAGACTATTGCGACCCGGGTTCGAGTCCCGTCTGTCTCAGAAATGCGATTGTTTGATTTGTTTCTTCTCATCCTCTTCTTTTTTACTTTCTCCAATGCGTTGCCAGGCGCCGAATGGTGTCGTCATCGCTCTGCGAGGCTTTTCTGCGAACACTTAACGGCCCAACCTCCAGTTTCAAGAGGTTAGATGTTGATAATATTCAGCCAGTTCCACGCCGTGATGACTGTGGCAGAGTGATGCTGTAAGTGTGCGAGTGTGTGACTGGCTTGCGAGATCACATACATCGTGAGAATTATCGTCGGCATTTCATTTTATTGACCATGTGACATGTACAACACTACTACTGTTACTACTACTACTACTGCTGATACTAACTACTCATACTGCCATTGTATTGCTAAACAATGGAGACTAAGACAACTTCGCCTTAAAATTGAAGATAATGTCGGCTAGTATTGTCCTGTTGAAATATGCAGATCAACCTCCCCGTTGACCCTCACGCTTGAAAGCCGACCACAAGTCAATTTATAACTCTGCCTGACTCCTAGTCATTAATCTCTTTTCTCCAGCACCAAGTGAGCGCTGCCCACGAGGCCATCATCAGCGGCGACCAGGCAAAGCTCGAGGAACTGGCTGCCTCGGACGCTCAGCTGCTGCGGGCGCGAAGCGACCTGGGTTGCCATCCGATACACGCGACCATCGAGGCCCGAAACCTCGAGGCGGCAAAGCTCATACTGGATGCCTTCCCAGCTGCCATAAACCTCAAGGCACCGGTGAGCTGGGACACAGGAATTGTGCCGCAATTTTCATAGCCTTGACACGAACCACGCAGCTTTGGCTCCCGCCGACGTGCAACAGATATAATAGATGTGAATTTCATAGGCTATAGTGTGATTTTATGAATAAGCGTGTAAAGAGAAGATCACGATTGCTTTTTCTTCCACCGCTTTCTCTTTCTGCTTTTTTTTTCCACATTGCGAAAACCGAACGGGGATTATAGTACCAGGTATCTCTCAGATCTCTTATTGGTATATGACGATCCTTTGGGTAAAATGAGTATGACAAGAACGGGCTTTGCCTTCATTTACAAAGACAACTTATGGAAGTCGAAACATTCAAACCTGGAATCGCATGCCTAACCATGTCTGTATTGTTTGTCTTTTCGTTTCTTTTTCTGCAGCTGTAGGTGGCTGCTAACCCATTTGTTCTTTTTTTTCCTCAGCACGGCCGAAACCCATTGCATTTAGCGGCACTTCGAAGAGATCACGATATGTACAAGTTTCTCGTGGATAGTGGAGCAGACCCGAAGGCATTGGATCAGGTGAGGCATTAGTAGTTGCTCTGAAGAGAACGTGTGGCATATGGTTCATTTATTCACCGCTTGTCATGCCAACACCCGTCATTTCTAAGGCTTCCGCTTTTGTTTCTGTTTCTTTTCTAGAAAGGGAAGACGGCAGAGTACTACCTAAAGAACAGCAGAAAACGGCGATCAAGATCCACGGCGTCAGTGTACGACACGTCGCTAGAGCGGTCGTCCTCAGTTCGGGACACGAAGCCGGCCATCGTAGATGCGGCCGCGCGTAGCACCGAGCTCGAAACCATAACGGTGCCCGCCGATAAAGGCGCGCTTGGGGCTGCCGGAGACGGCGTCGTAAGCCATGGCGACAAAAGCGCCGAGGAAACGGCGGGCGTCGCGAACGCAGCAGCAGAACGCGGAGAAGAGGCGACTGAGGCGACCGGCGATAACGAATCGGGCCAGAGTGGCTCTAGTGATGGTGGAGGTAAGGACCACGATGTCCCAGCGTTGGCTTCCGCAGGGAGCGATGTCGCCGCGGCGAAAGACGTGTCTGGTGCGACGCTCGGAGCCGTTAACGATGGCCGAGCGCCAATCTCTGAGGCCGCCGGAGCCGTTTCGAAGGAAGGTCGTAGTGGCCAGGAAGACACGCAGGGAGCATGCGCTGTTGATGCCTCCTCCACCTCCTTCTCCTCTTCCTCCTCTGATTCCCCACCCACTGTCACCGCCGTTTCTTCTGACGACAGTGGGGCTCGTCGAGAGACGCATCCTGGTCTGGGCAAAGAAGGCCAGGGCTCCTCTGATGATGCTAGAACTGATGTAACTGAAATTGTTGGTGCAGGTGTCGAAAGTGGGGGCGAAAATGGCGAGGATGCAGAGAACCTAGAATCGAGGGAACAGTGTAGTACTGGCATGACGGATGAAAGTATGGTGCCTTCCTCGGAAAATGCGGTAAGCAAAACAAAAGCTAATGACACAGAGGTGAATGATAACGATGCACGTAAAGGGCAGCATGGCGATGAAGACTTACGTCGAGCAGGACAATTTAAGGAGATCGATAAGAGTGAGCTCTCTCAGGGAACGTGCAACAAAAGCAACACAGAAAATAAAAGTAATGGAGGTAGTCAGACAAGCAAGAGCCTTTCAAAGGTAACTGATGAATCTGAACCGTTTAAGAAAGGTGAATGCTTAAACAAACTTCAAGGAGCCGTAGAAGATGTGGCACTATCTCACGCCATCAAAAACGCGGACCTTGCTCAAGATTCGAAAAGAGGAGCTGAACACGGCCTCGAGAGCGCTGAAGTTGTCCTTCCAGATAAGAAGAATGGCACGCATGCAGCTGCCAATAAGGCTGGCATTTCACATGATCCCGAAAACAACGCGAATGGCTGTGATGATCTAAATGCAGAAAATTTAATGAAGGAATCATCAACTAGAAGAAGCAGTTCTGGAGAAAAGCGTCGCAATTCCGCGGGTGGTGAGAAACCGAAAACTGATACTCGCACGCAATCCGATGGAGACAAGAATCAAGCAAGCGAGATCATACGCGATCAGCGTGCCAGCGACCCGAACGGCGAGAAAGATGACTTTTTGTCCGAACACTTGAGTCCCGACGGTGCTTTCAGTCCCGTTGAAACGGGTGTCTTACAAAGTATGCCGGAAGCTAATCGCGAAACGAATATTTCGCAAAATGTTGGTGTTAGTGAACATAGTCCGAAAACACGAGCGGAAATAGAAAAGAGTGAACATGCTGACCAAGTAACTGACGCTGAAGTTACAACCAGGTCAAACGACACAACGCCTGTCCATGACCCAAGCGGTGACGACGTCATCGTTCATTGCAAATCTATGAAAGAGAGGCCCAAGGCATTTGCTTCCAGTGAAGCGGGGACAGGAGACATCGAGGATAGAGTAGTGAAAGTCGATGGTGTGGACCTTAAGAATCCTAAAGACAGTAATGGGAGTGAGGACAGAATACCTTTGGAAGTTGTGAAGCTAAGTGGGCAACCAGTCAAGGAATCTACCGACAAGCCGCCGTCCAGTAAGGCTGACAAGAGCCTTGTACGTGAACAAAAACTAGTTGCTAAGCCAGGTGGTGCAAAAGAGACAATTAACGGAAAGCCAAACCCTAGAAGAAGCAGCAGTATGGCGTCCATGAAGACACACTTGACTAAAAGCATGTCTCGACATTCTTTAAATACCGAGGAAAAGGACGTGTCAAGGAACAACAAACAAAGTTCTTTGGAGACAAGAAAAACGGGGAGTAGTCAGAACAAAGCTTTGAGAACAAATTCTGCAGCCACACTTGCCACGGACAAGTCGCCCACGGGAGAACAGAGAAAAGGAGATCAGAATAGAACAAGGGCTGCGGTAGAGGACTCAGATGGTAAAGCTACCAACATGAAAAGCCATAACGAGAGCAGTCAAGGCAATGTAGAGGTTCGTCACAAGGTTAGTGCGAATGAACATGACCGTGAAGGTGCACGCAAAGTAACAAAAGAGCGAGAGCACGAGACTGCGCAAACAGAGCGTAAAACGAGAGACAGCAGTGCTTCACAATCGCAAAAAAGTCTGGGTGTGGCTGCTTTCGATGCAACCCAAGAAGAAATGTTGCGTACCCAAGGGTCTGTGGACAAACCTTCTGCCAACGAGGGTGTGACATCTACCCACGTTTGTGAAGGAATGGAAGAAACCACGTCGAGCGACAAGCAAAATGAAGCAAGCAAGCAACGCTCAGTGGACACTCAAAGCTCGGACGAAGCACCAGGTGCATCTCAAAAACACAAATGTGCAATTGGTGACGAAGGTACAAGTTCCGGTATGACGGAAGGTCAAGGAGGTTCAAGGGAACTACTGAAAGAACCGGTAGCCGTGCCGGAAAGTTTGGTAGCACCTGCCTCAGCTGAGCCTTCAAAAACCATGGCTCCAAAAGACCATGTCCATGTCGACACTGACAACGCACTCGAGAAAGCGGGCAATTCAAAGCCACAGCCGTTGGAGACATCCCAAGCTAGAGAACCACGCCGGAGAAGCGCGGAAAAAGTGCCGAACAATAAGGGGAGTAAAGTGTCAAGTAACACGTCGGCGCAACTGGGTGAGTATGCATACAGTGTTCGGAGCTGACGCGTGCGCACCCAGCTTCTTGGCAGACCCGCCGTGCGCATGTTCAGAATAACACCCGGGAGCACTTCATCGGTGCCGCTGTTCAGACATCACAAAACACCCCCCATTTCATCCAACAACACTGGCCTGCCAAAGGGAACCCCAGCAAACGGGACACTCACTTGCCGAGTCACCACGACACGTATTCCGACATATTCACCTGCGTGCCTGAACCACACTCCTGCCGTGCTTTTCGCATAAAAAAAAACTCTCATCATCACTCACCATTCACTAGCGTCGCTTTGCCATGGTACCCCAAGTACCATTTTGAATCGAGTCTCATTTCTTTCTCCCTAGTACGCTCTTCGTCACCTGCAGCACCCTGAAAGGAAAAAAAAAGTTCATGCGTGCGCACACTGCACTGTGGCTTGTTTTCTCCGTTTATGCTATCCTGTCCTTTCAGTGACACGACTGATTTCATAATGCCGTTCTCTCTTATTATAAGTGTCAGCAGCAACGCGGCAGCCACAGCACTAAACACCGCCCCATTGCTTGTCATTCTCACATTACCTTGAAGATGCAGTACTCACGTTGCCTTGAAAGTGGAGTAAGTCGAGTAAGGTGCAGGCTAATGTATGCCGTGTAAAATACGTGCTGTCTTCTGATACCGATGTCTTATTTTTTTGTTTAAGCAGCTTAAGCAGTTTAAGCAGTTTAACAGCTTTAGGCAGCTTTAAGAGCATTGCAATGGGATTACCTTGTGCGTAACGTTGATTTTGGGGGCTAAATTTTCCAGCTTCCCAACTTCCACTGGTTGTTTATAGAATTGCCGGAAGAAATATATTGATTTATAACTTCGAACCTAACATAATCGTTTAATGTGCCGTGAAAGAGAGAAAGACAACGAGTTTGGGCCATTGTTGCTGTGCTCTGTACCGTCGGTGATATGCCTCGACTGTTAAATGCATGGCTGACTCGTAAATTATTCAACGTGCGACAAGTGGAAATGTTTGCAAAAGTTAAGGGGGGGGGGTGGTAGCTTGCTGAGTGAGCTGGTATTGTATCATCGTATGAAGCAGTGCAAGAAACGAAATCAAAGAAAAGGGCTACATGTACGCAGCATCGTGCACGTATTGTCTTTGACCTTTTTCATCGTTTTTTTGCACTACCTTCTACGGCGATGAAAGTTAATAGTAGAAAAACTAACGGCTGAAAGCCGCATCGGATAACTGGTCCATCTTCATGGTAGACTGAAACTGGATTGCTGGAACTAATTCTGACATGTATGTGCCCCGCAGTGGAGATGGCATGGAAATGCGCTCGATAGAAAGCTATACGCAGCTAAAGCATGACTAAACTTTTAGAGATTGCTACCAAGAGTGGCGGGGCCGTTGTTAACCGCAGCGACAGTTCGTAAAAAGCCAGCGCACAACATACTGGCAAGTAACTTTAGTGGTGGTTCCAAAAGTTTAGTGAGTAAAGATGGCTAGTCGTTTCATAGGATCTGTCTTTGCAACTATAATGTTGCAGCTGGCGTTATTTCAAGGAAGCGAAAAGGAACCAGATACGTTCGTTCGCTCCTGTTCGCGCTGCTCAGAACACGAAAGTTGGGAACATGGTTGGTAGAGCCAGGCATCTAGATGTGTTAGCGTTTACTTGTGCGTCTATCACACCGTGATGAATAACGTAATTAGTTAGGTAGTGTTTCCTGCTGTACATTATCTCGACAAGCCTACGCACTTTATTTTGTGTAGCTGTCTATAACACCATTGCCGCAATTAGTTCATAACTTTTCGGGTGAAACTGCGAGGAGCATTCCCGCTTCACATTTCCTTCAGTTATAATGCAGCTTAGCAGACTTTTTCAATGGGTGAACTTTGACTATTGCTAGGTCTGCCCACTGCATAGGTTTTTTTTGGGTCTAAATGAAGTGCACAGGGCGAAAAACTGCGTATTTAACTCAATGTTATTATGGCCATGTGAGGAAATGAGGTTTTTTTTTAATTCTGTCAATCGAAGCATCCATATTGATCTTCAAGCGATTAGTGACAACTGTCTTGGACCAACCACCTTCAGTGCTCTCATATTGACACGGTAAAATTTGCGTATTGGACGTATTTCGCATTTCTTTTAGTCAAGAGGCTTGTGGATCGTCTGATTCGCAAATCTTTAAAGAATTTCACAATGACCATTTTTTGTTTTCTTTTTGCTATTGCGAAGTCACCTGAAGCCGTACCGTTTCAGATCGACTGAATGAGCTCATCGACGTTTGGATCAAGGAAGGCGACTTACTTCGTCTCGAACATGTGGTCATCGCCGGCCAGGGGGAGCGGCTACTCAACAAGACTTCCGACGATAAGCAGGTCCAGGAGTTTCTGGGACTCGTACCTGCCTACATGGTGGGTAACCATGAGCGAGTAACCAATATTCTACCAGAAAGTAATCAATGCATGACCATGTTGACGAACAGTCGTCAGCAAGCGTTTACGGGACGTGGGCAGCTCTGCAAATAACTGTGCAGCGAATAACTGTGCAGTTCGCACAACATCAAGCAGCACTCAGAATTAGCGTTAGGCAGTATCGCAATCGTCGCTTTTATTTCATTGTGATAGCTATTATAGGGACACCCTCGGCTAGATCTTGCCGCCGGTTTTAACGTCGCCATCACTCACCGTATATGTATACGTATTTATATAAATGAAAATGCAAGAAAGGAAAATAATCCAGAAAAAGACTCCGGTGCGCGGAATCGTCCGTGGGACCTCTGAATAGTGAGTGCGAGGCGTTAACCACTGAGCTACGAAGGAGCACCTCTTTCAACATTCAAACGGCAAGCAAAGAGGCATCTCGGTGGGAACTACCGTGTTTTCAGCATTACCAACAAGATGGCGCTCTCATCTCCCACGCGTATACTTTGCCCCGCGGAGAGGGCGTAGGGTGGCCACTCACGCGTGTGCTTATCTCACGATGGTGACAATCATACGTTGTGGCTGGCCTTGGGCTTTTACCGGAACAATTCTGTTGTTGTTACCAGGTGCCCAAAGGTCACTGCAATCGTTTCACAGGCTCCGTTTGCGAAAAGGGCGCGCATTTCAGACGCAGCGAAGTAACAACTGAGCTGTTTATTCGCGTTCATCTGTACCTCTAAGTACGTTTCGTGCGTCATTTGTGCTAGAAAAACGTGGGGCATGTTACGATCTGCTTGCCGTTTTGTGTGTGACCTTCCATGTGTGTGGCCTTGTTGCTATCATATTCATTGCTTTGTCTTTGTGGCAACGCTGTGACTTTTTTTTTCCCCTGCACCTCTTCATATAGCTTGTATCACCTTCTCCGTGCGTTGCACTAAACCCACGAATAGTTGCATAAGTTAATCGAGTGCAAAAACTAAGAGAAACCGCTAATCTTTGCGTGAGTGATGCCGTGTTGGACAATGAGAGCACGCTTAGATTAGTTGAATGCACTGGGAAATGCCGGTAAACTGCAGGACCCCCTTTTCAGGCTTTCTTTCTTTTTTCACTGTAAGACGTGACTGTAGGTTTGACGGCAGAGCACGGATTTGGTGAAAGGAAGCATTCTGTGCTGCAGACAAGAAGTGGAAATCTTATGGGCTTGTTCTTCTTTGTAAGAAGCACTAGTAATGAGAACTATAGCGAGCAACAATGGCAAGGAAAGGTATAGGGGATGTTATTAGCAGTATATGTAATGTAAATGTGGGGAAAGAAAAGTGGACAAATAGTTAACTCGCCGCGGGCAGAGACCAAACCTGTGACATTCGAATAATTGTTCTGATGCTCTACCAACTGAGCTACCGCAATGGCTACCCCCCCCCCCCTGCTCAAATTATGGGGTATATGTGTGCATTTAAACGGGGGAGCTTCAGTCGGCGCAGCCAGTAGCCATGACGGCGAGTGTGAAATACGACCTTTCTGCCTGTTCGCGTTACGTAACGCGTGATCCTACTACGAACTGCCACCGTAAAGTTACCGTCCACTATTCTTTCTTTACATTCACAACACATGCATATACTGCTAATAATATCTCCTATACTTTACGTGACATTGTTATCTGCTTGTAGTGTTTTTATTATTATTGTGCTGCGAACAGTATTTCATATTTGTATCCTGGACAATGTCTTATACCCCCCTCCAATGCCCTTCTTTTGACGGCGAATGCATTTTGCGTACTTATTTAACCTGGCGGGACGGCAATGTCCTCACGAAAAAAAGAAAAAGGCAACAGCAAGCTTTACTGACATTCGTAGAGACAATTATCAGAGCCCTGCTGAAGTTCTGAAAAGCGCATAATTAAAACCTTCGCCCCTCTTTAACTCACCGCTTAAAGTGAAAAAAATCACTACTCTGATGATTTCGTGCTTGTTGTCTAATACGTCTGGCTATCTCACTGGACAGCATGAGCAACGGCAATTTATATGTTTCTTTTTTTTTTTGCCTACTCGCAGGATCGCATCCGAACGGTGCACGAGGCGGTGGTGAGCGGCAACATAGCTCAGGTTCGCCAGGTGCTGACTCGCAAGCGCTTCGCACTCAGCCGTGACCACCTGGGTGCTAGTCCGCTACACCTGGCCGTCCTGCACGGACACACGGACGTGCTCAACTACATCGTCGAACGTTTCCCTGAGACGCTAGATGGGCCAGACAACGTAAGTGCGCTCCCTACGAGACAACCATTCTATCTTCGGTAGTTGCAGAAATACATACTTTTTTACACTGTAGCAACAGGGACCTATACGTTTACTCTTTGCCTTTGTACCTTGTACGTCGCGTTCAAAAGAGAATAATAATACTACCTAGGGTTATGTGTCCCAAAACTATGACACGGCTATGAGAGATGCTGTAGTGGAGTGTTCCAGAAATTTCGACCATCCGATGTTCGACGTATACACTGGCATCGCACAGTAAACGGCCATCTAGCGTTTCGCCCTCGCCGAAATGCGAATGCCGCGTCTGTGGGATCGAACCCGTAACCTTCGGATCCGCAGCCGAGCGCCATAACCACTACACCACCACGGTAGACTGTAAAGTCAGGTTGTTAGCAGGTTGTTGCTGTATTTTGTTGAATCAACGAAACAGAAGATACAATTTGGTCGTTTGATTGATTTGTGGGGTTTAACGACCCGAAACAACCGTATGTTTATGAGAGACACTTTACTGGAGGGCTCCCAAAATTTTGACCACCTGGGGTTTTTTAATGGGCACCCAAACGTGAGCACATGGGCCTACAGCATTTTCACCTCCATTGAAAATGCAGCCGCCGCAGCCGGAATTCGATTCCGGTCGACCGGCGGTTGAGCAGCCGAGTAACTCAGCCACTAGACCACCGCGCTGGAGCCAGATACAATTTGTGGCTAATGGGAGTGAACCATAAACTCCGCATGATGTGTATACGTGTGGATTGAGATTTGGTTTCCACAGCGGACAAAATCTACTTTCTTCGTCCCAATTTTATTCTTCATTAGACATATAAAAATTTGTGGAAATTTCACTCTGATTGATTCAGTTACAAATGTAAATGCTCAGAAACGGTTATTTTAATGATTTCCTTTTCATTATCGTGTGATCGACTATATAGAAAATTTGAGTTAGGAAAACTACTATAATGAAGTGAATGTTGTCATCAATAATTATGAAATTGGCCATGCCTTGTCTACCGCAGGAAGGACGAACGCCACTGCATTACGCGGCGGTCGTTCTGGAGGCCCAAAACTACTTCGACATTCTGAAAAAAGCTGGTGCCGACGAGGCTATTAAGGACAAGGTAAGAAACTTAGATCATACGAGTTACTCTGCTGGTGAGATGAACTGGAAGACATGAATAAAGCTGCAGAACATTAACTGCATACATACGCTGCACCATATAATTTACAAGCGCGTATATTCCCATTCTTACATCGTCTGTTTTATCCCTCGTCCCTAATTATCACGTTATGTGGCTCATTCTTAAGACGATGGCGGAGTGTGGTGGCACTCGATGATAAACACAGAGTTGAAATGTCGTATGCATCAATTCAACATACAACCTTAAATTGCCGTACAATAATCACTATCTTCTGCTCTGGAATGAAGGTTTTGAGTATAAAACCCTTGTGTGCATCCTCTGCCCGCCTGCGCCTCCTTTGTAACACGACAGCATTAAGGAATTCGTTTTGCAGAAATTTCGGCATCGGCGTGGGCGTCATTGATTGTGAGCGAGAAATCATCTTGTCCGTGACCAAATTATTGAGAAAGATGCAAATAAAATAAATAAAAAAATATTGACAGGTCCCACGTACCTGGGAATCGACGTTATGCGAAGCATGCGGAGGGAAGGTGACCGTGTTGCAATTTTAGGGACGAAGCTCCTCATGGCGTGACTTGTGCGTCCCTCGTAGTACGTAACCACCAGTGGCACATACCCGAAATAGCGGTCCTTACGATTTTGACCTCCAAGGTGGTTCCGGTGAGAGATTTCTTGTGTGCGTTGTTGAACAATAAAAGATAGTGCTCAATGCACATGTTAATGGCTGCTAAGGGGGAATGAGAGACAGGAGCATTCAGCCTTTAGGTAACGCGCACGCTGCGATCCCCATTAGCAGCTATTGGCATGTACATTGAGCACGATCTGACAAGAAAGGGTTGCTACGTTATACTCGCTGGGTGTAACCTCCTTGGTTTTAGAAAGGTTTAGCGAGCGTAGGGCCGCATAGCCATGAATACAGTTGACTAGCATATACCATGAACTCGAGGTGGTTAAAGGTGGGAAGTAAACCCGAAGCGCAAGCCGTAAGAAAGTGTGCATGTGCCACCTCCCGTTTCGTCCTTGAAATGTCCGCTGGATGGTGGTGCTTCTATATTGAGAATATATGATGCAAAGATGCGAGATGGTGGTACTTGGAGTGCTGAGTAGATGGACGAACGGACACACAGACAGATGCATGGATGGACGCATGAACGGACGCAGGCGCGGATGCATGGACGAACACAGGGACGGACGCACGAACAGACGCACGCACGGACGGGTGGATGGACACATGGACGGTTACACAGACGTACGCAGGAACGGACGGAAGCAAGAACGAATGGACGGACGAATGCTTCGCCCCACTCCCCGTCATTCACTCCGTGGATATGCTGCCATTTTTTTTTCTGAGCGACACGCAATGAAATGGCGCTAAATATAAAATGTTTCACGCACAAACATATGTTGAAAAGTTGCAGATGTTTATATACCCCGTTGTTCGCACTTGCGCAACGACGTCGACTGGAACATGCGTATTAGCAACACCAGAAGCTGATATCAAGCGCTGATGCTCGAGAGGATGCTGGTCCTGGACACTGCTACAAAAATCAACTTCAGCGCATGGCAACTAACCACGATTGACGTTCCCCGACGTGATGGCTGTATCAAAAGAGTACATATATAATGTTTATAAAATTGAGTAGGCAGCACTGCAACCACTATTGATGTTTCACGAAGATTAGCGTCTATTTGAAAAGTAGTTCCGAGATCTGGCGTAGCTCTGTGGTAGAATGCTTGACTGTCATGCAGAATTCCTGGGTTCGATTCCTGCTGAGACCTGGAAATTTATTATTTGCATTCGTTGGGGGGTCAACGCTGCCTATGTCAGGTATTTCTTAACGCACATTTATTCTAAGCCTTCGCTGAGTCGACGCTACCGATGTCGGGTATTGTTTAACGCTGACATGTTAAAATTGCCCGTGTTGTTCTCGTCGTTCCTGGGCAGATACGAAGTGTCTATTATCTATGGCACATACCAGCATACCAGCGGCACATACCCGCGCGTGGGTATGTGCCGCTGTCTGACGAGAAGTGTTTGATGACTTACGCGACGGTATTGTGACATTATTCATGTCTTGGCCAGCGCTTCATATTCGTCAAGCCATCTTACCCTCCCATGCTAATTTTGGTTTACGCCAGGTTAAGGAGTTGGCCACGAGAGCAGCCAAACATGAGCGGCTAGATAGATAGATAGATAGATAGATAGATAGATAGATAGATAGATAAGCTCAAAGTCGCCGAAGTTCACTAAGAAATGCTTCGCATTTAATGAAATTCCGCGTCCGAATGAGGATTGAACACAGGTAGTTTGCATGGCAAGCATGCGTTCTACCTCACAGCCAAGCCTCTGATTGAAAATACAGTGTAATTAACTTCTTCTGCTTAGAAATGTAGAGAAAATAAGTCTCGCACTTCACACTAACACGCGTCCCGTGTACAGGCTTCACAATACATGTAATATCGCGTGTTACAAGCGTACATTGCCGTCGGGCGTCAGAACAAGTGATTATCATAACGACGTCGTAGTTTTAAAGTCGGTGACCCATTACAAAAGGCACACACGTTACTGCACGTAATCCCTTCCCGTGTTGCAAAAAATGGGATGAAACTCTCTGTATTAACTTTTTTTTTACGAGATGTGAGGAACAGATGACGACGATGATCATACTGCTTAGCTTTCCTTTCGAAACAACGTCGCAAAAAATATCCGCCTAGCGTTTACGTCTAAACCGTGCGCTCTTGCAATTGTTACATTCTAGCGCCACCTCTTTCGAGCGTTTCTAGGATCTGTTGCATCCTAGCGCCACCTCTATCCAGCGTTTCTAGCATTTGTAGCATCCTAGCGCCACCTCTTTCTATTTCCGTCATACAAGCTTCCGTTCTTATGATGTACTGTTACTCATGCCTAACGACTATTGTTTTATGAAAGTCGGAAAGTGTAGCTAGTAGGCCATGATAATTCATTATAAGAATTTATCGTAACGACTCCTGTTGTGTTAGTGCTGTCCCTTTCAGTTTTTTCGCCAATCTTCTAAACGTCTTTGGTTATGTCGACCGCTGGCTAGTTCATATTTCCATCAGCTTCGAAACCCCCAAAAAATCTCGCCACCGATTTCTAATACCGTGCAACATTCGCAGATGGGGCATACTCCGGAGTACTACCTCAAGAATCCGAAAGAACTGAGCATCAGAGACCTGCTGGCAAACTACCATACCCCGAGCGATGATGGCAAGTCGGCCAAAGCGGACGTGTGGCAGAGGCCGTCCACGCCTCCTGCCGCCGAGGATGGACATGGTGAGTTCACGTCAGGGTCGCCAGGTCGTACCGAGCTAAGAAGCAGATAATCATCACTAAAGTGGCCCAAAAAAGCGTAAATTTAATCAATATTTCTATTTTCAGATATATGTTTATATATAACAAAAATATGTCACGTAAACCCGATGGGGAGTTGAAAGAAATCACTTTGTTTTGCATAGTGGTAATAAGCAACGCTATAAACGAAAAGACGTGTTTACTCTTTACTATTGTCCCCAGGGTAGTCTCGATTCGGTTCAGTCCACGTTTATCCATGCACGATTAAACCACCTGTTGATTGACCACAAGGTATGTTTGACAACAATGGACTAACCAAGGTCACCGACAAACGCACTGTTAGTAAACAACAAAGCGCTATTGCCGAACGTGATGATCATTAAAATTACTGCGTTAGTGGGAAAATAAAAAATATGCCCCAAAAACGAGACGAGTGACTGGAAAAATTGTACGAGCGACTCGTTGAGAAAAGAAGCACGAATCCGCTTATCATATTTAGAATCGGTAACACTGATTCACGTACATATGTGGGTGTTCACCAGTGGCACCAGGCGTTTAATTTAAACAGTAGCTGCAACACTTCTTCAACATGCCCAAACAACACTTCTGATCGGTAGTCGAGGCTCTCCCGTGAAGACGAGAACCGAACATTGTAGCGCAACACGCAACCTCGAATTTACAATTAATTCTTAGTC
This sequence comes from Rhipicephalus microplus, assembly GCF_043290135.1. Classification (NCBI taxonomy): domain Eukaryota; kingdom Metazoa; phylum Arthropoda; class Arachnida; order Ixodida; family Ixodidae; genus Rhipicephalus; species Rhipicephalus microplus. The sequence goes on along the minus strand of NW_027464640.1, from coordinate 1,159,536 downwards.
AGCTAAGAATCACTCCCTTTTCCCTCTACTGATGATGTCGTATAGACTATTCTACTAAGAATCATCCCATTTTCTCTCTACTAAAGATACTGTACATACAATTGTACGAAGGGGTTTCAGTGCCGCCTTGTTCGGCGTTTAACCTTTATGTTTTACATCTATAACAGCTAAACTAACAGTGTTACGCTATTGTTACATACACAAGAAAACGTTTCCGTTGGTGCATACCATGTTTAGTGACCTTATTCATTTACATTTCAATATACAAAAACAAGAAAACGTCAACTTAACAGCCGAAGATGACAACGCCCATAAATAACACAGTCCATACTCGGATGCCCGCGCTATAGACCCGAATTCACGGGCATTGGCTGATTTGAGCATAGCGGGCCCCGTAGTCACTACACGCGCCACGGGAGGTCACCACGTGCTCGCGTGCTCGCTCGCGATCATACGGAAGGCAAACAGAGTGTTCAAAGAAAAAAAATAAGAAAAAGTGTTCAAGGTCATGGAGTGCGGATGTTGTAGCTTCCTTCCCCCGTGTAATCCTTCTCTGCTTAGCTTCCAGTGCTTTTATCAAGACGAGAAAAAAAAACAGAACAGAAAACCATCACAACGTTCAACAAATCTCTCAAACTCCGCTCGTACTTGACAGATTCTGAAAATCTTTTGCTGTTTTCGATTCGAAAAGCAATGAGCTTCTTTACGAATGGCTACTTAAAAAAGTGTTGCAGAGACCCTTTAGCTTGCATCAACAACGCTTTAAAAAAAAACCGTGCGTCTTTTTTTTTTTTTATGGCTAGACACTCTAACCAATATGCTGCCGGAGCTGCTGAATACAACTGAATATGATGTGCTTCATGCATGGTAGCCTTTTCTGACGCCCGCGTTCAAAGATGTCTCTTCCAAAATGAGCGGCACTATGGTCAACTATCTTTCGTACCCGCTACGCGTGCTAAGGGGCTAAAAATTATTGTTTCTGATCTTTTTATAGCCCATCAATCAATTTTCAGTAAAGGGGGAAAGAGGATATACGCAGTGCTTTCCTTCTATTTCTTCTCCCCTCCGGGCCCTTCTTTTCCAGGTATACAGTTGTGCAAGCACAATCGATCAATTTGCTGGCAGTTAGCGTTCGTCTGCGTTCACAGCGCAATTGTTTCTAAAGGGCAAACAAGAGTTTGTAATGACTTACGTTCAAGCACTCGGCGGGTATGTTTAAGGCATGCCTTTATGTAGCTCCTGGTGTCGCCCCCCTCCCCCCATACTTGCCTTGATGCGCTTATATGTCGATAATTTTATGAACCAATAAAAACCTTACTCGCAGGAGCATCTACTGCCCTTCCAGAAGAGCCTACGGCACCTGTTGCCCCCGTGGTGAATGGAGGAGCCACACAGCCGACGGTTGTGCCCAACGGAAAAGCGCAACAGCGAGAAGCCGCACCAGTGTTGGCAACGTCCGAGACGACAAAAACAACGAACTCGGTACCACCGGTGGGAGATGCATCGAGGGTTGCGCCCGCACCTCCCCCGGCACCACAGCAAGTGAATGCCGCATCGGTGCCGTCCGACGGAGTACGAGAGCCTGTCGAAGAACCTTTACAAACGGCTGTACGGCTTCCATTGGGAGAACAAGCTACGAGTCGCGCACCGGCAGCAACAGGCCAACCCGTGGCAATGCTTTCATCTGGCAAGGTTCGTGCGTCTACTCCATTAGACGTGCTAAGCGTTCAAGAAATGACACTCTTTGGCCAGCTCTGGCCCTTGCGCCAAACCAGTCCACTAGTCACTCAGACATGCTGTGCTTTGAACATGGTGCTTTGTGGTCAACTCCGGCCATTGCGCCAAATGAATCTGCTAGTAAGTCAGACATGCTAAGCGTTGGCATGTGGGCTAGTCGGTTTTGGGGAATACTATGAAGCATTTTACTGGTGAACAATGACAGAGACAGGAGTATCTATTGCTATCTTGTCCATGCCTTTATTCACCAGTACAACGTTTCGCAGTTTTCATCCGTTAGACATACCGAGTCCCGGCGATGATTGCCCAACTCATACTGTTTATTTTTTTTTATTAGGTGTTGTTGACATGGTGTTGGCGCTTTTATAACGCCGGGTACTCTTTCTGAAACTCAGATTAGTTAAACTGAAAGAAATGTAAAAAAAAACATGGCTGATCCCTCTGTCATAGGAGTCGGATAACATGATAGTGAAATGTGTCTTCACTAAAGTAGTACTTACAGGGTATTGATATTTGAGTGCTTGTACAATGTCTCAGTCTTTAGCGACCCGGGTGCTTATCGTTGTAGACCGAGAGGGTTTTACGTTCGGTTCCTCGCGGCGGAACCTTTCCTGGTTGTTTTTTTTTTCTTTCTCATTCGTTAGCATCCATTTTATGAACGCCATGTCCGTGAAGGAAATACGTCATTGAAGCCTTGGTGCAACGTGGCATAAAACGCTTTCGTGTTAAAAAATTGGCCGCCATCCAGCCCGATGAACGTGAATTTCCAGCAAAGCTTTTTTTTTTTACAAATACAACAGTAATATGAGGGAGATAGTTTTATTATTACTTCACAGTAATAATAGTAATAATCGCTTTGTCGTTGCGTTGCCACTATGGTAAGCCGTGATTGGTTCAGCGACTGTTTTCAGGAAGGTTAATTAGTGCCTTTCATTGAGAATATACTCGTGTTTACGGGAATAGATAGCTCGGCTAGTTTGTGAGAATTCATGTCAAATCAGATAGCGAAAAAGTACGCTCGTGTCTTTAATTTTTGTAGTCTACTCATAGCAATCTTAGAATAAATTGACTGAGTTGCTAGACGACTTTTTCTTTTTTATGTGAAAGCCGGAAACATACGCGAGGAGTAGAAAGGACCGTTTGAAGTCGTTCGAAGCCCTCGTGTGAAGTGCAAAGTAGCTGTAACCTATTATTTGCCGGCAGGGCGTGTGAATGTGTTGCTATTATTCGCAGGCGCATTGTCGTGTTTGTTTTCTAGTTTTTAATAATTATTATTGAAACGAATACCGGGCTGTATGCTGTACGCTGATTGCGAAGAGAGATATGGCGTTTGACTTTGAAAATGCCGCCCGGGTTCAAGGCCTTCGAGCGGTCACCTGAGTCACCGCCATCATAATTGACAGAGGGTGGGAAGAGACAGGGGTTAATCTCCTCTTCCCCCACCTCGCCCGGTGAAAACTGCCGGACTTTAAATAAAATTCATTCATTCATTCATTCATTCATTCATTCATTCATTCATTCATTCATTCAAAGGACATCTAAATCATACAGAGGTGAAAATTTATTAGTGCCGTTGCAGTTGTCAGTGAGTCGAAAGCGAAGGCGTTTGTCAGCTAGTCTATCCACCTTTCCTAAGGCCATTGCTCAGCGTCCGAGGTGGAAATGCGACGAACACGCGCATCTGCTATAGCTGAGGAGGACGCAAGCGCGGGCGTGTATTGGTACGTCAAGAGCCTGGCGTTTTGTGTTTTCTGTCTACGGAGATGAAATCTTTGTGGTGCAGAGATATACAGCTTCGCTGCAGAAAAAAAAATATATAAAATAGCGCCTAGAGATCATTGCTGTCAGTCAGTCAAGCTTACTATTTGATTTTGGGTTTTTTTTCTGGCAGTACGGACAGAATGGCGGCACCGACATGGTTCAGTTGGCCCAGTCGTTGTTGTTGACAGGAAGGACGCCCGAAGAGGCCCAGTACCTGCGTTCCAGCGTCGGTGATGCTCTCGTCGGGGCCCTCGCAGTCGTCGACAAGCAGAGGCCTTCTGACCCCGTGACCTTCGTCGCCTCTTGGCTCAAGCAGAGCCAAACGGCTCAAGAACCGTCGAGCGCCAGGGCATCGAACACCACTATGCCAGTGAGCACGATGCAACGTACAACTTTAGCCAGACTTAAAATGTGAAGTTTTATGCGCAATAATTCGATTATATGAATAAATGTTTCAATAGTTGTGTCTACTGGTACTTACCTTGGGAGCAGAAACCTGGAGGCTTACAAAGAGGGTTTGGCTTAAATTGAGACAACACAGTGTGCGATGGAAATGGAAATAATAGGTGTAACCTTAAAAGACAACAAGAGAGCAGAATGGGTCAGGGAACCAACCAGGGTTAAGGATATCATAGTTGAAATCAAGAAGAAGAAATGGACATAGGCCAGGAACGTAGCCCATAGGCAGGATAACCACTGGTTATTAAGGGTAACTGACTGGATTCACAGAAAAGGCAAACGCACGGGGGGCAGACAAAGTTAGGTGGGCCAATGATATTTAAAAGTTCGCAGGTATAGCGGGACAGCAGAAAGCACAAGACCGGGATGATTGGCGGATCATAGGATAGGCCTGTGATGATGATGATGATGATGATGATGATGATGAATTGTGTCAATCAAAACAAAAAGGTTAAGCCCCTTGAATAATTTTTTCCGTACTTGGATATCAGTATGTGGCATGCAGTAGAGTGGAACTCCAGATTCATTTTGATACTGGAGTTGTTCAACGGTATACGGACCTTTTTGCACTCAGTCTTCAATAAAATGCTGCCTTCGCGGTTGGGTATGGAAGCCGTGCTGACTTGCTTGGCAACTCCACACGATAGCCGGTGACCTTAGTAACACAGCAGCGACTTACCTCACATTTTTTGTTATACTTGAGCCGAACAACGATCACATATTTTCTTTCGTTTCACTTCATTCACTTTCAGCGCCCGTATGAATTAAAGCGAAGAGTGGCATTTAGCGAAACACACGCATGAGCTGATGGTTACGAGATGATGCTTTGAGAGTTGTCCCGTAAATCACTCCAGCACAGCCACATAAGCGCGTCATTATCGTGCCTTTGAGATTAGTTTACTGAGATTTAAGAGCGGATGCGCGGATATTAATCCTTGCTCGCCTCTGCATTTGCAATCTCGTGCAGGCGGTGAACTCAAAAAGCCGAGACAGCGAGGTTGTGTCCAGAGCGAACACACTTTCTTCTTCAACGACAAGGTAAAAACGCAAGCACACGGAGGGATCACCGGCTCAAGTTCTCGGATACCGAACTGACGCAGTGTTCGCTATTCTGTTGTTCTATTTTCATTCGTAACACGGCTGTGTTTCTTAAGTGGTCAGCACTGCTGTTAGACGCTGCAATTAATGGATGTTCCTAGAGTAGTTTCTATATGGACAGAGGGTGCGCTATAATTTAATTCTCGATGGGGAGCATCGACTGCGCTAACTAGAGTTTTCTCGTTCACTCTCGGCGCAACTTCTTCATTGGCATGTGGTGCTAAGGCAGACTGTATGAACTTAGTTGAGCGTTGCTCGTGGTCTGTTTCATTCACACCACATGCGCTTTGGTGTTGCAGTTAACCACGTTGATATTGCATTTTCGGTAAGCGCGACTGTCAGAGACGCAAGCAACATGCAATCAGGGTCGTTAAATTGTGAAACTGTTCTAACATTTCATATTATAAGATAGTCAAATACCTATTCACTCTTCTTGTCTGTGACGCTTTGTAATAACGACACTAAGGAGACACGGGTGTCGGCAGAATTTTGTCCTGAGAGTTGCAGAGCCGTCCATCGTCGCTATGGGGGAAAGGGGAGCACCGGCATGGCTTCGGTGGAGGGCTAGTGTTGGCTTGGTGGGAGAGACAAGTGCTCTTTTAGCATCCCCCCCCCCCCACCCTTGCGGGCGCCCATGCTAGGAGGACGTTTCTTCTCTAAAAGATGTCCACAAACTGCTTGTGCACGATTAGGTAGAAGAAGAGAAACATTTACGATTATGCTTTTCTTGCCTTTAGCGCGCAGCTTTCGCGCTCAATAAGGTCTTCGCCGCCCTGACGTCACCTGTTTTTTACCTGACGCCACAAAATTGCGAAACCTCGCCACACTTATATGCGCGCTTTGAGCAGTGGTTTGCAATGCTAAATAGAAGTGAAATAATTTTTGCGAATAAAGAGAGAGAGGTCAGTTACAAGAGTAATAAAATATGTCCACTCACCGACCGCTGCGCCACCCCCACCACCTAGTTTTAGAGCATTTAGCATAACGCGACGAGTAATTTATGTAATTGGAACATTGTTTTTGCACGCTCCGGTATATTTTCAAGGTTTTACCTGCATATCTGTGGTACAACGTGGGAGCCGCAAGTTGGTTCCCGCATTGTACCACAGCCAGGCACAATCGTCGCTGCGCATTATATTAAAATCGTTGCTGTTAAACGCAGTGCTAATCACTTCAGCATTGTTCACTGGTGTTACATTTTTGCAAAAAAAAGTGCCACTTTTAACACTTAGCACTCTCGTACTCAGCTAATTTTCTTGCGAGTCATTTGCTGTGGGCCATGTGAGCCATAAGAGTCTTCTCCTTGGCTCCAAATTTGTGATCAGTCTTTGCTTACGGCATGCACGAGCGTAACACCCTGGTGTTAAGCCAAAGCAAGCGACTGAAGCTAAAATGATGCATTTAACGAGCTTGGTGTTTTAGGATAACAGAGTAGTGTTAAAAATGTAGACAGCCTGTTTGTAAGCACGTTTTTTATGGTGGTTGTGGTTGATGTGTGTACAGTGTGGCGCGTAGGAATTGAAGTACATGGTATTTTTTCACACGAGCTCTGCCTTAGCTTTTGGGTGTGCGAGCGCGCGTCATCATTCTTACAAGGCACTGAAGAGTTGTGGTGGTTTCGTCCTTAGGCTTAACTCAGGTGTAGTGCTTTATTTTTTCAGTAACGTTTGACAAAGTGATAGGCGATGTCTAGAACGTTTGATGTACACTTTGTATTTAGGTGCGATATATTGCGGCAGGGCACTCTTAATATACCAGAAGTTTCAAAGCCTGCGCGGCTGTACGAAGCGATGGTAATTTCAGTAAAAATATATATAAATAGAGGTTAATATAAGAAATGACACAATGAAGAGCCAACATTGTTTCTTAAATGATAATCGGTGTTCAGAATGCTTAATTTAATGAGTTATAAAGAACTTCTGGGCCATTAAATTGACACACTTTTCTTCTTTTCAACGTCTTTTCATCGTTTGCCTCAGTTTCGCCTGAAATATATTCTTGAGTTGGGTAGCACTCTCTTTTTTCAGTGCCTGCCATTTGATTATGTGCAATGTGCATGCAAGGCGATAATGTATATTTGGTTTGTGAGTGCATTAGCTTACCAGCCGGCTTAATTGTGTAAGCATTTTCTCTACAACATTGTGTGAATAAACAAACCGTTGTAGACTGGTGGAGTTGTCTCTTTCTGTCTGTTTCTTTCTGTCTCTCCCAAACTCTGAATAATCATTGGGGGTCTCGAAAACTCAAGCTTTCACGTAACTGCATAGAGTGAGATTATTTTCTTATGTTCGTATGATGTTACTTTATGCATTATGTTCATGCTTTTTCATTTATTTTTTGCTTTAGCAATTCAAAAGAGAAACTCCACAGCTACACGTCATTTCCGTTGCTTTGTTAGATAGCAGCTTTCCGTTCTTTCATATGGCGGTATTTTATTGCGTTAAGCAAATAAGTTTTTAATTTGTTTTACGCGTTTTGTTTGTTTTCCTTTGAATACTACATTTTGTTTTATATGTTACATCTTTTTTGCTTTTGTTCATTTTATTCACATATGTTTTATGAGTGCATGTTTCCCTTTTTTTTATTAGACGGAAACTCTACAAAACATAACACACACTGCAAAGTATGTTATCTTATTTAATTTTTGGGCATCCTTGAGCTAAAGCACTGGTATCTGTTTGGTGGTAGAAATACACATATAAAGACGGAAGAATGGTCGATTAAAATTAACGTAAAAACAGTTGCATTGCAATTCACACACACAAACAAAAATAAAAAAGATGGTTATCCACGTGGTTGCTTGTTCACAGGAATACAGGGAGGAGAGATCACAGAAAATAAAAATAAAAGGAGGATAGAGTTCACGCGCACAACACAGTGTACTTATGCTGTACATGAAAGTTTTCGCAGTTTCATTTAAAGCTGTGCTGTTTTCATTTAAAGTTGTGCTGAACCAACAAAATGTTGCCTGGTTGTAACGTTGTCACAGTAGTATTTAGGTATTAGTTTTCTTAACTATCAGGTGCGGAAATGTGTACCAAGAATCTTTATCGTACTTAACTGCGAAAGTATATCGATAATACGCTGGTTAGGGTAATTAGAGATGCGCAAGCAGGGCAGCTATCCGCCAAGCCTTCCATGGATTCGAGCCCAGCGCAAACGTTTCTGGTTTCTAGCGACGACAGCCTGAAGAGGGCAGGCTTCACAAACCCGTTCTCCGAGGAAGCTGCCATCGAGGAAGCGCAGCACTACATGGACGACTACACAAGGCTCAAGGTGAGACGAGAAAACCACACGCGAAGCGTTTGCATTCTCACGCCGCATGTCTTGGCCCACTAGTCATCATGGCATGTCAGTCATTCGGCAAATATATTCTGCTTGCTTGGGGATGAGATGGCGTAGCTAGGGCAAGAGAAGGCCTCTCTTGTATTCAGGAATATGGTTACTATTGGACAAGCCGATGTGTGAGCCAAGGTAAAGCGCTTAGCCGGAGGACGCGGGCTAAGTTTCGTCACATTTATGTACAGTCAAAATAAAAAACAGGAAAGCGTCACTGTACTTAGACTTCGGTGCTTTTTCAACAGTCTCTGATGGTAAAAAATGTTCTGGCCTTGCCCGCCATGGCATATTTTATAATCGTACTTATTGTCACTGGTCCTTCGTCAAAAAAAAATCTCTTATGAACCGCTGAGTAGATCCTGCATTTAAAATCGCAGAAAGGAGAAGTCTGCTTATGCGAGGTCAACTCAAGACTTTTTGAGGCTAGGTGCTTGAAGTTACTGCAATGTAATGAGATACCAGGCAGTTCTGGTGTAGCAGATATAACTGTTTTAGGAGACGCACGCAAAACAAAAAACAACTCACGCAGGGCCATTTGGGCAACAGGACAACTTAGACAACATTCCAGTCAGCGACTAACTGAAGTGGCACGACCATCCTAAATAGTTATTTTGGTCAAAAAGTGCATATTTTATTTAGCTCACTCAATTACTGATTTTTCAGGTCCTCTAACAGAGTGACAATGCTGTCGTAACAGACAGCTATGCAGCAGTACTGTATTAACGCTGGTGCTTCTTTTAAGGCAATGATATGGCGAGGCAAGTTTGTGAAAAGGTGTTCTTACCTTTTCCAATCCGCTTAGAACCAAAAATGGGGTGGAGTAGGGGCATAGACCCCTCCCTGCGCTGGATAGTTGAGCAGCCCAAACAGTTTATACAAGAAATGTTGCCGTATGGCCGAACAAATATTATGCCCGCCAAATTCTGTCATGTAAAGCATACCTGTAAAGCGTGCATCACTGCATAAAAGCCTATATTGCGGCAGAGCTGGCTGCTGAAATAAACCATGCGTAAGTTTGTTTACAAATTCTGATCCCTGCAGTGATCACTTCATTTGCAGAGTTTCTCTAGATGAGTAGTTAGTTGAGCGACGCACTCACCCCTCGCCCCAAGAAAATGGGAAGGCCAGGCTGCTGGTCTCAGGCTTCCCTTTTCTGGGACTTTCTCTTTCGTCTATTGGCTTACACACGTTAGCTTCACACCCCCGCAATGCCTTCTGTGATGACTGTGGTCGCGAGGACACCATGTGACACATTCTGAGTGACCCTCCTTGCTGTTATGTGCAAGGAAGATCGCTTCCAATTGCACAAACTCACTTCAACCAAATACCAATAGGAAAGGGAATGGTTACGGCATGTCGACCTTGATCGCGACTGATGGCGATGGAGGCGCTATCATAGTTTTTGAGGAACACGCGTGCATGCTTGGTTGTAACTTGAATAGGTGTTAGTCGTTACGCAGTGTCGTGGTGTGCATGCTCTCTTGATTCGCTTTCCCTTTTACGTCTTATCTGCATGGTTGCGAATTTCACAGCGCGAGAACGCGGAGAAAATGAGCTAGGGCAGTGCAGCACTTGTTTCTACTCTGTCCCAATTTTTCCTATGTTCTCGAACTGTGAAGCTCACAATCATCATTTCAAGCCAACTAGCTTAAGCTTTTACTTTTACCTTCAACTTTATTTCGCCTTTTCTATGTTCAGAGGTAACATGCTCGTCCGTTCCTTCTTGCTAACCTCTCCCCTCTTCGCTATTTTTTCCTGTTAGTCTTAGCATTTCATGACACATCTCATGTGGAACCTCTCTACTTTGTTGTAGGATGAAGATGGTCAGACGGTGCTGCATTTTGCCGCCTCGCACGCTCACAGCGAGGGTTGCTTCTACGCGCTGGTGCGCCAGGGGCAGGCGCTACTGGCTGAAAGAGACTGCCGCTACCGGACAGCGAGGGACGTGGCGCGTGAAGCCCAACAGAGTGACAACGTGCTCGCACTCGACGCCTTCGTTCTGGACGCCTTCCTGGAGCGTCGAGCGGGGCTCCTGCGCGCACTGGCTCACCGGGGATATGAGCCCCTGCTGCACGCCACCGACCGTCACGGACGACACCTGACGGCCGTGTTGGCCCAGTTCCAGATGACCGATATGCAGGCGCTCGTTCACGACATGGACGCGTTCTTCGTGAGTCTCGGACGCTGCGTTTTTCTCCTTATGTGGACACAATGCTGACTGACAGATTAGATGCCATGTGAAATGGCTTACCGACTGGTTTAGCAACCGCTGTAACTGTACCAAGTAGATCCAGTGGCGTTAGTTTCACACGAAGAACTGCAGCGCGACTTAGACGGAATTAGAAGACACATATAGACACTAGGTGTGTGTGTGTGTGTGTGTGTGTGTGTGTGTGTGTGTGTGTGTGTGTGTGTGTGTGTGTGTGTGTGTGTGTGTGTGTGTGTGTGTGTGTGTGTGTGTGTGTGTGTGTGTGTGTGTGTGTGTGTGTGTGTGTGTGTGTGTGTGTGTGTGTGTGTGTGTGTGTGTGTGTGTGTGTGTGTGTGTGTGTGTGTGTGTGTGTGCGCGCGCGTACGTGCGTGCGTGTGCGGCGCTGCGATAGTTCAAGTCTCTGCATTTCGCCGAGCACATGCCACTTCGTCAACGTCAAGGTACTTTTCGTTCTACGTCTAGCCTTGGTTGTCTTCTTCCTAGGCCCGCGTAATTGTTGATCACCTATCAGAAACCTTTCGAGCGACACGTAATGCAACAAAAAACTCAATGAATCATAATTGCCTGTAAAGCATGCATCACCACAAAATTACTATATAGGCAGCAAAGCGTACTTTCAAGACTGACTGCTCCGCGTATTGTTTACTTCCGTTAAGTTCACCGGCCGTGCTCCCATCATTCAAACACGCATGTAATAAAATATACAGCGTACTTATTGACGTGTATATATGCATATATTTAAACGCAGAAGAGTCTAGTGTTGGGCCTGTTGGTGTGCAGCTTCGAAAATCGACGAACCCAGTTTTCAAAGACACGCACACAAGAACTTTTGACGCTGGTGTGTTGTCGGCTAAATTTCCTTTCTTGTTTACGTGTCTTTCGAAGCTTGGTTCGTCGATTTTTCTATCCCTAAACGTACTCAAACTTTCTCATCCGTAATGCTTCAAAATAATTTTCCTAGATAAACAACTCTCCTATCAATGAGCGTCGCTGACTGGCAGGGTCAGTAACAACAAAATAAATAAAAGGATGCGGCAGTATCGTTGCTCTGATAAGGCGAGGAGGGGAGCAAAGAGCTCCCGAGAGTTTCGAAAGGTGAGTGGGAAAACTTTCGCAGCCACCTTCAGTGTGATGTTTTTGGTAAATCCTTCGCGGATGAATCTCGAAAGGTAATCACTGAAGTGATTCACTGAAGTACTGAAGTGATAGGACTAAGGGTGAACTCACTATTATTACTGGCGAAACAACTTACATTACTCGACTTTTGTTTCTGTATTATTTGCCCAAGGGCGCTCGAGATAGGGGAAATATAATATTTCAGCTTTACGTTAAAATCGGTCAGCCACGTATTGATGTATTATGTCAGCGACTTCTTATTCTCTCCTTGTTAGACTGCATAGGAATAATGATTGAACTTACTTAATTGGACTAATTATGCTAATATTAATCATTTGTATATATCACTCACAAAAGGTCGTGTGTCATTTTACGAGTTTTTCAGTCCTTCATTCCCCGTAAAGCAAACGAGTTTGTAAATTATTTATTTTTCGACAAATTGGAGGACAATGAGAATCGCAAATGTATTGTAGAAGTTTAATAAATCTCCTTTATTTGCTCTCTCTCTCTGTCTTACGCACACGCAGAAAGCTCGCGAGGAGCTCCACGCCTTCGTACGAAACGGATACCTGGAAGGTGTGCAACAGCTGGTGAAGCGTGACGTCAGCCTGGTGACTGCCAAGGGCATTAGAGGACGCTGCGCTCTGCACGTTGCCGTGCTCGCCGAGAACCCAGACGTGGTGCGACACCTGGTCAAGGCGTGCCCAGATGCGCTTCACGTCGCCGATAACGTGCGTGTCCACCCGAAGTAGTATATAATGTTGCTGATTTTCGCTCATTCACGTACGAACTTTTGTGCGCGTGATAGTGTAGCAGCAGAATACCAAAAAAATATAAAATAAGGCAGCTTCGTGCTAGTGGTATCATGCCTGAAGGAATTGCAGGGCTGCACAACCGGCCTTCGTCCTTTTTATTTTACTTTTTTTGCTTTCTTTCTTTCCTTCTCCCTCCTTTTCTCGTTCAGTTCGTTTAGCGGCGAAGCTGTTCAACACGGCATAAAAATGGCTGTTTTCCGCCGGATACATACATGGTTGTGCCGTTTCTAGCAACCACCGCCTGGCCTGGCGTTGCCTCGCCACTATGCTAGCTTGTGTGGTCTCAGGCCAAATAGCGCATGCGCAGTACAAACGCCGCACTGTTGTGCGTTCGGATATATGGTGTGTGGCCTCCTCACGATGTCAGGACAAGCCGAGATAAAGTGTTTGAGGTCCGCCCGCTGATTGCTGAGTTTACATTTGTCGGAGTAGAGATCTGGATATCAAGGACTATAAGCAATCGGGTTTGGGTAGGTGCTTGTTTACAATAGGCGCCTCGCTGTTCCCTGTTGTTTACTTAGTGAGGAATGTGGTGGAGGGTAATGCTGCCTTCCTAAGTGCTCGGTGATTTCCTTGTATGAGACCATGCGCTCTCTCTGCCCATGCGGGCTTCGCGTCAGTCCTGCACTTGCTCGGCTCACTATCTCTCGAGCTATGGTGTGTGTGGTTTCATTGCCTGGGAGAGGAGAGTCAGCGGACGTCCGTATACATCGCGTTCTCTTCGAAAGTTAGCCAGGATATTTTTTTAATCACTCGTTTCTTGGCCAATCCCCTAGCGTGTGTGTGTGCCGCCGTTTCGAGGGACTGCCACTACGTTGTGCACTCTACCTCTGGCTGGGCATGTTCACTGTTGACTTCCCAGGACTTATAAACGTCGTCCCGATCGAGCGAAAAAGCGCATAACAAACGCCGACTCTATAAGTATAGATTTAGACAGCATTCCTATTGGATAAATGAGAATGAAAAATGTTTAACTTCGTTCCTACCAACTACGCTTATTAAGTGTGCACTCGTATTTAAAGTTCCGTTTTTCTTTCACCCCAACACGCGATGCATAAATGCTATGTGCTCCCGAAACAAAACATAAGCGCAAGGAACCTCCTTGTCGTGTCACATCGTTTCACGTACCGCTCGTTGTATCTAGTATCTCCTTGATGCCTGAGCCTCCGAGCTCATCAGAATTTCAGAGACTGAGGGCGTCATTACGAAATGGCGTCTGTAACGAAACGGAACTTCTACCCTTCAGATGGGAAGGACGCCTCTGCATTACGCCATGGCGATGCCCCACGTGACCACCCTCGGCCAGATCTTGGTGCAGGGAGGGGCTTCGCGCACTTCCAGGGATGTCGTAAGTAGTTTTCAGTTTGTAACTCGAAGATTTTTAAATAGCCCCCAAGCCACACCACGTTCAAAGAGGAGACAGTAGTATCTCACTCGCTAGCTCCTCCTCTCCAGTTATTTCTTCATAAAACACGTGCAATGTGAGCAATAAGCGTTTGGACTGTCAAGATTTAGCGCTTTTCGACTGCATGCCGCTATCTCCGCTAGCGCAGTCACAAACTTAGTAAACGAAGTGAAATCGGTGTATGTAAATATATATATATATATATATATATATATATATATATATATATATATATATATATATATATATATATATATATATATATATATATATATATATATATATATATATATATATATATATATATATATATACTAAGACATGCGTTGCAGCTCATTGTCCACGTTATTGATATTCAGACGAAGGATGAAACTTTGCCAGTTCCGCTGTTCTGGATGAAAGGCTTGAGTTCGAGTCTTTCTTTCTTTTTTCAGAAAATGCGAACGCCCAGCTACTTCTTCATATACAAGCAGGAAATACTGAAGCTCAAAGAAGAGGAGACTCCCGACTAGGCACTTCATTTCTAAATAAATACAAATTTTCTACGTTTACAGGCATAAACAATCGTTCGAGACAATCATGCGAGAAAAGTGGCTGCCTTACCGAAAGTGTATGGCACCTGGTTACCTTATTTCGAAAGGACGAAATGTCTGAGCCACAGCTATGGTAAAGCGCACGGAGGCAATGGGTTTCCGCGTGCATGCATCGTCATTGCGAATGGCTGAGTCAATAAGGGAATTTATATTGATATAGTTACAAAGTAAAAAAATCACAGCATATCCCCGGAGTGAATGATGATGAGTGGGGCGAAGCGTCCGTCAGCCCGTCCCTACTTCCATCCGTCCGTTCGTTTTTGCTTCCTACCATCCGCGCGACCATCCGTGCATCCGTCCGTGAGTCCGTCCATCCATCTGTCTGTCTGTTCGTGTATCCATCCGTCTATACACTCGCGCGTCTATCCTTTCGTCCGTCCGTGTGCTAGTCTGTCTGTCCGTCCGTGCGTTCATCTAGTGAACACTCCAAGTACCGCCATCTCCCATCTTGCATCCCCTGTGGCATATACCCGCTCTAAAGCGGGTATGTGCCACTGGTGGCTACGTACTACTACATTCATACAAGGGATGGGCAGACCCACGCCTTAAGGAGCTTCGCCCCTAAAAAGCTGCTTGCTACTATAAGAACGAACATAAGCCCTATTCGCGCTGCACTTGTCATTACGCTTCGGCCTCCATCGCCGTCGGCATGAACATACGAGCCATGGGCATCACTGTTTTGTTTGGTTGGTAACAACTTTGTGGTCCGGCAGAGCTTTCTCCGACCGGGCCACTGTTCTCTCTGACAATTTTTGCAGGAATCCTTAAGGCATGGCCAATGTGCTTGCTATGTTTTAGCAGCAAATATAGTAGTCCACGGTGAGTGAAGTCCTCCTCGTGGTTATGTACATCGGATTGACTCGTCAGCGTCAACAAGTCACCTGTACAGAGAGAGTGGGCTAGGAATCGGATCGGTGAGACAAAATTAACAAATTGACATTGTATTTTTGAGAATTTTCGCTTGGGACCTGTACGTGAAATCATTTTCCTGTCTTCACCATCATCGGTAAAAAGAGTGACGCCATGAGTCTAGTCTTTCTCTTTCTCTGTGTATAAGCTACTTGTATTTGCAGCTTGTTTTAATGCCAGAGAGAATTTTCCGCTTTATGTTCTACATTGAAATCCCCGTTACATGATGATGATGTTTTCATATCGGGCCGTATCTGGGGCCCGTTGCATGCAGAGAACAATCGCCATGTGTTTCTCAATGCATTTAGCATGGTCGCTACGATAAGCTATCTACAATTTGATCTTCTCTGTCGAAAGAATTGCTCAAAATAACCGTCAATTCTCTTGCCCATGACCATTTGCGATTTTCGCTAATCTATCGAGGATCAAGCAAATGGTCCTGCCAGAAATTTACCCCCTCGATCTATAACAAGGCTGGCTTAGCTACTGAGGTCGCACAATTTTTCAAACTTCCCATATTTGCTTTCTTAGAACGGTTCTGATGATGTACGAAAACACTCGGAACTGTTTTAAACTCCCCAAGGTTAACAGCGATACCCAGCGACGTGTTTTGGCCTCCTCACGGTCTAGTTTTATGGGAAAGTTTCTCGCCTTCTTCGTCTCACCATAATTGGATACAATTATAAAAGACAGTGGCGTTTTGTTCTCAAAAGTGAATGTGTTTTTTTTTTCATGAGACATATGCATCCCTGAAAATCTCAAACGCGCAAAGAGTATAAGGTAAACATGTGGTAATCGATAATTTTCCAGACGTTCACAGAAACTGCTTTGTTTATTTAACACGTACACAAACTGCAACAGAGTGCATATGACGAGACGGGAGCTGAAGACAAGGACAAAGACAAACACAGAAAAAGAGAAAAAAAAGGGGGAGGGTGGAGAACAAAGTTCAGAAAAAAGAGAGAAAAAAAAAGGGGGGGGGGGACAAAGTTCGCGCTGATCATCCCACCGGTACAAGCACACGTTCTTTTTTTTTTGCTCTTCTTTACATCTCACCCAACTTTCTTTCGGTGACACCTTCAAACAGTTGACGCATGACTGGGCCATGCTCTTGATACAACTCTCGTGGGTAGGATGGAGTGGACACGAGGCGAGAGACAGTCTGGTGGAGACCAATCGGGAAGTGGCGTGCACAACAGTGGACGGGTCTTCTCTTCTTCTCGGTGTAAGACACAGGCGATGGATGGTGGCAGGGTCAGTCGGATGCGGCGGCTTCCCTGTGAGCGAGCGCAGCGCACAGGAAGAAGTCTCGGAGCGCGCTGAAGAAATTCCGCAGCGCCTCCCAGATGCGCGAGGTCTTTCGCTGCTGCTGCTCGGGTGGAACGTCGGACATCAGCGTCATGTCCGTCTGCACCGAGACATCCTTCACCTGCCGCGCCATCTCGGCGCAGAACTCTGCACTGGCAGCAGCCGCAACGCTTGCCGTCCTGCAACGCACAAAAGGAACCGCGCAATAAAAAAGAATGTGTGAGCAGGCAGCGGGACTTCAGCTATTCGGAATGATGCCCTGCAATGCATCCATTATCTTTTTTTTTTTTGAACAGTAAAGGTTCCCCTCTCAGCCGCCTCGCTGTGCGGACCAAGCTAAGCGTACCATTGGCTCTTTTTAGAGTCGAATGCAACCCGAGCTGCTTGTAAACACGTGACCAGGGAAGAATCGTCCCTAATGACGTCACTGGCAGGACGCCGCTGTGAAACTTGAATGAAAGCCAAGCATTTGCCTCATTCTGCACAAGCAGCTCTATTTTGCCAGTTTCAGTGGCTGGCCCACATCGCGGTGGAGCAGTAACCTGCGCCCCGCCGCTTAGACGTCCTCGCTATACTGCCAGCATCACAAGACCACGATCGACAGCGCCGATGTCAGCTCGAAGCGCAACATTCCTACCAATGGTAAGTGGCGTTCCCGTCCACGTCACGCGGTCTCGAGCTGTTGAGGTGTGAATACGCCTTTCCAGTCTGCAAAGCGTTGATACTTGCAAACACTGCTGATCGTCTGACAATCTAGCACACTCATGTATTGCGCAATGGCACTTTGCCACACTTATGCACAGCTAATCTTCACATCACAATTATTATAGCTGTATAATCACTCTATGAAAGTGACTGATTGATTTGTGGGGTTTAACGTCCCAAAACCACCATATGATTATGAGAGACACGCAATGAAAGTGACCGCTGACAGCGTTGTGCAGTGTTACGCTTACACTCTGTGAGCTGTCACTAATCGCAGTATCTGAAACTTGGTTTTATCTCGGTGCAAAGATACCGCAACGGAAATATATGCAATACCTGAGGTCAGACACTGTTGTATTTTTGCTAACAGACCGCTGGTGACTGCAGTCATCTCCACCCGCCGACTTGTGGATCTTCATTTCTTGCATCTGGCCGCACTCCAGCACTGCAGGCCCGGTTGATGGTGGCAGTTGCTGAGTGTTCAGCGATGACACGTCCTCTGCTGATAGAATGGCAGTAGGAGCGTTCATTATTTCATCAAATAGTGGCCACGCGACTCCTCTATACAAAATGCACTCGACAAATACTCTCTTGTTCCACTCCGCCTGGAGCAGAATGCATATTCCGCTCGTAAGGAAACGGCTATCATCGGTGCCTTGTTTCGGCAGACCATCCACGGCATGCTGCGCGCCCTGAGGATACGCTTTACAATTGTTTGCGGCGATAAAACCAAGAACAACAAACGTGTGAACACGCTATCAGCGCGCTTTAGCACCAATTTTTGCTATCGCGTGCTTTCATCGCTTCCCACGCTTTTGTATCGCCAAGCGCGCAACCAAATGTGGTATCTGTGAAGTCTTATCTGCGCGCTGACCAAGGGTCATGTCTGGACGGGTCTCTGTGCCAGAGTGCATTCCGTTCTCCGCCACTGTGCCTCGGCCCGGGTCAATTAAAGATTCGCGAGAATTAAGTCTTCGTGAATATTCGATTAAAACTGCATCACCATGAGGTGCGTTTTTGATATACATCGATTGATATGTGGGGTTTAACGTCCCAAAACTACCATATGATTGTGAGAGACGCCGTAGTGAAGGTCTCCGGAAATTTCGACCACCTGGGGTTCTTTGACATGCACCCAAATCTGAGCACACGGGCTTGCAACATTTCCGCCTTCGGCGAAAATGCAGCCGCCGTAGCCGGGATTCTATTCCGCGACCTGCGGGTCAGCAGCCGAGTACCTTAGCCACTAGACCACCGTGGTGGGGCTTTTTGATATACATTGCATCTCCTGTTGATACGCGCTAGTATTGACACTGCCCCTGCTTTCTGGCTGCCGCGGTGGGCTAGGGGTTATGGCACTCGACTGCTAATTCGAACGTCGCGGGATGAAATCCCGGCCGCAGCGGGCGTATTTCCACGCAGGCGAAATGCTAAAAATCCGTGTGCTCATATTTGGGTGCACGTTAAAGAACACCAAGTGGTCGAAACTTTCGGTTTTCACTTCGACGTTCCTCATAATCCAGACATCGTCTCTTAATGTTGCGATTTCGGGACGTAACATTAAAAGAGGAATGTTTACGTCGAAGTACTTGAGCAATTAAAAAGCAATTATTGCGCATATATCAGGCACCATAACAACACATCACTGTTTCGTATGTGTGGCTTTATACTAGAGAAGGCACACATAAGTAATTCTAAGGACCGTAGCGTTTATCACGCTGCGCTGACAGTGCAACGCGATGCTCAAATAGGCAAGTGTTTCCAACGCTTTGCTAAGACGACATGGTGGTGGCACCTGCCCGTCACTTTGCGTTCTACTACATATCACCTCCGAGATGGGCGCGCATCTTTCTCCACGGGCGCGCACGCCTTCCTTCGTTTTCGAAGATGACTGTCAGATGGCGCTCGTGTCTAACGTGCCTCGACACCAATGGGAAGTTATTACTAGATCTTTGCGAGCAACATAGTCTGGAGATAGTTAACACGGGGCCTAAATGTGACGGCCAGATCACATGGGAAGTCGGAAACAAGCAATCAAGTATTGATTATTGTCTCATGACTGAAGGAACTTACCACAAACTGACAGAAATGAGGATAGACGAGGAAGGCATTAACAGCTTGGGTAGTGATCATAAACGAATAACATTACAAATGGGATACGAAACTGAAAATATGAGCATGGAATCAAAGTCTGGCAGCTCGTATTTAAATGACAAACAAATAATAAATATAGCCGCAAGAGTCGAGGAAGAAGTAGGTGAAATACCAGGCAAGGACTGGGAGTATAGTGAGCTGTTACATCTAATGACGAAGGAGATAGGGAAAGAGAAGAAAACTGTTTGCTGGAAAGGAAAAAGGAAGCCAAAAAGTTGGTGGAACAAGGAAATCCGGGAGGCGATCGAGAAGCGACGCGAAGCATCACGGGAGCATAGAAAGGCAAAAAAGGAGAAGCGGCCGCAGGACGAAGTCAAAAAAATATGGGAAATATATTTAGAGAAAAAATCCCTTGTACAGAAATTGGTAGAGGCAAAAATTAAAGGTGAAAGTGAACGCTGGATGACAGAGATACACGAAAAAAAGGAGGCCGCGCCTAGGATTTTTTGGAGCCACATAAAGGCGCTAGGTAGGAAGTCTGTCACAACGCAACAACATATTCTAGATGAAGGAGGAAATCAATTGGAAGGGTACGAAGCGCTAGGTTACATCCAAAAGGTAACAGCCGATTCGTTTCAAAAGAGCGTCCAGGGGATCTCCCCGGTGAGTAAAAGTGTGGCGGAGAAAGCAACAGAGTAAGAGCTAGTACTTGATAATTTCAACTGGAAAAAGGCCGAAGGAAAAATTCCAAAGCGCACTGCCGCGGGTTTAGATGGGATTCCCGTTAGCCTCATTAACGAACTAGGACATAACACTAAAGAAGCATTGTTAAAAGCAGTAGAAAAAAGCTTAAAGGACGGACAAATACCGGACAGTTGGCGACAAAGTAGAATGAACTTAATCTATAAAGGCAAGGGAGAAAAGGACAAGATTCGCTCGTATAGACCACTAACCATTACATCGGTACTATACAGGATGGCGATGCAAGCAGTAAAAATGAAAATAGAAACATGGGCCGAACATAACGATATTTTGGGAGAACTTCAGAACGGATTTCGAGTCGACAGGCGGTTAGACGATAACCTGTTTGTTCTCACTCAGTGTATAGAAATATCTAAAATAGAGAATAGGCCCTTGTACGTGGCTTTTCTGGACATCACTGGGGCATACGACAACGTTAATCAGGAAATTTTGTGGGATATATTGAAAGGAATGGGCATGGGCGACGACTGTATACAGCTTTTGAGGGAGATATACCGAGAAAATACAGTTTGCATAGAGTGGGAAGGAATGCGTAGCAAAGAGAACGTTGAGGTTAGCAGGGGTCTGAGACAGGGATGTCCTTTGTCCCCGCTGTTATTCATGCTGTACATGGTGAGTATGGAAAAAACGCTAGAAGGTAGCAACATTGGTTTTAATCTGTCACACAAACAGGGCGGCATGATGATTGAGCAGAAGCTTCCAGGTTTATTTTATGCGGACGATATCGTCTTATTTGCGGACAGTCGAGATGATATACAGCAGCTGGCGAATATATGCGGAAGGGAAGGTGAAGCTCTTGGACTAGGATTCAGTGTAACGAAGTGTGGATTGATGGTATTCAATGATCCCTGTGATCAGACGGTGTCCATACAAGGCCAAGAAATACCGAGGGTAAGTGAATACAAGTACCTTGGAGTATGGGTAAATGAGAGTGATAGATACATGGAGGTACAGGAAAAAGCCTCGGCAGCAAAAGGAAAGAGGAATGCGGCAATAATGAAGCACAGAGCGTTGTGGGGATACAATAGGTATGAGGTGCTTCGAGGTCTGTGGAAGGGTGTAATGGTTCCAGGGCTTACTTTTGGGAACTCAGTGGTGTGCATGAGGGCAGAGGTGCAATCGGGAATGGATGTAAATCAAAGGACTGTGGGACGCCTCGCGTTGGGTGCTCACGGGAAGACGACAAACGAGGCTGTAAAGGGCGATATGGGGTGGGCAGGTTTTGAGGCGAGGGAAGCGCAGAGCAAAATAAGGTTCGAAGAAAGGCTAAGAAATATGAAGGAGAGTAGATGGGCAGAGAAGGTGTTCCGTTATTTGTATAGGAAGAGCGTGGACACACAGTGGAGAAAAAGAACTAGAAGACTCACTAGTAAGTATACGGCTGGTATTGTAAGCCATATGTCAACAAAGAGCGTTAAGGGAAAAGTCAGGGAGGCGGAGAGGATTCACTGGATGGCAGCTATGGAGAAAAAACCGGCTTTGAGTAACTACCGAAAGGGCAAAAATGAAATAAGGAGGGAGGCATTTTACGATAATTCAAGGGGAAGCGCTTTACTGTTTGAAGCGAGATCGGGTTGCCTTAGAACGCGTAGTTATAAAGCAAGATTCAGTAAAGAAGAAGAACAATGCACATGCTGCGGGAAAGATAAGGAAACGGCGGAGCATGTTCTGATTGAATGTGGAGATATCCACCCAGGTGTACGTTTGGGCACGAGCCTACAGGAAGCCTTGGGTTTTAGGGACAACAATGGAAAGCTGAACACACCCGCGATTGAAATAAGTAAGAGACGGTGAGAGTATTGGTGGCAGAAAATTAGAGAGAAAGGACAAAAATAAATATTGGAAAAATAAAATATGGACAGTGTGCCGTAAATGGCAGAGAACTTAAGCTGAAAATTTACCTTTTTTCCATTAAGATAGAATTTATCGAAGTAGAGGCATTAGGCCAACATAAAAAAAGAAAAAGGTTTTTTTTTTCCGAGCCTGGTGGCATACTTGTCACCACCCCGTTATAAAGGGGACGCTCATAGCATCCATCCATCCATCCATCCTCGATGCACGATCTAGACTCCCTAACGCAGCGCTCCCAGAATACAATTCACCAATTTTCTCGCGCAGAACATCAAATAAACGTTTATTCACTCTCTGCACACGCAAGAGTATCGTCTTTCGACGACATTTGCAGTGAAACATGCAGATGCGTGGCTTTTTTTTTTTTTGTGGGGGGGGGGGGGGGGGGGTGCGCAGCTTCTAAAGGCGTGGGCTTGTCCGTGCTTTGTATGTATGAGACCTCCTGTAGTTCCACTTTTTCCTACTGCCCACTATTTATTCTCTACAAATATCCCCTACGCCCCATCACCAATCCCCTACTTCACCCACCATAAAACCGTTATAATGAAGGGGGAATGGAAGCGACGTATAGCTACCACTCACGAATAATATTTCTTGTATAAATATATATAACGTTTGTCACACCTTTGATGATGTAATTGGCGATATTCGTGGATGGTTCACAGTTTAGCGATGAAACTCTCCAGCGCTTCGCTTTACTCATCATCATTCGCTCTGTGGATATGCTGTAATTTTTTTTCGTCATGCATACATTGCGCAAAATAGTCCTTAGCCTGCCACCCCCCCCTCCCCATTTAGAACAAGACGAACACCCGTGCCTCACCCCCGAAAAAAAAGATTCGGTATACAACCCTGCACGTATGTATGATTTATTCATGTGGGGGAGAGGGGGACACTGGTAGGAAGCACCCATGGAGCGTTCGTTCAAAACGTGCTCAAAAGGAAGACACCCAAACACGTCAATATATTCAGCGATTATTTCATTTTGTTCGTGTGCCTGGCGGTCGATGCCGTTAATGCCGAGGCGGCACTGATCATCGTGCCCTCTGGTTAGTGCCGGGTGCTTATGCTGTTAGTGGCGCTCTATCGACGTCCACTATCGTCCGCGGTGGCGCTTCCAGAAGTCGTAAACAAAACCGTTCAGGTGACGAAGAGACGACGAATCTGCGCCGTACACGGCACACAATGCACCTGCACGAAACTCGTTACAGCCGGCGGAGACGTCAAGCACCAGCCACGCGCTCCGTTTTTTTTTTTTTTTTTTTCCTTCAACAGCGGACCGTCGTGAACAGCTACTGGTGCGCTGCTGTCCGCTTTCAGTCATCCTTGCTATGGGCGCAGTAAACTTACCAGAGACACTGAGGTTGGCCGTTGACAATGATGAGGACGGAGCGGGGCTGTTGGCCTCGATAACGGCGAACGACTCTTCCACTTCTTGCCGAAGCACGGCCACGTTGACGCGAGTCTCGACGTGCTCCGCACGAGTGCCGGGGCTGCCCGCCTCCTCCGGAAGACTGCTCCTGTAGCGAAGACAGCCAACGGTAGGGGGCCGCAGACCGAGTGGCGACATTGCTCGTGTACAGCCACCCATTTTATTCCATTTGAACGCGCGAGCATCAACCACCGTGTCAATGAATGCCGATTTTCAGCGTCTCAGTGCTAAGTTCTCGGAACAGCCGAGCGGAACTCAGCTGCAAATGACTGTTCATCAGGCACATGCGCGTATTCTCGTTCATTTCAGCCACATGCTTGGTTACATGGTGCTTATCCACCGGGTGGTCGACACTAGCGCGTTCAGGTAACAAAACAAAAAGAGTGACCTTACATACACGAGCGCGTTCACAAAAAATAGCTTCTACTTGACCGTTACCTATTACGGTGTTCACCGCCACTCTTGCAGCACTAATCAATGTGTTGGCGTTCTTGCTATCCGCATATACTGAGCTGGTGGCGACTCATGGCGGCCAATAGTGGGCATTTTGTTGATAAGGTGGCGTTCCCATTCAGCAAGAAACAAAATCGACACGAATTTCGCAGCGTTCATCTCAATTTCTGAAGTCGCCGGTCACCGTTTTAACGTGGTTGAAATTTCAAATACGCGGGAGCGGGTGCTTCGCGGGCGAAGAAAATCAGTAAAAGGAAGCCATCCTTCAAAAGTTTACATATATATATATATATTGACTAACAGAAGCAAGTTCAAATATATTGTGCAGAAGACTTAATCTGTCTCTGACACACACGAGCGCTCAAGAAAGCTCGCGCCTCCGATTTCTAACGGCCACCCGAAAACCAGGCGCCGAGCAGACGCGACGGAAGCCGGCGCGACGAACAAACAAGCATCAAAAGACGCCGCACGCGCCTCGTCTCTCCCTCAAAAGAACCGCCGCCACGCCAGCCAACCTTCTCGATCTAACATTGGGAACACGGGGTACCCCACAGGGAGCAGTGTTATCACCACTCCTTTTCAACATTGCTATGATGCGCCTTCCAAGCGAATTGGCCAGGGTGGAAGGCACACAACACGCAGTATATGCCGACGATATTACAATCTGGACCACTGAAGGGAGCCTTGGTGAAATGCAGGAACGCCTTCAGCAGGCCGCATCCATAGTCGAGGCGTATGCCAACGATTGTGGACTCCAATGTGCTCCAAACAAATCAGAGCTTCTGCACGTTAGAGCGAAGCCAAGAGATAAGTCAGCCATACACATCTCCCTGTCTGGGGTTCCCATCAGAGAGGTGGAGGAGCTCCGGATTCTGGGCCTGTTCATTCACCACAGACTCAGACCGGACTCCACTATAGCGAAACTCAAGAGAATAGGCGAACAGGTAGGGCGCATGATCCACCGCGTTTCCAACAAGCGGGGTGGTCTGCGGGGCAGGGACGCGCTTCGGCTCGCGCATGCCTTCGTGACTAGCCGGATCCTCTACGCCGTCCCATACCTTCGCACTAACAAGCAAGAAGACGAAAGAATAGATGCCATCATTCGTAAAGCTACTAAACGAGCTCTGGATCTCCCGGTGGCCACTTCCAACGCCAAACTGAAGGCGTTAGGTGTGCTCAACTCCTACCAGGAGTTGCGGGAGGCCCACCTTATGAATCAATATACGCGGCTCGTGCAGACGGCTCCCGGGCGCCGCCTGCTAAACCGCTTACATATACAACACACTTGCACTGCAGAGGAGGCGGAGCGTATTCCGGAACTGTGGCGGCATATGCTCTCGGTCGCTCCACTCCCCAGTAACATGGATAAGCACACGCACGAAAGCAGAAGACAGGTGCGGACTCGGACGCTTGAGAGGCAACACGGCTCCCGACCTGGTGTATTCTACGTAGATATAGCAGGGCCTTCGCCCACGGGATTTTACACGGCCTCTGTAGTTCACCGGGAAAAGCATGTCAATGGGCTCTCGTTCCGAGCACAAAATCCAGAGCGCGCTGAGGAAGTCGCGATAGCGCTTGCTGCTGCGGACCCCAACTCGAAAGTTATCATCACGGACTCCAGGAAAGCATGTACTCATTACTTGGTAGGAGAGATATCCCCCCTAGCCAGCCAAATTCTAAAACGGGCTCTCGCTGATCCAGCCCCGAAACGCATCGTATGGGCTCCTGGCCATCAGGGCCTACGAGGTAATGAGGCCGCTGACGCGGCCGCCCGAGCGCTTACCCACCGGGCTCCTCACCTTGGCTCTTATGACTCGGAGGCCAATACACCGCTGCTGCGGTTCAAAGAAATTCTCACCTATTATCGTGACACTCACCGTCTTTACCCGGCTCCTGCACAGGGGCTGAGTAAGGCGGAAGAGCGAACTCTAAGGCGCCTGCAGACAGGTACTCTACTCTGTCCTGCAATCCTAAAGCATTTCGATGCGAACACAGATGGGCGGTGCCCACACTGTGGGGAGACGTGTGATATCTTCCACATGGTATGGGCATGTACGAAAAATCCCCACCTACCCCCTTCCCCTACCCCTTCCCGAGAGGCATGGGAGACTGCCCTCCTCAACTGCTCATCACTAGAGTCTCAACGGGCTCTGGTGAGACGGGCGCGAGTAGGGGCCTCGTCATGCAGTGTCCCGGACTAAGGACGCCGACCATGTAGCAGGGTCATGCTTTGGCCCCGTACGTCTCTCTTTTGTCATAAATGTTTTTCATCATCATCATCTCAATCTAACACCGAGCAAACTGTAGAAACATCTAGAAGGAAAGGGGCGTGGTGCTACACAGCTGCGTCGTGGGGCGCGGAACCTACGAGAAAGATGTCGCCCCACAGCTTTGGCTGCACGGCGAGCCGACGAAAAGCCTGGAAATTCCGAAAACCCAGTGGCTAGCTCATGTAAGCAAGCAGCGGAGGGAGTTGATCAGGAGTTGAAGTGTGTGTTTTCCGCCAGTGGGCGAAGACGTGTTTTGCAGTAGCAGCGCGTGAGTGGCCGATGTGTTGCCGGCGAAGAAGTTTTTTTAAGTGTGGTCAGTTGTTATTGAAGGCTGTAAATATTGTATATAGTGTTGATACGTTGCTATATTTTTATTATGTATCCTAGTTTTTTTGTCTATTTAATGTGTATTACAGTGTGTTATTGAAGTACGGTCAGTTGACGACGCCAGCGCTTCATCGGAGAGAAATCTCGAACGCAGCGGGTCGACAAGCAACGCTAATGGTCTTTGAGTGAGTGTTTCCTAGAAGAGAAGCATTCAAGCTTTGTACCGAGAACTTTTGACTGAATTCGTTTGACGAGCATTCTAGTCCATAAGTGTGCTTAGACAGTTAATGCATGAGGTTGCATTGTAGCGAGTGTTGTTGGTTGCACCCGTTGTTTTCAATGATTCGGAGTACCGTGTGAGTTGTATGGTATTTGATAAACTCGAGTGTGCGTTTTGGTGCGTTGTTTGTTCTGCCGTATCTAATATTATATATTTGTTTTCTTATCAACTCTCCGTTTTGCCTCGTTCTTTGGGCCACAGCCGGTGTTCACTCGTGCACCAACGGGACTAATACTATAAGTGTCCGCACTTTCATGTTGCGTTTTGGAGGACTGATATGTCAGCCCTTTGAATCAGCCCGGCGATTTCCTCCCTATCAACGGGACCAGTGACAGTCTCTTAACAGCGATTTCGATGAAACGCTGAGCAAGCACCTCCCGCTGAGCATTCAAAGGAAACGCGATAAGATATACGCCGTCCGCGAGGAATTCGCAAAGTAACGCAAGAAGATATCCGCGCGGGAAGTGAACTTGAAGGAGTCGTTTTTCTATGAGTACCTTTTTTTCTCAGGCATAGTAAAAAGCCAGCAGTAATAAAATAATGGATAAAAATAACCCATTTGTTGTATCTGTGGTGTCATTGGTGGAAGCACGGTGGGGTTCCTCCTATCTACTTATCGTCAGCATTACTGTCACGCCTTATTTACATCAGGTCTATCTTCACATCTACTAACACGTATAGCAAAGAAGTGTCTATCATACACCATTTCAATGATTGTTTGTCAGAGGCATGAATTACGTAGGGGAGTGCCTTGCCACCCCCACCCCCCAACACTGCTAACTCCTCTAAAGATGTTCTTGATAAGTAAATATTGTGTTGTCATCAGCTTCCATAAAAATGACCTTACTGGTTTGACGAGCCCTTAAACTCGTATTCGAAGGTACTATATCAAAAGTGCCAAATATTTACCGATTATCTGAGGTATTGGCGTTTAAGAGCTCTGACACCATAAGCCTAAAACGCAAATTCTGGGCTAATGAATTCACTCGGACTCTCTCCGACTCCGACAGAGTCATGAGTCTAAGCGAGCCTGGTTGAGTGATATTTTGGTGAGTCCGAGGGAATGCGGTTCAAGAAAGTTTTCGTGAGTGTGAGTCCGAGTGATTTCGGCTCAGGAAAATTTTGATGAACCTGAATCCGAGAGAGTCCAAAGCGCAAGATATATTTCTTGCGCGAGTCTGAGTAATACCCCTGTCACACGGCCACCACCAAACTTCGTTGAACACTGTCAACGTAAATATCTCCTGGGGGGTTCGACGGAGAAGGAGTTGTGGCAGTGTCACACGGCAATGACAAGGTTGTACCAGTTGCCGCGAGGGTGCTCAGCTGGCGCTGTTTGATTTTCGGAAAAGTATTCTAATTTGATCCCTATTAATTTTTTTTGGTGAATCCTCGTTATGCGGTTTTTACAAAAAAGCACTATTAAGTAAGTATGCGACTAACAAATCATTAAAAATAATTTCAAATAAAAACGCATTTGCTAAATGTAGCAATGCTGCTAGTGACGCTGGCCACATTGTGCTTTTAGTTGTTTTGTTGCCTGTGTACATGCCTGGTACGAAAGTTCTTATGCTTCCTTGCCTCGTGAGCGCACATTTTGTGTTCTTCAGCCATGAGTGACACAGCGGGTGACGTGAGGAAGTGGTGCGATATTGCGCTAATAATGACGTTGATCGGCTGGCGCCGGCCGGCCCGACTCGCGAGGCACGGTGTGTAGGGCATCGGTGTTGAGAGTAAGTGAACTCTGGCGGGCGTAAATATTGTAAACAAACACGCGTTGTGAATGAGTAATACAACGAAAGAACGTTTAATATTGCTAAAATGTATTATTCTTTCACTGCGGCCACTTAGTGCTCGAAATTTTTCTCTGACCTCTCGACTGCTGAGGACGAGAGTACCTCGTTTCGCTGCGAAGGGAGATCGTTGAACGTCCTTTGCGAAATGCTCCGTTCACCTTCGTTTGCGTAAGGGTGGCCGTGTGACACCGACCGCATCTTCGTTGTCGTAAAGACGAGGGAGTTAAACGGTCTTCACGGGTGCCCGTGTGACAGGGGTATAAGTTCCACATTTTAGGTTTTTTTTTTTGCCTACCTATGCTCAGAAGGGGTTCGTGATCTGTGCAACGCTTCCATATGCGAAGCACGATGACATAAAGATTAAAAATACAAAACAGCAGTTGTATCGGCTTCACTTGGTGTACGGGTGTTGATTCGTCCCCATTGGTGTGTGCACGGGGTGAAGGGGGCAGGGTAAAGGCGAGAGGGGGGCGCAAAGCCAGCCCCATACAATGACATGGTAAGGAGGGGTGTGTGCTGTGGTGAGACTTTACCCCCCCCCCCCCCCAAGGGAACCCTGCACACGCTTATGTTCGTCCCCACTTACTTTTTGTCACGTCATGATGATGCAGCCCGTACAGGGAAAGTGGAAAGAAACGCGAACAGTGCGGCATATACATTATTTACTGCTTCATACTTAGTTTCAAGTGGTTGTAGCCTGAATAATAATTAAAAGTCTACTGGCCATCCATTATGCAATCAATAACCATTCCAGCATCCTTTTACTGCCAGCAATGTAACAGCGTTATCATAACAGCGCGACGCGCTGTTCGCCTTTCCATCCCTTCGAACACATATCTTGAGTTCATGGTCTCTCGTCTGGCGAGTCGCATTTCGCGAGGCAAGAGTGAAAACCCACCACATCAACTAGATTGAACGATTTGAATTTGTAAGTTTTGCGGTTGTTTGTCTGCCTTTCGAATAATTTGAATTCCCTTTTTGACAGAGCAAGCTGGACTAGTTGGTGATTAGTTGGTAACAGAACAGGCTGTAAAATGTGCAACGTGACTCGAATGAGGGGCAGAATGTTTGTCCTATCGGGTTATAGCGTATTGCTTCTCGGACCATTCCCCCTATCTGCGGACAGCAACAAATGGGTGATCGTCGCGACCGACTGACTATCTGACACGCTACGCTGAGACGCAGGCGATCCCACGAGCCACGGCTTCTGAGGTAGCACAATTTTTCATGCGCCACATCGTGTTACGACACGGTGCTCCTTCCAGTATAATAACGGACAGAGGGACGGCATTCACGGCGCAGCTTATGGACGAGGTTTTCAAACTGAGCAACACCAGACACCGAAAAACAACTGCGTACCACCCGCAAACCAACGGACTTACCGAGCGACTGAATAAGACCATCGCAGACATGATCTCAATGTACATCGACGTACAGCACAAAACATGGGACCGGATCTTACCTTACGTGACCTTCGCGTATAATACCGCCGTGCAAGAGACCACGCGATTCACACCATTTCGGCTTCTCTACGGCCGCGAAGTTCAGACCATGCAGGACTCTATGCTACCGTGTCAAGACGAAGACGAGTTGGCAACTGACGCCGATGAATTCGCAGAGCGTGCTGAGGAAGCCCTGCAGCTCGCGCGACTACACATCGGCCAGCAACAGCAGGCAGATGCACGGCGCTATAACATCCGCCACAGTGAAGTATTTTACAACCCCGGAGACCGAGTTTGGGTGTGGACGCCCGTCCGCCGCCGTGGCCTTAGTGAAAAGTTACTGAGCCGGTAGGTACTTTGGCCCTTATAAAGTGTTACGTCGCGTCAGTGACGTGAACTACGAAGTGGTTCCGGACTCAACATCGCAGGCACAGAGTAGGACACGACCGAGGTCGGATGTCATTCATGTGTGGCGCATGAAACCATTTATTGCGCGTTGTTCATAACTTTTTTTCTTGCCGTACAGCGTTCTTTGTGTTATTTATTTATTTTTGTGAACTTGCTTCTTCGTTCACTGATTTTTCCTATATTGGCACGCTCGTTCATTTCTATTTTTACTTTATCCGAATTTCCAATTTCTTTTTTCCACGTGCCTATGTCGTAACATCGTGGTGGTGCTATGTACTTTTCTTTCCCCGTTTTGGGACTTTTTTTTCTTTTCGAAAGGGGGGATAATGCCACCCACACGTAGTGGGTCGACTGCAAGAGCGGCTCTACCATCTGGAAGAAAGAAAGAAGATTTGCGTGTCTCTTCTCGGCTCGAGAGCCAGCCACGACTGACGCATCGTCCTAGAGCTAGCTACCCGGTCGTTCAATATATCCCCCAGTACTTGTGACTCATCGTGACAGTATATTGATGTCACTAACGTGACCGGTAAACACGTGGTACTAGACGTATTGCTACACTCACTCTGCCCTCTGCTGTGCTGCTGCAATTGAGTAAATAGAACCATAGCAGGCCAAGCGAACATGCCGGAGCGAGTGTGCAAGCGTCATATCCTACAGATTCCCACGCAGGTCCCATGAATCCTCTTCTGTGTCACGCGTTTATCCGAGTTTTGAAATGTTATCAAGCATATACTCACTTGGCCTCGGTGTACGTTCTTGTTCGGACGCCAGACACCACAGTGATGCCATGCGGGTGTCTTGTGGCCACTGGTGACACGTCGTGGTACCGCATAACGTCTTTGGAAGTCTCTGCCAGAAAAAAAGATGATCAGCGACAGTGAACAGATGAGTATACAGAATGGCGTCAGCAGTTCCGTGAGCGTTGCAACAACGTATTTAAAACTCATTCCAGTGGGCGAACAGTGCTGATGTTTAACACTGGACAAAACATGCTGAAGCACATTGTTCAAAAATTGGTTCCGCCTATCAGAGGCCGGAGTGATCATGGTGTAGTTTTTTTTTTCAACAGTTCAACAGAGCAAGGAAAACAGAAAAAAATTCCGCCATCTCCCACTAAAGGGAACCATGTGTAGATGCGAAGCAGCAGGCGCTAACGCTTACAGTGGCGGCGGCGTTGAGGCTGGTGCTCATCGCGGCATTGCGAGGAGAGAAACCTGGGCAGGTGCAAAGCACGCAGTGGTGCACCGGTGTTTCCTAATAGAGCATGCTAATCGCTTCTAATGGGCAATGAGAAACAGAAGACTCACTTCTCTTGGACACAGAGACTCGCAGTCTATTTTTAGTTACCACGCACGCTGCGAGCTTTTATTGTGCAACAATGCACAGGAGAAATCTCCCACCAGCAATACCTTGGAGGTCAAGATCCAGTGCCTATATATACGGTGTGGCTAGTAAACGGTTGGGCAGCGGGAGCGGACAGTTTTTTTAGGGGCGAAGCTCCTTATGGCGTGGCTTGTGCGTCCCTCGTAAGACGCAACCACCAGTGGCACATACCCGAAATAGCGGTCCTTACGATTTTGAACTCCAAGGTGGTTCCGGTGAGAGATTTCTTCTGTGCGTTGTTGATTAATAAAAGATAGTGCTCAATGCACATGTTAATGGCTGCTAAGGGAGAATGACAGACAGGAGCATTCGTACTTTAGGTAACGCGCACGCTGCAATCCCCATTAGCAGCTATTGGCATGTACATTGAGCACGATCTGACAAGAAAGCGTTGGTACGTTATACTCGCTGGGCGTAACCTCCATAGTTTTAGAAAGCTTTAGCGAGCGTTGGGCCGCATAGCCATGAATACAGTGAACTAGTATATACCATGAACTCGAGGTGGTTAAAGGTGGGAAGTAAACCCGAAGCGCAAGCCGTAAGAAAGTGTGCATGTGCCACCTCCCGTTTAGTCCTTGAAATGTCCGCTGGATGGCGGTGCTTCTATATGGAGAATATATGATGAAAAGATGCGAGATGGTGATACTTGGAGTGCTGAATAGATGGACGAACGGACACACAGACAGATGCATGGATGGACGCATGAACGGACGCAGGCGCGGATGCATGGACGAACGCAGGGACGGACGCACGAACAGACGCACGCACGGACGGGCGGATGGACGCATGAACGGTTACACAGACGTACGCAGGAACGGACGGAAGCAAGAACGAATGGACGGACGAATGCTTCGCCCCACTCCCCATCATTCACACCGCGGATATGCTGCCATTTTTTTTTCATTAAAGAAACTCACTAGGAGGCGCTGCCTGCGTCGGCATTGGGGAAGTGACTCTTAAATGAAAAGAAGAGAAAAGTGAGCCCCGTAACCGTCTCCCAGGGGGAGGAAACCTCAACAGTAGCTCACGAGGGGTGGGGGTAAGCAGGAATTTAAAGAATAGGGAGGATTAAAAGGTATAGAGATTGAGAGAGGAGCTGGAACAGCCACATATGGAAGTAAGGAGAAGATAGGAAAGGTGAACACGGTCGCAGGAGTCCGAGGACGGGGTACCACTCGGCGGGAGCTCTTGTCGGCGTCAGGAGAAGGCGTAGGGCGAGCCAGTCAGCCAGAACTGCGCTGTCGTCGGAGATCGTGGGGGCACAACCGGTCGGCATGAAATCGAGCGAGCGACGCGTCGGCGTTGCGAGGCAAAAGAAGGGGTGAGCGTAGGAGAGGAGAGAGAAGGGGCGCGCATGCGCAACGGCGCGGCAAACGCCGCGCGGAGAGTTGCCGAGAGGAGAGAGAGGGTGAGCGAGCGTAGACTAGTGCTGCTTGCATCGGCGTTGTGAGGTGAGAGAGGGGGACCTAGAAGGGCACGGAGCGTGCATGCGCACTAGGTGTGTAAACGCCGTGGGGAGATGCGTCTAGAGAAGCGAGAGAGGTGGGAGTGGGCGTAGACTAGCAGATGCTGCCTGCTTCAGCGTTGCGGGTGAGGAAGGAGAGAACGTAAAAGAGGAGGCCGAGGAAATGCACATGCGTAGTAAGGGTGTCACGCCGTACACCGGATTGAGCTCGACCATAAGACGCTTCGCATCTAAAAGCAGTGCGCCATCCGACTCGAGATGCCTTGCCCAGGCTGCGTCAGGTAAAAAAGTGCAAAAGTCCACGGGCTAAATTTGATGTTATTCTTATTTAATATATGCCTGAAAAAGTCGTGCAATATGTTGACGTTCTGTCATCCTGGATCGCCGTGGTGCTTGTCGGGCACTTTCATTGCCTATAGCATGGCTATTCGGGACAATCTTGTCACTCGCCTCCCAGCGTAAGCAAAAGTGCAGGAAACAGCACATGCTCAGAGCCATGTTCCGTTAAGTAAGTTTGCTTCTTCAGAGTGATTTCATGTGCCAAAGGCAGTACCCAAAGACAAAAGTGTCATAGCCGGAAACAACACGAATGACGAACATTTCGCATCACGAAACAAAGTGCTAGCGCAACTAAATTTACTCTATAGCAGCTGGCAATCTTATCAACTATGTTCTGGCTCCGGTAATAGCAAAATTTCAATGGCCCTCACTGGCTTATTAATTTGGCCATTAAACATCCATAGAACAAAGTAGCAATGCTATTTCAGAATGCGTGACGATTCTTTAAACCTACTTGAATTACGAAACTATTTCGACATGCGTTTAATGTCACGCAGCGATGCGTGTTAAAAGCTCTTACACAGTGGCACTTGAATTTACCAGTTCAACGCTATATATGTCCAACAGGGTGGTAAAAGGTATGAAGCCACATCGGCAAATGCCATACGTAACGTCACACTCTTTCGCAGCAGCCAACATAGTAAGATCAAACA
The DNA here is from genome assembly GCF_043290135.1 of Rhipicephalus microplus. NCBI lineage: Eukaryota > Metazoa > Arthropoda > Arachnida > Ixodida > Ixodidae > Rhipicephalus > Rhipicephalus microplus. The sequence continues at coordinate 1,125,127 of NW_027464640.1, read as the reverse complement.
GCCCACAAAAAGCCTAACCAATTAGGCGAGACATGCTAACTGTAAGAACTATGAACATTGCCATAACATTGTGTGGTGGGAGAAACGGGGGTGAAAGGACTGATGCCCCGCCAAATCACCCAAGGGGTCGTCAAATCACCTCCATATCTCCACTCATTCGACCTGTAAAGTCATTGTTTAATGATCAGGGTCATTATAAAATGCAGATTTTTGTCAATAATAAATAGGGGGTAAAATTTGCTCTTCCTATGGAGAACTCCGCCTTCGTTAGTGGACATTACTTAATTTACCTATAGACCTTCAGGAGCATTGCGCACTGACGCATTACCTTTAATTTTTTTAGCTACAGCGTCGATCTGTATAAGAGACGAGAACAAAAATAAAAGTACCTGAAATGGTTTTCATCCCATCACCCAGTCTTCCTGCGAGATCATGGTGATTCTGCTCGCCGAGCGTGGGGGCGGACCGTTTCGTGTAGGCGCTGGTGTTCCTTGTTGTCTTCCGAAGCTGATCCGCTGTACAGTAACAAGCGGGTCCTGAAGCGCAGCAAAGCAGATGCAGCCCTTTTCTCGCTGTACATTTATTCTTTGAGCAGATAGGGAACACATTCATGGGCGTCACAGCTTATTCTCAAGAAAAACAGTTGAGAATCAACAATTTTTTACGCTCAAGACTACGAGTAGTTACGTCGTAAATACGGAAGAGACAAGGTCAGAAAAAGCACAGCCTTGCGCTGTAGCCCTGCGCTGTGCCGATATGTTCAACGAAGCGAAAAAACGGCGCGTAACACAGGACAGTGACAAAGACTGACAAAGCACTCACCTGTCCTGTCCCGTCCTGTCCCGTCCCGCCACAGTCCTGTGTTACGCGCTGTTTTTTCGTTTCGTTTATCATTTACCAGTCGGCCCGAATAAGCAATTTAGTACAAATATGCTGATTCCCAATCCCAAACTAGCCCAAGCATCTGTCTTATCAATCAGTTGAGGCTCTGATGTAAAATAATTAAAATCTTGCCAAAGAAAACCCTGATGAGATGTGAAGCAGCGCACTGTCGCGATTGGCGTTTTAGGAGCCTGCTCCTTTTGTTGGGTAGTTGCCTGTCGTCGTTGCGCCAGCGTGTACGCTAGTGCCCATTGCTCCCGCTAGAGGCGCAGCTGTGCTCTTCGTTTTAGGGAGCCTTCATGTGCGCGCGTCTCCGTGTTTTAGGGTGGTGACAACTTCGATCATGGTTGCTTACAGCTGGCTAAAACGGTAACCATACTTAACGGACCGCCATGTTGGTTCTCAGCGGTCACTCCTTTACATTGAAGGCAGCATGGATTTCAAGAGCAACGACAGAGCGCAGTGTGGACCATCGTTCCTCACAGCCCCCATGATTCTCCAGGCAGGGGATACGAATATCCATTATGGCTCACTCTAAAAGTGAATTTCGAGTGTGGCAATGGAATTGCAGGGGGTACAACAACAAACGTGTCACACTACCGGATTATCTCAGATCACTACAATCTAAGCCGGATATAACTGCACTCCAACAAACTGGGTACGGATACGTTACGCTCACTGGTTATTGAGCTTTTAAGTGCAAAACTTATGGTAGAGGCTTATATATGTGTTTGTCAATAAGCACCTGACACACATCTCTCACAATCTGGGCATTCGGGACAAGAACTTTGAGTATCTCATGGTGGAGGTATTGGTGGCGGTCTCATACGAAAATCAAAGATGCAACAGCTTATTTGTCCCCAAAATTTACAGTAACCCGAACCACTACAAGCAGCAGTTCAAGATAATTTTCGAGAAAGCTACTAAACTCACGGAAGCTAGGCCTCTAATTATATTAGGGGACTCCAACGCTGCTCATGAACTCTGGGGATATACAGCGGCAAACCCCAAAGGCAAGAATCTATGGCATCATGCGCACTAGCAATACCTGGTCTTGATTACGGATAAAGGGTATCCCACAAGAATCGGCAATTCTGTTTCCACACCCAACCTAACATTTATCAAGAACGTAGAGCATGCCATATACGGAGGTTGAGAAAGGCCGCACTCAAAAATTTGAGGTTTTTGGTTGTTAATTGGGATGTCTTTCGCAGAATTATAACGCAAAGCGAACCAAATGCTGCCAAACCAAGCGTCAAAGAGTGGTGTAAATCAAGCAGGAATGATATCAAGGCAGCCACCAGAAAGCTTCTCACTGACGCTAACGTGGAGGGCATGAATAGAAGCAAAGAAGGCCATTGCTAAGAAATGGTGGAGTCAAATACTCAATAGTAATCTAAAGAAGTATGTAGCAGAACAAAATAAACAAATTGAAATGCACTGCACCAACCTATGTAAGCAGCAGTTGGATGAATTCTGTGAAACGATTCATAGACATATCAGGAGCGGCAAGGCACGGAAACTCTTTAGGCACCGCCTAGACGAGCAAGGCACCAGGTCCAATCAGAGACGCTGCCTTGCCCAGGCCATACACATGGTCATTAAAAATCAAGACAGTGAAACAGTTACTAAACAACTCCTAGACAAATACCTACCAGTCACTAAGGAGCAAGAACAATTTTACGATCGGAATACCGGGGAGCCCCTCAGCCGGAGCTGGATCGACCCTTCACTTTATCGGAAATCAGAAGGGTGTTGAGGGTGTTAAACAAAAAGTCTGCCCCTGGCCCAGATGGCGTGACCAACAAGTCACTCAGGAATCTCTACGAGCCCTCTATTGAATCAATGACTGATTTTATTAACGAAGCATAGAATTCGGGGGAAGTTCCAGATGAACGGAAACTTTCTCAAGTCTTACTAATACCAAAACCAGGTAAACCTCGAAGTCTGGAGAACTTGCGGCCAATATCACTAACATCATGTGTAGGAAAAGTTGCCGAGCATGCAATCCTCAATAGGCATAAAGATTCCTTGGAGGACAACAACACATACACCTACATTATGTTAGGCTTCAGAATCTCATTTTCTACTCAGGATGCTATGAAGGAGATTAAACACCACATTATAAATGGGTACTCAAACATACCAGAGCCATCCTCGGACTAGACATGGAGAAAGCATTTGACATCAGGCACAAATACATTCTTTAAACGATAGAGTAAATTGGACTTGGATCGAAAATGTGTAATTACATAAAATCTTTCTTAGGAGCACGTACAGTGAGGTTAAAGGTAGGAGACATTAACTCAGATGTGGTTCATCTCCGTGATCGTGGAACCCCTCAAGGCTCGGCAATCTCTCCCGTCCTGTTCAACCTGTGCATGGTCGGCCTGTCCAAGAAACTGAGCAATATCAGCAACATTCACCACACCATCTATGCTGATGACCTTACTATATGGTGTACTGGTGGTAGTGAAGAACAGGTACGAGATGCACTTACAGAAGCAGTGCAGACAGGGGAGGAATACATAAATACTTGATACCCACTGGTGTCAGGTGCTCCCCACACAAATCGGAGTTATTACTTCACAGAAAAGCGAAAGGGGGGAGACCTAAGAGCCGGAAGCCACTATCCGAATGTGGCATACATATATTGACCAAAAACGGGGTAAATATACCTAGAGTCAACACGATGATGGTACTCGGCATTTTATAGATGCAAATAGCAGGAATCTTATGGCACTCATAAAGATTGTCTTCAAGACAAGGAACGCATACCGGATGATCAGATGACTTGCAGGGAGACAAAAAGGCATAAATGAGGACAATCTTATTAGGTTGATCAACTCTTTCGTGCTCATATTTCATATGCGGCTTCCATGTATAACTGCACATCAAGCCATTTAAAGAAGCTCGATGCGCTTATCAAGACAGTTTGAAAGAGTGCACTGGGTCTCCCGCTTCACACCAACACTAAAAATTGCTCAAGTTAGAGGTGCACAACACGACTAGAGAAATTGCGGATGCTCAAGAAAGATCACAAATAGCAAGACTCTCTACAACTTGCACGGGGGGATCCATCCTCGATAGAATTATGATCAACCCTGTCACCGACAAGGAGACGTACACCGAGATACCACAGGACTTTACTGAGAGCATCATCGTTGCCCCGTTGCCAGGAAATATGCACCAAACCTTCAACGTCGCAAGAAGCGTAGACCGGGCTAAGGCTTTATTGAAGAAGTTGGATAACGGGGGCAGGAGGCTTGCTTTGTCGACTCAGCCTCATATAAAGACCGAAATAAGTTCACCGCGGTAATAGTCGACCACCAGGGCAGGCGTACCAACTGCGCAATGGTTTACACTTCCAAACCAGAAATCGCTGAACAGGTTGTCATCGCGTTGGCTCTGATGGATGATCGATACACCGAGACATAGAGCTACTCAAAACCAGCCATCAGGGCCCTCAGCAAGGGCATAATCGCAGCACAAGCAGTTCAAATTATTAATAGTAAACAGACCATTGATGCACATTACATATATTGGTTCCCAGCGCACTTTGGATCACTCGATGGCATTCCCATGAATCCAAATGAATCGGCCAACAGCATTGCCTACGAACTTACGGACCAGGCTGTTTTGACACATGGCTTTGATTCTGCCGAATTTGAAAATCTACAACGGGATACGCCCATGACATATAAGGAAATTATTATACATTACTACCGGGGGGGGGGGGGAGAGACAGTGTACCTCCTCACAGTAGACCAAACAGAGCACAAGCGGTCACACTTACAAAATTACAGACACGGTCTTATTACTTGCCGGCACCGGCAAAAGAATGGCACGATATAAAAGATGTGGACGTTGTTTGCAAGGCATGCAAGAAAGAAGTATGCACGCGTGAGCATATGCTCTGAGGTCGCTTGGCCGTGGCATTTCCCGGGAACAGTTTACAGAGATGATAGAATTTCACGACCACATCCTTTAAGCCCTGGCTGTCCAGTACGCCCATGACAGGGCTAGAAGGCTTGAGCTCCCAGTACCGACGAGCGATGTAGCCAGGCAGGTGGTTACACCGTGTACAGGACGTATAAATAAAGTCGATTCATCCACCCATTTAGGGGTGCCACGCCGGAGCACGAGAAGGCGCTGCTCCTGAACGCCTTAGGCGTAGAGGGACTCAAAACCTACCTGCCGAAGATGAGCAGCAGCCAGGAGCAGACCGGCCAAATCAGGAGACGACGCTGAGTGTGTACGGTGCAGCTCTTGCGCTGCCTAATGAGCTCTATAACCTGCAACCGGACGAGGCGTGTCTGCACACCTACTTCAAAGCCCTGCGTCAGGGACCAGATCAGTCGGTGGTGGAATTTAATCAGGAAGTACGCCGAGTAGCCAAGCTTTGTGAGTTAGGCGCGGTGGGCGATATCCTCGCTTTCAACCAGATCATCTCTGACATCTACTCTTCTCTTTACAGAAGGCGCTCGACGTAGCGAGAGAGGAGAAGCGCATCATCGACCGTGCGTTGCTACAGTTATCTGGAGCACAAGTCGACGCCGTATCGCCACGTCCGATTTAAGATGGCGGCTCAGCTCGCCGAATTATACAAGATGTCAGGCCACATGGTGGCTGTCCTGTCCAAGCTTCGCCGCAAGATGGCGCCGGCAGGACTCGCCTTCCACATCTGCGGACACCTCTTCTCCAGCTTCGCCACCGGCTCGCGTGGGAGCCTATTACCGCTGTGGCTCGACGCGGCATCGGGCCAACTCCACTGCTTGCCCTGCCAGAAGCCGGACATGTTCGCGATGCTTACGTCGTACACACTTCGCGCGGGTCTGCCGCACTACTACGGAGTCAACCGGTCAGCAAGGCGCATCGATAGTTACCAATACAGTTACTGCCCTGCACGTAGGTGAAATGGTCACCACTATTGGACTTCTTCATGTTCCCGTACGAACAAATGGATCCACTTTCAACATGCTCATCGACACTGGGGCAGTTGTGTCATATTACTCAACGTCAAAGGTTATAAAAGGTACTTGCGCATATCAAGTTGCTACCTTCGAATCTCGTTCTACAGAATTACTCAGAGCAAGCCATAAATAATCATGGTTATTTCAAGGCAACAGTCTCGTACAATGGCAACTGCGCCACGATTTCCTTCTACCTCACGGAAAAAGGCACCTCGCTCCTGAGATTAGATGCCATCCGAGCTCTGAAAATAATCAGAGGTGAGACCCTCACTTGTTCTCTCGTCGACTCCTTGGCGGTTCCAGCGAATGCGCCACCGAAGTATCACCAACTGTCTTCGTCGAACATCGGCACGGAATTACATTCACCGTATAAAGCGTCGACCTGGTGTGCAGCCAGTACCGGTGAAACTGCGTCGTCTTCCCTTATTGCTGAGGCAACAAGTTGCCGACGAGTTGCAACGACTAGAGTCGACTGGAATCATTGAGATGGTGGATGCTTCGAACTGGCTGTCTCCCTTGGTCGTCGTCCGCAAGAAGGTTAATTCCATCCAACTGTGCGTCAATCTCTGTGAGCCAAACAAGGCCATTGTGGTGGACGGGTTCTCTCTACCTCACATCGAGGAACTCTTACAACAGTTAACAGGGCCTCATTTTCATTTTTTTTTCTAAACTTGATCTTGCATCCGCATACCACCAGGTTGAGCTAGCGGAGGAGAGTCGCGATCTTACTGCTTTTGTAACATATCAAGGGCTTTACAGATTTCACAGAGTGTGCTTCGAGCTGGCATCTGCACCAGCTATTTTCCAAAAATTGATGAGCGGTGTACTGAAGGGGTGCCCAGGTGTTGTCTGTTACTAATGTTGCTGGAAAACCATCACGACAGAAGACGGAAGTCAAGACGGTGATGACTACATCAAACGTAACATCTCGAACGATACAAACCTCAGGCCATTTGGAGTAACAGTCAATTAAAGTGACTGCGAAAGGATAATCTGAGGAAACATTTGAAAGATGACCAATAATTTCCACGCCTAACTTCTCCCGTGGTTTCTCCAGAAAAGAAACTAGTTTTAGGGGTGCAAATACAGCTAGGTTTCGCCGATTTGCCGGCAGCCTGACAAATGTAACAGTGCCGAACCGCACTTTCCACTTGTTTGTCAAGACACGGCAACCAATACCTGTCACGAAGCAGCTGCTTTGTACGTATTATGCCTGGATGATTTTCATAAGCTAACTTAATTGTCCCCTGCAAGTTTCTGGAACTGTAACAGTGCGCTCTAACTTCCACGCAAAGTTTGCCACGGAAGCACAAGGATTTCCAAAATACCACCACATTGAGATAAGCGCGTGCGCACGGACAGTAGCGCCCAGTAGGGCAATGTGCAGGTGGTCAAGGTAGTAGGCTTACGCACCCGCAACGACCGCAGCGACGACTTTTAAAGCTTGCCCTTCACGCAAATCTCACTGGTGAGAAAGAGAACACGCTGGAGCACCTATTAACTCTGCCTACCGTAAGGGGCAAATGGCGCGATGGTCGCGGGCATTCGAAGCTATGGCGTCGTGCCCATCTATCCGCGAACGGCTATCGTGCATGCGAAAAGAGGTGGCGCTGTACTCACCACGGTTGATCTGGCGGAGCTTTTCGTTGGCCAGCTCGACGTCCTTATGACGCGAACAGTTCTTGTCGCTGCTCTTGAAGGACTTGACGACCGCCCTACTGAAGCGGCCGATGGCGCTCTTCTTGCGGCGCTTCTTGTCCGATCTGTCATCTCTTTGTTGCGACGTCGATGCGGCGGAGGAGGCGGCTGCTCCGGCGTCTGCGGTATTGCTACCATCGGTGTACAGGATGGGCATTTCGAAGGCGGTGGAAGAGACGGCTCCTTTTTTGGGGCGCACAGGTCGCGAACGGCAGATCTCGTGCCGCCGCGCGCGCACGAACGCGCCCCCGTGCACTCACGGCGCGGCCAATTCCGAGTGCACGGACACCGCTTCATCACCGTCGTCTTTGTCGGTGGCTCATCGGGACCTCGCAGACTGTGGTCCGAATGCGAGCGCTCTCCAGCATGCAGCTCGGCCCGTTTAGGACGTTAGTAGGAGCGCTGCCATTTGGCTGAGTAAGCAAGCGAACAGCGTCGTCTGAACACCATTGTGTTGTATTTTGACCACAGAAGCAGGATGCGTATGCAGCATAAGCATGATGATGATGATGCTCCTGGAATGATTGGCACATACCCATCGGGGAAAGTTGTTCAAGTGCTAGAGATTACAATGACAAGTATAGAATGAGTTATTTTTACGAATATCAGTTTTAGACGAGACTACATGTTGTGTAACCTCTTAAATGACCAGAAATCATTTTGCCAAGATGACATAATCTACAAATGATTAGAGTTTGATGCGTCGAACACATCTATTTGACTTGCATTTGTAGATGTAGATGCACATGAATTTTTATGCAGCACTGCATCTTCTTCCTTTAGCGCGCCCACGCGCCAATTCTCATCTTCTTTCATATGCAACATTTCTCAGGTTGATGTAAAAAAAAAGCTGCACTCACACGTTTCTTTCGTAATGTCTGGCGAGCCACGCCATGGTGGTCTAGTGGCTAAGGTACTCGGCTGCTGACCTGCATGTTGCGGGATCGAATCCCGACTGCGGCGGCTGCATTTCCGACGGAGGCGGAAATGTTGTAGGCTCGTGTGCTCAGATTTGGGTGCACATTAACTAACTGGATTTTTAGTGAAGGCAAGTGGGTAAGGGGGAGACAGAAGGCTAGGTGGGTAGCTGATATTAGGACGTTTGCGTGTATAAACTGGCAGCCGCAAACACAGGACCAGAACATGGGAGATGCCTTTTTCCTGCAGAGGACGTATAGTCAGGCTGATGACGATGATGATGAAAGAACCCCAGGTAATCGAAATTTCCGGAGCCCTCCACTACGGCGTCTCTCATTATCATGTGGTGGTTTTAGGACGTTAAACCTTACATATCATCATTATAATTTCTGGCGATCACGCTGGCTGTTGGAAAATTCAACCTTCGGAAACTAAAAGTTATATTATTAACAGAGTTGTCTTGCCTGTGTTTACGCATTTAACATCCAGAAGCAAGCCAAACCTATTCGGGGTATTTTCGAACCATGTAACATATCATATATGTTTGGTTTGTACGGGTGCCCGGACATGCTAGAATTATTCCGAATGAAGTAGCGTCTTGAGATGGCCCGGTGTTATAGGTAGTACCGCATCTTTCTTTCGTAAGGGATCAAAAAATCAGACGCCTCTTGTTAAAAATAATTAAGCTAGCATCGCCCTTGTGGTGCCAAGCCTGAAAGAATTGCGGAGATTAAGCAGCCTTCTTTACCTCTCTCTATTTCCTCCACTATTTCTTTCTCATTCTCTTTTACAGTTTCTATGAGTTTTTATATTTGTATCTTTCTTCCTGTTTCACCTTTATTCACCTCTCTTTTTATTTCTCGCTTGCTTCCTCTTCCTATTTTCGTACGTTGATTGTGTCATCGTGTTTGCCTATAGTCGTGGTAGTGACGTAGCTTTGCCTGCGTTAATGTCATCCTCAAGGTGCTCGAAAAAAAAGAGGAAGAAAACGCGTTGAAATCGTCACCAAGGTGTTCGATGAAAAAGAGGAAGAAGGCTTCCCCTTTCGCGCGAGCGCGCCGAATATGTAGCATACTGAGGTGGTTACGCTGCTTGTAGTTTTCCCATGCGTTATGCCACACTACGAGCCTGCAGCCTCACGAAGTGCTCCGCGCTTAAAAAAAAAAGAAATGAATACTGGCGCTTACAGTTGTCAGGACCACCACCAAATGTCTTTCCCATCAGTGCAAGGTGACCATCAAAAGTTTCGCTGCTAAGTTTCCCGGTTCAATTATTACCTTCGCAAATCTGACTTGCTTCTCATCAGCTAACCTGTGTGCTAACCGAATGTTAGGCTAGGTATAACATTCAGAACTTTTATTCTGTTTTCGGGGCCGATCAGTTAAGTGCAAGCTGCAGCACTATTCTAACTGTGCTACGCAAACGAATCCAAGCAACTGAAAGACTGCGCTGCAAGTGTTACCAACCACTGGCGAAAATTATTTTTTCTTTTTTTTTTATAGTCACTCGTAGTGCTTTGAGTTATTTTAGCTCTCTCACTTTTTACTTGCATCGCCTTTAATCCTTTTTCTCTTTAATGTTGCATGGCGTTTAGTATTATTCTATTTATTGCTTCTCGATAATTTTTCTCCAATGCACAGGGTGAGCCATACCCTTGTGAGTGGTAACCACCAAACCAAACAAACCAAAAAGAAAAAAAATCACAGCATAACCATGAATGAATGATGATGAGTTGGGCGAAGCGCTCATCAATTCGTCCGTGCTTTCGTCCGTGCGTCCGTCCATCTGTGTGTGTGTCCCTTCCTCCGTCCGTTCGTCCATGCGTCTGTCCATCTGCTTGTCTGTCTGTCCGTCCGTGCGTCCATCCATCCGTCCATCTAGTGAACACTTCAAGTACCACCATCTCGTTTTTTTATCATATATTCATCATATACAAGTACCGGCATCCAGCAGACAATCCAAGAATTAAACTAGAGTATGTACCACATTTCAGCTGTCAGCGCTTTGTTAACAACGAGAGCGTGACAACGACGCCGCGCTACGTTTTTCGTAACATGTGGACATGCAGATATGTGCTAGAGGGCGGGTACGTGCCGCATGTTACGCACTACGACAACGGGAGACGCACAAGCCGCGCTATGAGGAGTTTCGCGCCAGAAGAAAGAAACACCAAGCCTGCGCTGATAGTGCACAACACAGTCACATAGGCAGGAGAGCGGGATTTCTAGAACCCGTTGCAAACAATCTTCGAACTATACTAATATAAGTCCGCTTTCAAGGTACCCATTACGTCATGAATTGTTGCGCTGGCTGATGACAATGAATGATGACGACTTTTTTTTTTCAGCCGTAGCTGTGGCTGTGTGCAAGCATTGGCCCTTGTCTTCTCTCCGTCCAGGTGGTGAAACGTATGTGCACGGCCCTCGGAACAGCACTGCTTAGCCGGCACGAGCAACTATACCTCACTTTATTTCGGCCACTATGGTCGCCATCTATCGGTGAAGGAACACTACAAATACACCATCGTTTGCAATTGCTCACTATTTTGGCAGCAGTAGTTGCGACTGTGTGTAAGCATTGGCCCTTGTCTTCACTCCGTCTAGGTTGGTTGCATGTTGATACTCATTTCCGTTTTGTGTTGTTCACCGTTTCCACTTCTGCCTTTGAAATAGATTTTATTATTGTGTGCTTTGTATTTTGTGTTTTTGTTACCATCCTTCATTTCTTATCCTGATAAAGCCGATTTGCGCGGAACTACGAAAGGAGTTACAGGCTCTTCAGCAGGAGGTTGCAGAGATGATAACAAGCCTTGCGATGTTTATTGAGCTCTAAGAACATGTGAAGAATGACAATGAGGCACTGACCAAGGAAAACAAGGTTCTGAAAGATTAGAATAAGAAACTCAGTAAACAGATGTGTGATCTTGAACAATACTCACGGCTCATTAATGTTGAGATGAAAAAAATTCCTGAGACAAAGGGTCAAAACTGCCTGGCAGTCGTCTGCCACAGGTCCCGTTAATTCGGGAGGCGATCTCCGGGCTAATTCCAAGGGCCGAAGTATAGGCCCCCCGAACCGCACCACGAAAGCGCGGACAATTTAGAAGTGGTCCTATTTGGCGCGCCAGCGGACGCCGGCTGTGGCCCAAAGAACAAGTCAGAGCCGAGAGTTGATAAACAAATCAAACTTATATTCTCAATTATGGCAGATCAAAACGATACACAAGTATGCACACTCGGCAATAGTTGAATACAATATGTCACCAATCAAACAATGTACTACTACACAGTACCATCAGCCACACTCGAAACAACGAACACAGACAACAACACGCACTACAATACAGTCGCATGCATCGAACAACCAAGACACTTAAAGACTAAAGAGTTAGAAAACTTATTCAGTCCGAAGTTCTTGGAACAAAAGTCGGGATGATACTCTACCGAGAATCACTTCACTCAAAGTCCAGCGTTGTTGTCGTTCCGCTTCCCCCGAAGTTTCTCTTCCAGGAAACCTCGCGTCTTCAATTGGCCACTCTCCAAGCTTCAAACTTCTTCGCCGCAAACACGTCGGCTTCACACACGCAGCTGTTGCCACGCGTCTTCGCTCAATAGCGGTAGACACACACTCTTGTCTGTAGCTCGAGCCTTCACCCCTCAGGTGGAAATCCTCTTCTTCTCCACTTCCTTCTCCTCCTTTGTCACGGAAGACAAAAGGCTTCGCCCACAAGGCGGTACACCCTATGCACTCTGGCGCATACTTTCTTCTTCTCTTGCTTTGTCACTAAGGACAAAACCTTCGCCGACTACACGCGGCGGGATACCCTACGTGCTCTGGCGTTGACTTCCTTCTTCTCCTGATCTCCCATCTCCGCTGCTCGGTTAAATACCTTCCGCGCGCGATTCCAGAAAATTCTCATCATTTCGTCGGCGCGATGCGCAGCGAAGGCTGGGAGAAAGCGCGAGATGGTACGAGGCAGCACCACCTAGACTATTCACAAGGCCCGTTCATACCCCTCTCTCCAGACGGCATACGTCACGCTAGTTGTCAGATGTTATGACCGGCACAGCAAGGAGGTGGCTTGCAAGGGACGCTCATCGGCGTAACGGTCAAACGCTGTCCGCGTCCTGCAGGAACGCGGGAGGCGTCTGTGTGCGCCGCAGGAAATGCACATCAGCGTCGCTGGGACACACAGTCGGCGGCTAGCGCGTGCACGGACGGCTATAAAATGAGCGTGTCGGGAGTGCGCTGTGCTCTCTCTCTGGACTTCGCTGGCCCGCTCGTCTCGAGTGCGCTCTGGGCCCTTGTGATGGAAAGGCGCGCTCTCGTTGCAATGTACTTCTCTTGCAAATAGGTAAATTAAACGCATCTTCTACTTGTTCGTGAGACGCGTCGCAAGAGTCGTCCTTCGCCGGATCCTGGGTGGCAGCCTCAACCCCTCCCCGGACATATCACTGACTGTCCAGTGGCCGAGGACGCGTCGCTCAGGTGGTGGTCTTGGTCACCCCGCGCACTTTTTTACCCCGAACGGCGGACAAGCCATGACAGGTTTGCCTTTCATCGCTACCTGCTTCGCTGGTTAGACTGCGTTAGGCTTGGTGCTGCATCGCACTGCTCTGAGTCTTCGTCCGTTCCCACGTGTCCTATTTTATTGGTGTTGTATTTGTGAGTATGTGATTACACATCGATCAGTGCGACATGGGACGTTGTTGTGTTCCCGGGTGCCGCGGCAATTATGAAAGTGGTCCCAAAGTGCGTGTTTTCGCATTCCCCAAGGATGAAGCTCGGAAGAAGTTTTGGATAAAAGCCATTCCGCGAAAGGATTTCACACCAAGCATACACTCCAAGGTGAGAAAAATTGTCCGCAGCTTCCCTCGGGGGAACACTGAGGAGGATGCGGACCATATAATTGGTTAACGGGGTGTTAAAGTGCGACTTACTTGGGTCGATGGCTAAATTGGTTAACGTGGTTGTGAAATGGGGTGTTAAGTTGCGACTTACTTGGGTCGATGGCTAAATTGGTTAACGTGGTTGTAGGAGGGGGTGTTAAATGAGTGAACACGTACACACGTATGCGAAAGGGCGGCGCTGGTCGAAGGGACGTCGATCATTGTGTTTGTGGATTCGTTGGAATTCATTTCACCACGACCTTGGACGTCGACGCGCCGTACAAACCAACCGACGAGCGGCAACTGAGCGAGCGAGCGCCGACCTTGAGTATATATACAGCACGACGGCGCATGCACTGTCAGCTGTTGAATGTTCTCGAAGCGCGACGCCACATGCACGTCCACTGGAGAATCAGGAGAATTGTAGATGTCGAACGCGGTGTGTAGAGGAGGAAGGGTGCACAGATGGTGGAGGAGTGAAGCGCGCGCGGTGTGTAGAGGAGGAAGGGATGCACAGATGGTGGAAGAGTGGGCGACGGCGCGACGGCGCATGCGCGCGCGTCAGCTGTCAAATGTTTGAGAAGCGGTGCGGACGGCGCGGACGGCGCGGACGGCGCACTACAAGGCGCGAGTATAAGATGCTCCGCATCTAAAACTGCTGAAGTTTGTTGTCTTACCGGCTCTATCGCATTACTGGCGTTCTGGCTCTGTTACTGTTGAACGGAGCGAGTATCGTGAGGGGTGATGGTAGTTTTGTCGCGCTTCAGGTAGGGCAGTGCGGTAAAATAAAACAGAAATACTCAGGCTCGTGTCAAAGTTCCCATTAGCTCGTTTCGTATGAGAGTAATAAAGTCACTGTTATGCTTGACGCAGGTCTATGAACTCCACTTCCTCTAGGCTGACTTCATCACAAAGCTGTCACATTTCGACGCAGTGTCGGGACGGACATTGACAGTCGACAGCGAGAGGGTGCACCTAGTGTCAGATGCTATACCATCGGTGTTTCCGAACTGTCCGTCCTACCTGAGCACGAATCGCAATCGTCCAGAATCTCCTGTCTCGAAACGAGCTCGAATGGAAGACGAGGCCTTGAGCAAAGCGATTAAGGACTCTATATGCGCAAAAAAAAGCGAAGAGGAGAGAAAGGCTGTGTCCTCTTTCGAACACTTAAGAGGCAAGCTTTCTGCTGTATGCAGTAATGATTTCTGGACCATCAAGGCCAACGATCTTTGTGTGATGTTTCTCCGCATTAAATATAATCCTTCACCGCACGTGAGGTTTTCCGTCACTGTGCTTGCTGATCTCTCACTTGCAGTCTCAGCAGGTATGATCAAGCTGGTTTCATTACCTTGCGGAGGCGCAGTTCCAGACGCAGTGCGCGACATCCGGACGTTGTCCTCACTGCTCCAGCAGCTGGAAAACCACATGACTGAGACGCCTGAAGTTGCAAGTCCGTCGAAAACAGCGTCAGTGTTGCAGCATATCGGCTCCTTATTGAATGAACTGTCCCAAGACAGTGACACGACCGAAGAACACAGTGCTTTGTTTCGTTTGCTAAATGAGCAAATAGCTCTCGCACTCGCTGCCCTCCTTCGTCGCTACAGTGCTGAAACATTAGTATTTTCTAGCATCCTGCACTCCATATCTCCGCACGCCTATAACTTTGCCAGATCAGCGTCGACGTTGACTTTACCCCATCCTTCAACCCTGCGCCGCGTTTGTTCCAAGTATGGAGGCGATCCACTGAAGGAGCAAAACGAAGTGAACTTCCTCTCCTACATTCGAGAAAGAGTGAAGTGCATGCAGCCGCCCGAAAAGACGGTGACGCTAAAGGTTGATTAAATTCATATCAAGCCATACTTCGATTATAAAGGGGGCAGCATAGTTGGATCTGCAGCCAATTCTCAAGAGGCAGCCACAACCGCTCATGTTTTCATGCTTTAGTCGCTCTTGTCATCAAACAAAGATGTGCTTTACATTCTTCCTGTTGCTAAAATGGCCGCCGAAATTCTACATGAGTTCTGCAAGAAAGTAATTTTAGAAGTCGAATCTATGGGCCTCAGGGTCATTGCTGTATTACCGACAACAATTCCCTCAACCGGAAAATGATGTCGTTTTTCTCGGAGAAACAGGAAGTAAGCATTGTATATCCTCGTCCAGCCGACAACAATCGGCCTCTGTTTTATGTCGTAGACCCTGTGCACATACTGAAATGCATCAGGAACAACTGGATGAATAAAAAAAAACGAAGGAATATGCTTTTACTTTCCTGAAGTGAGCCTGTCAGGAATATTGCCCGACGGGCCGCCCAGAATGAAAGTACCATCATTTGAAGCCGTATGGCAGCTGTATGCATTGGAGCAAACATCGCTTCTCAAGCTTGGCTACAAGCTAAATTCCAAGGCAATCAATCCAACACCTATGGAGAGACAAAATGTAAAGTTGGTGTTAAATGTCATTAATCTGTTTGTATCAAACGCACTTGAGACGCGTGGCGATGCCCTTGAAACCACATGTGCCAGTTCAACAGCTCTTTTCATAAACATCATATAGACGTGGTGGAAAATCGTCAACGTGAAGACCCCTTCGAAAGGTCGCCGACTGAACGACACCCTTCAAAATCCAGTGAATTCTACGGGGGATCAACAGCTGGTTTTCCTTAGTGGCATGGTAGACTGGCTGGATGCTTGGAACAGCGTCAACATGAGCCGTGGCTGCTTGACCAAAGAAACACATTCTGCATTGAGACTCACTTGCTACTCTCTTGTTGAGCTGTCGCGGTACTGTTTAGAAGAACTGAAGTTCAAGTATGTCTTGCTGGGAAAATTTCGAACTGACACTCTTGAAGATCGCTTCGGTCGCTACCGTCAGCTTGCTGGTGCACAATATCATGTTTCCGTGAGGCAGCTTCTGGAGTCTGAAAAGAGAATTTGTCTGCAAAAGCTGCTGATGCTTCCGCAGCCAGACATCAGCAGCGAAAGTGACACAGAAGTATCGCAACATAACTTCTCTGTTCACATCTCAAATGATGAAATTTCCAACCCAAAGCATGACATGGAGGTCGTTGCTTATATCGCTGGATATTGTGCTCATTCAGCTCTGAAAAAGCTGTCATGCGCATTTTGCCGCAGCGTGCTTGTCCTGGAGAGCAGGAACATAGATGTGGAAGGTAACACAATGATTGACAACTTGTCAAGAGGAAGCCTAAAGTTTCCGCAGCCATGTACAGTGCACATGGTGCTGGTGACAACGCTTGTTGTCGAAAAGCTCACCAAGGGAGAAAATGCAAAGGCGTTCCTCGCGTCGAACAACCAACGTGGCATTGTAAGCTCCATTACCACATCAATGCTAGGAGATGTTGTGCTAGAGACTTGTGAAAATGGCCATACCTCTGAGACTATCGTGCGGCATGTAGTGCGTGTTGCAACAAATGTCGCTCTGAACAATTTTTGTAGACTTCGAAATGACACCATCCAAAGCACCGCACAAAAAAAAAGGCAGCTGACAGAAAAATCAAAACCTTGAACAAGAAATGAGGTAGGATGGTTTTAGCCTTTCGTCCTGATAAAACCACTTCTACAAATGCATTTCTGACTATCGCAGTTTGATCACTAAAGTGTAAAGGCAGGCGTAAACAAATGCAGATCGCACAGGAACAAAAAAGAACAAAAAAAGAAACACCGGCTTTCAATAAGTGCCCACAGCAGATATAACGAGAACGAGTGGCGACGACGGCCGGGGTGCAGGTGGGCAACTAGCGTGACGTCACGCTCTCCCTGGAGGGGCCTTGTCAATAGTCTAGGTGGTGTTGGCCGTCCGCGACCGAAGACGCAACCCGGCATCACCACGCCCCTTTTCATCGAGAAATTTCCAGGGCTGGTGACGGAAGACGCAACCCGGCATCACCACGCCCCTTTCCATCGAGAAATTTCCAGGGCTTGGTCGGCCGCCGATGTGGGGTGAGGAGGTTCGTCGGCGAACCTACGCTTCCGAGGGGAGAGGAACGCGTGCCCGGGGAGTCTTTGGATGCTTGTTTTCTTTCTTTTTTTATCGTTGACCTTGCGGCGTCATTCCGGCGTTTCGTCGCGAGAATTTGGCAGCGCGCCCTTTTTTGAGCGCTCTGTTTGTGACATCGTCCAATGATTGATTTGTGGGGTTTAACGTCTCAAAACCACCATTTGATTATGAGAGACGCCGTAGTGGAGGGCTCCGGAAATTTTGACCACCTGGGGTTCTTTAACGTGCACCCAAATCTGAGTACACGGGCCTCTAACACTTCCGCCTCCATCGGAAATGCAGCCGCCGCAGCCGAGATTCGAACCCGCAACCTGCGGGTCAGCAGCCGAGTACCTTAGCCACTAGACCACCTCGGCGGGGCGTGTGACATCGTCCAAGTTATCGGTGAGAAGATTGGTTGTCGAATGGCCGATACGGGCATTAACACTGCTCATCGGGTGCCTGCGAAGGTAGGAAGCAACATTATTGCGCGATTGGTATGTGAGGTTTAACGTCCCAAAACCACCACATGATTATGAGAGACGCCGTAGTGGAGGGCTCCGGAAATTTTGACCACCTGGGATTTTTTAACGTGCACCCAAATCTGAGCACACGGGCCTACAACATTTCCGCCTCCATCGAAAATGCAACCGCCGCAGCCGGGATTCGAACCCGCGACCTGCGGGTCAGCAGCCTAGTACCTTAGCCACTAGACCCCCACGGAGGGGCCATTATTGCGCGATATTGTTCGAGAAATAAGAAGGCTGAATCTACCTCAGATATTGGATTTCCTCACAGCACAGGCTCTAAACCAGTGTATGTGAATGTTCATCTTACGCCCGAGCGAAAACGCTTGTGTGCGTAGGCCCTTGCACTTGAAAGAACAAGCCAGGGGAATCATCTTTGGAAGTACAAAAGCACAATCAAAGCCAGAAAAGGGGATGACAGTCGCGTGTTTCAAATTGCATGCGCAGAAAATCTTTGTATATTCTATTAATTATCCTATGACTGATCATTTAAACCAACCTTCAATAAACATGGCTGCGTTCTCGTGCCAGCAAACATCAGAATTCCTACACGAGAAGTCACGAGCGCTATCGCTACTGCATTTAAACATTCGCAGTCTTAGAAAACATCTTGTTGCATTGCGCTCCTGCCTTTATCAGTCATTTTCTGTCATATGCTTATATGAGACTTGGATATTTGACAATGATAGCAACTTGTATGAATTGCCAGGGTGTCACACCAGTCCCGTTAATTAGGGAGGCAATCGCCGGGCTAATTCCAAGAGCCGATGTATCGGCCCCCCGGACCGCACCACGAAAGCGTGGACAATTTAGAAGTGGTCCTTTTTGGCGCGCCAGCGGACGCCGGCTGTGGCCCAAAGAACAAGTCAGAGCCGAGAGTTGATAAACAAACAAAATTATATTCTCATTAATGGCAGATCAAAACACAATACACAAAAATGCACACTCCACAATAGTTGCATACAATATGTCACCAATCAAACCAATCAATCAACGTACTACACAATACAATCAGCCACACGTGAAACAACGGACACGGACAACAATACGCACTACAATGCAGTCGCATGCATTGAACAACCAAGACACTTAAAGACTAAAGAGATAGAAAACCTATTCAGTCCAAAGTTCTTGGAACCAAAGTCGAGATGATACTCTTCCGAGAATCACTCACTCAAAGTCCAGCGTTGTTGTCGTTCCGCAGCTCTCGAAGTTTCTCTTCCAGGAAACCTCCCGTCTTCAATTGGCCACTCTTCCAACTTCAACTTCTTCGCCGGAACACGTCGGCTTCACACACGCAGCTGTTGCCCCGCGTCTTCGCTCGATAGCGGTAAACACACACTCTTGCCGGTAGCTCGAGTCGTCACCCCTCAGGTGGAAATCCTCTTCACCTCCGGCCTCGTCCCTACGGACCAAAAACTTCGCCGACTACACGGCGGAATCCCTACGCGCTCTGGCGCTCACTTCCGTCTCCTCCTGATTTCTCGTCTCGGCCGCTCGATTAAATACCTTCCACGCCACCTTCCAGAAATTTCTCGTCATTTCGTCGGCGCGATACGCGGCGAAGGCTGAGGGGAGAGTGAGACGGTTGGAATGCCCTCCCCGGAGGATGATTCAACTCGGTATGACCACGCCCCTTTCGTTCTGGAAAAATCGAGCGCTTGCCCGGCCGCCGCTGTGGGGTGAGGAGGTTCATCGGCGAAGCGACGCTTCCGAGAGGAGAGGCGTCGCGCGCCCGGGGAGCCTTGGATGCTTGTTTTCTTTTTTTTCCTTTTTCTTTTGACCTCGCGGCGTTTTCTCCCGCCCGTTGTCGCAAGAATTTGGCGGCGCGCTCATTTTTTAGCGCTCGTTCTGTGACACTGCCCCCCACTTTAGGAATATTATCCCATAATATTCAAAACCACACAAACGAGCGCGAACAGTCACCACACACTCTCACAGACTGTAACACCATCAGTCGCTCATGACACTTCACATTCACAATAGATCGCTTAATACAATTGTACACTGTAATTCAATTAAACAACACGTGAAAACACCACCACAAGCACATGAGTACAACACTGCACCCCACATTCCCAATAATACAAATGTACAAAGTCTCTCACTACAACAATGGTACAATACTATACATCACATCACAGCACAACACTTCGACACTTGTGACACAGGATACCACAACATCAACACAACATATGGCACTCAACACTGCCAACCACATTCTGCTTTGACCTCAGCACTTATCCTGCGTACTTCGAGCAGCGCTTGCGCCCCTTTCTGCGGTGCTCGCTCGATCTCTTCTTGTGCTTCCACGTTCTTTTTCGGCGAGCCCTTTCCAACGACGATATCTGAGGCGTCGTCTCAGCCATTGTTGTCTCTTCCGACACCGTTAACGCGTCATTACATTCGACGGGTCCTGTCTGTTTATTTACCCGCTTGATCATGCCTCTACATTTTGCCCGGCTGGCCAACTCCGTCTCCTTTACACTGTCGGTCGGTTGAGGTCGTGCCGCCGTAAGTCCGGTTGCTCGGCCCGTGAACTTATTCGACACGATCGTCTTCTCCTTCGCTGTCTCTTGCGCCGCGGCTTCGCCTTGGGCTCTAGTGAGATCCGTCACGGGATGTTCCTCCACTGTATCTCGCGGCCGCTGTGTTGGCGAGGGCTCTATCTTCGGGTCTTCTCCCAAACATTCTGGATCACTTGGCCCTCGCGCCCCGTCGATGTTTCCGATGACAAGGTCATACAGGGGGGTCGTCATGCATAAAGCCGTAACCTTCCCGCTGAAGTACGGGGTTTCAACCTCAATTTCTGCTTCGAGAAGCATCCGGACCGTACGGTCAATTAGGCAAACCGGTTTCGTTCTGCCTGTCAACTCTCTTTCCCGTACCAAATTTCTCCGCATGATAACAGTGGAACTGCCGGTATCTCTTAACACCGTAATTTTTTTGCCCGCAACTTTTCCAGGCAGCGTTGGCATTCCTTTCGTAACACCGGTTGGCTGTTTTGACATTACAGCACCCACAATAGGAATTTTCTCCCCATTCTTCAACTCTACGAATCCATCAGTGACGGCATTATTATCAGATTTCGGTGCCGCTTGCACACAGGATACCTGGTGAGTTTGACTCACTCCGTTTCGACATGCGTCTGCTTTGTGCCCAGTCTGACCACACTTGAAACATTTTACAACCATAGGGCTCGTAAAGATCGTTCGACAGTTTTTCGCACGATGACCCACTCGGTTGCACAGAAAACATCGCGGAATGCTCTCTGGTGCACGCTTCTTTTCTTCGGGAGCCAATTTCTTCGAATCATCGGGACAATCCTTCTTGACCTTGGCCAAATTAGTGCCACCTTGCGCTTCCAAGAATTGATCAGCCAATTCAAGCATGTCTTCAAGTGAGTCAGCCTTCCTCTCTTTTAAGTACAGTGACAGGCTTGGGTGGCAACTAGTAAGAAATTGTTCTCTAATTAGCAGCTCTCTAAGCTCATCGTACTCCTGCGCTGTCCCTGAAAGTTCAATCCATCTGTCGAAATAATGGCAAAGTCGGGCGGCATACTGCGTAGCCGTCTCACCATCAGCTGGCTTTCCTGTCCGAAATCTGTCCCGGAATCCTTCTACAGTAAATCTAAATCGCTTTAACAAAGCAGCTTTCACCTTTGCATAGTTGGCTGCATCGGTCGGCGTCAGCCTACCGTATACACTGAGCGCTTCACCACTCAAGCAAGTACTCAAAGCAGTTGCCCATTGATGTTCCGGCCAATTCTGGCTCTTCGCAATCGTCTCAAATCGGTGAAGGTACGCGTCAAGGTCGTCCTTCCTTTCATCAAACGCCACGAGCAACTTGCTTGGGTTCAAGCGGAAGCCATGGTCTTCCCGTTCGCTGCTTTCAACTCTAGCTTGGACGGGAGTTTCGTTTCGCTGTTGCAAACGGAGCCTCTCGAGTTCAATTTCGTGCTGCCGCTGCCGTTCCCTTTCAGCCATCTCCGCTTCTCTTTCTTCTTTCAGCTGGCGCTCCCTCGCTTCTCTTTCTTCTCTCGCCCTTTCGGCTGCCAACTTCTCTCTCTCCAGCTCCAACTTCAATTGCTGCTCTCTTTCTTCTTTCAGCTGTCCCTCCTTTGCCTCTCTTTCTTCTCTCGCCCTCTCAGCGGCCAGCTTTTGTTTCTCCAGCTCTAACTTCAATTGTTGCTCTCTTTCTTCTTTCCCTCTCGCAGCTGCCAACCTCTCTCTCTCCAACTCAGCTTCTTTTTCTGCTTTGGCTCTTTCGACCGCCAACCTCTCTTTTTCCAGCTCGGCTGCTTTTTCTTCTTTGGCTCTCTCTTTTTCTTCTTTTTCCTTCTGGGTGACCCACTTCCGTAGTTCGGCGCCAGAAAGACCCATCTTTTCACCAAGAGCAACTAACTTTTCGAGATCCATTGTGTCTCGCAACTCGCAACTAAAACCTTGCCGCGTGCAAAAAGTATCTGCCTAAATCAGTCTATCGGAACACTCCCCTGCACTCGTTAGCGAGAACACTGAACAACACACAAAATCGTTCCGATAGCACTATCAACAACTCGAGGCTCTTTCTCACTACTTTGGACACACTGTGCACCAAAAGGTCCTGTCGCGGACGCCAGATTAATTGTCACACCAGTCCCGTTAATTAGGGAGGCAATCGCCGGGCTAATTCCAAGAGCCGATGTATCGGCCCCCCGGACCGCACCACGAAAGCGTGGACAATTTAGAAGTGGTCCTTTTTGGCGCGCCAGCGGACGCCGGCTGTGGCCCAAAGAACAAGTCAGAGCCGAGAGTTGATAAACAAACAAAATTATATTCTCATTAACGGCAGATCAAAACACAATACACAAAAATGCACACTCCACAATAGTTGCATACAATATGTCACCAATCAAACCAATCAATCAACGTACTACACAATACAATCAGCCACACGTGAAACAACGGACACGGACAACAATACGCACTACAATTCAGTCGCATGCATTGAACAACCAAGACACTTAAAGACTAAAGAGATAGAAAACCTATTCAGTCCAAAGTTCTTGGAACCAAAGTCGAGATGATACTCTTCCGAGAATCACTCACTCAAAGTCCAGCGTTGTTGTCGTTCCGCAGCTCTCGAAGTTTCTCTTCCAGGAAACCTCCCGTCTTCAATTGGCCACTCTTCCAACTTCAACTTCTTCGCCGGAACACGTCGGCTTCACACACGCAGCTGTTGCCCCGCGTCTTCGCTCGATAGCGGTAAACACACACTCTTGCCGGTAGCTCGAGTCGTCACCCCTCAGGTGGAAATCCTCTTCACCTCCGGCCTCGTCCCTACGTACCAAAAACTTCGCCGACTACACGGCGGAATCCCTACGCGCTCTGGCGCTCACTTCCGTCTCCTCCTGATTTCTCGTCTCGGCCGCTCGATTAAATACCTTCCGCGCCACCTTCCAGAAATTTCTCGTCATTTCGTCGGCGCGATACGCGGCGAAGGCTGAGGGGAGAGTGAGACGGTTGGAATGCCCTCCCCGGAGGATGATTCAACTCGGTATGACCACGCCCCTTTCGTTCTGGAAAAATCGAGCGCTTGCCCGGCCGCCGCTGTGGGGTGAGGAGGTTCATCGGCGAAGCGACGCTTCCGAGAGGAGAGGCGTCGCGCGCCCGGGGAGCCTTGGATGCTTGTTTTCTTTTTTTTTTCTTTTTCTTTTGACCTCGCGGCGTTTTCTCCCGCCATTTGTCGCAAGAATTTGGCGGCGCGCTCATTTTTTAGCGCTCGTTCTGTGACACAGGGTATTATTTTGAATACTGTAATTGAGAGTTATGTCCTGGCAATGATAGTGCCATACTTGTGAATTCATACCTAACATACGCTCGTCGCTTTGACAGTACGTTTAACGATGCCTTACGTGAATTTTTATGGCTTAAGTTTAACTATCATTATACAAGTAAAGGGCCGGGACACTATCCTAGCTTCCATTTATCGGTCACCTTCATCATCATATTCCAACTTTTGCTTTCAGTTAAACAACATTCTCAACAACCCAAGGAAAGAAAACAAGAACGCTGCCTTATGCGGTGATTTTAACATAAATATTATTGATCCTGATAACTCGTCATGCTTGGAATATATGAACCGTTTATATTGTACTGGCTTTACATCGCGCATTGAAGCACCAAATAGAAGTAATCTACTAGGTTTGAATACATCAATAGATCATATAATCTCGAATATTTCAAGTGATCACATTGCTGGTGCGATAGATCATACTACTACATATCATAACACTGTTTTTTTATTCCGGTTTATAAAAACACCAACGCCAATGACATTTTCACAAAGCGCGGATTCAATTCAGACAAATTTGTGCAAATGATTCGTGAAGTCGACTAGACTTCGGTGACTCATGAGGACTTCTGCGAAGTCCTCTTGAGTCACCGGATTTCGAAACATGGATTTCCAAAAGGCCTCTGCTGTGAAACGCAATTAGAGCTCTTTCTTCACGACTTGCACACTAACCTGGACCGTAACATGCAGACCGATTTAATCTTTCTAGATTATACGCTAAAGCGTTTGACAAAGTTCCTCACCACCGCCTTTTGTTAAAACTTTCACAGCCTCACCCACACCGCAACATTCTTCAATGGATTGAACAATTTCTCACAAATCGTTCACAGTCTGTCTCTGTTAACGGTCATCTATCTAACCCTCTCCCAGGCACATTAGGCATTCCTCAAGGATCTGTCCTTGGTCCCCTCCTATTCCTAATATATATTAATGACTTGCCCGATCGTATAACCTGCAGCATTTGCTTGTTCGCTGATGAGTGTGCCATGTATCATACTATCATTAACCCGCATGACCACCTAGATCTCCAAACAAATCTTAAAAGCGTTCTCAATTGGAGTAACACATGGTTAATGACCCTTAATCCTTCTAAATGTAAACTTGTATCTTTCGCCCGTCGTCACATCCCATATCATTTCCAGTATTCTATCGTGAACAACTCCATTTAATCGGTACTATCTTATCTGTCTATATAGTCTCAGCGTCCAATAAAGTACTCGGTTTTCTTAAGCGCCATCTTTGCCTTGCCCCCTTACATGTTAAGTTACTTGCGTATCAATCTCTCATCAGACCAAAATTAGAATATGCATCTGCCATATGGAGCCCACATCAAGCGTACTTAATCAATGCATTAGAAGCTGTGCAAAATCATGCCGCAAGATTCATTTACTCATCATACACATACGATGTCGGTATTTCATCTTTGAAAGCGAAATCTGGACTATCACCCCTTTCCTTGCGTCGCCGCACTGCCACTCTCATGCTTTGTCACAAATCATTTCCCTCCTAGCTCAATCAACCGCCTTGTATAACAGCTGCAACACGCATGTCTCATCGAACAGGTCATCCAATTCAGGTTGCCCGCCCATCATCACGCACCACTAGTTTTTCTGCATCCTTCTTTTGTCGAGCAGCCACGGATTGGAACGGCGTTCCCCGGGACATCGTCACCATCGCCTCATCATCTGCCTTTCAAGATTGTATTATTGATCATCTTCAGAACTAAAACTGCGTTCCCTGCGTTTTTTAACCTACGTAAAACCCCACCCCATCTCTTATGTAATGCCCATCCAAGAAAGGGTGGCCTTTAAGCTGATAAAGTGAACTGAACTGAAAAAGGCTTTTGAGTCTTTCTCAGAAGTAATCGCTAAAAGTACAGAGGCATGCACCACTTCTACTGCTGTCACGAAGTGGTATTGTTCGCCTGGAAATTCATGGATAAGCAACTCATTGTCGAAGTCGAATAAAAAAAGAATAGCCTTCGTAAAAAACTAGTCACGGCCTTTCGACTTTCCATTAAAATCCCGGTTTGAGAAGCATTCGGTGATATTACCTTCTTTGTTAAAGCGTGCTAAGCGCATGCAATTACTACCTGGATAATATGAAAAGTATGGCTAACACGAGACGTTGCTGGCAAATCATCAAAGAATATTTGAACAAAAAGGAGTGCTCAGCGCTGACAATAAAAATAAAGGGAAATGATGAAATGTATAGCGACCACTGCGTTCAGTCAGCATTTCTGCGCATATGTGGATAAGCAGCAATCAGCATATCATGTGTGTGATCTACCACAGTGTGGTCATTCATTACATTAAACGTCCACTGACTATGTCCTTTAGGTCATCGTATCATTGAAGACCATGAGGGCTGGTTTAGATAACATTATTCCTTCTATAAATAAAACTAGTAAACATATTATCCCAACCTTTGGCACATATATTAACAAGCTGTTTTCTGCGAGTGTGTGTCCGAGCTGCCTTAAGGTTGATGAAATACTTCCTGTTTTTAAAAAAGGTGATAACACTTCTGGCCAGAATTATAGGCATGTCTGTATCCTTCCTTTATTGCAGTAAAAAAATGGAAAACTTCCACATTAGACTGATGTGTTATTTGAAAAAAAAATTACCTTTTGTCTCCATAACGATTTGTATTTTGTCTAGGATATACAACTGAGTTGGCACTATATAATTATGTTAACTGAGAAATTTCAACAAGCTATTGACAAAGGACTATACTCGTGGAATCTGTTTTTATTGATTTGACGAAGGCTTTCGACAATAAATTATCGCATGCTATTTGCAAAACTGGAATCATTTGTCATGTCTGACACTCCTCTATTCTTTATTAAAAGCTACCTCAGTAATCGGCCTCAAATAGTACACGTCAACTGCCATCTTTAATCACCCAATATCATTAACGTATGTGTGCCACAGGGATCATAAAAAGCCCGCTTTTTATTTTTGATTTTAATTATTGACCTACTTGCCATTCTTACTAGGACCGAGTGCATACTGTATACGCTGACGACAGAACCGTCTTTACATTATCTAAACCAGTTTCTACGCTCTAGACTGACCTCAACACATTCTTACATTACGTAAATTTATGGCGCCAGAGTAACCGGCTACAGATCACTGCTACTAAAACCGTCTTTATAGTGTTTACATTACGTAAATTTATGGCGCCAGGTGAGCCATAAAAGGTAATAATAATTTCTATCTCTTTCCTTTCTATTATTCTCCCTTCCCCCCCCCCCCCCCAAAGTGTAGGGTATCCAACCGAGCCAAGCTTGGTTAACCTCCCTGCCTTTCCTCTCTATTTATCTCTCTCTCTCTATGGCGCCAGAGTAACCGGCTACAGATCACTGCTATTAAACCGCCTTTATGGTGTTTCATTTTCCGCGAATTTTACTTGACATACCACCTTCCTTTCACGTCGGCAATGACATCATAAACATTTCTTGTGAAGCACGGTTCCTTGGCGTCATCTTAGACACTGAACTAAAGCTTTATAAAACGTGCCACTTCACTCGTGAAAAGGATTGCATTTGGAATCAATGTTATCAAGACACGTACGTATTTTCCGCCACACGTCATGCGTTTTTTGTATTTTGCCTACATTCAGTTATATTTCGTATTGTGTATCATCTTGGGCCACTTCACGCACGTTGAACGATTGCAGCGGCCACAGAATCAGGCGGCTAGACTAATGACTTTTAGCCCATCTTATTCGTCCAGAAGCCCATCATTTCTTAAGCTTAGAATACTATCATTAAGACAATTATTTTGCCACAGAGAGAGAAACAAGAAAAAAGGAAGGCAAGGAGGTTAACCAGATGCTAGTATCCGGTATGCTACCCTACACTCGGGTTGGGAAATAAGGGGTTGAAAGAGAAAGATAGAGTTAAAGAATAATTAAGAGAAAAACACCGAAACACACGCACACACAAAATCAGTCCACTCAGAGGCGTTCCGACCAGCCAGTAGTTCGCAAGAAGCCCAGTATAGGCAACTATACACAGCCACAGGCTGTGTATAGTTGCCTATAGGCTCATCTTGAATGACATTCACATTGCGTGCATTCATCATCACTAAACTTATTGTTATTTATTAGTTTTTCCAGAGCAATAATCTTCTTTTAACAGCCGTAAGAACAAACTACGGCAAGTTCACAACATTGTTTACAAGCATAGCAATAGGGAATTCATTGCCCTTCGAATTAGTAGACGCGCAACATTCATATTTACACCTCGCATGGCAAAAAAACATTTTGTTTTGAAGTTTATCGACGCATCTGATTTTGCGTATTTAACTATGTACAGCTATCAACAGTTCTATGTTTGCTTCACATCTACATTTGCCTTTGTACAACTTATACCACCGATAATAAAGCTAGTTGCATTATTTATGTAGGGTTGATTGTTATTGCTTTGTTCCCGTTTATCTACTGCATTTTAATATTTTCATGTCTATTTTTAGTACTATTAGTATCACGTTATATATAAATTGTATTGTTGTTGGTTAGGCTCGTTAGCCATTGCTCACAAATTTGCATATTGCGCTGTAGTTTTTTTTAATTAACTTATTCATGTCACCATAGGAGGTCCACCTGTCTATATTTTTTTTTTGAAGCTTAGGGTCCTCCTCCTGTACCATGTAACCGAGCTGAAATATGTAATAAACATCACTTGACTTGGCAAGAAATAATTATGGCTGACCCCTGTAATGAGTCGGAGGCATTCAACGACCCACTGGTTACGGCATTTGTATCGAGTGATTCCTGGTTACACAGTGCGCATCATGACGCCTGGTTGTTATTTTACTCTTCCATAACGCTATATTACGTATGTGAATGTGGTTTCTTCTCGACATAATGCTTGTATATATAGGGTTTTTGTAGGAAGGATTTTCGAGCACAGGAATGGCTGCCATGGAGAGGACCCAGGCCCGAACCACCCAGAATATTAAATGCGAAGCATGTTTTTTTTTTTGCGTACTGCTGGCACGTTTGGCGTATATTTACGTATATATCTTATCTATCTAGCCGCCTACATCTGGGCGCTCTCATGATCACCCTCTTACGTACCTTGGGGTGAACCAAAATTATTATGAAAGGGTAAGATGGTTTGACATATATGACCCGCTGGTCGTGACATGAATAACGTCACAATCCCGTCGCGTACATCGTCAAACACTTTTTGCCAAACAGTGCCACATACCCATGGGCGGGTATGTGCCACAGGTGATCGACAGTTTATATGTACCCATGAACGGCGACAGGAAACATTGGTAATTTAAGTGCGAAAGCGTAAAGAAAATCTGACATCGGCAGCGTTGACATGACGAATGTCAGGGCCCCAGCATAAATCGAACCCAAGCATTCTGCGTCACAAATCAAATATTCTACCACAGAACTGCGCCACGTCTCGGTACTTCTTTGAGCTTGAAAATGCACTATGCAGGTGCGATGCTAGTGACACGTCAATTGTGGGTGCAAATATGACTATATACTTTTATAAACATTACATATGTACTCCTACATTTGATACAGCCGTCCCGTCGGGTTGACGTGAGTTGTAGTCATGAGTGCCATACACTGAAGATAATTTATGTAGCAGTGTCCAGGGCTACCATTCTCGCGAGCACTTGCGTTACATATCAGCTTCTCGTGCTGCTGATACTCGGGTTGCTGTTGGCATCGTTGCACATGTGTAAACAACTATATAAAGCATGTGCGACTGTTCAACATATGTCTGTGCGTAAAACAGTTTTACATTTATTTGGCGTGATTTCTTAAAGTTTTGCTAAATAACAAAAATTACAGCATGGTCACCATCCCTCTGCATGCTTCGCATGACGTCGGTTTCCAGGGTACGTGAGATCTGCCTAATTTTTCTTTTATTTTTTTTTTCATTTTTCGCGATGGCGCTTATGGACACATGCGGTGGCGGCGGTGGACATAGGGCACCTTTGTGATCTCGTAACAGCTTTCGCTGTAAAGAAACACAGGCCTCCGCGAAAAACGCAGCACAGCCACAGTCAAAGCTGCAGGAGAGCGATCTTTCTAGAGCCTGTTGTAGAGTGTCTTGTGTTACACTGATACAGGTGCTTTTGCAAGGTACCCACTCTGTCATAAGTCATGTTAGTTTTGCCGAAGTACTCATGCACTAAACCATTATTCGTCATTATGACGAGAAACGATCGAGGTACCCGCTACACATCTGTGAGGCATAATGAGCACTGGATCTTAAGAAACAACGTTTAACCAAGCCCGCCCCCCACCCCCTGCTCCTGTCGACGTCCTCCCACTGATGCCATAACGCAGGGTCACGGCCGCTGATGTGGGCAGTGTAAAGACGTATACATCGAGAGAGGGGGAGCCTCTCCTTTCTTTTGTGCGATCACCTATGCGCCCAAACCTCGCCAGGGTGATCGAAGCACCGCAGCAATATGGTAAACTTGAGCTGTGAAAGCGTGCACCTCCGAAGCGAGTCACACGGGCTCGATTGCCAGTGCCGCCGTGCTGCTCCCACCCATTGCAACGTGAAACTTGCTTGGCTTGGTTGGCGACATTATAGCTCAATATAGGATATTTTTTTCTTAGACACACAAACACCGCCATCTTGGGTTGTTAAGTCAATGTCTTCTTGTTTTTGTATAATGCCATTTACAAATCACGAATGGTAGTTAACCACTATCCCTCGAGAGGAAGATGTACAACAGCTGCATCTTGCCGGTACTTACCTGGGAAGCAGAAACGTGGAGGCTTACAAAGAAAGCGAGCAATGGAAAGGTAAGTCATATGTGTAACCTTAAAGGGGCCCTGAAGCACTTTTTTCAAGTAACCATGGAATGGATTCACTAAAAGAGGTTATTGCCTCACGAATTCGGTTATTGCCGCAAAAGAGGTTATTGCCGCAAAAATCTTAAAAATCCGTCCCACACGAGCAAAGTTGCAACGATTTGTCGTACTCTGCAATCGCCTTCTCTCTTCTTTCGTCCCGGCGAAAGCGCAGGAGGCTAAGCAGGGAGGGATCGCGGGGGCAAAAGAAATGCGTCACGAGCACCTCGTGACCTAGAGCACTTTCTTCTTTTGTTTTCCTCGAATACGCGGCTTTTTCCGTGTGATCGCGCGCGCACGCAGGACAAGTCATGGCCTCCCTCGGCGATGCCTGTACCGACCGAGCGCGCCATGTTCAAATCAGCTAATGGCTGTCAGATGGCCTTCTACGCGTGATCTTTGAGCGTCTTCCGTCATTTCTCGAGACAAGAAAAAGCAATTTTTAACTGACTTTGATCATTTACTGCGAATTCCTGGCCGCGTGCTGCACTATATTATTTGGCTCGCGTGTTCTCGTGAGCCTCTACTACCGATTGGCAGCGTTTCCTGACCATGCTCAAAAAGTGTTGCAGGGCCCATTTAAAATACGGGAAGAGAGCAGAATGGGTAAGATAACGGACGGTGATTAAGGGCATCATAGGCGAAATTAAGTAGAAATCGACGTGGACTGGGCACGCAGCGCGTAAAATAACCGCTTGTCATTAAGAGACAGGATTCCAAGAGACGGCACACGCATGAAGGCCTGACCACACGCACCCGCTGCAGCGCGTCAGCGTGGGGGCTTTCTAACGTTGGTGGTTCATGAGGAAAAGGAAGAAGGCACCTAATTTCTGTCTGTCTACAGGCGACACGGCGCAGTGCCTTTGGGGTGGGGTGGAGGGGGATGAAAGAGGATAGGAGCAATAGTGTGTGGTGTGTAAGGAGAGATGTCCGGTTTGCTTCAGCGCGAGCAGCAGGCCGTCGGCAAGGGCAAGGGCAGCATGGCTCCTGGGATCAGTGGTAGGCAGCAATCCTGATTCCTCCACGAACTCCGCCAGGCTGTGGAGTGCTGCTGGATGTGGACGAGACGGGAACAGCACATCTTCCAGGGTGGAGATGGGCAGACCCTGTCTCCTGTAGGCCGTGTAGGCCCTCAAGCGTTCCTGTGCTAAGCCCGGGCAGGCACAGAAGAGGTGTTCGAGGGCCTCTGTGTCTCCGCAACGGCTGCAGGCCGGGAAGGGACAGAGGCCCTTGGCGTGGCGGCGGGCCGCTGTCCACACGCAGCCGGTTCGCAGCCGCAACAGGGAGGCCCGTTCTCTCCTGGTGAGGCACGTCTCTGGGAGAGGCTTTGGTCCTCGCCCGCTGGCCACCCTCGGGTCTGGGTTGACTGTGACGAGGAGCCTCTTGAGACGGGCCTGTGAATAGTCCCTCGCCGCCACGGCACAGGAGTAGGGAGTACCAGGCTGGTGGGCGGCCTTGGCGAGTGTGTCCGCCTTCTCGTTTCCAGCGATGCCCACGTGGGAGGGCAGCCAGTGGAAGGAGACGGA
Organism: Rhipicephalus microplus; assembly: GCF_043290135.1. Classification (NCBI taxonomy): domain Eukaryota; kingdom Metazoa; phylum Arthropoda; class Arachnida; order Ixodida; family Ixodidae; genus Rhipicephalus; species Rhipicephalus microplus. The sequence goes on along the minus strand of NW_027464640.1, from coordinate 1,093,043 downwards.
CACCCCGGCGGCCGTGAGGGCCCGAACCTTGGCTGTCAGGAGGCAGGCCATCAGTCCGGCACGGCGGGAGTTGGCCAGGGTCTGCAGGGCCGCCTTGCTGTCGCACAGGACCGCGGTCGGCTCAAGGGGGATGTCCTCGGCCAAAAGGTCTACCGCGAGATGCAGTCCAGCCAGTTCCGCAGCCGTGGAGATCGCCGGGAAGGGTAGCCTGCACCGTCTGCTGTTGGCTCTGGATGGGATTACGCATGCGGCCGCTGCGGTCCCGTCTGGCATCACAGATCCGTCCGTGAACACCTGCAGCCGTCCCTCCAGTTGTTCCTGGAGCTTGCAGGAGGCCGCCTGTTGCAGTGCGGCCGCAGGCGTCCGTCGCTTGGTTGCCCCTTCCAAGCAGAGGTGGACCTCTGGTGGCTGGTGGTGAGGCGGTGGAGAGGCAACCGGGACTGGTGGATCTGGGACCATCTGGTGGTACAGCAGGCAGATGCCTCCCATCTGTGATCCTGGCTGACTGCGGAGACGCTCCAGGAGGGCTCTGCCGTCGGTGGCGCGGTGAAGGCGGTCGATGTGGCCCAGCGCACGTTGGAGCATGCGTAACGTCAGGGGCCACTCTCCTGCCTCCGCGAGAGTCGCTGCCACCGGCGAGCTTTTGGGAAGCCCCAGGATGGCCCTCAGTGCACCCCTGTGGAGTCCCTCCAGCAGGCGTCTCCTGGCCGGTGTCAGGTTCACCAGCGGGAAGGCGTACAGGAGGACCGAGGACGCCACAGCCTGGTTGAGCTGGAGGGCCCACTTGGTGGAGCAGCCACGGCCACGCAGCTGCAGCCTGCTGATGGCGCCCTGGACGCGCCGCACCTTGGTGGCAGCAGCCTTGGCAGCCGGGATCCACGTGAGTCGGTGGTCGATGGTGAGCCCCAGGTACTTCACCACCATCCTCCAAGGCAAGCTGCAGTTGCCAACCCTCAGCCGTCTCACGTGGGTGCGAGCTGCCACCAGCGGGTGAATCAGCAGGGCCTCAGTCTTGGGGGGGCTTTCTAACGCGGGCGAGGTCACGTGGCTGCGCGCAGCTTGCGCCCACTCTCTCCATATGGAGAGGGCACGGCGTCGCGCACTGACCCGCTACAACCGGTGCATGTGGTCAGGCCTTGAAAGGGAGACAGAAAATTTGGCGGGAAGATAAGATTGATGCAGGTATAACGTGGCAGCAAAAATCAGAAGACCGGGTTGACAGGCGGAAAATGGGGGAGGCCTTTGCCCTGTTCAGCATGAGTGTGAAAAGAGGCAACGGGGTCGGGCCATGGCCTGCAAGTATGGCAAGGCCAGATACGCCGTCAACCTAAAATGTCCTCATCCTCATCGCACATGGCCGGTGTCGACAAACGGCACACACACCCCGAAAGCACAGACTATCGCAGGAATTGACTGAACTGACGTCAGCCGCAATTCTGCCGCAGCGATCAGTGGCGTAGCCAATAGGCGCACACCAGGCCCTCCCCCATCCCTTCGATTTTCGTCGCCCTGCGTACGTAACACAAAATGACCGTTTACCTGCCCGGCCCCCAATTTCTGTCAGAATTCCCCCCAGGAACGAATTTCTGCATAACCCCAATTCGTCTCTTGGCTGATTCTCCGGGCCTGAGAGGGCAGCTGCCAACCCTGATCCAAGGATAATGATCAGACATCGCATGTGGTGATAAGTGACAATTATGTTTGGGGTATGGTGCAGCGAGATAGAATACCGGCACAATACTGCATGTGGAATAGCACAGAGGCCGCCGGCTTATACAGGCTTATGTCGCACTATGCACGGTTTTTTTAAGAGCCTGCCCATGCTTAGTTAAAAAACAAATAAACAAAATGATATTCGATGCATTTAGCTAAGAGGAAACCGGGCGGGGCAATTGCCTGCAAAGTATGCAAGGCTAGTCCGCCAGCTACCTACAACATCCTAATCTATTCTAAGTCATTGAGCCGAACCTGCAAATGAACGCAAATCGTCCTCTCGCATTGTCTAGTTACACGAAATTCCGTAAGAAACCAACCAAATTTTTCTCATACCCGTATGGTGGTTTTGGAGCGTCAAAAAACCGCACATCAATTATCATAAGAAAAGGTATTTTGTTCACCTGGGAAGGAAGCACTTTCGTGTTCTAATCTCATAAGAACATTTTAAAGTTATGATCCTCTGGAACTTTTTAATGAAGAAAGAGCTACCAATCCAGCGCTTGATACTAAGCGGCGCTTATTTCTGCTTACCACAAGGAGTATGTCTAAGCGTTGGTCATTGGAGGAAGGGTGACGGATAAATGAACGAGAGCAGGAAGAATTCTGAGACAACCCCGATGAGTAACCCCCACGACACGTTCCGATCATCAGGCAGCGATACCTCTCGAGTCTCCCATGAACGAAACGAATATATATATATATATATATATATATATATATATATATATATATATATATATATATATATATATATATATATATATATATATATATATATATATATATATATATATATATATATATATATATATATATATATATATAGTTGTAGTATTTAGTTGCCTCTCCTTCGACACCGTCATTTCATTTTTTTTTCTTTCCTTCTCTCTCAACGGTTGCTCTAAGAGGGTGTAGGAAGGGGGGATAAATCTTCGCCTTAAGAAACTCTATGTCTTCACCCCGTCCCCATCCTCAACCAATTGCCGAATTCTGCACCGAAATTGTGGAAATTTTTCGAACGTTTGCACAATTTGGCACGATTACCATGAGTATCCCTTGTAGTATACTTGTCGTAATCCGGCCTGATGTATGACTCGATTTTTTTTATTGTGATTGGCTTCTTTACGTAAGCTGCAGTTGACAACTGTCGAGAAACTTCATTATGATTGGGCTTAAATGTGATAAGCAATATTGCTCCACGTGACGCCGGAATTAAACTAACTTAGCGTAAAAAGCGCACCACACGAACATTCTGCATCAACGTCTGCGCCATTTCGCCATCATCATCACCGAACACGTTACTACGCTCTACATTTGTCCACGCCTCTTAACTTGCCCGTTGATGGCGTCGAATATGCGTGGATAAGTTGCGGGTGTATATTGCATTCTTCGTGAGTTTGAAGCCATCACCATGGGTAAAGGATACAACAACTACATGTGCAAAAAGCCATTTCATCCTGCCTCAAGGGACAACATCAAAAGGGTGAGGAATGCCTCGGCTAGCTGCTATACACAGTGGTGCAGATCGCTGCTTTGCAGCCTTGGCGCTGTGCGCCGGTTCTGTTTACTGCTTAGTTATGCACGTTTATAGGCGAAATCTGGCGGTAGACCTATGTTTATTCCGTTTACTTCCTGACATATTTGTCCTGCGTTCACTTTTACTCCAGCTAGCCCAATTGTCGATCTCGACGACAGCATCGAGTGATTCCTGCGTGGCTTAACCATGACGGACAGTGATCGTTCCCGTGTTTTCGGTACGAGACCATGTCCTGTGGATTGGCCTTTTGAATTTTTTTTTTTGCCAGGCGTATCAACAAATTATGCGATTGCAAGTTCAACGTACGGTCGGCGCTATCTTGACGTGTGAAGGGTCGTCTAAAAACAAAAATTACGTTGCCGCTTTTTTTTTTTTTTTGTTCTTGCCACCCGCATCTATGTGCCGTGTACTGCATGTCAACATTGTGTAACACTGCTTATGAAGCAAATGGGCCCGACAGTGGGTTTCAATGGCATAATATTCAAGATTTTTGCGTGCCCCCTCCTACGCGCAATCTCTGCGAGCGCTCTTCTGCAGCATGTTCGTGTGGTGTGTACTGCCTGACGCTTACTTTATGCATCGTTTTAGACATGGATGGCAGAACAGAGGACTGAGAATGAAAAAAGAAAGCAAGAGGAGCTGAAGTTGCAGTATGAGAAGGAACAGGATCTTTATAACAACAGGTAACGCCATTCGTGCATTGCTTGGTCATGTGCTCGGATTCATAGCTTCCAGAAAGCGACTTCTATTACAGCTAATGCGGCACTAGCCCTTTAGAAAACAAGCTTTAAAATATGTGTTTGTTTACTGTACCTTGGCAGTGATCTGCACATCTGTAAAGTTGTTCTGGTTCTTCACTAGGATCAGCACCTGAAAACAAGCATTAGCGTTCAGCAAATAAAAATAAGGGTACTTTATAGCGAACTAAGTCCTGAAGCTGCAGTTTGGTGCGTCTGCCATGGTAACTTGAAGTCTGAGGTGCTTCAGTGCTAAATGTCGTGATGGAGGTTCGCTCTTTGTCAAAGTGGCCACATTTGTTGTAGGATTTAAATGCAAGAACCCCATTGTACTCGGGTTTAGCTGCATGTCAAAAATTTAACTGTATTTCAAATTGTATTGCTTTAGCACAGGGTTCTCAAAACATATTGGCCGCGTACTGCTTGCTCTGGACCTTTGGCTAGTAGCCCGGCCCATAAATCACTGTTTTCCCCCCATTAAAAAAAAGTTTTCTTAATGAGCATGCTTGCAAACTCGGCAAGTGTGACTGATACCCAGCCCTTTCTTCTTGAGGTGTGGCATGCACTCACCGCATGCTAAAGCATAACTACGACACAAAAATTCTCTATTTCTAGATTTGAGGTGCAGATTTCAGACAGTCTAAAGATCGGAATCAACATGTTTCTGGGAACCTGTAGCGAAATTTCTTCATAACTGGTTCATATGATCTAGGGCTGCAAGACAAGGTTATTGGTTAAGGAGGCGTGGGAGGATACACTAACGCAGCCAGCGAAATCAGTTTTCTTTATTGTATCTTCCAGACAAATTAATTTTTTCATTATTGTCGGGGCCTCTTGAAGTGACACTTCAGCTGACCACATAGCACACGCAACAGTGCCTGCAACACTTCCGGTTTCTAGAAAATGTACTCTCAAATGATATCGCACTTCACATGGAAGTACAGGTAAAGTGGCTTTAGCATCCCACAGCCACCGTTTTTTTTTTTTTTATGTGCAAGCCTGGTGTTCCATAGCAGGACGAGTGTTGTTAAGTGTGCATTGACTCGCATAAAAAATTTTCAACTCGATGGTCTGGAACACATCCGGGACATGTAGCTGTGCCCACAGGGACAGTGTGGTACTTTGGATGCGCCATGAAAATTCCGTACAGTTCCGCGAAACACGGGACAGCTGGTAACCCTATCTGTATGTGAGATATGGGAAAGGCTTTCTTCCAAATGGCAACCTTAGCTAACATTTTGCGCACGCTACTTCTCCCCCCCCCCCCCCCCTTCTGTTTCCACCTTCACTTCCTTGGCCTTGTGGGAGACTGAATTTTTCTGCTGTAGCGTGCTAGCTAAACTTAGTTTGAGATCCATGCTTTAGCAAAATATGACTTAGTGACAGGATAATCACTCATCCTGCTGCCTCTGTTTTTTCCCTTCTTGCTTGGTGGGTATCATAATAATAACTGATCAGGTTCACCATCCTAAAGCAGTAATACCACTAGGAGAAACCCCGTAGTGGAATGATCCGGAAATGTTGAACTCCTGGGTTTCTTTAACGGACCCCTAAATCTGAGTACATGGGCCTCAACCATTTTTGCATCCATTGAAAATGCAGCCACTGCGACTGGAATTCTCTCTTGTGACCTGCAAGTGGGCATTCGAGCACAATAACCACTAGGCCACCATATCAGGCTTGCGTAGTTTTTTTTTATTTCATGCCTAAACTGAGTGACACTTAAGCAATACCCAGAATGGGATTAACAGTTGCCTGTTGGGTAATTTGAAATTTGAGGTATTTGGGGTAAATTCATTGTTATACTCTTATATATTACATCATCATTTTTTAGCATTTTGTCTTCACTGAAGCACAATCGGCATGATCGAAAAATGAATTCTCTTTCATGCATGGCTGCCAAGGTGTTCAGTGGCTAAAGTGCTTGGCTGTTGGTCCGAAGAACGCGGGTTCGAACCGGTTCGAGCGCTGGTTCGAATCATCAGTGGAGGTAAAATGGTAGAGGCCTGTGTACTGTGCGATGTCAGTGAACGTGTAAAGAACACCAGATGGTCAAAATTTTTTGAGCGTCCTACTGCGGCATCTCTCAAAATCATATTGTGAAAATCACATAGTGCTTTTGAGGCGTAAAACGCCGGTTATTGTAATTATCCTTCATGCATGCCATGCAAGACTGCAGCCACTTAGTTTAATGAAAGAACCAATGTAGACATTGTTCGCAGTGTTGTCTGCTGTAAAAACATTCTGCTAGCCCCTGGTTCTATGCTACATAAAACTTTTAGACCTTTTTTTTTAATTTTCATTGCACAGTATGAAAGTTCTATATGGTTGTCACACACTGCACTTTCACTTTTCTTGGTTTTTGGCTTGGAGCATTAGCTGTGAGGGTATTTATTTATTTAGTACAGTCTGCATTGTCTACACCAAGTGCTCGTCGAGTCAGAAGCTCGTTAAGAACCTCTCAATGCATTTTCATCAGGTTTTGCATGTTTCATCTGTGTTGATGTTTTTTTTTTTGCCTCTTTCTAGGTCTATGGTCAGTAAGGAGAGCAAGGAAAAACTGTCGCTCAATTTCATGTACGAAGCACCACCAGGTGTCAAAAGAGGTAGGCCTGACATTTTTGGGCATTGTGGTGGTCATCAGTGGGCAACAGAATGAAGTCATTATTTATTTTTCTTTTGTGAGCAGTTTAAGATAGTACTGCTTTAGATCAAATACCACATTAAGTAAAGTAATAATGGAAGGGAGCTCATGATACGATAGCAAAAAAAAAAAAAAAAACTGTCTTCTCAAAGAAACCATGTATTACCACATTTATGTCAAAGGTGAAATAGGCTGGAATAGTGCTATGTATTAATCAAATTTTCGCACTTTGTCAGTGGTTAAAATGGCAGCCAACATTATCTCGGAGATTAGACTACTTTAAAAGGTTCAAGTGGGAATTCCTCACTTGAGCAGCCCAAAGTTGCTTTTTGATTATACGTCTTCTCTATTTGAGCATAAATATTATATATTATTATATACTATATATTATGAGACCCATACACCATTCTGACATTTTTATTTTATAATATTGCTAAGGCTTAATGAAAATAAGAACAGGTTTCCTCAAAGTAATGCAAATTCAACCTTTGCAGATTATGTTTTCATAGCTGGAATGTGAAGGGTTGGAGAGGCTTCCCAAGTACGAGTGATGTGGGGTTCGTTTAGCTTCAAGAACTCATACAGCAAAGTGGAAATATAGCCAGTGGACAAAGCAGAAAGCCCATAACAGTGTTTTGCTGTCCAGTACGGGCATTTTTGCTTGTTTTTGCTCAATCATTCTTGCTAAGCAAAGATGTGTACGCTGGTCAAAGCATATCAGACTGTAAACATCCAAGTCCTAATCCTTTTATGGGGCACTGTCAGACATGGGTGGTTTCATGCCAGCTTCGTCCCATGCGCTGTCAATGTGCAATGCCTGCAATACTGCCAGTGGGGTTCCTCGTCAAGCCAGCATCAAGCGAGCCCTGGCACCAGCCTAGGGCTGTTTCTTCTGGGCAGCAGCATTTGACTTGCATGCTGCATCATGTTGTCCCAACCTACCAATGTATGTTTCATTACCATTCAAGGTACTGAGTGCTATATGGGATGCGGCTATGTTACAATAATGTAGGATGAATGCTGTGTAGGCCTTGATATGCAGCACTTAAGGGTTTAGTTGAGCAGGTTGATAAACATTTTCTTTAATAGAGAGTCAATGGTGCCCTGCAACGCCTTCTCTGAGTTAATGTACAGTCACCCAAATCTATTGTGCACACTGACGACTCATCCTTGTGTCAGCGTCCCGTAGTGGAGCAAAGTTCGAAAAATTGTTTTGTGGCCTTGTAGTATGTGGGCACCCTTTTTAAAAATTAAGTCATACAGTGCAGATACATACATGGAAAATATTCCCGTTCATGCATGGTAGGTGATGATTTAGCTGAGTACACTGTTGCCGTCTGTTGCCTCGCCGATACGGTGCTCCAAAGTCTTCCAAAACCACCAAGCATTGGCAAAATTGTCTTTGGACATCTTAAGCATCAAGGAATGGTAACACGAATAAGGGGCACATAAACAGCTGGTCATCTTGCATACTTTAGGTTTACGTGCCTTTGTACTTGTTAATATGCCCAAGGTCAGTTATCACCGCCAAGTAGCCCAAATTTCTGCCTAAAAACTGTGTTGTCAGATAAAGCAATGTGCTTTATCTTTCCTATGTCACCACGAGTGCACTGGAAGCTGCACCAGCAGGGAATCGACAATGCTGCATAGTTATATATCGCTGCACATTTTTTAACTGCCACCCTTTTGTTTTTTCAGAGCATCAGAAGGAAGATGACGAGCCTGAATTCAAGTTCGAGTGGCAGCGCAAGTACAATGCACCACGAGAAGAGTAAGCCTGCCATTTTCCTCCGATTACAAGTGCTAATTGATCTGATTACAAGTGCTAGTGCTAATTGAGAGGTGGTAATTTCATCTGAAACAATCGGCTTTATAGACAAAGCAACCTCGAATATCAGTTTGGTCCTGGCAAAATATGGTATAAAAGTAATGTCTTCGAAACCTTGATTATAGGTCGAAATATTATACTGACCACACAATGTACAGCAACTCCGATACCGCTCGAGAAAAAAAAAAAACATTTTTACCCTTACTTAGACGCTTTTAAAAGAATGTAACCACCAAACCACCACAGCAGCCTGTAGTATGAAAACATTTCATTGTACCATGGCAAATGACCAAGAACAAAAATGATTTTCCGCCTCCACTTTCTTGCATCAGGGTGCTCTTTGTCAGACTCATTCGATAACAATAGTGATAACGACATGGTCTCATTGCCGAGAGACGCTGCTACACATTTTAAGAACTGGTGCTGCTGAGGAGACGTGAGCATGCAAAATGTAAGTGGTAAACCTGTTTGCTGGCATCATCACCTTGGTATTCCGTGTGTTGGTACTGTCGTAGTTTACTGATCGATACATTGCTCTAAGGTTTTCAACCACTTAGTGGCAGTCTTCAAAATACTCAAACACTTAGCGGCAGTTTTCAAAATAGCCAGATGTGCCGAATGAATTTTTTTTAATACTAAATTACTGGGAGACGCTATGTTGTGCTGGTCACTATCGGGTTCCCCAATAAACGGCCTTGCGCTTACAAAAACAAAATTTTCAGACTATTCTGGTGTCGATACTCCTTTAAGTTTGTGTCATGGATGATGGACTGCTTTTTGATACGATCGGGCTTGAGCCAAGATAAGCAACAAAATGAAAGAAAGGAAATGTATTTATCATAGTCTACCTTAGTTTCTGACAAACCTAAGAAGGGTTTTTTATGACTCCTCTGTGCGTGCCACTGGGTTTCTTGTCATATCAGTTAACAGTCTAGAGTAGCATGTGTAGCATGGGTAGCCAGGCCTGTCTTCACAATGCCCTTTCCAGGATGTATTATTGAGCTTCTCCCTCCCTTATCATTGCAGCTTTGCCAAGGACAACAAGGAGATTCGTGACCAGCCGTTCGGTATCCCTGTGCGCAATGTTCGATGCATTAAGTGCCACAACTGGGGTCACATCAACACTGACAGGGAGTGCCCCATGTTCAACCAGGCTTCTACGTCTTCAGGTGAGTCGGGTGATTCGGCCCGATGCTTAGCATTTTATCTGAAACTCAATGTACCCCAGTAGTTTTCCTTATATATGTTCATATTTTTGTGGTAACATAGTAGACCTCAAAATTGTTATCACCTGGACGTACTTAGAACACCTGTTTTGTAGTTGCCATGAAATCGTGGTTCTCACTTCAAGTTGAGGGCTGATGAGACATGAACATTTTTGTTACTTGCAAAGTCGAGATGAATGTTTGGTGAGTGTATATGGATAAACTGTTTTTTCAAATATTAGTTTTGCTAATCTTGCACTCAAAGGTTGATTGTACAGTAACAGTTATGATGCAGTCGGTTATGGCGGCAGAACCGAGGTTTTGGAGAAACCGAACGAACAGCAGCAAAATATGATCATGATGATAGTGAACGAGGGAGAAAGCGGCCAGGTGGCGCTTGTCACCATCCGGAGGAAGTGCTTGTGCCGCCGGTGCATCCTGTGTCTGCGAAATGCGCCGCACATGGCACCGCACAGGACAGTTTGCACAGCTGCCGCTACCCCGGTTGCCCACGATGCCTACGCTGCTGATTTCTTTGCATTGTGACTTCATGCATAGCGTGTGCAGCTCGGCTACATCAAATGAGTCGGCTGTTGGGGTAGTTGGCGCTAAAAACCGTTTTTACCTTCTCAGGCTGTATTTGTGCTCGTTGATGATGGTGTGGCCTTTGCCGGTTTGTTGACTGATGATGACATACAGTCTAACCTCGATATATTGCACACGGATACATCGAATTATTGCCTATGTCACGCTGGAAATCGCATGCATTTTCAATATTTTATTTCGAACGATGTTTGACATATCGAACTCTGCCACACCAAACCGCCCGCGCTCCGTTGACAGGCGGCAAGCTTTCCCACAACACTATCAAAACTAGCGGCAGCGCGGTGGGCGTTTACGACTACTGCACACATCGATGGCACCAAGAGCCCCACTTGAACGTTGAGGCGTGCGCACGCCGCATTCTTGCAGGGTCGACAGGTTGATACACTGCACATGTTGGACTAGCTTGGGTGCTCATAGCCCTGTTGTGTTCGTGTGTGTAGAGTTAGGCTTTTCGCACGTCGTGATGTATGTAATGATGGCTGCAAATGCTAAGAAATAGACGACTCTGACTTTTGCTGCTAAACTAGGAGCAATCCATTGCTTTGAGAATGGCGAGAAAAAGTCGAGCGTCGCAGAAGAGTTTGGCATACCAAGGAGCACGTTGAGTACTCTGCTCAAAAAGAAAGGCGACATAAAAACCAAGGCCGAGAAGAGTCAGAACTCCGGCGCACGGTGTGTACGCAAATCTGCCTTCGAAGATGTTGAGAAGGCGCTTCACAAGTGGTTTATAGACGCAAGGGCCGGAAATATTCCTATATCGGGACCGATCATGCAACAGAAGACACAGAACTTTGCATTCATTCTCAGCGCCGAGAATTTCAGTCCGAGCAGCGGTTGGCTTCAACGATTCAAGACTCACTTCGATATTGTTGGTAAGATTGTGTCGGAAGAGAGTGAGGACGCCAATGAAGAAGAAATTCAGAAGTGGCTTGCTCACGAGTGGCCCAAAGTTCTTGCAAAGTATGAGCCGAACCAGATCTTCAACGCTGCGAGACGGGCCTATTCTGGCAAATGCTTCCGCGACAAACGCTGGATACCACAGGGGCAAGCAAGGCAAGGATTGTGTGACGGTCCTATTGGCTGCCAATATGAATGGAAGCACGAAGCTGCGGCCACTTATAATTGATAAGTTTCATATTTCAAGGTGCATGCGGAACTGCCCCAATATTCCGGTGTCTTGTGCCTGGAATAAGCAGTCGTGGATGACGAGCAATATTTTCGTCAAGTGGCTGAAGGCACGGGATTCGAATCTGGAACGTCGAGAAAAGAAGGTAGGCCTTATTGTCGAGCACTGCACGGCACACTACACCGATGCCTAGCTGAGCAGCATCGAAGTGTTATATTTACCGCCTAACACCACTTCGAAGCTGCAACCGTTAGATCAAGGCACTATTCGCACATTTAAATCAATCTACAAGCGTCTGCTGATCGAAATTTTGCTTTTCAAGCTCTGGATGGGCCAAAACCTGAAGATCGATCTTTTGGGCGCCAACCAAATGCTGAAAGCGTCGTTGACAACGTCAAGCAGTCAACGATAGCCAACTGCTTTCAGCATGCGGGCTTCACTGGCTGTACTGACGAGGCATCAGTGGAAGAATCGGAGGAAGCTGGGCTCGCATGTGCAGATGAAGAGGGCTCGCAAGCCGAAACGTGGAGCAAGCTGGAGAGCTTTGTTGGTGCCAAGCCGCAAAGCATGTGCATCGACGACATCGTTGGAGGTGACAACAGCACTAGCACAACAGTGAAGCTGACGGATGTGGAGATCGTCGCCGAAGTTGCTGCTGAGCAGCCGAGATGGATCCCGCAAGCGCTGATGATGCCCCGCACCCTACATCAGCTGAGGTCGTAGCTGCTCTGGCCCTTGTGCGCTGCAGTGATTGAAGGCACCAGCTTATCACTCGTGGATCGCCTGGATTACGCTGAGGACGCAGTTGTCAAACATGCCATTGCAAACGAAAAGCAGGCTACCCTTTGGCAGCATTTTAAGACGACGCATTAAATGATTTGTTTGAATTCTCAAGTGAGTACCGTATGTACTCGTGTAAGGGCCGCACTTTTTTTTTTTTGAAATATTGCTTGTTGCGCTCTTACACAAATCACGCAGATGACAGCTCATCAAAGGTCTGTACCATTTTCACAACAGTAGCAGAGTGAAAGAGTCACGAATAACTAGCCAGGATTGTTTTTATTAAGATTCCATTTCGCTCTCACTGTCTTCATCACCGGAAACACATTCTTTCCGAATAGCAGTGGTGAAATTCCGCTTTACTTGGTGGTTAATGCACATGTCGAGCAACTGCAACAGACTCATCTGTTCTCCAGAAATAACGGCCTAGTCTGTATGAGTCGTGCCGAGTCTATTCTTGCCGCGTTCTGTCAAGTGGCCCCTAAAACTGTCCAGAACAAGGAGGGCTTTCCACTCAAGCAGGCCTCCAGGTCTATTTGCCCAGACAGTCTTCGCCCAGTCCACGACAAGTTCCTCAAACCCTTTTCTTGGGCACGCTGAATGATGCCCCGAGTGAACTTTTCTTTCAGGCGAGTCTTCCTCTTGAACACAACGTGTGGTGGAAGCTTCCTGCCATCTGCCGTCACGCACACCATCACAGTGCATCTTTAACCTTCTTTTTCGGTCGTGCGCAGTCACACTTTTCGCGCCTTTCAAGTCCACTGTGGTGCTCTCTGGCGCATCGAATCACACAGGAGTCTGGTTCGTATTGCCAATTTGGGAGAGGTAATATTCGTGCTCCCTCCAAAGACCATTTACGAAGCGATGGAATTTCTTCACTTTACTTGTGTACTCGCTTGGCAGCTTTTGACAAAGCGTCCTTCATCGGAGGATGGAGAGCTGGTTGCAGTTCATAAACCGCATAGCCCATCCCCGACTTGCCTCGAATTGTGTCTGAGGGATATCCATGTGGCGAGCGATGTTTAGAGCTTTCTCGCGTATCATATCAGTCGATACAGCATAGTCATCCCTTCGAGTATCGATGATATATATTTGAGACATTCGCCTTCCCGTTCTGGATATTTGCACTTTTTCCAGTGAAAGGCTTTTCGGCTCCGGTTGCTAACAGCGAGGGCATCTTTCTACTTCATCAAATAATGCACGTACTCCTCATCTACATAATACTTGCGTCCAGCTTCGCGCTTGCCGTGCTTCTCGGCATATTCAATTACTCGCAGTTGAAATCCTGCAGTGAAGGACCTCAAATGCCGACACATCGTCCCTCAACTGCACTGACTCAAAGACACCAATTCGACGAAAATGTGTTGACTCGATGCGAACAATACGCCACACAAAGTAAAAATGGCGCCGCCCCGTCCGTCACCAACACAACGGCAGATGTGGAAAAACTGAAAGTGCCATTTGGCCACAATCGAACTAACTGTACCTTTATGGCGGGACTTCTTGAATTTTTTTCTATTCCTTTTTTTCGAAATTTTTCTCTCCAAAGTAGAGGTGCGTCCCTTACACGAGGGCAGCCCTTACACGAGTATATACGGTACTTATTGCACCATGATTAGTTCAATGGTTGTTTTCCACAAGTTTGTGACGCATCTTTTACTTGATTTTCTTATATCAAATTCTGGATATATGGAACTATTTTGCGATCGCCGCGCTGTTCGATATATCGAGGTTCGACTGTATTATCAGAAGTGCTTGAAGAGGATCGGAATCACTGTTCCAATGATGATTCAAGATGAGTCGATGCGACATCGCATTGTGCAGAAAGTTTGCCAAAGCTCTCGCTGTCCTCTCGGAGTTCTGAATCAGTTCTCGCGACAGCAAGCGTGCACATCACCATCACATGGGTTGGAAGATGATCTTTCTAGCACTAATTCCGATGATGAGGCAGACAAAGTTTTTCTGCCTGTTTCGATAGTTCATTCGATAATGCGGAATCCAGTTAACTCGGACATTTTCACCGGTCCCGTGAGATCCGGGTTAGTGAGTTTTTACTGTAGAATATTTCTGCCTTTGGGCCTTGACAAAAGTTCTTGAATCCTACTTACTTCCAATTTAAGCTGGTTCTTTTACCATGATGTGATAGCTGTGCCAATTGTGCCGCGCTGCTCTAAAAGACCAATCCTGCTGTGTCATGCTAGATTTCGCTATTCTGCGCCAAAGTTGTGCCAAGCATAGTGTTCTCATGTTTTCATAAATGAAGCTGCTAATCTTTTAAAGGGACACTAAAGCCAACTATCAAGCCAATGTTGATTGTTAAAATAGTGGTCCAGAAACATCATAGTGTTAGTACATTTGTGCCAAGGAAGTGCTTATTTTGAAATAAAATCGTGTTTTAGTGGTTTGCATCGGGTTAGCGTCTTTCAAAATACCCGCTGAACCATCTCGCGTCACTGTTGCCGTGCACAATGTTGACTGGCTTTACTGCGCAGCTTTCGACACATGTAGCAGCAGAGCGAAAGCAGCAGGAGCCACCATAGAGTTAATATACGGACTCTAGAGCAAAAGCTCAGTAATAAAAGCTATAACCGCCAAAGCGCTGCTGTTTTGGAATGTTGTCATTGTTGCCATTACAGTACTTGAAAAAAGCACTAAATGTATAAACTTAACACTTAAGCTATTGCAGTATATATCGTAAACAAGTGTATTCTCGTATAATAAACAAACCTAAATTGTGTGATTTTTATATCAACTACTTTCATGAAAAATACAATGGTCATATATGTAATTTGCTGCGTGCAGGAAGAAAGCATTTTCAAGATTATTTACTAAATGGCGCCACCACCTTAATACCGTAACAACATTTCGGAGCAGGGCCGTCCGGCATTGTGGCCGATTCTGCCTGCTTGCTTGCGCCTCGTAGTCCGTGTTTCTTGTTGCCATCAGCGAAAATCTTAATTTTATGTGACAGTCTTTCATTGCATATAGGTGCATTATAAATCCACAAAACAGAAAAAAATGCCACGGGTTATGCAGTCGCGAGTGCATACATCAGCTGAAAGCTGAGTATCGTTCCATCATAGTGGCACACGAGTGGTCATAGGGTTTAATCATGGAGAAAGGAATAAACAATGACTGCTGCTGGCTTTGAGAGGACATAGGTGTTTTGGTTGAAACGGGCCCAGCTAGATGGCATGACCTGTCCAGTTTAACCAGGCAAAATTTAAATTTTTTAACCACTCGCGTCATTCCCCGTAGTAACGTCCGGCGATTCTTTTTTTCCATGAATCGAACAGAAACGAACAAGCAGCATTTTATTCCCTCTCTTGATGCACGGAAGGTTCTTTATTTAGTGCAGCTAGATCGATCACTAGTGATTAATTGTAGGCGGTTTGTCTGACGTCATCGGAATCATTTTGAAGATGTTCTACTGTGGAAAAAAGCATGTATTCTTGTGTATTTACCTTAATATTTCGGTAAGTAGCGCACTGCTATTCATAGTATTGTCATTTTAGATATCATACATTGAGCTTTTACTCTTGCGTAAATTGTTAGTTGACTTTAGCGTCCCTTTAAGATTGGAATGCCGTAACATGTGCTGGTGTGCGCACTCACAGTGACTGTGAGTGTGCGTAGATTAATGAAAGTATGCACGCTTGTTCAGTGCTATTCAGACTGCCTTTTCGTTATAGCACAGACAGCATATAACTTCGATTTACTCAATTGAGACGCCATCACTATTGTAACATGAGGGGTGACTTTATTGCGTCCTGAAAGACAAAAGGGAATTTCGGTATTCGATTGTAACATGAGCGTCGACTTTAGGAAGCAAAAATCTGGCAAAAAGCTTTCACTACATTCGAGTTGTGAGAGAGGGGAATATAGGCACATAACCAAAACACCATTTTTTAAAGACTGCACATGTGTAAGAAGTGAGGAACAGGCAGCCATTCCATTTTGAAATCGAGTGGCACGACTGGAGTGTGAATTCTCATTTTCTTAAATTCGCAATGTTGAAAAGGTAACATTAGTAGACCGGCTTTACTGACAAAACGAACGCAGGAAATAAAGTACTGTAGTAGAAAGTCGCTGACAAATTTTTCATAGCTCTTCGTTTATGTGCCAAATTTCCCAGCATGACGGCAACGAAATTCCCGCATGCTTTTGATTTCCGAGGTGTGATGTCGAAAGCATGGTCACCACTTGAGTGTTGCACATGCACGCCTTCATTTTCATTGATGATGGGGGTTGTTGCTTTCAGGTCAGAAAGTTAGGTTTTGAAACTGCTAAACTTTTCGTTGGCTCGGCAACAAACCACACATCTGCAGTGGCTACTGATGGCAGTTACGCAGTTAGCATTTGTGAGGCCTAGCCTGTGGGTTAGCAACTTGGCTTGCCGCCTCCGGGAAGGCAGGGGTGCAACAGCTGCGCCGATGGTGCCAATTTGATACCATTCCACATTTTTGCGCCGAGCTGAGCCAGAACCGTGAAATTTACTGAAATCGCATCACGGTGCACCAAAATTCCTGACCAGCCTCAAGGTTCTTTCTCAATTGCGCTCATTTCAGCGAGAAATAAAGGCCACATTGCCCACCTGCAGTTTGTGTTATCGATCAGTCTAAGCGCACAGACTCTAAGCTTAAACCACTGTGTAAGAAATTGTTGCGGGGAGTACTTATTTAGGGGTTGTGAGTCGGTACGAGAGCGGGATCACAGTGCACAAGGCGCACAGAATGCCAGTCCATAGGGCAACCCAGACTGACCCCCCACCACACCAGTGTTGTTGTCGTCTTTCATTTGGTGCCATTTCAGCGACTTCACTGGAGAGGTATTTCAATACCAGTGACATTACCCCGGTCTGTAAAGCACCATTTCAGTGCCAGCTATGTGTAAAAGGCTGTGTCACCATTGTAAGCATTCATGCGAGAGACATGCACTATGTCTGTTATAAGAGTTGTAGTCGATGAGTTCAATGATTTGGTTGTCGGAGCAATAGGTTACAATATACAGTAGACTCTCAGTAAACGGAAATCTGTTAAATGGAACTACTGCTTAAACGGAACTATTTATTGCCTCTGCAATGCTTGGTTTCGGACTTGTCTTTTGCACCCATGTTCACCTCTTAGTAACCGGACCTCCTGTTAAATATAACATATTTTCCCAGTCCCTTCAGGTTTTGTTTACTGAGAGTCTACTGTACTCCCATTAGGTCAGGGCACCCTCCAGAGGCGATCTACCCGAAAAAGTAACAAAGCCACGTGCCCATTGGTTCGCTGACCCAGGGGATACCTATCGGCGTGTTCAAGACAAAAATGCATTACCGTAGCCATAAATCCTTTGCGAGAAATATGAACTTCCTAGTCAGCGAATGCGGCTATGGCATGTTAGCAACTAGAGTTAGAATTGGAAACGCATATCGCGTTTTCCATGTGCGAACAGAGCTGACGAGTTGCGAATGCCTGTGTTGCAGGCAACAACGTTGGTCGCCATAGCAACGGCGCACAAAACATTTTTATGTCTTGAAGTTGCATTAGTTGTATCGTCTTGGCGAAATATATCCAGTGTTGTCTCTGGACCAACGATCATGCGCCGTTGTTGCTTTATTTGGTAGAACGCACCTTGCAAGCGAGCTGAGAAGTTGTGGCCTAAACCTAACTGCAATCAGAAAAAAAAAAAGAGGGGAGGGGGCGTAGCGGTGTTCCGAAATTTCTCGGCCTCGTTCTAACTCATGCATATCGCTGCTAAAGCCACCTTTGTCGCGGTACATCGGGTCTTGTGGAAAAGCATATTATGATTTGGAAGGGGCTGTAAGTACTAGTCACGGGACATGGTACATTCGTTCAGCCATTAATGCGTGTTTACACTGCATAATTATGAATACTAGTATGGTCTCCGACAGCTGAAAAAGTCACTGGAAACCATGTGGAGAAGTGTATAACATTTCTGCCCTTCTTTAAAAAACAACAACAAAAAATGGTGTGCCAGTTTTTTTCTTGCCACTTATACCCGGCCTCAGCTTCCAGCTACAGGCCAATAGCATTAACCAGCTGTATTAGCAAAGTCTTTGAAAAAATGATTAACAGGTGCCTGTTGCACTTCCTTGAAATTAGTGGCCTACTTGACCCATACCAGTGTGGGTTTCGAGAGGCTCGGTCCACCACTGACCACCTTGTCCGCGAAGCGTCGCGAAGCATAAATTCGCGACGCTTTTGTTCATAAGCAATTTTTCCTTTCTGTTTTTTCATAAGCAATTTTTTCTTTCTGTGTTCCTCGGTATGGAAAAGGCATATGACACTGCATGGCGCATCGGCATATTGCGAGACCTGTCACATTTAGGTGTGCGGGGTAGAATGCTGACAGTTATCGAAAGCTACCTGTCCAACCGTACATTCCGTGTCCAAGTTGGCACTGTTTTATCTCGAGTATTTGTCCAAGAAACAGGAGTGCCACAAGGAGGTGTATTGAGCTGCACACTATTCATAGTTAAAATGAATTCCTTGCACCTGTCTCTCCCACGAAATATTTTTTACTGCATATATGTCGATGATGTGCAGATTGGTTACAAATCGTGCAACATCTCAATGTGCCAACGTCAACTTCAACTAGGGTTGAACAAGGTATCTCAATGGGCAAACGAGAATGGTTTTATACTCAACGCGCAAAAGAGCACTTGTGTCTTGTTCAGCCGAAAGAAGGGCCTCCATCCTGACCCCGACATTAACCTGCATGGTCAACCTCTGTCAGTGAAGACCGAGCACAAGTTTCTTGGTCTCATATTAGACACTAAGCTAACCTTCATCCCACACATCAAGTATTTAAAGGACAGGTGCTTAAAAACAATGAACATTTTGCAAGTGTTGTCACGCACTACATGGGGTAGTGACAGGAAATGTTTAATTAACTTATATAAAAGCCTCGTACGCACACGCCTAGATTACGGTGCTATAATCTATCAGTTGGCAACACCATCAGCCTTGAAAATTCTCGACCCTGTCCACCATCTAGGCATTCGCCTCTCTCCGGGTGCTTTCCGCACCAGCCCTGTGGAGAGCCTGTACGTGGATTCGAGTGAATGGTCGCTCCACCCACAAAGATGTTCCCTGTCCTTTTTGTACTTTTTGAAGGTGAAGGCAGACAAGAAACATCCTTCCCATTTCACAATTAATGATTTGTCTTGTTCTGGCTTGCTCGAGAGCCGTCCCTCGTTTAGGCAGCCTTACGCGCTGCGTGTAAGGAGCCTGGCCGAAGAAACAGGTGTGCCTCTTCTTGAACCCAGTTTGATGGCTCCTGCAACATATCTGCCACCGTGGCAGTGGCAGCTTATAGACTGTGATGTCTCTTTTGTTGATGTCACAAAGCACGCACCACTTGCGCACATACATACATACTTCCTAGAACTACAACATAAATACACATGCCCTGAGTTCTTTACCGATGCGTCAAAGTCAAACACGTCTGTGTCATATGCAGCAGTAGGCCAATCCTTTTCCGAGGCCGGCGTTCTTCATTCTAATGCAAGCATTTTAACAGGAGAAGCTTACGCAATACTGGCGGTCGTAAAACACATTAAACAGATAAAATTACAAAAGGCGGTAATATACACAGCTTCCCTAAGCTTGGTCAAAGCCCTGAAAACTCCTAAAAAACACAAGAACCCCGTGCTGGTCTCACTTTACTCACTTCTGTGAACACTCTACACATCAAAACAGCATGTCGTTGTCTGCTGGGTTCCAGGGCACCGTGAAATACAAGGGAACGTTTCGGCCGACAATCTGTCTGCTTGCGCCAATGTCACTACTGCCAATGCATCAACACCAGTCCCTGCACTTGACGTAAAACCTTTTATAAAATGAAAGCTCAGAGGGTATTGGCAGAGCATGTGGGATAAACACACAGATCACAGATAAATTCCATGCTATCAAGCCGCAACTAGGTTATTGGCCGCCACAATCAAAATCACGACACACAGAAGTAATACTAACAAGGCTTAGAACAGGACATACACATTCTACACATTCATTTCTTCTGTCTACCGGTGATCCACCATATTGTGAAAGATGTGGAGAGCCCCTTACGGTTCTCCACATTCTCGTCCAGTGCAAAGAGCTAGATGCTCTAAGAAAAAAGCACTTTTTACTGCCCTACCGACAGCAGCTCCCTCTACACCCTGGGATGCTCATCGGTAGGGATCCGCTTTTTAAGGGGAGACGCTCCTCGAAAAAGTTTTTTTTTTTATTTCTAGTAATAGAAACTTGAAAAGTTTGTTATTAGTATAGTTTTTCATGCAGATTTCAATCCAATCATTTTTTGTGTAGCTGCTATAATTATTGAGTTATGCCATAAACAATAGCAAAAAGTTACATTTTTTGCGGGCACTCTTTTATGTACTAAACTTCCAGTAAAAGCACTGTGTCTGGTCTTATTTGACTCTTGGTAAATTGAAAAGTGCAAATATCTATATAGATATGTCACAGAAATATTGGAACCAAGAAAAAAAAATTGTATTGAATGACTTATTATTTTCAATCTCCCTTGAAACAATAAGCTAATATTTTCACAACTAATGCTGGTAGGCATTGCAATTTAGAGTAGATATTTGCATTCTGCATGTGTTGAAGAATATGTGTGCCAAGTTTCGTTACTATACAATGAATATAAGTTTCTAAAAGGCTGCCCGGAAAACGTGAAACTGTCAGAAAAAATGAAAATGAGAAAAACAAGTTTGAAAGTTCGCAAAGTTGGCATTTATTAGGAAATCATTCTTTTTGCATCAAATTGGGGCACAATGAAAAGTACCTTGCCTTGAATGCACTGCAAGTGTCTAGAAGTCCCCTGCACCATAGCTTGGTCCTTCACGGCTCTTGGGGTCAGTGTCCTCAACACGAGCTCTCTTCGCTGTGTTGCGACGGTGTGCCCTCGCTTCTGCAGTTTGCTTCAGGTTCATCTTCCTGATGCGCATGACGTCACAGTGGTCACCATGTGTGGCCAGATCTTGTGAGGGGAGAATTCCAATGCCTTCGAGCACTTCTTCAAAGCCCCTGTGGCCTTTGTTGTACCAGAGTACAGCAAGAGCGGTGGCTGTCTCCACAGTTGTTCTGGAGGCGAACTTTGTTTTTGGACATAGCAGCCATATCTTGCTGTTCAGCGATTCGGCTGCATTCTGTGTCTTGCCATGAAGGCACCGAACAAGGAGTTTCTCCTCTGTAAGGCGCTTGTAGATAGGCATAATTGCCAATCCTTGAGCCTTCGTCAACAGTGGGGTGTGGCGTGGTGCAGGCTTCCCCAGTGCTTCCGCACGCTTGTGCTTGCACCACGAATTTGGTCCCGCGGGGCAAAAGTTGTGGCTACTGGCACCATCACTGGAGCAGCAATGAAAATACGATGCCCATATGGCAGTGTACATATTTCGGACACTGTCCTTGTTGCTCGTGATGGCGATCTTGTAATATGTTTGTAGTTTTATTATTGTCGCATCTTTCAGTTTTTCGCCTCGTGGCAGTGGCGTTGCCAATTTCCGTAGGGCAGTTCCCAAGCGCTTTGCAACGTGGTTCGTGCACTCTTCTTTGTCAATGGGGGGGTCAAGTATACATTTGCCTTGCAGACTGCAGTGTAGGCCTTGCTGTCACCATCACTTAGGAAGCTGGTGAATCGCAGTGGAGTTTCATTAGACAAGGTCCTCTGCCATATATTGACAGCTGCCGCAGGTTCCATTGCATGGGATGAGCAGTCAGTGTTTTTTTGGCAAACTGGAAGATGAAAAGCTCGCCATATCTCTTCATCCTCCCCAAGGTCCCTGTGTATACTGCAAGCATGGCAGTAGTTCGAAAGAACTTCAAAATCGAGGCAGAGCCCCGTGTCCAGGGACACGACTGTGCCCACTCCATTGTGGTTTTATGACCTCTTTTCTGCCAGGTGCCATCAAATATGACTGGCACATCTCTGCCGCCGACTGCGTCCTTCGTGATGTTTCGTGCCTGGTGCAAGTTTTTGCTCACTGCCGTCATCGCCGCACCATGGAGCTTCTTGCAAATGCCGTTGAATGTCTTGTGATGCATCGGGCTCGGAAGACCGAGAATCGCACAAAATCGTGAAAGTTGGTCGTGGCCTGCGCCTATAGCGCGTGCTGCCAGAACTGCCTTCACGTTTACAGCAAAGCTGTCACGCGAGTCGCCGCTGTCAAAACGAGCGCTCGTTCCTTGGTCCCCGGCCGAAGCAGTACGTCTCGACGTGTGCGTGAACGAAAGTGCAGATTCAGGGCAATCAGAATTTTGACAGCACAGTTCGAGGAATGCCGAAAGTCCTTTGCGCTTTCCAGCTGCCTCTCGCACGCCGAGCTTCCGTTCGCGGCAGGTTGGGCATTGCGCACCCGTCACAAGTGCCGTCAGCGCATCGATTTCGCAAAGCAGCATGTTCGCAGTAGCAGCATCTACCGGTCTACGTTCACTCTCGAAGAATCCAATCTTCCTTTGGGATGCACTGACGAATTCCACGGCAGCGGCTATTTCACAACCACTGTCGCAGGGTTCGGTGACGGTGTTAGGCCTATCCGAAGTCGGAGCGTCGGGGCGTTGGTCGGGGGTGACATCGTCGTTCGCTGTCACTTTGCGAAGCGTCCGACGCCGTTTCCCTCGATACTTGTGGTGAGTTCTGAACTTTCGATTATCTGAACTGCACTTCTTCGGGCTTGCCATGACGCGAAAATGCAGAGAAACGCAGAAAAACTCGATCGCGACGTCCAAGGCTTCGCTCTTTTGCCGGAGAGATAGGAGGGGGAGGAGCGTGGAGCGCACCGCCGTCCAATGGCGGCCTCGCGCTGTGTGCCGCGATATTCAAAACGCGTGACGTACGCGTTGTTTTTCTCGTTTTTTGTTTATTCTGCGTGAAGGCACGACACTGGCTACTAGTGGATTATGAAGGATACGGCCTTCGCAGCATGCGTGCACGATTGCAAATGGCGGCCAACGCGTCGTTTTCGCGACAGGACGACGCGAACTTCGCCGTTTTTCGCGACTTTCGCGCATTTCTCGCGTCACCGCTGCCCACTTGGAAGCATTTTTTGATAATTTCTCGTGCGAATTTCAGCTTGATATTTTCAGAAGTAATAGATTATAGTCCAAGGATGCCAATACAGCCGGAAAAAAAAAAGCGAAAATTTTCCGGAAAACCGCGACTTTTCGACCCGCGTCTCCCCTTAAACTGCAAACACTTTTTACGTTTTTAAAAGATGTGCAAAGCTTTCATACGATATTTCGAGGTCATCCGTAGCACGACCTCTATAGAGTGGTCGTGGCTGCGGTGACTACATCTTCATCATGGTTTTATTATCATGACATTTTGCCATCCGCTATCACTACACATATGTCAGGCCACTGTCATGATTTTATTACTTTCATGTTTTAACCCGCGTTAGAGCGAGGAATTTTAAGGCCCCTTTACGGCCACGCACCATATCATTGTTCATATCTGTAGTCAATTGAAATGGCGCTCTTTGGCCATCAATTGGCCCTTGCGCCACTAAAAACTACTCATCATCATCACCTCTCCTCAGTCAGCATACCTCTGTTGAGAAGTGCCATCGTTCCCTCGCTTATCTAAGCGACGTAGTAACCAGTATTTCATTATACTAGCTGGTATTTGTCCTCTGCTTCACGCCAGCTGGTACATGTTTATTTTCAATGAACATGTACCAACTGGCTCAAATAAGGAGTTTAGTCCGATATTTTATCTCGAGTGGGGGGGGGGGGGGGGGAGGCTGCGTAATAAGCGATACGTGTATATGGGGAGTTCTATGGGATAATAAATGGGAGTAAGAAAAGATCGCATTATTGCTGTTCCTGCACTAGAAGCGGTTACACTGTAAGCAGTACGATGTGTACGTGCATTTAATGTATTGGAATCCTGCATTATTTTACTGTTTTAGTGGTCACGAATTGAATTTTTCCGCTATGCAATGAGATTTTAGCACCTCCAAATGCCTTTTTTTCTGCTCCAAAACGCACTTTTCGCTGCACTCAAAAACATGCTACGAAATGGCTTGAACCAATCGTGTCACTGTTTTTATTATTAACCAGACAGTGTCGATTATCTTGCATCATGACATGCTACTAGGAAAACTAAGTTGACCGCCTGTTTTGGTTTCTGCACTTTTTCTTGCTTACCTCCAAGCTTGGTTGACCAGAAACAAAAAATGAAGCTTGCCTATGCTTTCCAAGTCCTCCCCAGTATTCAAATAGAACAGACTATGAGCTGTTTGGTTTGACCTTATTTGTACAGTAGCGTAAAGCACCTCATGGACGGCGAAAGAAGCACGGAAGCTTGGTGTCCCACCTGCTTCTTTCGCCATTTTTGTGCATTTTACACGACTGTGGGATTAATGATCGATCTTAAGGAGCACAAATTTTTTCTCTGATGATACCACTGCAGTAAAGGAGACATCAGTGCTTGACACTCACATGTGGGGTCTATCCTGATGCCCTACCAATTTGAGGCTTCCTTTCGTTGATGCTTCAGTGACTGGGAATATTTTACCATGGAATGCTTTGTTCATGTACCCGCGGTCAGCGCTTCGAGCAGACGACCACCGTGGAACGCTCCTACGCATGTGCGCACTCATTGTGCTCATCTAATCTACCGCGTCTAAGCCAGCGTTTTCATACCAGACCGCAGAAAGAGGCAGTCCATGACGTCATACTAATAGTATTTCACTTAACAATATTTCACTGCCAGCATATGTATGGCACACATGCTTTTAAAGTACATGAAGCCAGTATCTGGTGTTTCATTTGCAGCAAGGTTTGTGCATTTAAAAAATATTTAGGTAAGCTGTCGAGCTGCACTGGCAAGCATCACCTAAGTTTTTGTTACTTGATGTTACTTCAGGCCTGCAGTATTGTCCATTGTCGTTCATATAGCAGTGATTCCACTCCTGCGCCAACTGTGCGAAAGTGCACCAGAATTAATTTACTGCGCCGTCCTGATAAAATCATTGTAGATTGTGCCAAACTGTGCCAGAGTCGTATTAGAGGGTGTCAATGACAATCATCGCACAGCCGGTGCATCAGAACATGTGCAGCTCGGTCTTGGGGCGGCCAAAACCAGAACCATGGACCAAGAAATAAAGTACTGTATGAACAGCACCCACACATTCGTCTCGATTCGTGATGCCATGATCGTGCAAGCTAGCTTGACGGCAAAATGCACCCTCCGCAGAGAGGCTTGTGATGCCTGGGTCATTTGGTAGCGAGAGCATGTATTGGCGATTCATTTGCGCACGTAGTCGGTTCCAGAAATGCCGCTGATACCTTGTTTCAGGAGTTGCACAGCACGTAATTACAGCTATTTTCAGCAATAACTACACGTGTGACACGAGAATGTTGTTCTGGACCTCATGGAAGGAAATCTCAGAAACTACAGCAGAGTATACAGTCGAACCAGCTACAACGAAACTGATGGGGCGCGGAAAACATTTTTTGAAGTGAAAATTTCGTTGTAGTGAAACGGAAAATACATCGCTGATCTGAGCTAGCAAAACAAAGAGACGTTTACTCTCAAAATTCAAACAATGTCCGCTGCTTCCTATTCTTTCCCAGCAGCACCCTGACATGATTCTCACCCATGCATAGTGAGGCCATGGTGAAAAGCACTCTGAAACAACACCTAAAACTGCTTTCGTGAACAAACGAAACAGTTGCATTAACACGTTAACACCAGCAGCTGTCCGCCGTCATAAGTATCCGACAACGCCGAGATGAAGGCAGGGTATCATGGAGCGGCTACTTTTGCATTATTCTATGCCATTCTTATCATCCATCACTCGTGACTAGCTGATTCTGTTGATAATGCGGATGAACAGCCGCTCTGATTAGTTACCACACTGGCCAAGCGCGAACATAAAGATAAGCATCGGAATCGGAAAAGGCATCGTGCCACAGTTGCACCCGGCAGCGGCTAGAAGGAAACCATGAACTGAGCGACTGAGCTTCAGCTTCGGATCGTCTGCAGCTCAAAAGCAAGCCAGTGGCAAAACGAAAAGCAGGGCAGTCTCATTGCCATCACTATTGAGTAATGGCAGCGCCCATGCTTGCTGAACAGCGGCGGTATAGCGGCGGTTTCTGGTGGTGCCAACGCGTGTTTTAGACTTCGTTGATGCATTTTCAGGCCCTGAAAATGCATCTAAATGTTGAAGATTGGGTTTACTGCATAGCAATAAGTATCTGAGGCTGGAATTACATCGTGAAATTTCGTTGAAGCAGGACGATCGAAGAAAAAGTGTTCGCTGTGGCGACATTATTTATGCAGTGACTCCTATGGACTGCTGATAGGTAATTGTGAATTTTTCGTTATAGCAGCGCTTGTTGTAGCAAAGTTCGACTTTATATGGAGCAATATTGAATTTTTCATTGTTCACCTTCATGGAAAAATATGTGAAATATGGGAATGCATTAAAACTATTCCTCAAATAAACTTTATCCATAAACCTTCATCCAGAAAAGCTGTTTCGTAATTTTTCTCCTCCATCATATCTGGGTTTGTAATCTTATGTGGCAATACCCCTTAAAGGCTCTGCCCTTTTGAGCTTCTGAAGTTAAGAACCCCAATTCGAATATTTTATTAGTTCTTTCATGAAATGCCATCTCATTAATAACAGTATGTCTCCTGGTATGAGCAGTTGTAATTCTGTTTTAATATGTGTATCTCTCAGTGGCGAGCCTGTCGCTAATGTTCCTGGCGTCAGAAGGCCCATTGTGAAGCTGCTACACTATGCTGCGCATGTGCCCCTCACTTTGCGGCCCGGTGATTAAAAAAAATTTCCTTAACCATACTTTCCGGGGTCTCGATAGCTGCTGGTTTAAAGATTAGTTTCACATAATAGTGAAGCAGTGAGTGAGATAGCAACAAAGTGTTGTTATACGAATTAAGGCTTGCAGTCAACTCCTGGGGATGCGATCTCTCTTAACTAAAGAAAAAAAGGAATGCTGATTTCAAGGAGTACGGTCACTTTAGGCATTCAAGTCTGAAGTGCTGATCTGAGAGTCATGGGATCAAATCCAGACTGTGGTAGCAACATTTTCAGTGGAGGCGAAAATGCTTGACGCCAGTGTATTTAGATTTAGGTGCATCTTTGTGTACTTAGACTTAGGTTCAATAACACCAGGTGGTCGAAATATCCAGAGCTCTCCACTATGGCATCTCTCATGATCGTATCATGGTGTTGAGATGTCAAACCCCACTATAATTTAGGGATTGAAGTGGTTTTCGTGCATTCAGTTCCCTATACGTGGAGAAGGCATTGCGACACAGTATGTTCATGACCTGTCTCCTGATGCCAAAAAGCAAAATGAGTGAAAACGCTATAATCATTCATCATATTTCCACCTCGTAGAGCAATAAACGAGAGAGTAACAAGCATGGAGAATAATAATAAGGCAGCTATCAGTTTACAGGTGTGAGAAGCGATAATAACCTGAAGGACACAACCGAAACCAGCTGTACTGCTCATGCTCACTTGGATGCACAAGCTAGAGCTGGTACCCCGCATTGGGAAGACATTGCCATCGAAAAAATTCCATGTATTTCTAAAGTGACAGCACATTTCAAGCAAGGAAAATGATTGAAAAAGGCGCACTTTTTAGAGATAATGGCAATGGCATACAGTGAACTCCCATTAAACAAAACTTTTTTTAAACAAAATTGCTGCTGAAGTGGAACAACTGCCTCTGAAATCATTGGTTTTGTACTTGAATTTGACACCCCTGCTTATCTCTCGAACGAAATTCCTTGAAATGAAACATATTTTTCTGGTCCCTTCAGGTTTCATGTAACAGGGGTCTACTGCATGTGCATGGCATAAGCCCAATAGTGCCTGTTAAATCATGCCATACATGTACAGCATAATCCCTCAGAGGTTAATAACAATTGGCTGTCAGTCCCTTTAACCAACCCACTTTTGATTTGACAATTTTAAAGGAAAAGACAATATTTTGCCGCCAACAATTTCTAGAGTATAAGTTCATGCAAACCTGTGCAGCAGTGAGTTATGGCAGCATTTCTGCATTTATTTAAATAGAAAGATCGCAGATAGTCTCGAACCTGGGGCACACACGCGCAGCTGTAGGAATGCAGACAACTCCTGCGCTGATTTGAAGTGAATTGGTCATGTCGAAGGAGGAAGGCTAGAGTGAGAATTCAGGAAGGCTAGAGTGAGAATTCCTGCGGTTGTTGAAGCAGAATTTACATTACATTGCTCATTGCAGTAATGCGAAAGTCTTGTTCACTGCTTGTATATGTAAGTAAGTCCTGTATAATTGAAGGAACACTAAAAAGAAACGAGAAGTACAGCTTTAAAGGAAGACGTGGCTACGGAAATTATCAATTTGGTCAAAATGTTCAAATTTTCAATTTATTTTCTTCTGATATCTTGAGATTATATTTTATTACATCATGGTGAAATATTAAACCAAAATAAGTTGTCGAAGTTGAGAAAAAAAGCATTTTATGGGTTGGCTGTTGTCGAAATCTATGACGACAATTAATCTTCAGACAATGCAAATCTGCAGCTTTCTCTTGGCACAGAACCAACATATTGGCATCATCGTAAGGAGGACAGATTCGAGCTCAAGATGGCCACAAAGCTGCATTTCTCCATTGAAAAATAAAGCCAGCTCTCTACCGAGTTTCGTTTTCTTAGCTTCCAGCTCCAATTTTTTTAGCTCCATTTTTTTTTAAATTTTTAGCTTTCATTTTTTTAACAGTTTCTTTCGGTCTCTTCTGTGCCATTTCGCAACAAATGGAGATGTCGCCATTTCGTTTCTTGCACATAAATACTGAATTATTGGTGAATGCCATGAAGTTGCCTATATCTGTGTGCACATCACAAAGATTTTTATAACTGGCTTTTTGTAAATGTTTTAATAAAACAATATGCTCAGGACATTTAGAAAATTTTTTGTGTGCTTACTTAAATATGAAAAATAAATATATTATTACGGCAGAGAATGGGCCCTTGGGAATATCCTTATGCAAGAATTGTAACAAGCTGATGTCTAATTAATCAACTAATTTTGGGATGACAATGAGATTCTATCAGGTGTTGTAACTCAAAAACTGCATTAGATAGCTGAAAACCGTTTTCAGTTATGATATGAGAACAATAAATGGCATGTGCATGCCAAATTTTATCACTTTATCTCAATTAACAACGTAAATAGTTTCAATGCCATGTACTCCATTGTTGATGCTGTTGTAATCGCAGCTGTGCCATTCTTGTTGTGAACAGAGGTCTCAATAAGCGAAAGAATAGCAATAAGCTGAAGGAGGGGGCTGATCCCCCTTCAAGTTAACCGCAATCGACATTTGTGACATTGGATATCACAAATGCACTCTAGTCGTGATTAATAAAGAGGTAATAATCAGTGTATATATATATATATATATATATATATATATATATATATATATATATATATATGCGCAAGATTATACAGTTGGATAGTGCTACAATGCTACAATGAACATCGCTTTAACGAAGGATTTTTTATTTCCTATCAGCTTGCCACATAGAAGTCAATGCGTCAAAGTTCTCGCCACAACGAACCATTTTTTGGGGCTTCAACGCTTCAATAAAACTTTTGCTCACTGGAGCGCGACTTGAAAATTTGTCTTACGATAATTTGAGCATATCATCAACCACGAAACTTTCGAACATTAAGTCTGCTTTGTTTGCGCCCATTGCTCGCTCATATGAGAGCACCATTGTTTGGTGGTGATGGCGATGCGGCTGGCCACTTTGAGGCAAGGTGCAGGCTCGCTTTGCTATGCCGGAGCCACAATAGCTAATCCTCATTCATTATAGATCACGCGTTTGCAGCGTTGCAGCGCAACAAAAGCACTAAAGCATCTTTTCAGCAGCCAAAACCTGTCATTTGTGCTTGTGCACTCGTGTGCGTCACGGCGGCCTTGGCATGGTAAACGTTCAACAAATGTGAGCACGGACAATTACATTGCAGTTGACACGGACGTTATTGTTCATCATGAACTAACTGACTTGGTAATAATTGAAGAGGTTCGCCGTAACACTGCGTCATTGGACATGAAAGTGAAGCACAACACGCATCGGCGTCACCTTCAGCCAGTTCATCACGAGCGATAAGTCCGCGTCAATGGCGATTGACTTATTGAAGGTGATGGAATGGATGCATTTGACATCATTCACACTTTCACTGGCACCTGCGTTTACGACCCCGCGATGCACTTGCTGACCATATGCAAGCGTTGAACCGTTGCGCTGATGTCCAAAGGAAGGCGGCATGAAATGAATGCATTTGACATCATTCACACTTTCACTGGCCCCTGCGTTTACGACCCCGCGATGCACTTGCTGACCATATGCAAGCGTTGAACCGTTGCGCTGATGTCCAAAGGAAGGCGGCAGACGAAGGTAACAGTCTTTTTCCGAAAATAAACCATGTTTGTGGAGGGTGTAATCAAATGTGACAGTGTTCTGGGGTAGATTTCGCCAGAACGAAATTTGCGCTTCAACGAAATTTTTCGCGCATCCCATCAGTTTCGTTGTTGCAAGGTTTGGCTGTATACACCTTTAGATAAACAGCTTGCGGCAATCAGTCACTTCATTTTCTCTCAACAAAAATTAATCTTTGGTGTCTATAACGCTAGTATTAACCTCCACAAAAGCCAAAGTCATAATGAGCGTCTCTAAAACCACTATTAAAAATTACTACATTAAGGGCAGAATTACACCAGAAGCGCTAAGAATTCTAGCTAACTTTTGCGATGGGCAGGTTGTTCATATTATACGGACGCCCGCTCACTCCTTCGTTACCGGGAACGAAATCGCGCACGACCTGGCTCGAGAATTGGCCAGCCAAACAGGCGCAGCACGGAGCGCAGGGATGGACAGAGACTGCATGGTTAGTTATGAGGACATTACAAAACATTACAGACAAGGAAGGGCCCACTTCCCAATGCCACACACTTCACTAGACAAGCAGCAGGCAATAGGTATGGTGCCTCTTACAGATGAACACGTTCCTGTATCCGGTCGCTTTCTATTACCCGCACGTTTACTCGGATATGAGTAGGCTTTGTCAGCAAAGGGCACACCTTAATCTATACTGTGGGCTTGCGACAGAGACGAAGGGCGAAGTTGAGAATACATTAATCGAGAACAATGGGAGCAGTGCTAACGTCCGGACCCTGAAGTGCGACTACAAGTGCTTCGGCAAGCTGAGGATGCCACCAGAGCGAAAGGACTCATGGCTGCCACTTAGGGACAGCAGCCCATGCTTCCAAACCTTGCCATTTTCAATAAATTTATTTCCTCCTCCTCGCATTCCATCCATACTGCACGAGCGTGAGGGATCATTTCGTGTTCCCCTTGACTGAAGTCGTTGAAATGCACTGCAGTCTTCATTGCATGGCCGTGCAGTGGCCATTTATACACGCGATAATGTGTCGTGGCTCTCTGATTTGCTCAGAACAATGTTTGGCAACATTCCCTTAGACGCTCATTTTGAGGCAAAAGAAATTTAGGAAGAGAAAGTTGGACTTTGGTTATGATTTTTTTGTTTGCACCATAGGTACAAAAATTGCATGCAGACTTGAAGGCCCATACCTATTTCATAACATCTCAACTTTCTGTTTTTCTTCAGTGTCCGTTTAATACATTGTGATGTCAAGAAAAATATCAGGTGTTGCACCAAGGGATTTAAACAAACACTTAGCATGGCAATGTAAGATAGGTTTTTGAGCTTGTCATGATAACTTCAATGTACTTATGATTTCAAGCAAAATAAAATTTATTTCATACTCACTCTGGAAAAAATAAATTCCTGGGTGAAATTTATACTCATCTGAATTACACTTCTATTATCACTTTCCTCCATGAGTTCAAGCTGAAGAGTGGAGTTAATAAAGCATCTGCCTTTTTTCTTGGTTCATCGTTTTTCATTTTATGATGCTTTTTCAACCAGGCTTCGTGCATAAGACAATGGTTGCTTTGTGTCTGCCTGGGTATAGAATTTCTACAAGCAGCTGTGGGCAAGATTTCACATAAGCTCATACAGAGCAGATGAGAAAATTATAAAAAAAAATTTGCAGAACACTAACTACTTTAAAAATAATTTATCTTCATTAAAACCTTATTTGAATGGGCTGGCACAATTGTCTTTGTGTGCATAGAATGTTGTGTTGTTCTGCTGGCATAGGCAAAAGACATTGAATTCAAGCTCAGGAAGGAGGAAGCAATCTGCTGTGTGGAAGACATATTCTTGTTTTGCTTAAAAGTTGCACTCACTTAGTTTAACAAGATTTTGGCACGTGCTCATTAATATTCTTCAAAATGGCGTGGTAAGCTTGCAAGATGTTTTGCTCTTAAATTTTTTTAACTGCTTTAAGGCCAAGGCCTTTTGGACATTACTAAGATGCGGCAAGCATTAGTTTTACGCTGAGGTCTGCAACTTGTTTTTTCTGTTCGGCAAGCAAATGTCTCGCTTTCTCGTTGCCACTTTCAGTATAACATTTATATCTTCCTGTTCTCTTTTTAAACTTTGGTTCACAGAAATTGCTGGGAGCACGCACACTGTGTTGAAACTTTTCCTATTGGTCGCTGCATGAGCATTTTAAATTAAACTAAAGGATTTTCATGGATGGGCACATAACCAGGCCAGGACATAAACGAAAGACTAATTTTGGCATATGCACTTGTAGACTTTTCCATAATATTGTCTGGCTACAATTTTCAGTGTGCTAGCTATTTTATGAGTACATTGAAATCCCGTTAATACGTACCTGCCGGAAATGGCGGCATAACTACGCACTATACGTACTACGCATTAACCACCAGCTACAAATTTTTGCTACGCATTAACCACCAGCTACAAATTTGCATCCTCTGACATGCGTCATCGCCGCCAACACAAGTAGAATTGCAGTGCCACGGGAAATATTGCCTAAAGTGCCCACCGCAAAGCCATTTCTTTCTTTTTGCCAAGGTACAGAAAAGTTTGTGACTCCCGAAGATCCGCCCATAGCACGCGATCTAGACACCGATGAGCATTTCGAAACCACCGTGGGATCCGGGATATGCAGCGTGGTACAGCGACAGAACCATGGAGGAAGGAAACAACTTTCCTTCCTGCGTTGACAGAACGCACACAATCGGCTGCTTGTGATACAGTTGTTCCGCGGTCTGCTTCTAAGCAAAAACTGACGCAGTTTTCTTTTTTTTTTAAACGCTGTACAGTCGCAGAGAGCCAAATCGTTTACTGCATGTCTAGGCAGCGCTTCGCTCACTCTGCACACACCGTGACTGCCGATCCGCTTGCTGCACAGATTTGGCGAGTAGTTTGTTGGGTTAATGCGGCGCCGAAGAGCTTTCCACAAGCAACGTGTTTTTTGTGATGCTCAGCAGTCCTGGCAGCGGACAGAGGTGCGTTTCGGCTGTTGTTAAATAAAAGTGTGCAGCATTGTTCACGGTGCGCGTGTTGGCATAATATAGCAAGGTTTCTCGGTGCCCGCGATTCACAACACTAAACTCCGTGACAGCGAGCTGCTTGCATTTCTGTAAAGCGGTGCGCGCTTGAACACGGTCTTGCAAAACGAAGTGGTAGCGATTGGCACACCAGCACGTTCAGGTAGCCGCCCACTAAAAGCGTGCAGTATGCCTAAGGTGACGCGGTTATCTCCTCGCGTGCCTGAGAAGATAACCGCGGATGCTTACTGTGATAAGGCTTTTCGCCAGCGATAAATTATACCGGCGCATTTTTTGGTGGTCGCCACCTCGCCTTCGTTTTTTTACCCGATGATTACTCGCAGCGCCATCTCTGCAATCGCACGGAACTCATAATAACTTATTGGCTGATCTCCACTCTTATCATCATGACGGAAAACCGTTCACGGCACATTGTGGCGTCTGCAAGTTCAGTGGAGCAGTAAAATGTTGTCGAGCAAAATGTTATTGCAGTACGCAGTTGGTACGCACTAATCGGAAGGCATAGGCCGAAAACTATGGCCTAAGCGGTCCGCAAATGCATTAGTCTCTATGAGACTCGGTCGGGGATTCGACACAACTACGTTTTAACCGTTAGTGCGCTTCAAGTGGGTACGCACTAACGAGGTTTGACTGTATCTGCATTGTATGTAGTGGTGCAGCATAGATATTGTGATGTAAATGTACTGGCTACCTCAGCGTGGGGTCTGTCCAAGCTGAAGGTATAGGTATATTTATTTTCTGACCACAGACGCCAGATTTCTTCATGAGTTGATTACAAGAACACTTGCATACTATTTTTCATAGTGCATGTAAAACAACTCCAGGTTGCCTAAACTAATTTTAGAGAATTTCCCAATCATGTGTTTTTGGACTATGTCACACCATATCATTCATTCAGCTCTACTTTTTAAATAAAGCCAACAACTGATTGACTAGGCTGGAGCTTATGCCTCACATGTGCCACACAGGTTGGGCAGATTTCTTCTCTGGAAAATGTTTTTACTTCAAGTTTGCCTTATGAATTGTATTTATCCTTTAAGACGCTATATACACAATAGTGTGCATTACTCGTCGTCACTACTTGCATCAAGTAGATGCTAGGAAAGAGCAAGATATATTACACTTTGGATGAATTGAACCTCATGCATAATAAACTATTCTTTCTCTAACCTCATCTTGCAGTGTACTGATACATATGATCACTTTTCTGAAGGCACTGCCACGCTCGACGAGTTGTGTGACGTGATGCTTCTTGTGAGCAACGGGAAAAGAAGAATTTTTCTGTGCTCAAAACGAACGTAGCAGAAAAAAATTTGTACTAAATTCCTTGCCAGAGAGCTTATTTTATTTATACAAAGAGTAAGCATCTTTAACATTAGGGTAAAAAGATATTCAGTTAAAGGTTAATTAGAATGAGTTGCTATAACACCCCTAAATTTGAGAATGATCTTATTATACTTGTCGCAATAGCATTTTGAATGTCTTGCAGCAACGTAGTGATTTGACACATCTACAAACAGTTTTTAATAGGTGGCATCTGAAAGGGTTACGGGCAAGCTTGCTGTATAAATGGCAATTCGGTACTGTAAGGAGAACCACCGCACTCCCGTTCAACTTATTCATGCTGACATGCATTAGATAGATACTGATGTTACAATTTTCATACAAGCAAGAATTCTCAAAAATTCATTGTGTAAGATCACAGGATGTCTTTGTTTAGGTGGCATAAGCATGGACCCGCTGGAGTTGATGAAACAAATGAGGGATGATGGACTCCAAATGAAGGCCAGTGCCTTGGGACATGGCTTCAGTGTGAGCCAAGCAAATCAGGTGTGTAAAAGCTCTCCAATATATGAAATTTGCTCATTTTGGAAACGTTTCATCATTTGTATAGCTTGTTTCTTCAGATGTTCTCGTAAGTTTAGCAGTTTCATCTTTTTTGAGGCAAAGCTGGTGCTGAGGACAGAACTCCTTTTACTTTATAATTAGGTCACCTGTTGGCATACCTAAACTCGGTTGATGAATTAACTAATTGTTGCTACTTAAATTTGGGAAGTGACCATTATGACTTGTAAAGCTGATATGTCTTTTAGAGAGAGACTGTGTTACAAGATTTCAAGCTTCAATACTGCTTTTCTCTGTAGAAAGGGACAAGCCAGCACGATGTTGTAGAACATTCATCTTCATTATAAAAACAAAACCATGTAGTATGTATGAAATGAAGAATTCTAATTATGGGTAAGGAAGCTTATAAAAATGAAAAAAGGACCCTTATACAATTGCCAGTTGATCGCATCATTTAGAGACAGGTACCATAGTCTCTATCGAAGCAGGTAGAGAGTTTGGGACCTATTTTTTTACTATTTATTTTTATGTAACAGTAACCACTTGTTTGCCTGTGTGTCTGTACAAACAAGAAGCTTTTCCCTGCTGCATTTTGCATAAGTAGCCCTTTGTTTTCTTTTCCCGTTTCACACGGCAGCTGCTTGTACCAAGTGACGACGAAGATCGCGATGACCCTGAGGTGGCATTCTTGAAGTCTCTCAGCACGAAGCAGAAGAGAAAACTCCTGCTGTAAGACCCATTGTGATATGCATATTATTTTGTCTTTCTCAACATCCATGATTTGCTGAAAACTGGTTTGAGACCGTGTTATTGCAGCACCGGGAGGGGAGGTAGAAGCCCTCACTCTTGTAGTATTCTCTAGTTTGTGTATGGAAACAGTGTACAGTCATAGGCGTATCAATCGGGGGGCAAGGGGGCGCGAGCCCCCTTGTGAGAAAAGTTGGGGGGTTCAGTCCCCCACTTTCGACGGTCTTCACTGCCGGTTGCTCACTGGGGAAAACAGCACGTAAGGCGATCTTTTCCCTCACCACACTTGTCACTCAAATATATTGTTGCGAGCAAATGAAAATGTTGCCAGAAAATGTTTTAATATAGTGCAATTTATCCAACTTTTCTGCTGTGACGATTTTTCTAGAAGGCCCTTTGCGATGCGGGCCGCCTATGCGACGTTTTCGGGTCTTGTGCTGTAGCATTGCAAAGCAGGCTACAGTACAAGGCACAAAATCGTCGTGTGCTGTAGCCTGCTTTGTTATGAATGGGAACGAGAAATCGTTCTATGGACCAATCGGATCATTTGCTGCTTCAGGGAAAGTTTTTTTTTTTTCGTCAAAAATGAATAACATCATCACTGCTCAGTAGAAGCTGCTGTGAGCCGATGATTGTGACAAATTTTTTAAAATGTTTTAGCTTTGCCATACTGGAAGCGCCCGAAAAAAGATATCAGAGCTCCAGGCTCTGATAAACGTGATACGCCTCGCTTATGGTTACGAGGAGCGTTGACAGTAGTTTGCAAAGTGGCGACGAATAAAGCAGTGGACTCGAGTACAGTGAGAAGCATAGGCGTATCAGAAGGGGGTGGTGGGGGAGCAAGGGGGGCACGCACTTTTCACTGAGAGAAGTTGGAGGGCTGAACTTCCCCACTTTTGACAGTGGTCACTCTTGGCTGTATGCTGAGGAAACCAACAAGTAAGACGTAGTTTTTCATCACAACCGTAATCCCTCAATTATGTTCTTATGGGAGAATGAAATTGTTACGGGGCTCTGTTACAACATAGTGAAATTTTGCCAACATTGCTGTTGTGATGATTTTTCTTACAAGTTCGTATAGGCAATATATATATATATATATATATATATATCCCAGCTGACGAGTGAGGTAGGCTTGCCCCCCCCCCCCCCCCCCACTCGCGAAAGAGTTGGTACGGCACTGTTTACAGTCAGTCAGTTGACATCAACGCAGATATTAGAGGTAGAGATTGAATGACTCCAGAATGTTACTGCTGTAGGATCCGATCAAATGGAGCCGGAAGGAGCTGTAAAAATATGCTCTGGTGAACAGGAGCTATGTTTAATGAGGAAGATTCATAGCAGCGCAAGTACTCGAGTGCACAACATTGCGGCATTTACATGACTGAGATAGCAACCTGGGGAAGCCATGCTTTATCAGTTTCTGCTACCTTCCTCCAGTCAGGGGCCCAGACGAAGATGGTAATACGCTCTTGTATGTATTCTAAGCTCCCTTCATGTGCTGTGAGGCATAGTGTCAATATTGCATTGCACTGCTGACCTTAACCGGTCTTGTTTTTGTATTATTGCCCTACGATTTGCTGAATGGCTATACAAATAGATTCTAAACTCCTAATGACCAAATTAAGAATGTGCTTGGGAATATAAATAGGTGGTAGTTGTGATTAATAACCAGCGTGACAGCCATGCCTACGTACTTGTGTACTTCACGTGCTTCTTTTTCTTATTGCGAGGATTGGAAAATGACAAGCAGAAATTGTGCAAAAACTTCGCTAACGTGGCCTTCATCAACTTGGTTTAACCAAAAGGTGGGAATAAGTGCCGATAACTCCCTACCCTCCTTAATTTTCATTCTACGCATCCAGCTCTCTCAACATTAGGATGAAGTGGGTTTACATGTGGAATCATAAGAGAGGCAGAAAGATCCAAAAAGAATGAAACACAGACGAGAGCACACCTCATTGACATGTGCCTGCCGGGAAGGCAGTTTAACTTAGCAGTAAACTGTAGTATGCATAACCCGTCAAATATTACGAGGTCGTTACTGTTTTACAAAATTGCAGAAATATATTCCAGCCAAAACACACAACCATGAAATAGCGCACAGTGCTGATTCGAGGAAAATTTTGAAATCTTGACTGGGAAACAGGCTGCTGCCTGGTCACAAAGCATACAAGTCATACGGCTTCCTGTTAACCCATTTGAATGCACCAATCTGCTACACTATGTGAAACTAGCACCACTCTGTTGAAACACGGCACCTGCAGCTACACAAATTTTATTGCCCTCATAACCGTGTACAGCACGTGGCCTAATATAAGCTCACGACATCACTGTCTCGGGAGAGCCATTGTACTATAAACACGTATTTTTCATGAGAGCACCTGTGTGATGAGGCATCTTCATTGCTCATACTGCTTTTGACTACACATGGGTGCAGCAGCTATCTTGTTGGGCCTATGCAGCGAGGGCGAGCTGCTTGCTTTCGTTCCTCGAAGTGACCCAACTCAAAGACGTGGTACAGAAGGAAAAGTCAGCATGTTTTGATTATGACCCATTGAAAAAATACAGGGCTTCACAACAGTGCTGTGCTACGCACACTGGGGAGCAGGCACTTGAAGATGCTTATTGTGATTTGCCAATAGGTGGTACTAGGGTGCTCATTGGTGGCCACCGTCACGCTTCCATCCATTTCTATATATGTATCTGTATAGGCATCACCACTCTTGTGCTGACAGTCAGTGTGGGCACTTGCTCTTTCTTCTCGCTGGCCTTGTCTGAGGTGCAGTCTCTTGCTAATTGCACAGGAAACTAAACAAGATGGCAAAGAAACAAGACGCAAAAGCTGAGAAGAAGAAACGTAGCAAGGACAAGAAGAAGTCCAAGAAAAGAAAGCACAAGCATGGTGGCAAAAAGGGAAGTTCCAGTAGTGAGAGCTCCGATTCTGGTGAGTAGCTTGTGCTTCCTCCTTCTTCCCTTAAAGGTGCAGGAGAATCGGCACCCTCGAAAGTACGCCACAACTTAGGTTACAGAGGTTGTTGTGGTGCGAACAATCAGCAGCTCACTCTTTAGACAATTGGCACCTCAGAGCAGTGTGCACAACTCTTAAAGATGTGTCCAGCATGCCAAGATCTTTTGGAAATTTTCTGAGAGTGTTTGCTGACAGGACTGGATGTGAAACTTTGTGGATCTTGTTCCTTGCACAAGGTAACCCCTAGCCTTGAATTTTTTTCACCATTGCTTGGACACTGCCTTGTGTATATGCATTTGCATGTATACTGGAGGCCCAAATTTCAATATATGTCTGGGTGGCTGTTGTATTAGCAGTTGTATTGTGCTGTTGAGGTTGAGGATAAAGCGTTTAGTATTTATGCATTGTTTGGTCAGCCCTCAATCTCTCTCCTAGAGCAAGGCACAAGTGCAACCAGGCAAATTTTGTTGGGCATATCACCACATGGCAGACAATAGAACAAGGCCCACGTGAAGCTGGGCTTTCAGTGTTGGCACAGTCTTGTAGGTTAAATGATATTGTGCTTGCCATCATGCAGCTAACAATGAAGAGTGGTCAAAATGCATGGATTGGTCAACCATGTGCTTCAGTTGTAGTGCCTAACGAAGAATGTGGCTTCAAATGTTGAAGTTTTTGGTCTGAGTATCTGTAATAGTCCATGTTGAAGCACAGAACTTAAGAAAAAACGTCAGGCACAAGAGTTTGAGCTTGAGCTTACATTGGCATTTCTCATTTCACGCAGCCTTGTGCTTTATTTTCCCCTTATGCATATAATTGGCTGTGCTACATTTTGTTCTAGCACTCAGCTTTGCAGACACACAAGGGACTGGGCTAGCTTTATCTATGACAGGGCCCAATATCAGAGTTGGGGCTAGTCAAGCTGTTCTTGCTATGGAGCAAGATTTTAAAAAATAGTATATTTGCACATGGGGCTCTTGGGACCGGTGCTAGGTTATTTCGAGTGATTCGATTTTATATTTTAATGGTGTGTGAAACTTGGGCCACAGCTTTCATTTTTAAATTAGTTGATGCCCTTGTGCTGCCATTTAGTCATTAGTCTTTTATATCTCTGAAATTTTGCTTGTTGCACTTCTTTTTTTGCATGAGACAGCATGGATGGTGTGCATTCAAAATATCAAACACTTTGTGCCCTCCTAACTTGTCTAGAGCCAGCTAAGTAGATTTACTGCTGTCTCCTGATGTTTTTAAGTTTTGCTGATTGGAATGTGACATAAAAGAGCGCACAACTGTTCTCGGGTTTATTGCTGCGACATTTCAAACCATGTTAGCTAGTAGATAATTACTGTAGGCTTGAAAACAAGCAGGGGACAGCCAACATTCTAGCTCACATTAAAAAAGAACTCTGGATCTGAGTGGGCCATGTAGCGTGAATAAAAGGCAGCTGGTGGTCAGTCATCGCAATGAATGTGATACCAAAAGTTAGGAAACATGCTTCAAAAAGACAGAGGTTTAGATGTAGAGACAAAATTGAAAAGCACACTTGCTCAGTACAGAATCACCGAGCACAGAATAGGGTCATTGGGAAAGCGTTCGTCTTGCAGGAGACACAAAGTAGACTGAATATAGGGATGATAATGGATGTCTGCAAATATGGCAGCCTCACCACAGTGCTGTGAAAGCCACTAATGTAAAAGTATAATATATTACTTTGTTTCTACTCTGAATCTTCGCATAGCTTGGAGACTTGATGATCGCATTGTGTCTGAAACAGCATGTGGTGATGTGACGACGCAATGTTGTAGGTGTCATTAGTATATTGGTTGTGGTTTAAGAAATATGACAAATTCGGTTCAGCAGCTGCGCATGTGGATCACTCACAAACAGTATTAGTGTCCTTTTTCCTAGGTACAGAACATTAGCCCAGCCTATATCCTTTACAGCATTGACTGTTGTTGGCTTCAGCACAATTTTCAGCATGATGAGGAGGTTATGTTGGCGTTATAAAGCTTTCACGAATCTCCAGCAGCACAGTAACATTGTGAGCCTTCACTGATAGTATTGGAGAAATCTCTCGGTTATGTACAGTCAATGTCACAAGCTAAAATATGAAAACATGTAAGAAAAAATTGGACAAGCCTGATTCGTTGGCCAGAATCCTTGAGTTTAAATTTTTAACCTCTTCTAAAATGTGCCAACTATACTTACTGTGCGGTGCAACTGCATATGGTCACAAATTGTCAGGAAAGTCAAGGTTTCCTCAAACCTAGTAGTCTCCAAACAACTGGCACCAAGTGCACATAACACATACACAATAGAAAGATTGGTATAAAACCACCACTTGAAGCTGCACTGTGCCAAGCCCTGAATATTCAGTCCTATCATATCTTCACAAAAACTGCCAGTGTTGTAAGACAGGTATTAGTAGTCTCATCCACATTGAACACGCTTAAATTTAATAACTTAAACATGGGAAGATAGTCTTTGGGATGCAAACAATGTGTAATCATGGTTATTGAGAATTTCATGTTATTTTGTATGAATACCGTTGCAGTGCAAACCACTCTGTAGCTTGCCTGTTATGCTCTGAAGGCACGAAGTGTTTTTGTGAAGATTGTAAGGAATAGCCCAAGTTCAGGGACTAAGTGAATTGTGTGACATTTTACATTTAACAAGGCCTCAGATTAGCAGTCTGTCTGATTTAGTAGTTTTTTTAATACTTTAAGAATTTAATAATCCTGACTACTTTTTTTTTATTGGACAGGCTACTTATTAGTCCAGTTGGGAATTGAAGATATAAGGTCAGGAACGTATTACTAGGCTTGTTTACAGGCAATGTGTAATCTCATATGGTAACTAAATTACCTTCTGCACTTATCCATCAGTGTAGAGCATCATTCATGAGCATTTGTTTAGCTTCAGCTTTTGCAAAATGCAGTGCATACTGCTGCAAAATTAGCTGTAGTTCCGTACACTTTGCAAGGTTCTCACTCCTGGAATTGGACCTATTGGAAAGGATATCTTTGGTTGCTATTATTAGTTTCAGTTTGTTGTTGTCTGGCCACTGTCCAGTTCACTACAGCATTTATGTTGTGTGTATGTGCTGTCCAGTGTGTCGGGTTCATTTGTGTTGTTCTTGCTTGAGTTATCTTTCCTTTTTATTGTCACCAGGTGTCAGTTGTGCTGTCATGTATGCTTTACCTTTAGTAATATGCAATTCTACTTCTGTTTTGTTTAATAAAAGAACATAACTAAGCTGAAAGAGCAAAATTACATTGGTTTCATCCATCAGATGTGGCTAAGCGAAGAAAAGATCGCAAACGGAAGAAGCACGGGGGAAGTGGCAAGAAAAAGGCATTCAAGAAGGGCTCCAGCCACGAGAGCAGTGGATCGAGCAGCAGCTCAGATGAGTCGAGCTCTTCAAGCGACTCTAGCAGTCGCTCATCCTCTTCAGACGGCAGCGACGACCCGCGCTCACGCAAGCGACGGGCTTCTGAAGAGCCTAGTACGACCACAACCGACATGTCATCCTCCAAAAGAGCCAAGCATGGCCGCAAGAAGAAGGAGTCCAAGAGACACCGACATGGCAAGAAAGCCTCCGCCTCGAGTGATAGCGAGGACAGCTCCACTGGGGACAAACATCACAAGAAGAGGAAGAAGCACAAGTCCTCAAAGGAAAAGAAGCCGCTCAGGGGAAAAGTTCCACTCAAAGAGAAGACAAGCAAAGGCATCAGCAGCCTCGTGGATGAGCTGAAGGAATTGCTCCCCAAGACAGGTGGAGCAGGGTCTCTCTTTAATGATGGCAAAGCACAAAAGCCCCCAGGACTGCTTTTCAGTGACCCCATGAAAGACCTGCTGCCAAAGCCAGCTTCATCTTTCTTGGACGATGACATGGAGGAAGCCGTTTCTAGAAAGGACCGGTCTTCCTCTCACCACCTAGCCAACCTTTTTGGGGAGACATCATCGAAGAACGGCTCTGCTATGTTTAGCGAATCACTGAGTGATTTTTCAAAGTCAAAGGACACCTCTGCGCTGTTTGAGGAGTCTTTGGATGACCTATCAGCGAGGCACGTGGCTGAGCCTCCTAACGACATGCCTGCATCCAAGCCGCTGTTTAAGGACACTTTCAAAGAGCTTGTCGCTAAGCCAAGTGGTGGAGCCACTTCCGGCGTGTCAATATTTAGTGGGGACCTTGACGATCTGCTACCCAAAGGGCACGACTCCTCTGATGAAGAGTTGAGGAAGCCACCATCACCTCCGAGGGCAAGCTTTAAAAAAGAACTGGACAAACCACAGAAAGTAATAGATTTTGATTTCAACCTGGAAGGACTTGACGAAGAGCATGGCTTTGGTGGCACTGCTAAGAGTGTCCCCAAAGTGACTGCTGGCGGCAGTAGCCAGCTGATCCATTTTGACATCGACTTTGAGAACCTTGAAGCAAACAGCAGTGTACCTAACAGCTCCAAAGAGAAGTACTCACCATCATCTCCGACTTCGGTTATGAAGAAAGATTGCGGCTCAGACCCTGAGCCTGACATGATGAGTTCCCTGCTAAGGAATCCGTCTCCACCACCTCCTCGCAGAAACAGCAGCTCCAACTCAAGCCCGGACCTGTAGCTGTGCACGTGTTTCGTTTTTATGAAAAGGGAAAACCAGTGCTGTAGCTGTATAGACACGCATTTTATCACACTACAGCTTCGAAATCACTGTCGTATTAGTTATTGTCTCTCTTGTCATGTTTGTCAGGTGGATTACTGTAAACGCAACAAGTTCAATGCTGGCACCTTGTGCGTCAGTGTACATTTAAAAGTTTGATAAAGGGGTAAGGTGACACGGTCTGTTTATTTTTATTGTATCGCACAAAGCACTCTGTACACGGGTGGAACCAAAGATAAGCGGAACATAGTGCTAAGCTTTATTGTAACAAATTTGAATCCCTGTGTATTTAACGAGGCATTAAGTGTCAAAGTGTGGGCTTCAACATGCATCAGTGCAGTTAATGCAGTGCCTTGTTCTGTTTAGTTCTGGTTCCATCTTGTGCATGTCATCTCAACAGTAGCACGGTGTGTTGTATGGCGCTTGTTATCAAATGCGCATTTACCGCTGCTGCATACACATGCGTAAGATGTCTACGGACACTTTTCGCTCGTGTACTAACGTGGGCAGATGTGCGTTCATGAAGAGTGAAGGACACATTTTAGGGTAGAGTGTTAATGACAGCAGCACTGTGAAGATTTCCAT
Source organism: Rhipicephalus microplus (assembly GCF_043290135.1). NCBI lineage: Eukaryota > Metazoa > Arthropoda > Arachnida > Ixodida > Ixodidae > Rhipicephalus > Rhipicephalus microplus. Next base: position 1,048,555 of record NW_027464640.1, on the reverse strand, counting down.
CGTATTTGCTCATCGTAAGTAACCACCAGCAACTTTTCTTTGTTTTGCTCTTAATGTTCGAGCTCTTGTTAAGGGAGATAAAATATACTGCAGAGAAGCATTGGTACAAATTTTGTGTGGGAATCTTCACTGTAGCTTGTCCCACTGTACTGCGAAGCCAGTTCAAATTTTAACTTGTGTCGTGCGAGTTTTCGCACTTCGATTTAGTTGTCTCACTGCCTCCCTCGGTTAAATACGCACATGCCTTGTACAGCAAAATACCACATTGGCGTCATTTTACCCAATACACTGTCATTCTTTATTGTGGTGATGCATTTCATGATTAAGAGCACGTGTGTGTATTTCAGCCTTCATGGACACTGTATGTTGCCTAAATAAAAAATGAATAGAGTTAACCTCTTGTCAGTACATGTTACTTCAATATTTTTCTCTTTGCACCCAACCAGTGTGTATGTATGCAGGCAATTTTTCCTCCACACTTTGTCTCAGTGAATATCAGTCCTGGTCTGTCATTTTTATTATTTTTTTCATCTATTTTACATGAAATTTGTCTTGCTGTATCTCTTCTGAGTAGTGACTGCACAAGCTAATGCCCAATGGAAATAGGCCATGGTCCCTATGTGTCTAGTACTCTGTAGAAGCATGTGACAAAAAAAATATCCTTCTGCTGTTGTCATTAATGAATAAAGACACTGGGTGTTCTCCCAAAAGTAAATTAGTGTTGTCATCTCTTCGGTGTTTTAAATAAGTTGCTTACTATTGGCCATTGTCAAAATACGTTTGTATCAACTTTAAAAGTGACTTTCAGCCACCACTACAGAGCCTTCTATACCAATGCCTAACCATTGCTGCATGTATTGTAGCTGCATACCATGCAGTACGTGCTGCATCTGGAACACCTGACCATGTGAGCTCTACTTTTAGTTTAACGAACCACTACTGTCACTATAGTGTGCCATTTGGCACCTTCCTTTATTCACAGCTGGCACTACTTTTCATTTAGTGCGTGGTTTTTATCAGTTCCCTGCTTTTTACAGTTCTCTCTTCTTGAGTTCACTCGACTTGTGCACCGAACAGAGCAGAACAACACTGTGTTTTCTTCAGCAGGGTTTTTCCAATCACCTTGCTGACAAGCTTTCAGTCTGCAATACCTTTCCGGTGCCAGAATCTGCATAAGGTTATTGCTGTTAAAGTAGGTAGCACAAAGGCACAAGCAAGAAACAAGTACATGAGACGAGGTGGCTCTTGTCTCGTGTACTTATCCCTTGCTTGTGTCGTCATTCCTTTGCGCTACCTGCTGTGACATGAATTACCACAAACTAGCCTAGCTCGTATCGTAGGCCTTGCATTCTTTTTGGCATTGCAGTAAATAAGGTGTAAGAGGGCACATTTTCAATAGGTGGAAGGTGGACCTGCACTCGAGAAGACCATGGTTTTGGTATTGTGCTCTAACAAAAAAGCCTGCACTTTAAACTCTCTCAATCAAATTTGCAACGTGTGCCAGCATCTGTAGACGACCTATTCTATAGAGCTCCGTGTTTGTTTGCGCTCTCAACACGGAAAAAATGGTGCCAAGAGTATCCCTGGAGCGGCCGTGTTCTCTTATACAGCGTTTTGTAGAGTTACGCGAGATGGGATCTGAATGAGTTGACTGCCAACCTGACTTCGTATAACCTTGCAATTTGTCGCTATCACATTCATTGCTTCACCTTTTCGGTGAAACTGATTTTGTGCTATCATCCCTGCCACAATCGGGTACTGCTCTTGACAACATGTGCTCGAGTAGTATACATATACACCGAGAAACCTTCTTGAGGCACAGCTAGGTATCCAGTGGCTAGGCACGTTTTGCAGGTTCTGTACCGTTTGTCATAAGTTATTCGCGTTCATCTGTACCTGTGATTGCGTTTCGTGCATAATTTGCGTGTGAGAAACGCGGGACACGTTTCGATCTGCTTGCCATTCTTTGCGTGGCCTTCCAATTTGTTGCTATTGCGTGCATTGCTTCGCCTTTGCGGCAAAGCTGTGACTTTTTCTTTCTTTCTTTCTGTGCCACTATAATTCAGGCACTTCCTGGACCGCGGTACCGACTCCCTTTGAAGCCGGTGCAGAGAAGGAAATTGCGGTCGAGTCGCCTTCAAAACGATAAATTTATGCCAGCGTCACTCGGTTCAATTGCATATCGCAATTAAGTCCGATGGGGATCGAGTTTTCCAACAGTGCTTGGTTGCCTCCTACAGTTCGCGTCAAGGAGCTATACTCACGATTTAGAAATTTGATCCGGATCAGGGCCATCAGCGATCTATAGGGCCTGATCATGTTAGGTCGTGATCGAAAGGGTACCGCGTGACACATGCGCGCGGGAAATTAAATTCCGTTTGTGAGGGATTGTGAACCATGCGTCAGAAATGCGAAGTTCGGCGGAACCGTCGTTGTAGTTCCACTGAACTTCGCATTTCGTACGCGGATGCTTTTCGAGACTGCATTCGCGTGTGCTAGTATGCATCAAGGTACCATTCATATCGCGCGGAATTTAACTGTTCATATTGCGCGTCCCCGTGACCCCTTGTCGTCCTTGTGACATCGTTGCGCGCGCAGATCGCTCATCCGAGTGATTGGCATCGAACCGGAGAGCGCGATGGCTCTCGAGCGTTCGTTTGATCGATCAAAGTGCGCGTCCGCTTCAGCAATCTGTTCGTGCTGAACGACGTCGGAGTCTTCCGGTTTTCTTTTCTATATTTTTTACTTTTTTTCTTACGATATAGGAGCGTCGCCCAGCTGTAGCACGATTCCGCACTCCGTAGTTTCCACTCGAGTCGCTATCGAAATGGGCCATCGCGCCCGTGCGTTGCAGAGAAGCGGCGCACAGCGAGCGTTTAGCTTCCGCGCGCGCGAGTCCGCTGTTGCTGCGCGTCCCATCGATCGATGAGGTCGTTCCTTTCGCCGGCTCTCCGCCACCGCCGTGATGGCGCCGACTTGTCTCGCGCACTCGTACGACCGCTCGAATGAAGACAACGACGCGGAGCCAGCCTTCTTCTAGGGGCCCGCCGCTACCCGGGAAAGTGTCGGCGGCAAGAAAGTGGACAACGCCATGCTGTAGCCCGTGGCCGCCGTGCTACTGGACTTTCCCTCCGGTGAGTGTCTTGGTGCCACTCGGCGTTACGCCCTGTCGTCGCAGCCCGCACTCGAGCATCAGGTGGCCTGCCGCCGTATGGCGTCGAATGCGCGACCGCCGCCGTGTCCCGATGACGCGCGGTGCGCGAATCCGTGCACGGTGGCGAAGCTGCATTTCGCCGCCTGAGTGCTTCGAGAGCGCGGCCCGCGACCGGACATGCTCGAGTGGTTTCACGTGCATCGATACGGGCATATGGAAGTACTCTGCCGTATTCCAGGATTTCATGCTTTAAGTTGATTTTGGGCTGAAGTGAAATGCCTCGCCAGGAGAATTTACGTACGATGTGCCAATAGTAGCGAATTACAAAGGTGCCATAAAGTGCAATTGGAATTGGCCTAATATATTATTCACAGTGGAGAAAGATTACCACAAGTGACCTTTGTACATTGGAAATTTGGGCTATAGGAGGGACTTCTTTCAGTCAGTCACTCCTATTTTAACAGGTAGATAATAGCTGCTGCACTGTAAAGAAGGTACCCGATTTCACAAGTTTCCAGCTGTAGCATTTGTCACTTGTGCTAATTTTTTTTTCTGTCACAACTGTACATGTGCACCTGGTGTATAGTTTGATAGCTATTTTAATGCACACCCAGGTTTATCCAGCAACACTATAGCTTTTAACCAAGAACTTGGCAAGAGATTGTGATATTAAAGCACAAGCTTGGATGTCAGAGTTTCAAATACTATGAAATACCAATAAGTGCATACTGGTCTAGACTTGTGTGGCAAATATTGATACATATTTGTATTTTGCCTACTTTTTCTGCTGTAGCACTTGTTACTGCGATGTTTTTGTTTGTTCAAGTTCTTACATGGGCTCTTTTTTATTCTTTCCAGAGCACCTTCTTCACCCTAGTATATTAACCTTAATCGAAAACCCTCACTCTAAGCACATTAAAGTATAAAAGAAGGAAAGGACATCAACTAAAACCTTTAAGTGTTGACAGAGCTGATTGGCACTTAACTAGTTCACCAGGATGAGCGGAATGGCCGAGGACTTGGCGGGCACCGAAGAGGAACCCGACTATTCGGTCTTTGAAAACAAAACAGGGCTGGCCGAAGACATGAAGTTTCTGGCAAGCATGCCAGAACTTTGCGATGTAACTTTTCTCGTGGGAGACACGAGAGAGCCCGTCTGTGCCGTCAAAGCCGTGCTGGCCGCACGGAGCAGGTAACCACGCAACACTCTTCGACATATAAGCGGCAGTGGTTGAAGGCTTGTGTGATCGAAGCATTCTTACTGATGTTGCTTTGTTTGACTGATTCTTCTGTTTGTTTTTTGTCTTGGATTTGTTTTTTGTTTTTCTCTCTTTTGTGCCACTCATTGTGCACTGACTGCCCCAGGCCTCAGCAATGATTAGTCTGGCGTTATCTAAAAACAAAACCTTTGTTCAATCTCCTTTGCCGCCTAGTTCAGTACATCTAGGAGGGACTGGTCGGCATTTTTTGTTTGTTGGAAAACATAGCGGCCACTCGTCGCTCTCACGAGCAGCAGCTGCACAGGTTTTTCATTTTCCGTTCTTCTCCTAGGGTATTCCACAAAATGCTGTATGGTGGCTTTCAAGGAACTCCAAATCGTGATCGCGACGCCTCGTCGAAAAAAAGGGATCTAAACAAAGAGACGAAATTGAAATTGTTCTTGAAGAGAAGCAGTGAGCCTATGCTGAACATACAGTTTCCTCAGGTAAGTATGGCTTTGTCTTTATCACTAGAGCATGTTGCCATGCCAGTGGCTTAACCTCCCATCTCTTTGCCATTGTTTCAGAATGGACATTTCTAACACTGGTAAAAAAAAAATTGCGGCCTATATTGCCCATTGCTGCCATGGACTAATACAAGTGTCTTTTTCTTTCATTGCAATATCTACATGCCTAAAAATTAGTACTAATTGTAATGCTATATGTCTGGTGCCAAACTTGTGTTTATCAAACAATAGGTGATCTGCCCTTTTTTCCATCTCTTGACCAAGACACAGATCATGCTTTTCTTTTTTAATTTTTTTTGTTATAAATTCTGCACTTGCTTGAATGATTTTCTGGCAAAGGTAGGTTATTTTCTTGTTGCTGAAAACATATGAACTAACGAGAGTCCATGCATCTTCAAATTTGTATACATATGATATTCGCCTCTCTCTTTTTTGTTTCTTTTTGACAAAAAGGCAAAAAGGGTACTGGCACAGTTAGGCCCCCTTTTCATCATGTGGGGTGTAAGAATGTGGCAAATCATCTTGTCACTGTCCTTGTTGACAATAGAACAACCATCGAATTATGGCCAACAATGGCAGCTCGTACAATGCACAAGCCAGCCACCCCAGCAATTTTTCACATTGTTTGCGGCATTTTAAACACACATCAATGCAGGAACCAATCTATGCTCTGCGACGCTCTGTGTGCCACGTGAGTATGTTAAAACTATAGTGTTTACGCTCAGCACTGGTGAAGATGCTGGCCCTTTGCTACAATGCTATGAAACCAGTCTCGATTTTGCATTCTAATGTAATGCACATGCAATCGTGAGGCTAATTTTCTTAGAATTAAGGTATGCATTAAAATTTGGGTGAATATAGTAATCATGCACCATTACATGCTTTTTGTGCAGGTCACATTAAATATCTGACAAGGCAGGCCAGTAGAAGTTAACGCGTTTGGGGCAGATGTTGCAGCCTTGGGGTAGGGTGTATGCATCCAGACGAGTCGAGTTCAAGTTATATGGCAACAGTCATTTTAAAAATGACTAAACATGCGTGCCTACAAAAATGTGCGGCCATTGCCTGGGGCCTTTTGTTGAAATCAAATTAATGCAAGTCAACATCATTAGTGACTTTTACCTAGCTGTAGGGCGACAATGATTTGTTTATGAAAGCCACAGAACTCCTTTAAAGTACCTATTTCTGCTGATTTCGCTGGACCAGACAAGCATGGAAAACAGCTGTGCAATTTAAATTAAGTTATGGTTTATAATGCATTGTGTTGGAAAGAGGAATCATTTAACCCACATGAGTGTGTGAAGAGTGAAATACGAATGCAGTGCAGCAATAGGTGCTCACCATGTTGGAAAATCATCTCAAAATGTGATTTGCTATCTTAAGAGGAATCTGCTCTTTTTAAGGCACACTAGTCTCAAGAATTAGGGATCAGGGGAAAAATTGAGCAGGCATTTGTTGGAGGGGTGGAACAGCTGCGCCAATTTGATACAATTCTCCATTTTTGTGCCGAGCTGTGCCAAAGCTATGACATTTGCTGAAATCGCGCAAAAAAGCCCAACCAGCCTCAAAATTTTCTCATTTGCACTAACTCCAGAAATGGAGGCCATGTTGACCTTCTGTAGCTTGAGTCATCAATCAATCCAGCAATCTAGGCACGCAGACACTAACCCACAGTGTAACCTAACCACGGTGTAAGGATACTCGCTAGACGTGATCAACCAGATAAAGGAAGAACATTGTGCACCCATCAGTCTGCTGACCGCAGTGGATCTCTGTCAATGGAATGGTGCAATTTCAAGGCAACAATGTGTTGCCAGAGCCACCAAGGTTTTGCAGGAAATATAAATTTTTTTGTCGGCAAACGCGCCAATGGTGTGCTAGAAACTGAAGCTGAAAACGTATGCGGCTTGTAGTGCGCGAACAAACTCGACGTGCCGCAAATGCCGGCGTGGCCGGCGACTACGTTGGCTGCCATAGCAACAGAACATGGGATAGATATCCAGTGCCGTCGCTTGGCTGCTGCTGAGCTTACGGGCGCGTACCATCATTGCTTTAATTAGTCAAACGCACCTTGCAAGCAAGCCGATAAGTTGTACCCTGAACCTAACCCCATCGTGACAAAAAAAAAGGGGGGCGGGGGGAAGAGAGGCTGAACGATTAGAAATTTTCTTGACCTTTTTCTAGCCCGTGCAGAACGCCGCTTAAGCTATTTTTGCCACAGTAAGCTGGGGCTCGGCAGAAGAGTGTTTGATTTGGAAGGGGCTGTTAACACTAGTGCGACACAGCACATTTTGTTCAATATCTCATGCATGTATGCGCAGCATAATTGTCAGTACTAATATGATATCTGACATCTAAAAACGTTACAGGCCATCATTTAGAGCTGTGTATGAGATTTTTCCACCACCCCTACTCCTCAATCACCCCAATCTCAAGGTTGCCAGTTTGGCAGATCATCTGAATCCTCGGAGTCCGTCAAAGGATTTGGCAAGTGTGGCGGATGCTAATATGAACTTTATCATTGTTTGCCAAATGTGGCGGTTCAATATACTACTTTTATTGAAATAGCAGTGCTCATATTTACTCTGCACCATTTATGTGATGTTGAATGGTTTGTACATTTGTTTTTTCCAAATGTAAGCCTTCTTTCTCATTCTGCTCCAAATTTGGTCTTTTGTAATAAAAAAAAATGAATGTTTTGTACCCCGTAACTTGCTTCAAATTTGGATTTCAGTGCTTGGAAGGTGATATTTTACTGCTCCCAAAATTTCTCCGAATTATGGTTTGGCTGTTGCACCCCTGTTCATGGGTGATTCCAAAAATGAATATACCTGCACGTCAGCCAGTATACTTGTCTTATGTTCTTTTGGCATTACACATTCATTACAGCGTTTTTGTGCAGGTTCTGCACTCATGATCAGTTTTAAATTCTAGCTTTGCTCTTTCACTACACGAGTTACAGCACTTATCTTTGATCTTGTTCACCATAGAATTTAGACATGCTTACGAGAGAAGGCAAATGTCCATGCTATACATGTCTACTGGTGCAGTGTGTGTACTGACCATTGGAGTTTTTGCAGCCACAGACACACCAGACTCTGATCATAGAGGAGTTTGAGCCTGATGTATTCAGGCAACTCATTGAGTACATACATACTGGCTGCGTCACCTTGCAAGCCAGAACACTCCTGGGTAAGTGATCTACAACGACTCCTGTGATTTCCTCTGTAGTACTGTTGAGAACAGGATTACAAAAGGGGATTTTTTTTTTCTTTGGGGTGGATTAGTGTATTATTCATAAGGAAAAAAATGCTACATAACCTTGATAGGGACTGTGCTAGGATGTATAATTTTACTCGGGTGCGAGTTGTGCGCTTACAAGACGTCTCGGCTCGGAATTTTATGGTTAGCTAAGAGTACCATTGGCTGTCAAAGGAATAAATATTGTTTTCGGCAGAAAGAACTTTTACACTGAGTTGTATGATCTTTTAACACATGGAAACTTTGGAAGTCGTTATCTTACTTGGAACATGTGTTTCGCATGTCAACATGTGAACACAGCCATATTGACATATGTTGTGTGCTTCTTCATGGGCATCAGTGCTATTATTTGTTCTCACAGTAATGGCAGAAATGACTGTCGAGATGCCTTTGCAGTGGTTGGATGCAGACAAGATCTGCATGCTCACTTTTTGCTGCATTATGAGTTCACTGTGCTTCTAGATAAAGTTTATTTATAATTGCTGTCAGTTAAAGCAGGTACCCATTTGACCCGTTTCTACTGTAGTAGTGCCAAGGCTGTGGCATAAATGCCTTAATGCAGTGTGTCTGTGCACACTTCTGTACGTCACAATAGAAGACACTGTCAAGCAGTTTGTGCATTTATAAACTCTTTACCTGCCAACTCTCCCAATTTCCCCGGGAGACTGTTGATTTCTGAATTGCCTTCCCAATTGTATGATCGGGTCCATAAATGTTCTGATAAACTGCTTCAAGCCAATTTCGAAATGGTAATTACAGCAAAACAAAACCGCCGATAAAAACAACCCAAACTGATTTATATGACACACTAAAAAAGACAAAACGTCCACACAGTGCAATGGGTTGGCTGCCCACTTCTGTGTCCTGTCATCCACTGGGCTTTGCTCATGCTAGCTGTGGTTAAATACCGGCATGACTGCCCAGGCAGACGTGACCACCCTCCTTGATTCGAGCTCGTGCTTGCTATTTGTTCACTGCGCTGCAGCAATAAAGAAAAATTAAAATGAGCCATCTGTGCCATTTCATGCTGAGGACGAAGCACGCTTTGTTGTTGAGATAAGCGTGTTTGTTTAATGAAGCCTAACACACCAAAAATTTGTTAATGGTTCTTCAAAGTAATGTAATATGCTCACAAATACGTTGTTGTTAATGCATCAGTGCATTAATCTAAAGAAAGAAAATACACATGTCAGTTTGTAACTTCTGACCCGACGCTGATGAATATATGTGGAAGGACCAGTCACCCTTTTTATTGACTAAGGGGTCCTGCAGCCTCCACAGTGCTGAAGGAACTTCTGATATGGAGTATAGATACACTGGAGCACCACATGTGATAGTGTACTTGTATTTGTAGAGTAGGGCAGCGTGTAGGGACACTTGCTGGGGGCATTGGTGCAGAGATAACAAGTAATTGCTTATGCAAGATATTGTGCAATATATTTTACTCATACTGATCTTTGAGTGCGTCAACTGTGTTAGCGCTCGTGCTCATTGAACGGTGGGCATTATGCTTTTGTTTACCAGCGCGGTTTCTTTTTTCATGTAATATGCAGTATTTGGTTTTCATTAATTTTGTGTCAACAGTTGTCAAAGGTTAAAAGAAGCACGTGAACCTTCACATAAACTAAACTATCTGGCCACATTATGACCTTATTTCGTGCTTAGCAGGTAACAACTGCAGTGGCTAGAGTAACTTCTGACATCATCTGCATTCTTAATAAAAAAAATTCTGCATATCAAAATATAGTGAGGAATCCAAGTGGTGCTACTAGGTGTACAATTGACTTTGTACATTGCAGTCACAATGTATCTGATTGTCACATTGGAAACCCAGCCAAACCCACTACAGGATAACAGGCTGGTTGACAAGTTAGTATGCTTTTGCAACCATGCTTGATAAAAAGCTTTTATGTCACAGTCCACAGGCATTTGTGATCAACATGCAGTGCCTCGTATACTTAACGCTGAAGGCATGCAAGCAGTATGCATTTGGATGTACTATTGGCTTGATATGCCACAGTTCTGAATGAATATGTTAAAAAACTACTCGACAGGGAAGTGCGTTTGAATGCCACTTTACCGAAAAACATGCAGATTGTGACATGTGTGCAATTTACTTTTGCCGAGTTGCCTCTGCAGTGTCAATTGTGTGCGTGAAACTGAGTGGTTTCTGCATGGTTGAAAGTTTTTGAAACTGCCTTGTGTAGTGTCCATTAATGCTCCTTCTCCGTCATGGAAGGTTTGATGAATGCTGCCGATTACTATGGACTGGAGGAATTGAGGAAGGGCTGCATGGGATTTGTCCAATGCTGCATTAGCGTTGACACAGTGTGCGCACTGCTGGCGTCAGCAGAACGTTACATCCAGTACAAGTGTACAAAGTCGCTTGTCCAGAAGGTACGTCACTTGGTCAAGCTTTGTATGTGCATGACCTGGCCAAAGCATTGCCCTTGCAAAAAAAAAAAAAAACAAAAAAAAACGAAGTGCTTGCAAGTTAAACAGTACTTACGAGCAAAATTAATCTATCACTGTCTATGTTACTACATGTAAACTTGATACTGGCTTGCATTAGTACATAAGAGCTAAAATTGTCAACACTTCTTAAAAGTTCACTCTTACATCAAAATGAGACCGTTAACCTCAATGTATCTTGTTTGTCAGGCTGTTCATTATTTCTTATAAAGTTCATGACAAAGTATATCGCGATACCTAAAAAAAACACTAAATTGATGCGGTGTGAATTGTAATAGCCTTGAGTACTTATAAACATGAAGCAATGATGTGTGTGGATTCCTGTACAATGTTTGAAGTGAATGTGCAAATCCCTGAGGTCATGTTGTAGGGCGCATCATATCCCATAACCAGGACGTGCATCTGCTTAGATGTTGCTTGAAGGCCGTTCTTATGAGCACCAATCTCATAAAATAATTTCTTCAGTAGTATGTTCTGCTCATTTGTAAGCAACATAAGTCAAAACTTTGGGGCTTCATTTTTATTAAGTAAAAGACACATTTGATGCCCCGCACGAAAGGTTGTGCACAGCTTGCATCTTCTGAAGTGCCTGCGTTTGCACGGTTCAACATTTCAGCTAATTTCTTAGCACTACCTGTACTATATTCACCGTTGCTTTCATATTCAATAAGTTATTTTTCATTGTTATTTAGTGTAAAGATCCTAAAAGCATTTTCTTTGTTCCAGGTGCTTGAATTTGTCGACAACCATGGCAATGAGGTGTTGAGCCTTGGCTCATTTGCCCTGCTGCCAGAGCATGTTGTACGACTCATATTGTCGCGTGAAGAACTTACAGCTGATGAGCTCACAAAATTTCAGGTGTGTTAACTCTGTTTTCCTTCATTTCCTCCCATTCTCTTTTGCCTGTTTTGCCATTTTTGACAAGCATCTGAGTTCTGTTAAAGGGACACTAAAGGTAAATAACGATTTACGTCAGAGTGAAAGCTTAATGTATGACAACGTCTAGAACAGTGATATTATCAACAGCAGTGCCGTACTTACCGAGAAATTAAGTTAAATGTATCACACTACGTGCACCATGAGCGGGACATTTTTGAAATGATGACAAGAAAGTGTTCGACTACAATTAATTGCTAGTAATTGAACTAGCTGCAATAAAAAAAACCTTCCATGCATTAAGAGACTTAATAAAATGTGGCTTGTCCATTTCTGATTTCTGTTTGGTTTATAAGAACCTCCTGGCATTACTATGGGGAACGGCACGAGTGGTTCAGATGTTCCATTTTTGCTGGTTAGGCTGTACAGGTCGTGCCACCTAGTGGGTTCTAGTTGAACCAAGCAAGCAGAAAGAAAGTTTTTCAGTGGCCGTTGTTGCTGCTGTGGCTCCCACTATTTTCGCTTTGCTGCGTTAAGTGTCGGTGGCTGCACTGTAAAGGCAGGCAACATTGGGCACAACAACAGTGACATGAGAAAGACTGCGTTCAGGCGGGTGGTTTGAAGTGCGCTAATGCTATGTGAACCGTTAAAATAAGATTTTATTTTAACATGAGCACTTTCTTGGCACAGAAGTAGCACTACAAGGTTTATGCATAGTCATTTCAACAATCTTCATTGGCTTAATATTTGCCTTTAGTGTCCCTTTAAGGGGGGGCGCGGCAAGTAAAGTGCCGATTTTGGTCAAAATATGCGATTTTCTGATTTATTTTTTTTCGTAATCTTCAGACCTTCAACTTCCTTGTTCTAAAATATTACAGCGAAACGTGCGCTACAAATCCCGCAAATAGTGTTTTTGCCGAGGCTAGTCGCCGAAAAGTGCGAAAAAAAAGCCCCTGAAACGGTGTTGTTCACGCCGCACAAACGCGCCAAGTTGTTGACCGTGGGCCGCCATTTTGGTAGCTTTGGAAAGAGGAGAAAGCCGGCTTCCCGATGGTCGCGGTCTCGTATTTCGCCGAGTGAAAATAAAAGCGCGAGGAGCAAGTAAAAAAACGAAAACGAAGAACGGCAATTGGCTGCGCGGGTCACGTGGTAGCAGGCGCGACCTCTTACTGGTCAAAGCTGCGCCGCGCACCTTGGCAACCTTGGAAGCGCGAGCGCATCTGCGGCCGCCGAGTCGAGAATCATCCGGCGTGCGCTTCGTTTTTTGCCAGTTGGCTGTTTTTGTGATAGTTCGCGTGCTTTTTTTACCAAGCTTTGTTTACATCGGTGGTCTCTTCTGAGTGCTTGCTCATACTGCGGTGCTATGTTGTCGCAAAAAAAGTTCCGGAGCGTCCACAAGTACGGCAAGCGTCGGAAAGCTTGGAACAAAGGGCAGACGACTGCGGCTGCCGTCCCAGTCGCAGTTCCGGACGGAGCATGCTCTTCAAGCGTCACGGAGCCTCTACTCAGACCCTTCGCTGATTGTTGTGAGGCCGAGAGTGTGGAAGGTGCCACATCGTCGTATGTCAGACCGCCGGATGCCGTCGACCGTGATGGACACGGTCGACGGCATCCGGCGGTCTGACATTCTTCACATTCTTCATTGTAAATAAGAAGATGCTGAACGGTCTGCTTTCGTCAGTAAAGTGCAACAAGTGCGACGAAGGGTCGATACGCCTCGAGACTACGCACTGCCTTGGACTCGCGGCGAGGATGGAACTTTTTTGTGACAATTGTGGCATAGTGAACAGTGCGTGGTCGTCCCCGAGGTGCTCCGGGCAACAAAAAACGAACCCCTTTGAGGTAAACGTGCGTGCTTTGAGGGCTGTGCAGTCAGTTGGCAGAAAACAATCTGCCATAAATGACATTTTTTCTGCGATGGACATTTCGCATCGAGCACTGCACCACAAGTCCTACCAGAGACTGCAAAGGAAGTACAGCCACCCTGCCACCACATCAGCTGCCACCCGCATTGAAGCAGAAAGTGCACAGAAGGTGCATGACATTTACAAGGACCTAGGAGGAGTGCCAGGCAACATTGAAGTCATTTACGACGGCACGTGGATGACGAGGGGGCACAGAAGTCATATTGGCGTGGGCTGTGTAATCGAGCTGTACACAGGCTTGGTCTTGGACCACTGTGTCCTGTCCAACTACTGCCAAGGCTGTGCTGTTGGCCCCAAGCCTGGTGACGACAACTATGAGGAGTGGCTTGAGAAACACAAGCCACAGTGCCAAAAGAACACCGATGCTAATGCAGGCCAAATGGAAGTAGAAGCAGCGAGGATCATGTTTGAAAGATCGTTTACCAAGTACAAGCTTCGATACATCAATGTGCTCTGCGACGGTGACAGCCGTACGTACCTTGCCCTCACGCAAGACAAGGTGTATGGCTACATGTTGATTAAGAAACAGGAGTGTGTGAACCATGTGAAAAAAAGAATGGGCACTTCCTTGCGCAACCTTCTTGATGAGCACAAATCCAAAGGCCGAGGACTGAGCATGGGTGGCAAAGGCCGGCTGACGCAGGGCCTTATAAAGAAGTTGACGAATTATTATGGCTGGGCCATTAAGAGCCACCCCAACGATGTTCCTGGCATGGAGAGGGCCATCATGGCCACTTATTACCATGTAACATCCACAGACCAGGATCCACACCACGACCTGTGCCCAAGTGGGACTGACTCCTGGTGCCCGCACAATCAGGCATTGGCCAAGGGAGAGCCGCTGCCGCCTCACAAACATAAACTGCCCCCTCACGTGCGAGTGGCACTGCTGCCAATCTACAAGCGCCTCTCGAACAAAGAGCTCCTTGAAAGGTGTGCGCAGGGAAAAACCCAGAACGCTGTGGAGAGTATGAACAGCCTCATTTGGTCACTCCAGTCCAAGAGCCAGTTCGCCTCCCTTCGAAGTGTGGAAAGTGCAGTTGCAGATGCAGTCTGCCGTTTCAATGGTGGCTGCAAGAGTGCGCTGCAAGAGATCACTGCTCAACTGGGCTTCAATCCAGGAGACTGCTCTTTGCGGCGAGCAGCCGAAAAGGATGCCAAAAGGGTGAAGAGGGCTCAAAAGGCGCATTGTTCCACGACAAAGAAGCGCAAAACTGGGTTGCGCTCTACGGAGGCCAAGGCCACAGCATCTCAGGATTACTGCCCAGGAGGATTCTGAGTGTTTTAGGCATGTTGTGAACTTCCAAACAAGAGTGAACTTTCAAAGTCAGTTTTCTCAACTCTTGATTTTCGCCTATGTGCCTTCGCTAGAACATCTGTCATTTTCTAACAAAGACTGATAGAGTCGTTCCGTTTTTTGCACTAGGCTCAGGAGGCCTTTAGCAGTGCAATAAAGCTTTATCTCTCTTCTTACTCATCATTTAAAATTTTTAGAACACATTTTATAATTACTGCGATGTGTGTGCAAAACAACATCCATGTTTTGGAAATTTTATTTATGGTTACAAGAACTAGAAAAATCAACTAATAGCTTCTTTGCACAAGTTGATGCTTTGGGAACATAATAATATGAAAAAATAATTTCATTTAGCAATAATTATCTCTTTAAGTGTGAAGAGCATTAATTAGTATAATTATGCTTGTAACTCAAAAAGTACAAGAGGTATTTGAAAACGGTTTTCATATTTGGAATCCTCACAATCATCCACATACACACACCAAATTTCATCACAAACAGTACATTAATAAAAAAATTAGTTTTACTTGCCACGTCCCCCCTTAAGGTAATCTGTTTCAATGGTCGTTGCTATTTTTATTTTGTAACTAGAGAAAGTTTGCTGTAATTCTGAGGAGTGCTCACACCCTAACAAGTTGTCAGAACTAAGAAATGAGACAAGCAGTTGTCTGTGTGTGTATATATATATATATATATATATATATATATATATATATATATATATATATATATATATATATATATATATATATATATTGTCAGCTATATCAAAAATATTTTGCATGCTCTAGTTTCTGTTTAATTACTTGAATCGCAAGAAAAAGGAAACAAGTTTACTGTACGCTTATGTGTCAATGGATGCTGGTGTGTGCCTTCTTTTTGTATGAATTGCTGGCTGCTGTTTTAACCTTGACAAAGAATGAACCTTCCACAAGCTTCAGCTGTTGACACATCATTTCTCATGCAAACTTCCATCCTAATAATTGAAAGATAAAGCGGTGGAGTCCAATTTTCATATTGTATTCTTGGGTGTGAGCTGAAATAATCAAACGGAACAGGCTGCTGTACACTGGAGCAAGCGGTACTGCGACACCATGCCGGAGGCAGAGCTCCGGGAGGTGATGGGCAACTTTCTCGAGTGTATCGAGTTCTACAAGATACCGGCGGGCGTGATCATGCGGGAGGTGCACCCACTGGGCGTGGTGCCAGACCACGTCATAATGAATGCACTCGCCTTCCAGGCAGATCCCTCCAGCGTCGACATGAACAAGATCAGCTCGCCCAACCGCTTCCGTCGATCCACCATATTCAGGTGTGCACTTCTTTGCATATCTTTCGGCACGCTGCATCGGGTGCGCTGCAATCGCGGGATGCTACTGTCAGTAGGAGGCACGAAAGAAGTTGAGATTTCAGGCTGGAGGCCCCTTTCTGAGATGTGCTGGTTAGTCAGATATGATAAATATGGTGCACCACTTTGTGCAAAGATAATCATAGACAAGGCGCTTAGTAGCAATACCAAAAGATGTTTGTAGACTCCAAGCACAAGTGCAGTGAGCTCACGGCTACTACGTTTAGATATCAAAAGGGTAAGTGGCAGTCATATCACCTAAAATCACAGTCATTGCTCAGGTTGTACCATCAGCTACACAACCTTTTGAGTAGTATGATTTACTTCACAGAGTGGAAGCACGCTGCGATTACTTTAGGTCAACAACATTCCTGCCTGTCTGATTGCATACTTGTGCCATGCAAAGTAGCCCGGTAGAGCAGATGATAGACGCAGGTGTTGCTTAAAAATGTTCAGGGTTAAAAAAGTGACTCTTAGTATGAGCAAAATTAGAGAACACTAGACAGTACTTGAAGGAATATTCATAATACTGATTATAGTATACCCCTAAAAACCGGAATATAAGTCAAACTGGAATATAGGTCGACTCCCCTAACTTTGAAATCTCCGAAACATTAATTTTTAAAATCGCAAAGTATCGCAGCACACCCTTACCTTGATAAATACATGACGCAGCCAGCTGCACTGTGCTGACTTATTTATTTTATTTTGACACTAATCTTATGTAGTTGAACGCCACGCAGCCAGCTGCACTGTGCTGACTTATTTTTTTTATTTTGACACTAATCTTATGTAGTTGAATGCCAAAAGGCCACAAAGTGCCATGACTCAGACTCGTCCGAACATGAGTCCAATGACGTCTGTTTCTCACAAGTTACGTCTCAGAGTGCATCGTCCTCCATTCTGTTCAATACATTGCTGATGCAGAATTGCATGCAGACTTGCACACCATCTCTTCCGGGAGAGATTTCGGAGCTGACGACACCCAGCCACAAACGCTCGTGAACGGTGGATGTCATAGGCGGCCAGCAGGGGTCTTGGGATTGTCCCCCAGCATCCACTCATTTTATAGCTCGTGCACATGATCTATGAAGGGTTTATTCAGCACTACGTCCAGTGGCTGGAGGTGGTGTTAGTCCCCCAGGGATCACAACAAGGTCCGTCTTGCTATTGGACAGAGCTCGCTTTACGTCGACCGTGAGGTAGCCTTGAAATGAGTCGAGGACCAACATGCTCGTTCACTGAAAAAACGCACCGGGTCACCGATTCCACACCAGCCAGATCCACTCAAGCATTAGGGACTTGCCCATGAACTCTTTTTCGTTTGCTCACGATAGCATCCCAGGGAAAGTCTTCTTTTGGTAGCTCTTTTCTCCTGAAAATGATATAAGGGGACAGCTTCTTTCCATCGGCTGTGCACACGAGCATCAGTGTAAATCGCAAATGTTTGTTGCCCATTGTCAAGAGCTTCACTTGTTTCGATCCTTTAGCACTCACAGTCCGATTCAAAGGCATATCAAACCAGATCGGAGTTTTGTTAGCATTGCCCTTGTGTCCCATCATGTAGCAATGTTGTCAACGAAGCTCGATCACGAAGTTCTGATATTCGAGCAGCTTATCAAAATTTTTGGGCAGTTTTTGGCACACAAAAGTATGCCACCTCAGCACAAAGCCCTTCTGTTTCATAAATCGATGCACCCACACTGGCTAGTCCTTGAATTGCGCCCCCATGAGCCCAGAGCTGTGCGCTATCTCGATAGCTTTCATGTGGATGCACTCCGCTATCACAGGTAGCAACCTTGCATGCAGCTCCCAGACGAATTCAGCAAGTAGCGTTTCCAGTTCGAGGTGCACTGCAGTTCATCCACAAAACGAAGTTTTTTTTTTTTTTTAGTTGCAGCAGAATGTGATGCACTGCTTTTGGCTACTTCAGTATCGGGCGCTTTTCTCCAATGCACTGAATTCCCGTTGTGCTGCCATGTTGTCGTGCGCTTCGACGTACTCGTTAACATTTTTATTAAAGCCTATCGTAAACTGCTGTCGACTACCACTCATTTCTGAAGGAAATAAAGAAAGAAAAAAAGTAGACTGACAAAGATAACCGAAGCAAAATGGTGTTGCTAGTACACTGTACTGTAGGCCTTGCCTAGCCTTGCCCAACGGTGCTGCTGCTGATGCTTACGATGGCAATGGAGGCTCTTGGCTTCAGCAGCCCACTGTTGCGAGACTTCCTCACTTTTTTTTCGGCCAATGACCCGTATATGAAACAAGGGTCGCCTTTTCATTGCATTCTTTTCTTTTCTTTCAATTCAACTTAAATTCCGGTTTTTATGGGTACTTATTGTATCATCCGCTCAGTGCAACTCATTAAGCAGGCACAAACAATACAGTCTTGTACATAGGTGGAGGGTATAGGGGGACCAGATGTGCTCGAACCTCCTTTGGGCTGCCAAAGGGGACAGAGCACCCTCTCACGCAGGCCCGGGTTATTTTTTTAGAGCTTTGCTTAGGCTCTCATCCACGGCCAACGGACTGTCGGCCATTCTGTCTCGCAGCCATTTCACAGGGGACTGTTTATACCCATTCCTTTTCCTTTAATGCTTTTTAAATTTAGATCATTCGGCTGGGACCAGTCTGGTGCCGTGGTCGCATTGAGAATGGAGTCCAAGGAGGATGACAAAAATTTGTAACTTTTGTGTAAATTAAGTACAGGCTGTACACATACCCATTAAGAGAATCAATGCTTTTGTATGTAACAGATATTTGTTTATTGCCTTAATCCTTTCGATAAGTCTTTGTCTATATAAATACAACTCGGGCACTCCGTCCCCTCTCAGAACATGAAAGCTCTCCGTTTATGGTCTTGTACACTTTGGCAAATGCGTACTCTAGACTGCACAACTTACAAGGTGGCAGCAGATATCATGTTACATAAAGAAACCAAAAATGATCACCTGGAATGTAGCTTTCTGAGTTACATGTGTTGTTACACTTTATAATCATTTCATCACATGCAATCTTTTTGCAATGTCACCGCAATATACATTTGAATACCACATCCCTTTCCCTACTTCACACCAGCGTTGCACTGCTTTGCAAGCATACTGAAGTTTGCTTGGAACACCTTCTTGCACTACAGTGCGTATGTGACACGACTAGGAAGGCACTCATTGCCTTAAGGACCAACCCGAATAAGATAATGAATATACGTGAGGATTTTTGGGCAGGAAGGACCCATTAACTCGTAAACTCGTCTGGCTGTCTAACTATGGAGTGTCATACACAGGATAACGGGATAAGAATGAATTCGTACATGTAGGAATGGCCTAAGGTGCTAACTTTCTACGGCATTATCATACATGCTCACACTGTTGTGATATGAGGTTTGCTCTTTTGCAGTTAAGTGTACATTAAGTGGCATTGTTTATTTATCCACACAGAATAATGTCTGTATATATGTTACATGGGAAAACACTTCATTGTTAATTTGGGAAACACTAAAGGCCTTGTCGTATTCTAAGCTGGAGGCACAATGGCCTGTCAGCATGCCATAAGCTGTTTCATCTTAATTTCTCATAACTGCTTCAGTACATCCCATTCAGGCGTGAATTATGATGGGCTTCACAAATGATTCAAATCTATGCAACATGATGACAAGGCATTCAATGTTACACTTCCAAGAAAGAAGAGGAGGTAATGTGTTGTGTGGTGCAAGTTCCAGTTACCGCATTTACTCGCATAATCCTCGCACTTTTTTTTGACGGAAAACCGATGCAACGTTGGGGGGTGCGAGAATTACGCGGGGATAACTTACGGGGAAAGTCGTCGCAAATCAGGATTCTCACACCAGCAACTAACAGCAAGCTTTGAGAAGCACTAATTAAAACTTACCTCCACAATAAAAGCACAGGTTCAACACAAGGCAAGTTTTATTTGAGACACAAAAAGTGCAAGGAAATAGTCGAGAATTAAAATACCAAGCGCAAAGCTTGTGGGCGTTGCGGGTGTAGCGGTAACGTTTGTCGCTCAACAGGAGCCCTCAAAAGGTAAGCGTTGGACGTCAGTGTTGGGTTAATGGCTAACTAACAAAATCGTCTGCAGTTTCCTTCAGAAGAAATAAAGTTTACCATCAATCCCAGTTTTAGGCACACAGAAGGCCCAATGCGTCCTCGTGGCGTTCAGCTGCCGTCATCAGTAGCGAACACAACACTCGTAGACTCCGAAGGGCCTACTGGAGGCCCTGTTGCCGTTGTTTAGTGCACAATCTATCACTTTCAGCTTGAAATTAGCCGTGTAGCTTCGGTATCGCCTCATAACGTGACAAGATTACCGACACAACATACAAAACGCACCGCAACGCGCACTTGCCACTTTGGCTTCGCTTGGATTGAATTGAATCTCCGTGCAATAATAGAACGCTTGATGCATAAGAGATGGCACCAGACGGTGTGTGCTATCATGATCAGTGGTTTGAATGAGTAGACGACATTATTGCGGCAGTTTCTGGGGGTGCGATAATTACTCGAGGAAAAAAAGAAATCATATTTTTGTTGGGCGATGTGGGGGGTGCGAGAATTATGCGAGTGCGAGGATTAGGCGAGTAAATACGGTATTAACTTTCACAAGCACTGACTAAGATGACTAGTACTTACTCAGAGAAAAATTACATTTTTGATGTAGCTCCTGGAACGCAGCACATTGAATGACCCATTGAACATTGTAGTGCTTTCACCAAGTGATCGGCTGAAGATGTACGCTGCACGTTGAGGTTGAGTGAAGACACAATACAATATAGGATGTTCAGTTTGTCCTACGCACAATCTATATTTCTCTTTTGGCTACTAGTAGTCAGAAGAACCAGCCAATAAAGGTTGTGTCCACCTGTGTGGATACTATGCTTGAAGGGAATATTTGTGTTGTAGAAGGTTTAAGAACATTCACTGGTTGAGTCATTGGTTATCTTTTAGTTTAGCATACTTCTGTTCTAAGCGAATTAAGGGGACACACACTATTGAAATCCATGGTGCTACTGAAAGCCAGTGTTTAAACGTAAAGATTTTGGCAATGGTTCCTCAGTTTCTGTATCATTCAGTGCTTGGAGATGCTGTACTCGCAGTAAGAATGATCTAAATGGTAATCAAGTTTATTTGGCTTTTCTGTCCACATGTCGGTTTGAAACTGCCCATCAAAATAATGAACAGGTTGTGCACAAGGCGCAAAGCTCATTTTGCCACGTTGTGAGCATGACTCAATAATGTATCAAGCAGCAAAACAGTAGGCTGCACATTGTCTCCACAGAAGATATAAGCAGCACTCCGCAGGTCAGTTGCATGGGCTAACTACAGTGATTTTTGGAAAAAAGAAAGTACACATATTATGCAAGTAAATATGGTAACACATATCTACTGACAGCAAATGTAGCTCAAGTGAAGTTTTGCAAAGTTGGCCTTTAATATGTGCTCCAAAATGTGTAGCTTGAACTAACAATGCTAGAAACCAGTTAGGCTACTACTCAAAACACTTCCATGCAATAATGCTCATGTTCATCCCTGTTTTTGTCTTACTTTATGAACACTGTACAGGCATCAGACAGTCATTAAACATGTTTTCGACAGTTTAATCTATGCCTTCTACTGACACCTGCCCATGTCATTGGCAACTCATGGAAAGTGCAGTGGTCTAGGGCACTTTTTATTTATAGGGATCAATGTGCATCACATCACTTATGATGCATTGCAAGGACCAATAATACAGACTGGTCAGCATCACACCCAGCAACTTCAGCACGCCACAAACACCCCTTGTCATCTCCTAAGTGAAGGATTTCTGGTTAAGGTTCCTGAAATGTGTGTCAAAGTTTAGCCACTACAGATGTGCTTTCATTTTTCTGTTCAAGTCAAAATCTGCCAGCATCCAAACATTCTAAGTACAGGTGTGGCCCCCTTTGAGCGCAATAGTCTCACCATATGATCCCAGTGATCACATCAGTGGCCATTACTAAAAGGCAGTGATGGTGCTGCCAGTATTGTGTTCCTGCATTGTTGTAGGAGAACGTTAGGCCCGAACAATTGCTTGGGCAAGGAAAGGGAAATCAGTTAGCAAATGAGAATTGGGAAAATAGGGAATAACAGCTGGGCCAATAATTAAACAGTTTGGAAATGAAAATAGAAACAGGATATTGCTTGCCCACACATTTTTTAGCCCTACACGTATTTTTTAGCTGTTTTAACCGTAACACTAGAATTGCACGATGTAGTTTCACGCCAGCTAGCAGCAGCAAATATGCACACACTCGTCGAGTACAAACGCACCCATATCTCAGTCTCTTAACATTGTCAGTGTTGGTGTCATCTGCAATTTCTCGCGCACCATGCACGCCTGCTGTCCTTGTACGGCCACGTGCATGTCACCTGCACCGAGGGCGCTTCTTGAATGGAGAAATTGGGGACGGGGTTGCGGAGCGCAGTGTGTCGCCCCTCAGGTCGATGTCGATAGCTGACCCGTCTCCCGGGAAGCCGCCCGAAAGCGACAACCAGATCAACGCAGAGGTGGACAAGGCCCAGACTAAGACCAGGGGCCGCAGCAAGAGCACCTTCTCCCGGCCCTACCGGCGCAGCAAGACCTTGGCCGAGAGCTAAGGGCCGTCTCCCAGCAACTGAGTCTGTCTCTTGTCCTTCTTCCTTGCTTGGCTCGCCACTGTGCGCACTCATGCATGGCGCTGTTGTGGTCATGCGAGGTTGCTCAGAATTCCCTTTCTTAAGCAGTGTCTTGCGACATGTTTTTAGCAGTTATCCTGCCCTCTTTAGTGTTAAACTGCACTAGCCATGTTTCATGTCTCTTTGTTTTTTCCTAATGTTAGTGGGCCCACTACTGCATGCACTCTCCCTTCTGTCTCCCAGTAGCACAACTGCTCTGCTGAATGTGTCCTACTCGAATTCTAAGAATTTTTGCTGGGAAGCCCTCATTTACTTTCAAGGTTTCATTGAACAGCCTAAAGGCTTTGTGTGCCATTAACCAATCTTGCATGAAGTAAAGGGTAGCAAAGAATGCCTGTTCCATTTTTTTTTGCTGCCTTTTAGCTTAGAGAGAATGCAGTATACATTATGACAGTATGTAAGAATATTACATATTAACAACGAAAGGTTTTCATTGTCTGAGGTCCTTAAACTTGTATTGCACAGTGTTACGATACAAAGGCATGACCCATCTGCAGCGGTTCACCCTTGCCAAATTTGAATCGAGCAACGAGTATGACAGAAGAGAACAAGAAACTAGGAAATGTAGTGCAGATAAACGGGAGACCACAACATCCGTTCAGTTGTCACATGGGTGCCTCACAACTGTTTGTTTAGCATGGCATCACTTTTGCATGCACCGTGTGCTTTTCCGTTTGCGTCAGTGAGCAAGATACTGCATGAGAAAAGCGCAATGGCCAATGCCTGTGTTTTCGCACACGTGGTGGGGGAATGCGAGCCAAGGTGGAAGGACCTGAAATACTGCTTTATTCAGAGCTGTCTCATCAATCCCTGTGGCGGGGAACTGGTTCCCTATGTCCCACAATAGCTGGCACGAAAGGCTCCTGCCTCTTTTTGAGAAGCGTATAATCATAGCATCTGGCAGAAATTGCACTTGTGATGTCGTGGGACACCTGTATTGTCTGTCATGTCAGTAACAAAGAAGGAACTGTCTGTTCTCATGGTTGATATAGTACTGTATAATTTTTTTCGTCTTGCCCGTATGCGATCTCTCAAGATTTTATTATAAAGACTGTAAATCAGTGCTTTATATATACATATATATATATATATTAAGTGCACAGTGTATGGCCATTGCCAAACACAATACATTGCCTCATTATTTTGGGGCAGAAGAACACATTCTCTGGAAGGACAGGTCATGTTTCATGGCATTAGAAGCACATTAGGGGAGTAGTAATCTTTCAGAAAGCCGAATCTTTAAACCCTTTCTTAGAAGACAGACGATGGCATCTCCAACAGATCATTTTCCATTAGAATTCTATTAAAGGGGCACTAAAGGCAAATGTGAAGTCAATATTGACTGTTGAAATAGTCATCCAGAAACCTCGTAGTGCTAGTTTTCTGCCAAGGAAGTGCTTCTTTTGAAATTAAATCACATTTTAATGGTCCGCATCATGTTAGTGCACTTCAAATCACCCGCACCTGAAAGCGGTCTTTTAGACGTCACTGTTACCTTGCCAAATGTTGCTCGCTTTTACTACGCGGCTGCCGACGCCAGTAGCAGCAGAGTGAAAGTAGCGGGAACCACAGTAGCAACAACAGCCATTGAACAATTTTCTGCAATCTCGGAGGCCATGATTTCTGGTTGCTTGGTTAATTTTTCTCGTTATATGACACCACCTATCCAGGCTAACCAGCCAAAAACTTAACTTTTGAACATCTCATGCCATTTGGGGGAGTAACGTCAGGCGGTTCTTTTTTTTGTAAATCAAACAAACGGACAAGCAGCATAATATATCTCTTAATACACGGAAATTTTTTTTATTGCAGTTAGTTTGATTAGTAGTGATCAACTGTAGGCGGAAACTCTCACATCATCAAGATCATTTCGCAAATGTCCCACTCGTGGTGCATGTCGTGTGAGCTTAACTTCTTGGTAAGTAAGGCACTGCTGTTGATAATATTGCCATTTTAGGCATTGTCATACATTAAGCTTTCACTCTGACGTAAATTGTCCTTTCCCTTCAGTGTCCCTTTAAAGTGAAAGATAGTTGGCAACCACAACACCAGTGTGTGTGTTATTCACATATATAAATTTTCATTCACGGTCGGTTGCATTTTCTTTGCTCATGAGTATGAAGGGCCTTGGATCATTTTCTAACATAGCCAGCTGCCAGTTTTAACATATTGGTTGTTACAATTTCCTTTCTTCAGCTTTTTCTTGGGTGCTTCAAACCATGTATCTACTGACTATTCGTGTATTCACTGGCTCTGAGATAATCATTAAACTCAAAAGGGCGCAGTAGGTTGTGTTGGCAGTATGCCACATTCATTAGCAGTCAAGGGTATTCTTATAATAGCTTGTTTTATAGTTTAGCTGTTGCTGCTGTAGCCTAGATTATTACTCTGCTGTATGCATCGCGAGGTCAAAAGCAGTTCAAGATGCATAGCTATGCTAGCTAGTTTGGTGTTTGTTAAAATGTAGTCTTATAGACAGTGCAACTATATGTCTGCCATCTTTGTCAAATTCAAGTCTTACAGTGTCCAGTTTTAATACTGTGTTTTTTGATAGCTGGCAACTGTCCCAAACTTTGAAAAACTATAGGAAATGGATAATAATTTCAACATTAAATGTTTAATGCCCAGGTGTGACTGTGGAATTGCATCTGCTGAACAATTACTTCCAGGCATTACATAAGTGCATCATTGACATTTCATGTTGCAAAATATGTGTTACGTATCATCCCTTCACATCAGATTGCGCCTTATAGTTAGATTTCTTGCTCAGTCTGGGAGTTTGTTACCTGTGGTAGTAGGAGACTGGCCAATTGAGCAAGCGATCACTTGGTTATCAACCTCGCTGTACTACTTGGTGTACTGCTAAGTGAGCTGTTTACTTTGTTGTTACTAGCACTGTTATCACTTGTAGAACTATTCAGGGGCAGCTAGCTATATGACCAACAAGGAGAAACAAGTATTTACCAGGCAATGAGTCGACTATGGCCAACAAATTTGACACGTAGCACAGGAACAGCAGGTCTTCATGCTATCCTGTGTCTCTGTTATTGAAACATGTGGAGTTGATAATACTTTAGTGGTTTTTTTTTTCTCACACAGCAGCACCCTTTTTCAGGTTGCTTCAACTGAATATTGAAGCACTCAATGCCAAACAGAATGCTTTGGTTACCAAGGTATAGAAGCACCAAAGCCTAACGAGAGTTGTAAAAACACATGGTTCATTAAACACCTCATAGCTCTCATCACTTGATTTCATCTTCTGTCAGGTAATGTGTGCATTGGTCTGCGAACCTTTGTAACAAGTAGACGTCATTTGCATGTGTCAACCTTGCACATTAGTTTATAAAACACCCTCTCAAGAGTTGCTATTGAATTTCATTCCTCATTAATTCTTTGCAAGTATATTTCTGAAGTAACTCGAGCAGATCATGAATTGCAGGCGCAGCTATTGTGATAAGTTGAAATGTTGCAGACATGCATGTTAGCATAGCAACCATTCATTAAAAAAACCAAATTATCTTTAACTGATCTTCCCATAAAGTAGTTGGAGATTATCAATGCAGAGTTCATTGCCTGGAAAGCTATATTGAGCTCTTATCATTTGGTTCTACCAGCTGGGCATTTTCCACAGTGGCGAGACATTGTTCTGCAGTGGTTTCCGTGTGGTCTAGGACATGTTTATTCTGTAATGTGTCAATGTACTACATGCATGTGCATTTGCCTGTATAAGAGGACTATGGCATCATTGGCATGTTGTTCCCACATTATCATTGTTGTTCATCACCTAGTGCGTTGATTGTGAAAGCATCGAGCTTTTTTTGGTGTTTCGGCACATAGACCCACCCATTCCCAAAGACGAAGATTGCTCAAAGTTCACCTTCCACTGTGTGTTACCATTTGAAGAAAGTGTGAAAAACCAGTGTTGACGCCTGTGCTCTCTCCCCCAAAAATGAGATGCTTCGAACATTCTAGCGTTAACCATCGCTTGTATCTTAGGTGTACACCCACAGTGCATACTGCACCGAGTATTGAAGCCACATTCAAGACAAACCATATAGTTTTGAAAAAAAAAAAAGAATGCTATTTTTAAATTTCTTATGCCTCACATACTTCTATCCAGCTTTGTCATTGAGAGAAAATATGCATATAATATATACACATATAATATGTAATGGTTGTAATTTCAATGCCTTAATCGGAAGCTCTTCAATATGCTGTGATACAGTAATGCCCTGCAGTGTTTGGTGTGTCTGCAGATGCGTTATCACCGACTAGATCTGCCGAAAGAGATCATGCTTAAAAGTGGACAGAAACATAGTTGAGCCGTCTTCCTGCCAGGATCTAGTGTCCAGCCCTCATTCAGATCAGTTGTAATTCCTGTAGAGTACATGCGTGTCATCGTTCATGAACCCTATTGTGATTGTATTCATTTAAGTAGCTAGCTCTGTTAGTTTGGCGAGCTGCTGAAGCAGTTCACGCAGACAAGGACTCAAAAGTGATAAACAGTAGTAGCGATAGAAAAGTCCCCTTAGATGTCTTTGCACTGCAGCCTAGCAATCGCTCTTTCTGATTGCTCAGTGGAAATACAGTTTTTATCAGTTTGTAAAAATTGTTATGCTGCTGCCCTTGCTTGCTACTTAGTTGCCAGTAGTACTTAAGTGCCCTAGTCTTTTTTGTTATATATTTGGCAGCACTGAGCACTGTTTGTGCAATATAGTAAAGCTAACAATAGCTCCACCCTTGTAAAAATTGCTGCAATGTGTCCACAGTGCAGATGTGTACATGAGGTACTGTTGTAAGAGCATCATTTTAAACCATTTTGGAATGCTCATTCTGTTACCTTAGTCAGCTGGTTTGCCCACCTTCCACAGCCATCTTGCAATCTAAGTAATGTTTTGCAATGACTGTAGGACTGGAAAAGGGGTAAGGCTAGATGTCAGCTGATGCTGTTGCAATTTCTGGGGTTCGATCATGTCAAAAAGTGTTTATAGCTTGTTGCAGAAGAGCATGTTTTGCTATTTATTCTTGAAGTTATCGTTGTGAAATTGCCGTGCTGACTGTACGCTCAGTGGAGCACTTTGTTGTGGCGCCCGCCCTGTTCGTCCAAGTAATGTTGTCAGTTAAGGTAATATGAGATGTAGTTGTAAACAGCACAGCAGAATATAAATGTTATCCGTAAGTATGGAAAGCATAAGCTCTATGCACACAGAAGTTGGGGCAGTGCGGTGTCTTTATCGTTCTGCCTTTTGGCGGCATCCTTCACCAGTTTTCTCTAGTGTGAACACACGTTTGTAGTAACCCCATTATCACTCACTGTCTGCCCCTCAGGATTGTATTTTTGTAAACGTGGAGGTAAGAATAAAATGTGTCTTTTAAAGTCTGCCTGTGGCATTCTGAACTTTTTCACATTTTAGCTCCTTGTACACGTTAAGACACGGGCAAGCCCTTGTGAATAGAGTATTTTTTTTTGCTTCTAGCAAAATAACAATTTTCAAACAATATTTATTGACCATTGTGGTCCTGACCTGGCAGAAAACATGAGGATTTCTTTCAGCAGACCTGGAAGGTTTTTAAAAACTGACTTCGTGAAGACGGTAATGTCAACTCGGGAACTTAAAAAAAAACGACAAGGAAGGACCACCAGTTAGGCATGAGCACCCACACCACCATGCACCGGGTCTAGTGTACAGATCATTGCTCAGGAAAAGGTAGGTGCTCTGTGGCTCTAGAAGTCGGAGCCAGTACCTCCGGCAATGAGGGCTACCACTTTACCAAAGGGCGCCCCCATATAATATCAAAGCAAGAAAGTCCAAATTGTGATTAAATCGTGGACTCTTACGGTAAATTACAGCGTCTTTTATGCATACTTTTCATGTGACGTCACGTCGTCGTCTGCTAGCGGTGTCTGCCATTCAACTGTGGCAGGCGTACGCTATATGTTCGATCGCCGTCCTTCTGCAGCCTGTCTACGTGGTAGGCATTCATTTTACGATTTGCGAGTTGTTGCGGGTTCAAAAGATGGTGCCTGGCAGGTGGAAAGAATTCTGCCAGCAATCATATTTTGCCGAGCTGTGTGGTCCGAGGACGGATGCGTTCACGCTGAGAAGCAATGATCAACATGAGCGATAGAGTTAACAACCACACTAGCTCGTTATGCACTGGTACGAATAGGCGTGCGCAGGAAAAAGGCATCAGGGGGGGGGGGGGGGGCAGTTGTTCATCGCATTGCCCCCCCCCACACTCCTCCCTATTATTTCAACATGTGGCATACTTTGCCCCCCCCCCCCCACATGCGCACATCTGTGCTAGTACCGACATGACCACAATTACGTGGACCTGCTACCGGTACGATGCATGCTGCATGCCAACATTTTAATGGAGACCACCTATGGACGATTGTATCCGGCAGTTTCTACTGTATAGATGAAGTGGGAGCATAATTTTCTACAAAAAGTCGTAAATGATCGCATTAGTGCTTCGACTATATCTACATAAGGACTGCGTCATCACGTCAACGTTAGAAGTGATAGTGTCATCTTGGTTCGAGGCTTAAGGCGACAAGCGGTAGGATGCGTAACATTGATAAATTCTTCAGAGGCAGAACTTCTCTAATGCCATTCGAATTCCAGAGGCATAAAGATTTCTTAATGGAATGGTTGCCACCTTTTGGGGAACAAAACGACTCTTCAACTGGGGAGGGGGGAGATAAAGGGATAAGTATACTATATTGACAAAGAACTGTGCAATTTAATGTTACGTATGCTTATTCTACAGGGCTATGATCGTGCAACGGAACCCCTTAGAGATAGTGCAGCAGTCTAGCATGCAATGATAAAATTCAGTTCGAAGGCAAATGACGGACTATTCTCATTCGTATGCTTACTTAAAACGCGTGATGAAGGAATTCTTAAAGAAAAAAAGGTCTGGGGTGGGCCTCACTGGCACCAGCTGGCGGTAATTCACTCCCCCATCAGAGCAGGAATGGCCACCCTGGTTCAGTACTTGGCCACTACCTCCCTTATGAACGTACCAATTAACCCTTAGCCCTCAGTCCCCAGCGGCTGCGAAGCGACTGTCCAAGGCGGCGGTCAGACCTGCGACGCAGCGGAGGGTTCTAAGAATCGCTGGGTCCGGTCAGGCCTCCATTGGAATCTGATCTGAACTGTGCTACGTTCAACGCTAGAACTCTATCTGGTGAGGTTATTCTATAGCTGTTCGAGGAATAAGAGGGTGGTAAATGGGATATGTAATATGGCTCAGCGAAATTAGGAAGACACGTGAGGCTTATACAGTGCTGAAGAACGGACACGTCCTATGCTACTGTAGATTAATTGACAGAAAAATATTAGGGTGGGGTTTCTTATCCACAAGAATATCTCTGGTAACATAGATAGTAACATAGATACTCTCACTGATAGCACCAGTGAGAAGGTGGCAAGTATCATAATTTGTTTAACAAAAGGTACAAAATGGTGGTGGTACATGCCTACGCGCGTATATCGAGCCATGATCTTACATCGAGCGCCTACATCAAGTCAGTCAATGATAAAGACAGTATAGACACAGTTCTGATGGGCAACTTTAATGCCGAAGTAGGCAAAAAACAGGTCGGAGATCATTTAGTGGGGGAATGTGTGCATCGGCTTTAGAAATGCAAGAGGAGAGTTGTTAGTATATTTCGCAGAACGCAATAATTTACGTATCTTGAATACTTTCTTCAGAAAACTGGCTAACCGTAGGTGGACGTGGCGAAGTCCTAACGGCAAAACTAAATATAGACTTCATTCTGTGTGCACACCAAGACTCAATGAATATCTGACGAGAATCATTACGGAGTGCGCAGTCGAAGTTGTTGGTGAAGTAGTAAGACAGGACACTGGCAAGCTGTACCAGGAGACTAAGAACCTTGAGAAACGCTATAGCATGGAAACCTAAAACACAATAGACAAAATAGAGCTAGTGGAGCTCTCGAAGTTAATAGGCGTATGGCAGCCCGACATCGGAAGGTATAACAAGGAAAGAATGAGCAAGCTGTAAGATGCGGCATAAGTCTACAAGCTGCGAAGGCAAACTTGTACATAGGCAATAATCGGATGTATGCATTAAAGGGACTCTAAAGCCAACTTTATGTCGACTTTGATTGTTGAAGTAGTGGTCCAAAAACCTCGTAGTGTTACTTTTGTGCCAATGAAGGGCTTATTTTCAAATAAAATCACGTTTTAGTGGCCCGCAATGGGTTAACACACTTCAAATCACCGGCCTCTAGAAGCGGACCGACTCGCGTCACTGTTGCCGTGCACAACGTTGTCCGGCTTTACTGTGTGGTCGCCGACACTATATAGTAGACACAACGAAAGCAGTGGGAGCCACAGCGGCAACAGGTAAGAGGCCGCCCGTTTTGGCAATAGGGCAGCGATTCAGTGTACTGCATCGTTTCTAGTAGATGGATCCTTCCTGTGTACAAGTACGACGGCGCAATTCATCAAACCGTCTCATTGAACACGTCATATATCCAGACACTTGCCCCAATGCCACGTACCCCACATGTTTTTTCATGTCGCCCACCCCTGATGTAA
Source organism: Rhipicephalus microplus (assembly GCF_043290135.1). Taxonomy (NCBI): domain Eukaryota; kingdom Metazoa; phylum Arthropoda; class Arachnida; order Ixodida; family Ixodidae; genus Rhipicephalus; species Rhipicephalus microplus. The sequence continues at coordinate 1,017,204 of NW_027464640.1, read as the reverse complement.
GGTTTCATACGGAGCCTTTGAGGTTATAGTAAGTAAATAAATAAAAAAAGCAACGCTCAAACACGTGAGCGAGGCGAGGTGCTTGAGCATTTGCTGCCTTAACCAGATAGGTGGATGCAGTTGTCAGTTCACATAGACGTGCGCAGGGTTCCTTATCGGGGTTAGGGGGTGATATGGTTAATCTCAGCACCCCCTCTCTATATTATGTCACTGTATGCATGGGCCAGATTTTGTGCCCCATGCTTGGCCTGGAGCTCGCACGCAGCCACCATGCTCAGCTTCCTGGTTCCAGCGTGGGATCTGAAGATCCGCCTCTTTGCAGGGCCCCAGTACAGTCATTTTTCCAGCTCAGGGTCATCCCAATAAACGTGATGCTTTTTTCCACCTATTCGTGTATCTATAGCACCCACTTCTACAATTTAAAGGGCCACTCACCAGGCCCCATACCAAATTTTAGTTAGTGGAAGTTTTTGGGTGTCTGATGAACATTTTGCCCCAACATTTTTTTTTAATCGGTTCATCTCGAGCGGAGAAAACAGGTTAAACAGAGAAAACATTTGTTTGTTTGTTTGTTTGTTTTTTTTTTTTTTTTTGAAGCGGCGCGAAACGAGGATGAGAGGAGGCGAGCTTGAAACCCCTGCCGCTCCCCCGAGCACGCGAGCGGTAGAGGTGTGCGCCGAGGAGATTTCGACCGGTGGCGGCGTGGGGGTCGTTCAGATACGGCGGCGGCGGCGGCGTCGTCGGCGCACGCCGGTTATTTCATCGGCGGCGGCGCGTGGCCAATTTTCATCGGCGGCGGCGGCGCCGGCGGCGCGGAAACCGAAACTAAAAATTCAAAAGGCTGTTCTGGCACAGGTTACTGAATTAGTTGGAATTCAGGGATTTTCATCGAAATAGCACTAATGACTCTACACAGATGTGTCGACATCACGATGAATAAAAAGCGTTTTGTAAAATAGTTTTTATTTCGCTTTCATAATAAAATACGCGTATTTCAATATATGTCCATGTTCTACCACGAATGTGCAGCACTTTGCTTGTTTTTTTATTTAAGATGCAGCAGTTTGTTTCTGTTGTTGGCTACGTCATACTTCATGAAACCTTCTTTCATTGAACATTGAGCAAGCACCGACGCACGTCACTCGGTTCGCTTTTTCCGAATCAGATCTCACTTTTACTCTGTATGCTGCACACACACAAAAAAAAAGAAGCACCTCTGCTACGAGTTTTCTTATTGCGATTGCAGAAAACCGCTTTTTTGAGTATCTGTCATGCCTTGAATGTTACTTTCCTTCAAACGAATCGAAATACCTACTTTTCACAATGCCCCGCCGCGGTGGTCTAGTGGCTAAGGTACTCGGCTGCTGACCCGCAGGTCGCGGGTTCGATTCCCGGCTGCGGCGGCTGCATTTCCGATGGAGGCGGAAATGTTGTAGGCCCGTGTACTCAGATTTGGGTGCACGTTAAAGAACCCCAGGTGGTCAAAATTTCCGGAGCCCTCCACTACGGCGTCTCTCATAATCAAATGGTGGTTTTGGAACGTTAAACTCTACAAATCAATACTTTTCACAATATGAGAATGTTTTATGTAGCGGTATAAGATGCGGAATAAAACAAATCTGCGCATTTAGTCAACTAGTCCTCACCGCAGCGTTCAATGAATGAAGTGTAAACATGGGCGTGGGCGAGGCGGGTGGTGCAAAAGGGGCACTTGATCCCTTCAAGCCGCACCAGCACTTGCTACCTACTCTAGCGACACCAACACGACCCCCTCCCTCAGCCATGATGCAAGTTGAAAAAAGGGTTTGCTTACACCCAAGACAAAAACCTGTCGATGGCCATATGTGCAGATGAGAGCAAATGCAATATTTGCTCAGATACACAGTCCACACTGGTCACGACCTTGAGGGCCGTTGACCATGCCTGCAGAGAACGTTGACTCCCAACCCCTTTGTGCTCGGTCAGGGGAGGTGAACACCCCTTGCAAGTGGGCCCCATTAAAATTTCTCTTAAAAACGTCACAAATAAGAATGCTTGATAAGTATTGTTACGGGGAAGATTTATTCACCGAGAGCTGGTCTTGCTAACGGCTTAAAGAGCGCACAGTCATGCAGGCCAATGGGAGAAGCTCTAGAGTCCAACCCACTACAACCACGTTATCGTCTTCTTCATTTGGGTGCCAATTCAGCTGTGTCTAGGTGACAGTTTCATACACGTATCATCACCCCGGCCCGTAAGGCACCGTCTCGGTGCCTGTTAAATGAGCGAGTCGGCGTTGTAGGGCTTGAGACGAGAAACGTGGACTACTTCCGTTCTGGGTGCAGCAGCTGATGAGTTTGTGGTAGCGGAAATCTCGTAGGTCACAGGTGTGACCTGACGAATGACTCGGTACGGCCCGGCGTATCGCGATAGTAGTTTCTTGCTGAAACCAACACGTCGAGACGGGAGCCACAAGAGAACAAGAGATCCCGCAGAAAAAATGACATCTCTATGTCGACGGTCGTAAAGGGACTTCTGTGCTGTCTGCGACGACGATAACAGAGCGCGCGCTACCGCGCGTGCCGTGAGGGCCCTGGAGATCGCATCCTGAGCGTACGAAGTGGAGGATGGGTGGTCTGATGAAAGCAGTGTGTCGAAGGGCAGTAAGGGATGACGTCCGAAGAGTAGATAAAAAGGGGAGTAGCCCGCTGTTTCATGACGCGACGAGTTATAGGCGAAGGTTACGAACGGAAGAGCTATGTCGCAATCAGTGTGGTCGGTAGATACGTACATGGAAAGCATGTCCGTCAATGTGTGGTTTAGGCGCTCCGTAAGGCCGTTAGTCTGAGGGTGGTAAGATGTGGTGAAGTTGTGACGGGTAGCACAAGATCGGAGTAGGTCATCAACCACACGAGATAGAAAGTAGCGACCACGGTCTGTGAGCAGGTGAGTCGGAGCGCCATGCTGGAGAATAATGTCGTACAGCAGGAAGTCGGCAACGTCGGTTGCGCAGCTGGTTGGTAGCGCTCGAGTGATTGCATACCGAGTGGCATAGTCTGTGGCCACTGCAATCCATTTATTTCCAGTTGTAGAAGTAGGAAAGGGACCTAGCAAGTCCAACCCCACTCGATAAAATGGCTCGGCTGGAACTTCAATAGGTTGAAGAAGACCGGCAGGGGGAGTCATAGGCTTCTTTCGGCGCTGGCAGAGGTCACAAGATGTGACGTAACGGCGAACAGAGCGGTACAGACCCTTCCAGAATACTCGTCGTCGAATGCGGGCGTAAGTTCTGGAGACTCCTAGATGTCCAGAAGTTGGAGCGTCGTGGAATTGTCGCAGAACATCCTTTCGCAGGTGATGTGGTACGACGAGTAAAAGTTCCGCGCCGTCGGGGTGTAAGTTGCGGCGGTACAAAATGTTGTCTTGAAGCAGGTATCTGCTAAGAGAAGGGTCAGCATGACGCGATTGAAGGCGGTCAATGATGGTGAGCAACGATGGATCTCGGCGCTGTTCGTCAGCCACGTTCAAAAAGTCAGTGATGGCTAAAACGCAGGCATCGGATTCCAAATCAGTGGAGCTAGGTGGATCAACGGGGTGCCGGGATAAGCAGTCAGCATCGCTGTGCAGCTTTCCAGATTTGTAAACAACCGAGAACGTGTACTCCTGTAATCGAAGAGCCCATCGGCCGAGTCTTCCTGTAGGGTCTTTAAGCGTCGACAGCCAGCAAAGCGCATGATGGTCTGTGATGACTGCGAACGGACGTCCGTATAAGTACGGACGGAATTTCGCGATAGCCCAAACGAGGGCTAAGCATTCCCGCTCAGTTATAGAATAATTTTGTTCCGCTTGCGACAAAAGGCGGCTAGCGTAGGCTATCACACGGTTGGTGCCATTCTGTATCTGAGCGAGTATAGCACCAATGCCATGGCCGCTTGCATCGGTGCGAAGCTCTGTTCGAGCCGTTGGATCAAAATGAGCCAACACAGGTGGTGAGGTGAGGGCGGTAATTAGCGACGCGAAGGAATGTTCTTGGTCCCTTCCCCAAGAGAAGGCCACATTCTTTCTGAGATCCGTGAGGGGCCTAGCAATATCCGCGAAGTTGAAGACAAAGCGGCGGAAGTATGAGCAGAGCCCAATAAAACTGCGAACTTCTTGTGTGGAACGCGGAACCGGGAATTCTCGGACTGTACGGACTTTGTCAGGGTCGGGTTGAACACCAGTGGCGTCAACAAGGTGGCCGAGTAGTTTAATCTGCCGACGTCCAAATGAACATTTCGACGAATTCAGTTGGAGACCAGCGCAACGAAAAACGTCAAGAATTGCCGAGAGACGAGACAGGTGGCTTTCGAAGGAGGGCGAGAAAACTATTACATCATCCAGATAGCAAAGGCAGGTCGACCATTTGAAACCGCGAAGAAGAGAGTCCATCATACGTTCAAACGTTGCCGGGGCATTGCACAACCCAAAAGGCATGACCTTGAATTGGTAAAGGCCGTCGGGTGTGATGAATGCTGTCTTCTCGCGGTCGCGGTCGTCGACCGAAATTTGCCAGTATCCGGATCGAAGGTCAAGGGTCGAGAAATAGTTGGCACCGTGGAGGCAGTCGAGCGCATCATCGATTCGGGGTAAAGGATAAACGTCCTTCTTGGTGATCCGATTCAGGTGGCGATAGTCGACGCAAAAGCGCCAGGTGTTGTCCTTCTTTTTAACTAAGACCACAGGGGAGGCCCAAGGACTCGATGACGGCTCAATGACGTCTTTACTGAGCATTTTCTCGACCTCCGTCTGTATTACTTGGCGCTCAGCACGTGACACGCGATAAGGGCGTTTGTGGAGTGGACTGGCGTCGCCGGTGTCGATGCGGTGGGTTACGGCACTTGTGCGGCCCAGGGGACGGTCGTCGACGTCAAAGATATCCAGGTAATTTTCCCCGGAGCGCCGCAATTTGGGAAGGTAAGAGGTCGCTGGATATCATTTTGTCGAGGAACGCCTTATTTGGCGACGTGATGACAGGTTTCGCCATGGTCTTAGTGTCAGGTGTAAAAGAACAAATCGAACATTCATCAAGGGTGGAAAGATCGGCTAAAGTGATGCCTTGGGGAAGAACTTGGGTCGACGTAGAGAAGTTCAGAACTGGAAGTAGCACCGTGTTGTTAGCAACAATCACTATAGTATGTGGTAGTGCGATGTGGTGCGTAAGGGTCAAATCAATGAGGGGAGCTACCAGATAATCTCCATCAGGAACGGACGGGAAGGGCGACAGAGGAACGTACAAAGCAGCCTGGGGCGGTAGCCGTAGAGACTCCACGGATCGTAGCCGAGTGCGACTTGGAGGAGTGAAATCGGAGCGCAAAGGCAATTCGAGCCGTAAGATACCGGTAGAACAATCGATGAGGGCGGAGTGGGTGGTTAAGAAGTCAATTCCAAGGATGACGTCGTGTGGGCAAGCATCGAGGACTGCGAAGAGAACGGAAGTGTGGTGGCCAGCAACAGTAACGCGGGCAGTGCACATACCAAGTACCGATGTTCGACTTCCGTTAGCAACTCGAACAGTAGAGAACATAGCTGGTGTGAGAACTTTTTTCAGGCGAGATCGAAGTGTAGAACTCATAACAGATACTTGGGCACCAGTGTCAATTAGAGCAGTAACGGCGTGGCCATCAACGAACACCCGAAGTAAATTGCGTCTTGAAATTGTAGCCGGTTGAGGGTTTTCGTTCCGAGTCGTCAACGCAGCGCCACCTCCAGGAGCTGCACTCGTCAGTTTCCCGGCGAATGGCCAGAATAAGCCGGTGACGGAGAGCGGCGGCGTTGAGGGGAGCGTGACGGCCGACCCTGAGGTGACGGCGAGCGGCTTGACCAGGTTCTTTGGGCGACGACGTCAGCGTAGGACGGTTCGGAGCGTGGAGATGAACGGCGGGCTGAAGAGTCCTGATTATGGTCATCCGAAAAACCGGGTTGCGAATAGTGTCCACGGTCCTGACGGCGGTCGACATTACGAAAGCTTGGCCGGAAATACCCCCTGTTGCGACAATGGCGGGAGATGTGCCCAACTCGAGAGCAAGAAAAACAGATGGGTCGATCATCGTGCGTACGCCACTCAGATGGATTTCGGTAGCGTGGTGTAAACCGAGGAGTCGAAGCTGCCGCAGCGACAAGTGGGGCAGAGTGGTGGTCAGCGTTGTGGACAGGAGTGCTCATGGGCTGCGGCTGGGGAACCTGGACGCCCAGGTTAGCAAACTCCTGGCGTACGACGGCTTGAATGAGCGAGACTGTTGCCCAGTGGTCTTGCGCAGGGGGCTGATAGGAAGCGGGTGCCATGGCTTCCAGCTCCTGGCGAACAATTCTTGCGATATTGGCAGGAGGCGCAAGTGAACGGGGCGCTGCAGAATCCTCGCAAGACGAAGTCGCAGCAGTGTTTGGTAGTCTCGCGATGTGGTGGGTGATTCGCCTGCTTTTTGCTTGTTCAAATCGTCGGCATTCGGATATGATGGAGTCGACAGTGGTGCAGTTCTTGCACATTAGTATGTTGAAAGCATCATCAGCAATGCCTTTGAACACGTTGCTGATTTTGTCCGCCTCGGACATGTTTTTGTCCGTCTTCCGGCACAGTGCCAGTACGTCTTGGATGTACGTGACTTACGACTCCGTCGATGATTGAACACGCGACGCGAGGTCCTGCCTGGCTGCCATCTGACGAGCAACTGACCGACCGAACAAATCGCGAAGCTTTTGCTTGCATGTGTCCCAGCTGGTTAATTCTTCTTCATGCGTCTCATACCAGGCGCGTGCCGTACCCCTTAGGTAGAACAGAATATTTGCCAGCATAAGCGTTTCGTCCCACCTGTAGTGCTTGCTGATGCGCTCGAATAATGCGAGCCATTCTTCGACGTCCATGCTGTCCGTCCCGGAAAACGTGCCAGGGTCGAGAAGATGGGGGGGAATCACAGGTGATGGAGCCGGCGCGGATGGCGAGGCCTGAGTGCCAGTTTCAGGCATCGTGGCTGGAGAAAGCTGGCGTCCACTGCGGAGTTCCAGAGCCGGGTTGTGTGAAGAACCCAGCACCTCCACCAAAAGATGTTACGGGGAAGATTTATTCACCGAGAGCTGGTCTTGCTAACGGCTTAAAGAGCGCACAGTCATGCAGGCCAACGGGAGAAGCTCTAGAGTCCAACCCACTACAACCACGTTATCGTCTTCTTCATTTGGGTGCCAATTCAGCTGTGTCTAGGTGACAGTTTCATACACGTATCAGTATATATAAAACATTCAACTTTTAATGCTTTTTTGTAACGTGTACACGTGCTCAATACCCATCAGGTGTATGAGACAATTAAAATCGCAACTGCCACTCTCGACTGGTTCCGGAAAACACTCAATAGAAGAATGCAATTACGAGTGCTGGAAAGCTACGTTCGTTGGTCAATTTGATTTCTCGGCATGATTTTAATTGTTATATAAACAAAAATAAAACCTGCAAAATATTAAAACAAAATGGCTGCTATTGCAAGATGTGTGTCCCTCTTCGTGATTTTTCTAGACTTACGCGTCCGCAAGCCACATCTGGTGTCACAAACTTGCAAGTGCCCCCCCCCCTCCTCCCCACGACATCTCCCAATACCCCCCTCCCCAATTAAAAGGCCCAATGAAGGCCTCCGTAGGCCTCCGTGATTGGCTACTGGCGCACGGTGGGCCATTTCGGTTGCTAGGACAAACAGTACCGATTTCGACATGCTTTATTGAAGGTGCTGAAGGATCAAGAAAAGACCGATTGTTGTAAATTTCTTGAGAGTTCAATGATAGCTTCTTTGTGAATACCGTAGATTATTGAACCTCACTTTGCGTATAATGCTCCAAGGAAAAAAAAATGGTTTCACCTTGTGTCACTGCAGAGTCAGAAGCGATCACATGGGCAGGCGCCATTAAGCCTCTATATAACATTGCTAAGGTTCAGCACATTTGTACAAATAATTCTCGTTAATTGAACATTGAGTATAATCCTTGCTTGGGTTAGTATGTGTGAAACATAAATTTGAAATTTAAAAATTGTCATTGTGGGTTTCTGCGGCAAAGACACATTGATTAAAACGGATGATTACGGAGCTACAGCAGAGGTAACATTCGTTATGTTTTTTTGTTATGGTAATGGTAATGCGTTACCTTTTTTATGTATATATATATATATATATATATATATATATATATATATATATATATATATATATATATATATATAACGTGAAGCCGTGAAACGTTCCCTTTCTTTTATTAGAGTAACGAGTAACGTATTTAGTTATTTTTACTGTAACGGATACAACCCTAAATATATAGACTTACAGGAGTGATGTCCGCCCACACCGTCAGTTGTGGTTGCGGTCTATAGGCTGGCTTTACACATTACATAGATATATTCCTTTCATATAGCACGTGATAGTGAAGGTTTGCTCGACCTTTGAGGAATACACAACAGCTTCTTAATAATATGCATATCATCCAACAGAAGCGTGCACTTCGTTTCGCTAAAATTTACAGTCAACGTGAGTGCTGTCGTCACGCCGTATGTTTCAGGTCGAAACTTAGCCTACTCAAAATACCCAAAGATGTCGATCCACCTAGCAACGCGTGGCTACCCGCTGACGGTTCTGTATGGAAATAGCATCCACAGTGGAGCCTGTCGCATCTGCTGAAATTTTATCGCAACGTTATTATACTGCCACTTCGCTTGTATTTTTATGTCACTGCCTAGCGCAAAGGCACTGCCAATGTGGTTCAGTAGCTAAGGTACTCGGCTGCCGACCTGCAGGTCGCGCGATCGAATCCCGCCTGTGGCGGCTGCATTTTCGATAGAGGCGAAAATGCTGTAGGCCCATGTGTTCAGACACGGGTGCATGTTAAAGAACCCCAGGTTGTCATAACTTCTGGAGTCCTCCACTTCGGCATCTCTCATAATCATATGGTGGTTTTGAAACGTTAAACACCACATATTATTCAATTGCCTTGTGCAAAGCACGCTTGGCTGTCTGCGAAAATCCTAGATTATTTTAGAATCTTCTGATAAGCTTGAGACACCTACAATACTGATGATGTTCAATGCCACGGGTATATATAGCGACGTACCTTCACGCAGATCATAGTACCGACGACAAATGCTCTAATTACCGCTATCTGCGTAAAGCGTGAATTTCTAGTACTTTGTACTTTTCTAGGCACACGTTCACGAAATAAAAAGTGTCGTCTTGAGGAACCCAAGTACCATATTCTTTGCCGTCGCAACCACGTGGCAATATGGTGAGATGAGAATGGTGAAATTATTGATACAAAACAGTGAGATGGGGCGTAAGTACACGGCCAAGTTTTATTTAATATGCATATACCACAAGCTATCTTCTTCTATAGAACCAATATAATGCGGATTTGTTAAATTACTGTGAAGTTGAATGTGAAGAAAGGAAGAACACGAACTTGGAAAGAGACAGTGGAGACGAAAAGTGATAGGTATCGACGTAAAGTTTGATCGGTCATTCCACGCCGAACGTCCAAGGCGTTTTGGTGACCACCTCAGGTGTATTCGAAAAATGTCGGGCTGATTTACTCCATGAAAGCAGTCTATTGCGAAAATGTTTTGCAGAGAAAAATGGTTTTGGTCATTTATATATGTGACCAAAATACCGGCTATAGGCTGGGCCCTATATCATGTCCTAAGATAAAAGCACATTTACTGAGCGAGTCTATATAGGCTCCATTTATTTTGCCAACCTATGATTCCGAATATTTAAAACCTCCTACTATGGCGTGCCTTGTTGTCGTATTGACGTTCCGGCTTGTAAAGCCGAAAAATTTATTTTTCAAATGATAAAACTGTTCATATCTCCCCCTCCCCGGAACTCATTCTAGGTCCTTTGATAAACACCAGTCATCTATCTTTAAAAAATGCTTGGATATCAACTATTCATAACTCTGATTTAAGAATGTGGAAATGAAATGACCTTCGCTAAATGACCGATGAGGTGAAATATTAACATTTGCGTGCTTGTGTGCGTGTGTCTGTAGATGTTAAGATCGGCCTCCCTGGCTGGGCGCCGCTTGGACGCGGAGGATGATTGCAGCTAAGCCTACCCTGATTTGTTCCGGGTCAACGCTCTCGAGGTGCGCCTAAAGTCGGGACAACACGAAAGCCATACTTCGAATTCTTTAGGGCTGTGGGCTCCCCTCGTCAAAAACTCTTTGGACACGCCTGACTGACGACGGCCTAGGAAGAGCTGTTTGAAATCGAGGCTGCTTGATTTGACCGACGTGCCACGAGACGCGCTTGGGATCCGTCGTCGGGTATGTTTCCCACACTCTGTGGTGCTTGGAAGTCTTCCATTCCCTCAAGCCCTAGCCTGCCTAGCACTGCAGACCCTATTCTGCACGTGCGATGCAATGTTATTGCACTGTGCTGTGTGGTGGTAGTGATTAGAATGAAGAGGAAAAAGGCACCTAATTTCTGTCTGCCTTCAGGCGACACGGCGCAGTGCCTTATAGGGGTGGGGGGAAGGAGGGGTAAAAAGAATAGAAGGAAAGTAGAAGCAGAAGAAGACAGCCAACGAGAGGAAAAAAGAAGGAGATAGGAAAGTGGGGATCCGGTCGAAGCAGTCCAAGGGCGGGGTGCCACAATGCGAGAGCTACACGGCGTCAGGAGACCGCGGAGGGCGAACCAGTCGGCGGGAGCTACGCTGAAGTCGGAGATCGCGAAGGCACAACCGTCCAGCTTGAAATCCTGCGAGCGAATCCCACTGTGCTGTGTTGTGCGTATTATTGCACTGTGACCTACGTTGTGTTTCTCTCTCACCGTGTGGCGAACTGAACGTCCATTCTCTCTCTTTCCTGGGTTGAAAAGAAGGCAGTATTTGACTTCTCGCTTTCTCCCTCTCTCGTTCTTTTATCCTTATTCGCTGCGCCCTGCGCTCCCTGCTGGGCTGCAGAAATTAGGCGCCTTCTTCTAACCACTCCCCCCCCCCCCCCGCCCCCAGTTCGGCGGACGGAGATGAAGACGACAATATACCTCTAACAGGGACGTCACCGCGTGACGTCACCGGTGCACGTGCAAGGCGGTGGTTGGCAAAACACTCCTGCCGGGGCCTGTGTGGGTGCAGTCGCTCGTGCTTGGGGCAATTTTTTCTTCCTTTTGAAAGCGTAATCTTCATCTCACAGTGGCAACATTAGCTGTGGCATGTGTCAGAGAACATCTAGGTGTGTGATAAAGTGCGTGATGAAATGTTCGCTACGCTGGCCGGCTGGCTGTTTATCTACGAGAAGTGAACACACGTGACGGTCTGTGCGAGGAACAGCGGCATCTTCTTTGAAAATGTGCAGTGTTGACGGTGGCGTGTAGTGTGCGTTAAAATGCATCGACAATATTGGTTCATCTTTACAGACGGTAAAATTGGGAATATTGTGCATGGTGTGTGCAGTGTGAATAATGCGATGCGTCCTGTTTGCGAAAACACTGGTATTCGTTATTCGTTGTGGGCCGGTTTCAGTATCAGATTGTCGATATAACTTTACGATCTGACATTTTAGTCAAGGTAAAAATGCATTTGACGCGATTATCCGCGAGTGGGTACATCTCAACGTATGCGTGGTTTGCAGAAAAATAAAAGTACATGATCTCCTGGTGATATATACGACTACGCATGAGCTATAAGCATGTTGTAGCGTTGCCGAATCTGCCTGTATGCTTCACCACGGCTATAACTCGTAATATCGGATACCTGATATGTGTTAATGGAAACAGCGGAGATTTGGGTTTCTCATCTACTTTGTACTTTTACGACTCAATCTTTATAAAGTGAAAATGCGCGTTAGAAGTTTGTCTATCAGGCCTAAAGGAGCGATAGGTACGAAAACACGTTATAGGTGTCAAATGCAGCAAGATAACTGTGCCAGATAATATTATATATAATATCACGATGTCGGGTTTTACATAACATGAATTTTTACTAGGTTATTGAGAAACGCAGCGGCAGAACTTCACTTTGATTTTCACGAGGATATGTTAACCTCAGTCTAACCAACGGAAAGAAGTGGTGTTTTTTTCATTCATCTCCGATGAGACTTTTGGGCAATGAGTGAGAATCTTATCCGTGACTTTGCGCACAGCAGCTCAAAACCATGCTGCCGTCAATGCTGTACCTCGTATTGCACATGCCACGATGGAAATAGAGTAAGTTTACAGCCATGCCATGCAAATATTTCTCAAAGAGCCAGTAATCGTGTACATTCAAAAGGTTCGCTTTCAAAAAAGATCAGATTTTTTTTTATGGCTATCATCTACGTGGGTGAAGCCAACTGCATGTTAGTTGAAAAATTGAATTGCTGCACAAACTTGAAGAAAAAACAAGAGAGACAGGAAAGAGCGCAGTCAAGTTTGTGCAGCAATTCAATTTTTCAAGTATGAACCAACTAGTCTGCAAAAAAGTATTGCATGTTAGTCGCGTCTCTCAGTACTCTAAACAGTTTCTCCGTCCATCCAACTGCGATGAGCGAATTTCCACACTATGAGCAGTAACCCTTCAGTGACCCCCTTCTTTCAAAAGCTGTAACTTTAGAACATAGCAATGTAGAAATTTCTGTCGAAAGAATGCAGACAAGCAGCTCTGCTATGCAGAAAGATGCCACCGGCGGAACTTTCTTGCCAACCAGCACCTGTTTCGAGAGAGGGTGTAGGGGGCGGGGTGCCCGCAGTGACGTCACACTGTTTACAAAAAGGGAGAGGTCTATTCCTTCGGACTACCCTGAACTGAATGGACATGCAGTCTGTCAGTTTACAGTGATCTGCACGGTGGCTTTCCTGTAAGGTTTGTTTTTCAACCAAAAACTCTCGTTCACAGACTGCTTTTCTTTCTCATTTTGAGCCCGCGAGTACAACAAAATGTCACCTCTCCAAATTCTAGCGAAGGCACGCGAGTACAACAAGATCTCAAAAAGGGGAATGGCAAAAATGAAATGAGCGAGAAAAGCAGTGTGTGAATGAGAGTTTTGAAAAACTAACCTTACAGAAAAGCTGCCTTGCAGATTATTGCAAACTGTCCATTGTTTTCTCCTGCAGAGAATTTTAGGAAGACCAGGGCTTAAAACGCGAGCACAGAGACGCTCTGATACAGCTCTCAGAAGCTCCCATCAAGCTTCCATGATGCTACCATCAACATATAGTATTACGCTACCTTTAGTGTGTAAATAGTGTATATAAACGTCCCTCTTATCAGCCCAGGCTACTCTGCTCGATTTCTACCAGAGACTTGGCTAGCTCCTTCGAATACATCACGAGCAAGCGAAAGGGCACTGAGTTGTAGAGGCGAAAATGTGCAACATCACATCGCTTTTATTACGTGACATATTCGTTCTCCGCTGCATTCCCCCGCTCGTGTCCGCAGATAACGTTCCAGTTTTTATAGCGAAGACACACCGTTGATTGCGGTCACGTCATTGAATATCAATTAAACAGCGGTTGCATAATTTATTTGCAAATTACTTCACCATAAAGTATGGTGAAGTAATTTATTACTTGGTCACCTGAAGAGCTTTCTAACTTTACTTACTGTTTATCAAGACCTGAATATAATGTTAAGATTTATTTTGTTGATTCTGAGCATTACCTTTGCAACAGAAGTACATCACCACTGCCCGCAACAATTATTATTCATCTTTCCCAGTGCCTGTAGGTCCGTTGAAGTTACGTGATGAAAATATGTTTGCTGGACTACGTCATATATGACATGCCGCTTAAGTGTCTGTCTCCGCATTATTGACGAATCCAGCCGTCTCTTGTAAACTTTCTGCTGGCAAGTTTTTAAAATTTTATTTTGTTATATTTAAAACTGGTGGCCTCAGACAAGCTTAATACGCATCTGCTCACCACTGGATAGCGTTGTTACGCGCGGCGCCTGGGCTGACGGGGGAGAGAGGCGTTCTTTGTTCATCAAACAAGTCACCAAAGGGCTGCCAGCCTGCTGTCCGCCGTGTTTCGTCCATCTTAGCCGGGAAGTGAGGTGGCATTCTGACACCATAAGACGTTCGACGAGACGACCACAATGGTTTCTTGGCGTCACAGGTCCAATGTGATGACCACGCCCCAATCAAAGACGTTGACTTGAGCGAGTGTGAGCGGCACCGTCAGAAATGGTGTGTGTGTCCCGTGATTCAACAGCACATTCTGGACCCATTACCTGATTTAGTCAAAACGCACACTTTATAATGAGCCACCCAGCTCATTCGCAAGAGATCTCTCACCCTGTCTGTACAGAACGTAACAAATCTTCTGTTAAGTTTGCCATCCTACTCCTGAGTGCACATGCGTTTTCTTTTCTGTCTCTCTACACCCCCCTTCTTGCCCCTATTTCTCCACCCCCAGAGCTGGGCAGCAAACCGGATGCCAAGATCTGGTTGATCCCCAGCCTTCCTTTCTCTCTCTTGCCATCTTACTGCCTTGGCATCTTCATCTCGGATATCTTATGCCTGAAAAGGCTGGTACCAACGAAGGTTAAAGAATAAAACAGATGGTGAATATTTTCTGCAGCATGTTGAGGCGCTGCATATGAGTGGTCATCCTCGAAAATCATCAACTTTAACACCACGGACAGGTGATGATATACCCTGAGTAGGTTCGAGCATGTATTATGCCTCGACGCTTTTATTCTCCATTAAACTTCTCCCTTTCGATTTCATCCTTCGGGGCTTTGTGTAGTCCTTCACTTAACGCACTGCATTCGTGCTGCACTGCTACTACTTCATTTCTTCTGTATATACGTCCTGCTTCGGGCACGGTCACAGGCTGCCATCTTGGACTGATAATGACGCCGTTTTGCCTCCATATAAATATTCGAATAGTGCTACGGTGAACTCGCATGCATCAACACGCTGGGCCAGTACATTCAACGTCGTATGAACATAATCATTGCTAATTACGACAATTTAAACCCAGCAAAAATTGCTTTTAAGCCTAAGATGGCAGCGTCTATGCTTTACTGTAACTGTTACATTTATTTTTGTCAATTTGTCCAATATATCATTTCATGCAGCGGCCGCAGAACTTGTGCAGCTTTTCATAGTGGTACTCTCGGTCTCTGAAGCTGGATGACGATAACTAAGAAGCCTGGTTTATACTGGCTACATAAAATGTGAAACGAAGCTCTAAATTAAGATGAAAAAGAAAAAGACAAATCTGTGAAAAGTCAGTATTGGCGCATAAATGGCGCGCTGATTGCGCCGATGAGAATCATCGGCGGCGGCGGCGGCGGCGCGCCGACCAGTCGGCGCACACCTCTAGCGAGCGGCATTGCTTTGTTGACCAGCGTTGTTTTGTGGTTTTGTGCCTGTTTGTGCGGGGTGGTTTGGAAACGCTGACTTAAGGCCGTTTCAAATGACACGGAAAGTAGCGATTTTCAGGCTGCGAATTCGCTCGCAGCGAAAAAAAGGCAGTTCGTCTCGCCGCAGCGGTCCGCGGTGAGCTTCCAACATGTTGGAAATTTTCGCTCTGATCGCAGCGGCGGGAGCCATTTTTGGTCGGTACCCGTCGAGATAGGGCTGGTCCGGCCAAGCCGTCGAAGTAGAGTCGACGTGTTTGTTTTGGTAATGGCTGATGCTGTGCATTTTAAAATGAATTTAGACTGGAAAGTGTTCTTAAATGACGAAACAAGTGGGCCCTTCGTTACCGTTCACGAAAACTTCATGATATCATAATGCACGTATTATATTACACTCGTGTCTGTCACTGAGAGCGGTGGCAAGAACTGGGGCCGCTTTGTAACCAGCGGTCGTGGCCTCGTAACCAAATTACAACCAGTGTAAAGCAACTTTTAACAGCCATTACAAACCATGCTGACTGAAACACCACCTTCACTTTTTAGGAGCGAAGCTCCTTAAAGCGGCTTCCGTTTGTCCCTCGTAGTCGTAGTCGTAGTCGTAACAAGTGTTACATTTTGACCTTCAAGGGGGTGCCGGTGGGAGATTTCTCCTCTGCTTTGTTGAAAAATAAAAAGTTCGCGGCGTGCGCGTTAACTAAAAACCGAATGCCCCTGTCTCTCATTCCCCATTAGCAGTCATTGGCATGTTCCAGTAGGAAACGTTAGTAGACGTAGAACTGTTAAAAGCCGACTTCTGCTGTCTCTCATTCCCAGTACCAGCCATTGTTTACCTCCAGGGTAGTGCTTGGTGAGATTTCTCCTGTGCGCGATTAAACAATAAAAATTTTTGTTCAAAACGCCGTTGATTGATGAAATAAACCAACGAAAGACGCCAGATGTTTTCTAAAAGCAAAACGAAAATACGCAAGATGTTTCTAAAGCAAAACAAAAAGAAGACGTCAGCCGCTTAGGTAATGACGCTAGGTGTTTTCTAAAGTAATTGTTTTATAATCGAAACCATATCGATACAGGTTTGTAGTTGCCGATGCTCGTTGCCGTCGGTGTGTGCTCGTATGGTACATTGAGCACTATCTGACAGTAAAAGGTTGCTACGTTATACTCGCTGGGCGTAACCTCCTTGATTTTAGAAAGGTGTAGCGAGAGTTGGGTCGCAGTGCCATGAATACAGTGAACTAGTATATACCATGAACTCGAGGTGGTTAAAGGTGGGAAGTAAACCCGAAGCGCAAGCCGTAAGGAAGTGTGCGTGTGCCACCTCTCGTTTAGTCCTTGGAATGTCCGCTGGATAGCGGTGCTTCTATATGGGGAATATATGATGAAAAGATGCGAAATGGTGGTACTTGGGGTGTTGAATAGATGGACGAACGGACACACAGAGATATGCATGGATTGACGCATGAACGGATGCAGGGGCATCCGTTCATGCGTCAATCCATGACGTCCGTTCGTCCCTGCGTTCATCCGTTCGTCCCTGCGTTCATTCACATGAACGCAGGGACGAACGCAGGACGTCCGTCCCTGCGTTCGTCCATTCATGTGAATGGACGAACGCAGGGACGGACGCACGCACGGATGGACGCATGGACGGACGGGCGGATGGACACATGGACGGTCACGCAGACGGACGCATGGACGGACGGAAGCAAGAACGAATGGACGGACGAATGCTTCGCCCCACTCTCCATCATTCACTCCGTGTATATGCTGCCATTTTTCTTTATGAGTGAAGCTCCTTAAGGTGTTGGTTGAGCGTGCTGTTGTAATTGTATGTAGCCACCTCTTGTTACCTCTTGAACCGGCCGTAGAGGGCAGTACTTGTATATACAACAAATGCATATACGCTGAAACATGCAAATGGTACGGTACTAGAGGACGTTACTTGTAGTATGATAAATAATAAAAATCGCAGCTTTTCTATAGAGTGAATGATGATGAGTAGGGCGAAGCGTCCGTCATTCCTTCCGTGTTTCCCACCGTCCGTTCATCCTGCGTCCGTCTGTTCGTGCATGCGTCCGTCCCTGCGTTTGCACATGCGTCCATCCGTTCATCCATTCGTGCATCCGTCCCTGCGTTCGTCCATGCGTTCGTCCGTGCGTTCATCCGTCCATGCGTCCGTTCATACACCCGTCCGTCCGTGTGTCAAACGGACAGACGACGGACGGACGCGGCCAGCGGATGGTTCATGGTTGGCCAATAAAAAAGCATGATACGCTCAAGGCGGCGGCGGCTCGCACTCGAAGACGAAACCCCGAATGTGCGAGCGTGCGAGAAAAATAGGAATGACGTCACACAAAGACGTTGGCGATCGCGTGTTCGTCGGGGGTGCAGTAGGCTAGGGGGTGCGGTGTAGTAAAATAAAAGCAGTTGTGGCGCGCGCGTGTTCCGAAGGTCGGCGGATGTACAAGGCTGCAGAGCGGCGTGCGCGCAAGGCAGCGACGGTTCACGCGCGAAGACGAAACCCCGATGTGCGAGCGCGCGAGGCAGATGCGTGCCGTGAAGCTTCGCGGCGGCGCCGACAAGATCCCGGCGTACGAAAACGGGAGGCCGAAGCGGTGCGGCAGGCGCGTGCGGACCCAAATTCGCTCCACTCTCCATCATTCACCCCGTGGTTATGCTGTCATCTTTAAAGACGATAATCTTTCTTGTGGTACTTCGACGCAGAAACTTTGGTCTGTCTGTTTTCCGTCTGTCTGTACATTTGTCGGTTTGTCCGCCGTAACGATACCCCAAGCGGCTAACCCCATCCGCAGCGCCCACCAATATTGCTCAAGTTTCAGCGTTCATACCTGTGCGATTGTCAATTAAAAAATTGGCAGATCCCACGTGCCGTGGCAATCGATGATATGCGAAGCACGAATGAGAAAGGTTGATATGTCACTTTAAAATCAGCACAATATTATAGTAGTACCGCTATCCAGTGGACATTCAAAGGAATAAATGAGAGATCGCTACCTACTACGGCTACGACGAGTTATTCCGCGATGTATGCTATTACTGCATACATCGCGGACGCACAACCCACGGCTTAAGGAGCTTCACCCCCTAAACAAAGCTCCTGGTTCAGGTGAGGAAAACGGCATCTGTCTGGCCTTACTATCCAAAAACACACTCGCTAATCAAGTATGACACTAGTAGAACGACTATCAAGAAGAAAATTCAATCAGAACTACTGAATCCTTGGCCAGACCCTCAAAGAAGGCAAATGTCAGGCAAGTCAGGCGGTATAGAAAGCGTGATTCCGCTGTTGATTATGATGATGATGGCGAGTTAAATATGGCTCTACCCACTCAGGGTGATCAGCCAAGAACTGATTACCTTAGTTAGGCGTTTTCAATAATGAATATTTATGAAAACAATAATGTACGTGAGACAAAGAGAGTCCTATAAGTGTTGTTCTCCCGTTCATACCAGAGACAATAATGATTGCCTTGAATAACACTAAACATGTTTAAAAATATTTCATACTAATAAAAATAATAGTAAAAATAACTATGTTTAATGTTCTAATGCTGCACTAATCAGACACAATTAGGCAGTTCAGGTCTTACTTGTTTTATTTCGTAAAGGAAAGCAGAAACGGCATCAAAACATTCTTGTGACTGAAGCCCAAAATCAAAGCACCGAAGGTCACTTGTCATATTCAGACCCAGCTTAAAGAGCAGGATATCAAGTATAGTCTCTTTCTTAGTAGTCTGTACCGGTGACATAAAAAAATAATGTTTTATTGTTTGGCGTTCTAAACAAAAGTGTCATAGAGGTATCACCAGACCAGCCCTGTATGAATACAAATTTAACGGAAGGACACGACAACGTAATGTAGTTATTTCGAGAAAAGTTGTTCGTTGGGCAGCATTGCAATGAGCATTCGTGTTTTGACTCCTCTTGTGTCAGTACTTGTGTGCGTAGTCTTTAAACATAAATACATTGCATTGCTGAGTAACTCAGGGGACGAATTGCAGCTCATGATTATGGAGTTAGACAAGGAGAGCAGAAAGATGGGTCTTAAAATTAACCTGCAGAAAACGAAAGTAAGGTACAAAAACCTCGGAAGAGAGCAGCGCTTCGAGATATGTAACAGTGCACTTCAAGTTGTAAAAGACTATGTCTACTTAGGGCAGGTAATAACCATGGAGCCGAACCACGATATGGAAGTAACTAGAAGAATAAGAATGGGGTGGAGCACATTTGGCAAGCACTCTCAAATTATGACAGGTAGATTGCCACTATCCCTTACGAGGAAGGTATGTAACAGCTGTATCTTGCCGGTACTAAGCTACGGAGCAGAAACCTGGAGACTTACAAAGAGGGTTCAGTTTAAATTGAGGACGACGCAGCGAGCAATGAAAAAAAAATGGTAGGTGTAACCTTAAAAGACAAGAAGAGAGCAGAGTGGATTAGGGAACAAACGGGGGTTAAGGATATCATAGTTGAAATAAAGATGAGAAAATGGACATTTGCCGGGCATGTAGCGCCTAGACAGGATAACCGCTGGTCATTAAGGGTAACTAACTGGATTCCCGAGAAGGCAAGCGAGTTAGGGGGAGACAGAATGTTAGGTGGGCAGATGAGATTAAGAAGTTTGCGGGTATGAATTGGCAGCAGCAAGCACAGGACCGGGTTAACTGGCGGAACATGGGAGAGGCCTTTGTCCTGCAGTGGACGTAGTCAGGCTGATGATGATGATGATGACGATGATGATGATGGTGACATACCAGCTAGAGCTCCTCATTCTTGCTCATGCTCTCACTTGGCCACTAGACCTAACAACCGACAAAACGCCACTTGCGTCTGAGTGTGCACGTTAAGGATCGATGGATTGCTAAGCTTATTGACTTCTCCCCAGGATCTCTGTCTTTACAACGCACCATGTACCACTTCGGAATAAAATCACCTGGTGGGCATCCTCGCGGCATTTCCTCGAGCAAGCACACTCTTATATCTACACGAATAGTTTTGAACGCAAGAAAAAACTGCTTCCAGCTAATTGAGTCTCTACCGTGGTTCTCTAAAAAGGTTACTATAGCCATGCCGGAACATCACCATATACCCAACACTCACCATATAATGACCCGTCAGCTGTGGCGTTGCGCTGATACGAGCTAAGGCGCGGGTGTTGCGGTTATAATTGCAGCAATGGCAGGTGAACAAATTTTGCTATGGATATAGTGTTCTGATATAGACGGCACGTCAAGCAAACCTGGCTCTTTGAAAACATGAGGTACTCGGTAAATGACTGAGCGCATCTAACTGGGCTATTCGTTAATCAATAATCAATACGGAAACGTAGAGCATTCAAGTGACACTGACAAATCGACAGACAGGGCGCTGAGTGTCTGCAGTTTTGTATTGTGTCTAGCGCTATTTGCTTCTGTTCTCAGTGAAAACACTTGATTGACTTAATCACGCCCAAGTTCGGCGCTGGTGCTCTTTTTTCGCTAGAGGCTAGTACACAAATAGTGCAGTTACTAACCAAGAAGGGTTCAATAGCGTTAGAGTGCACTAAGGCTGAGCGTTGGGTAATTGGTGTAGAATTATTTTAACATTTCACAGCGTATATATATATATATATATATATATATATATATATATATATATATATATATATATATGAAACGAGGACGGGCATAGAGTAGACATAGAGAGCTCTGAACTTGCAACTGTTTATTTTTCGGCCGCAGCAATATATATGGGCGTATTACAAGAGAAGACGAGCTACATAAAATTAGTCAAGAAAACAGAAACCAATCATAGGTATCGGGTATTTTGCAAAAAATATCTCTTAATCTCTTTATTACTTCTTTGTTAAAGAAACTTTGTTAGACAGAATAATAATGATAACTGACAGACAACTATGCCAAAGAAGGTGTAAGAGATTATTGTTAGAAATAATGGTAATCTAGTTGTGAAGAAAGAAAATCTGGCAAGAAGATAACAGGGACCGAAACTGCGACCTTCGAATAACTCGTCCGATGCTCCGAGCAACCACAGCGGCTATCCTGCCCCCCCCCCCCCCCCCGTCCCGCCCACTTTATGGGGTATGTACGTGCATTTCAACATGGGGAGCCTGTCAGCACCTTAGAAGCGTGGCAGTATTGGACTGGACATGAAGATTGTTATAGCTCGGGAACAGAATGACGACGTCTTCTCATGTTCCTTCGTCGTTGTTCTGCTCTCGCGCTATAACAATCTTGTCAGTACCGCTTGTTGTCATTTAGGTGAACGTGGAACACTATTTATTTGCCTGATGGCGTCGCGTAGCACGTGATAATATTACGGACTGGCTGGCAGCTGACCAATCATCTCTCGCATACCACCTGAAGGCATCAGGTCTGCCAGAACGAGACCCCTGCTATGAATGAATGAAAGAAGGGTAAATGTAAGAGCGCGTTCACTTCGTTAGGCACTATTACAGCGAAGCAAGAGCGGCAGTATACAACGCTGCTATGTACGTCAAAGTGCCGTATTCGCGAAGTGACGTCAACACATTGTTGAGATCGCTCATGCGCGAATGCGCTGCCACTTACTGGTCGCAGATCATCGGAACAAGCCTTTGCGGGAAACAGACCCCGGTATGACTTTTCCTCTTCCAGATAAAATCAGCCGAAGACATGCTAATATACTGCACCGGATTCGCCTTAGCGTCGCCTTCACTCGTCACTACACCCACCTAATCGGCCGTGCGGACAGCCCGAATTGTGAGCGCTGCCAAGTGCGCAAAACTTTAGCTCATATTTTGTGACTGCGCATTATACGTGGCGCAAAAAAAATTTTAACTGCAACGTTGGCAAGCATCGGACAAACGCCATTGAGTGAAAGCCAGATATGGTCAGCAATGAACGACCAAACAGTGTCAAAACCTGCTACAAATGCTGTTTTAGACTTTATCAAAAGCACCTGGACGAGATAAAAGCAGTCTCGTATGCAGGGTACTATGCTAAGTGGCTACTGTACATACGCACCACCTCTTCTTGTCCCCATCATCATCCTTCATTCCTCTTTCCTTCCCCCTTCCCTTATCTCCTGTGTAGAGTAGCATGGCTAGAGCGAACTAGCTCAGGCCGACCTCTCTGCCTTCTAATAAATTCTCACTCACACCACATATTATTGACAACTCACAATTATACGAAGAAAGTATTGGACATATTATTAGGTTACCTAATGAATGTCTTTAGAAACACAGGTACCATGTACATAGAGTTATTGGCAGGTAATTAGGAATTGTGAGGGTTGCGGGTGCTGGCCTTTTGTCGATCACATTCGTGTGCTCGCAAGAAACAAAACTAGGACAGTGTGCGGAATCATGACTCAAGAAATCTTGAAACGTTATAAGAAGTACATCAGTGTAGCTTCGCTTGCTCTTTCGAGCCAGGAAAGCAAAATTCTTTCGCAAAACACGCTATATCGATGATGGGTAGCTGTTTTCCTTGACTGAATTTTCAAGTAGCTCGTCTGCGGTTTTTTTTTCTTTCTCCTTTGAACTACTCGTGCATATTCGTGTTCCAGGAAAATAAAAGGCAGTTGTAACTTGGTAGTTCATGCATCTCCTCGTTGTCCGCCTCCGTTCCACGTTCTGTAATATCTTAAAATTGGAGTACAGCTTGAATTCAGTCCTTGCACCCAGTGTCGGCATTATGTCTGTCGTAATCAACAGAATGAACTCAGTGAATACAAAATTGGACTGGGGCAGGATGGTGAAACGGCGTAAATACCAAGTGTTGCACGAGACTATAGTCTCGTGCAACACTTGGTATTGCTATCGGTAAATGCTTGGTAAATGCTTGGTAAATGCTTGGTAAATGCTATCGCCCATTGTATACAATGGGCGATAGCATTTCTACTTTGGCCTTCACAGCCCTTGACTTTGTAAAGGCAATAGCTCATTGTCATTCTTCTTGAAGAGACACGTTAAATCGAAATGTGCGTAAAGCTTCGTCAAAATAATACATTAGGCAGTATTGTTCGTAAATTTTACCTACAGACTGCCAAACCATTTCCATGTTGCTTGGAGCTGTGTAGAGGGCTTCTGATTAAAACGGCATGCATGGTCGATTTTTTCCTCCTACAAACAGCAGTAGAAGGTTTCCAAACTTCCGGAGGTACCGCAGCAAGCTTAATTGTTAAATGTCTCATCAGCTTATGTTATGTTCAATGCAGGACTGAGGGATCGCTGAACGATTTCAAGTTCGCCCTTTACTGTGCTAGCAAAGAGTTTCTTGCTTGAAAATTTATCGTTGTCGCTCCACATAAAGTTGCTGCTCTTGGCCATGCCTATCGGTTCTTGGTGTCCGTTGCACTGGTTATGTCCTCCTGATGGCATCACTTGCGCAGGTCTATTTTTTTTTGTTAGGCTCATATGCACAAGTCAAACTTATCATTATCTCGCGATTTTCTCATCAATTTTGGTATTAGTGCGTTCGATGAACAACATAGGCTGGTGTTCACTAATCAATATAGTTGTCTTTTACTCTGTTACCATGTTAGTGCCCTTATAAGAAACGTAGAATAGTATAAGCATAAAGAATATTCGATAAGTAAAATTACTGTCTTTAAATACCACCTTTAGTGTGTGGTACCGATTCTATTACCCCTGTTCAAATTCGCACGCATTCTTGCTTGAATGCATTTGTCGTTTTGTTGTACGGCATTTTCTGTGCCATGTAACAAAACGAGTTCCTCGTTATTTTCTCGCTTTTTGCCCCATATGTTAGGACTAGCAGATTGCAGAGTTTTTACACTTGCAGAGTCAGTGGCTGTGGTACTGTGCCGGTGATTTCTTGACAGAGCCTTCCATGTGCTCAGCAGCCCATTCTATGTGACCTTTTTTGCACGAGTAGGCATTGTAAAAGGTAAGAGGTTTCGATGGCAGGTACAGCGGGCTTCTTCCAAGGTAGCTGGCTCCCCGTCGTTGTCCGCATAGCCCATCTTCGCCATGAGGAGACGCATTCATAAGAGAGATAGAACGAAGATTTATTTACATGATAGTTGAAAAATGGGAACTGTACAGATGTTCGGTCCATGATTCAGCTCTTATTTACAAAACGCTCCGGCTTTAATAGCCCGTCGATTCTTTACACAGCAGTCCGAAGAAGGCGGTGACCACTGTTGCTGCAAATCAGGTGACGTGATGTCTCTGTGGTCCACCCGCCAGAAATGGTGCAGAAATTGGGCCACTCGTGAGAAGAAAAACGTGGGTGGGAATGTCCAATAGTAATCACGAATGCACCACACAATGACGCAACCGGCCCACGCCTTGAAGGCACCGCAGGGCGAGGAGGTAGAGTCTGGAGGGGGAAAGTTGAGCTCCTTCGGGGAGAAGGCCACTGACACGAACGTCAGCAGCAGTCCACGGCTGCTTTCAGCTACATTTCCAGAACTCTCTCGAACATGGCAGTCCAAACGCCCGATCCCCGAAAATTCCCGAGATTCTTCGACGCCTTTCCACGCTTCCGAACTGTTAAAGTTTTGCGATGGCCTTACGTAGATGACAACAGCCGAGTCGAGAGGTTGACTTCAAGAGAACAGCCACAGTGGCGCTGTACCATGCTGTTCGATCCCGTTCAACAAAAGGGTTGTCTCGCGAAGCTTTCGTTGAGACCCGATCACTACCTGGAACCTCTACGGGACAGCGTCTAGCCGACTGGGCGCCGATGGCGTTGAAAGCAACACCTAGCAGACCGACTTACGCACAGTGGCGTCTGCCCAGATGAACTGCCGGGCCAAACGTAACAGCTCCTCCGCCACCCGGAAAATCTCGGCTGGCCAGCGCTCCCAACCGTTGCGCACCAAGAGAATGACTGGTGACGAGGACAATGGCCTGGCCAGGAACGTCCAGCTGAAAACTTGCAACCAACTCCCAAACCACCTCACAATGACTGACAACAGCAAAACGAACCACACAAAACAATATCATGCCGCAGTCAAGTGCATTGGACTCGCTTAAAACCCTCCAGGCTTCCCAAGAAACACAAACAAAAACACCACACGCGAAAATTTTGACACAATTTTGTGCTGCCAAAGTTTCAACAATCATGGATGTGGAGATGCTTACTAAAGATGGATCAATTTGCCGTGCGAAAAAAGCAGAAATGCAAATTCAATTTGGCACCAGACAAAAATAAACAAACTCTTTGAAAACTAGCTTTCTTCTACTATCCTCCCTACTAACTGTGCCCGTGCCACACGGGCATAGAAAATGACATTTGGTGGCGAAGGCCTTCAGTTCCCGAATGACATTCGTTTCGCCGGCGCTGCTACACGTCCAAAGCGAATGACATTTGACTTGATGATGTCGATCACAGCACCTTCCAAGTGAGCATTGAGTGAATAGCAATAAAAAAATTAAGAAGCATTTACAAGCTTCATACACATCAGATAATCATCAAATGTAGAAATAAGCGTATTACGCTGTCCTAAGTTTTAGTTTCTTGCTTTGTTTTACAACGTTGCAGCCGACCGTAGCAACCTAAGCCAACACTAGTCAGATCCACAGCGTAAATAGACACTAAAATTGACAAGCGTTTCATTATCAATACTTGATTTTCTTCGTATAACGTTCAAAGCATCTTTTTAAGACTTTAGTGCAAATAAAAGACGGGAAATTCGATTTTTAGCTCAATACGATTTGTTTTATATACTTTCAGGTAAATCGCACTTCGCGAGCTGTGTCGTCGAGAGTAGGCATTTCTCAGTCAACTGAGTTCTGGCGAAGGCAGTTGGTGGCGAATGACATTCGAATGGCATTCGGATGAATGCCATTTCGTTCGCCCGTGTGGCACCGCGCGAATGGCAATAAATCTGAAGGCATTCGGGGGTAAATGCCATTTTTTCTGCCTGTGTGGCACGGGTTACACATCTGATAACTCAACACTAATACCCGTGCCACACGGGCAGAGAAAATGGCATTTACCCCCGAATGCCTTCAGATTTATTGCCATTCGCGCGGTGCCACACGGGCGAACAAAATGGCATTCACCCGAATGCCATTCGAATGCAATTCGCCACCAAATGCCTTCGCCAGAACTCAGTTGACTGAGAAATGCCTACTCTCGACGACACAGCTCGCGAAGTGCGATTTACCTGAAAGAATATAAAACAAATTATATTGAGCTAAAAATAAAATTTCCCGTCTTTTATTTGCAGTCTTAAAAAGGTGCTTTGAACGTTATACGAAGAAAATAAAGTATTGATGATGAAACGCTTGTCAATTTTAGCGAAACTTTGGCAAACAAGCATGCAACGCTGGTATTTTCATCGCCATCGCCATCGAGTTCACTTTCTCCGTGACTTTCTCTGCTTTTTTCATCAGTTTTCATTCTTTGCTTTACAATC
The DNA here is from genome assembly GCF_043290135.1 of Rhipicephalus microplus. Taxonomy (NCBI): domain Eukaryota; kingdom Metazoa; phylum Arthropoda; class Arachnida; order Ixodida; family Ixodidae; genus Rhipicephalus; species Rhipicephalus microplus. The sequence goes on along the minus strand of NW_027464640.1, from coordinate 990,493 downwards.
TTCCGCCAACCCGCACGCGTAACGAAACGTGGCAGCCGAGACGCGAAAGCACCTTTTGAAGTATGCTTTCCCAAGATTTGGTAGCGTTTCTTCAAACCAGTGCTGAGTACGACGGAAACACCACCGAGATCGAGGCGTTGTGCTCAGCAAAGACGCTGCAGCGATCAGGTTGAAATGTTTTGATAATAATTGAAGTTAAATGTCCTGAAACTGGCGCATAATAACTCGTCTCTGCTCCAAAATTATTCGCTCTTGAGAGCACGATGCTTTGCACGGAAACACACAAGTGCTGCCGTGAAAAAACGAACTCTGCGAACATCTTCTGAGAGATGCGACAGGTACGATGCGACAGGCGCCATTTTCTAGTTACGCTGTGGATCTGACTAGTGTTGGCTTAGGTTGCTACGGTCGGCTGGAACGTTGTAAAACAAAGCAAGAAACTAAAACTTAGGACAGCGTAATACGCTTATTTCTACATTTAATGATTATTTGATGTGTATGAAGCTTGTAAATGCTTCTTAATTTTTTTATTGCTATTCACTCAATGCTCACTTGGAAGGTGCTGTGATCGACATCATCAAGTCAAATGTCATTCGAATCGCTTTGGACGTGTAGCAGCGCCGGCAAAACATATGTCATTCGAGAACTACATGGTTTTCACACGAATGCTACCAGACCCTATACACAAGGTATGTGTGCGCATTCTTCATTCTATCAATACACACTTAAAACGTAGTCGTGAGTACCTACTAGTAGGACACCCTGACTCCAATGAAAACTCTCTCGCAACAAATCAAACTGCGTCGTATAACTGCCTGAAGCGTAACCCTAACCTCAAAGTTTGGTAAAGAACAACTCTCAGCTCAAAAGATCACATGATCCTTAAGCACTCACTATAATTAACAAAATAAAGGGAATAAACCTCTCGTATTACTACACGCTCGTTTGCTGAATGTAGCTTCATGTCAGCCCATTTTTAAATGAACGCTCAGGACTTTGCTGTGTGCCATAGCACGACATCATACTGTCATTCAAAGAACGCTAGTATACCGACACACATCTAATCATAGGCCATTTCCCTGTAACTCAACTAAGCTCAACTTAACACGTGTCTGAACCTAAATGTTCACAAAGAATAACACGCAAAGAAAATAACACTTAATGCCGTACACGTCATGAGCGCGTAACAAAACCAGCGTAAGTTTTGTGCAAAAAAAAAAAAAACATGTACCAAACGATTCTCAAACATGAGCATTTTCGCTTGTGGTTTTATTCTGACACATTTATTAACAATGCTCATCTACTCTCTTAAGACGGCCGACAACTTCGCGCTACACACCAAAAGGTACGAAGCATACAAACCATGGCTCCGCTCGACAACGCTACCATGCTTTCGAAATTAGCGGGGTGTCCATATCTGCCTTCATGGCAAACGTGCTCTTACATAAAAAATTGGCAGATCCCACGTACAGTGGCAATCGATAATATGCGAAGCATGAATGAGGAAGGTTGATATGTCACTTTAAAATCAGCACAACGTTACGAAGGGGAGGAAAATTATGCCGTACATTAATTACTTCCGTGTCATGATTATCATGTTTGCATGTGTCGTTTACCTTCATCTATTCCCGTCACGTGGTACCAAATTTAGTATATGTGGAGCTACTTTGTCATCATTGACGTCACGTAACGCCAAATTTGGTATTGGTGGAGCTAGCGAAATGGCCGAGAACGTATCATAAAGGGCCCAATATACTACAACGTAACGTTGACGCGCGCGAACGCTGGCCACAGCGACGCTACGTTAGCAAAACGCGAGAACTCTATAGTCTGACGGCAGGCGCTACCAGCGTCCGTCGGCGTGGCCCGACGGCAACGGGCGCCAAATGCAACATGCTGCATTTCGGATTTCGCGCCGATGCGTTACCCAGACAGCCCTGCGTCGGCCTCTTTTTGTGACGGAGGGACGCTGGACGCGCTGAAACGCGCATGCGTCAAAGCAACATATGGCAGGACCGGCGCCGTGGCAACGCAGGCGTGACCGCACCGAGGAAGATTCAGTGATGTCCTGCCAGACAACTAGAAGTCACTTTAACTATATTACTTTGTCGTGTCCCTCCGTTAAATTTGTATTCATACAAGGCTGGTCTGGTTAATCTCTTCTACGCAACTTTTGTTTAGAACTCGAAACAATAAAACATTATTTTTTATGTCACCGGTACAGACTACGAACAAAAAGACTACTTGATATCCCGTTCTTTAAGCTGGGGCTGAATTGGACAAGTGACAATATACTTTCGGTGCTTCAACTTTGGGCTTCAGCCATCAGAATGTTTTGATGCCGTTACGAAACAAAACGAATGAGAGTTGAACTGCCTGATTGTGTCCGATTAGTGCATCAATAGCTTAACATTTAAAAAATAGTTATATTTACTGTGATTTTTATTAGTATGAAATATTTTTAAGCATGTTCAATGTTAGTCAAGACAATGATTATTGTCTCCCCTCTTAATGGGCGAACAACATTTAGAGGAGTCTTTTTCTTTTACGTACATTATTCTTTTCATAAATATTCAATATTGAAAACACCTAACTCAGGTAATCAGTTCTTGGCCGATCATACGGAGCGATTAGGGCCATATTTAACGCGCCATCATCATCATCATCAACAGCCGGATAACGCTTTCTATGCCGCCTGGCTTGCCTGATGTTTGCCTGCTTGGAGGGTCTGGCCGAGGATTGAGTAGTTCTGATTGAATTTTCATCTTGATAGGCGTTTCACTAGTGTCCCATTTGATTAGCGAGTGTGTTTTTGGATAGTAAAGCCAGACAGATGCCACCTTCCTCACCTGGGCCAGGGGCTTATTTTAGGGGCGAAGCTCCTTAAGCCGTAGGTCATGTGTCCGCGATGTATGAAGTAATAGTAGTAGTCTTCGTAGCAGTAGTAGGTAGCCATCTCTCGTTTATTCCTTGGAATGTCCACAGAGGTCCGACAGCTCGTCAAGGGAGACATTCTCTGCTTCTAGTCTGACCAGCTCTGTGTTCGAGACCTACTAAAATGCTCGATGTGCGCTACCAACCCAGAGAGCGCATTCAAACCACCTCATCTAGCTTGCGCCAAAGGCCCCGTTCGAGGCGTCGATGTCAACTTGACTCCACATGAGATACTAGATATGTTTTCCGAAGTATATAGGTGCGATAGCGGTTTATAGATGTTGTCGAGTTGTGGCCAACAACAAGGTCCCAACTGAGTCAGTGACTATCACATTTGCCGGGTCAAGTCGCACAACCAAAATCAAGGCGTCACCTTCAATATACAGACTATAGCCGCTATTAACTCGTCCCCTACAGTGTATAAAGGGTTGGTGCTATAGGCACACAGTGAATGCAGGTCAGTACCTAGATGCAGAGTTCGTGGTGAGACGCCCAACTCAAGTGACTGTAGTAGTAATGAAGAAAAGTACTGTCTTTGCCATGAAGCACACTGTGCTGATAACCAAAATCGCTCAACCAAGACACGCGAAATCCAATTTTTGAAATTGTCGGCAGAAGACGATGCTTCTGAAAGGATGCCATCGCTGAAATTCAGGCCAGATCTCAATGGTACGCCGGTGCAGCAGCAGCCTTAACATAGCAATGGAAGCATCACTTCCCCTGTCAATTGCGGACATGATCGAAAAGGCTGCGGATAAGGCTATGCAACGCCTTGCTACCACCCTGTGTGAGTCTCTGTCGCATATTATAAACAAATGGCACAAGTCTATGGAGCGCAGATAGCTATAAGTACGGCTTAACAAAGTGCTGAGTCTGCACACTCGACAAGTGAGGCAGACTCTGAGATAACTCCGTCAATGCACAGTCTGCAGGGCCCTCTGGCGAAGACATTCAGAGGCAATGCGATGGCACACAGAAAGTTTCTCAATATACAGAGGATATGGACGTGGACCTCAAATGCCTGATGCGTTCTAGATACCCTGCATAAAAAAAATGTGGCTCGCCGAACCATGTAAACAGGAAAACATACCAGGAAGACAACCTTTCAAAAACTGATTTTATAAAAAAAGTATTTTAGATAAGGTAGTTGCCGAAACAATTCTCACGAAATCATGGAGTCTATCAAACTTATACATCGGAATCAACGATCTATTCATTAAGTCAAAACAGATCTATCGCGCTTGTCTTCCTAATTCGATCCGGCTATTATTTCATTGCTGAAAACTTGGCTTTCTACCACATCACTTGTTTCAACTACCCAACTTTCAATATTTTCGACTGGACCGACCATCCAAAGGCGGAGGTTTAACGTTTCCTTTAAACAATAAAGTTGGTTTAAAAGTTAAAATCTCATACATATGTATGTCGTCTGAATGCGAAATTTTTGCGTTACATATTACCCTGCCAGGTGTCACAGAACGAGCGCTCAAAATGGGCGCGCCGCCAAATTCTTGCGATAACGCGCCGGAATGACGCCGCGAGGTCAACGGGAAAAAAAAAAGAAAACAAACATCTAAACGCTCCCCGGGCGCGCGACGCTCTCCCCTCGGAAGCGTGGCTTCGCCGATGAGCCTCCTCACCCCACAGCGGCGGCCGGGCAAGCACTGGAAAGTTCTAGAAGGAAAGGGGCGTGTTCGGCCGGGTTGAGTCATCGGTCGGGGACGGCCCTCGTACAGTCTCGTGCCTCTCCCCAGCCTTCGCTGCGTATCGCGCCGACGAAATGACGAGAACTTTCTGGAATGTCGCGCGGAAGGTATTTAATCGAGCAGCCGAGACGAGAGAGCAGGAGAAGACGGAAGTTAGCGCCAGAGCGCGTAGGGTATACCGCCGTGTAGTCGGCGAAGGTTTTGTCCGTAGAGACAAAGCGGGAGAAGAAGATGATTTCCACCTGAGGGGTGACGACTCGAGCTACAGGCAAGAGTGTGTGTTTACCGCTATCGAGCGAAGACGCGTGGCAACGGCTGCGTGTGTGAAGCCGACGGGTTTCCGGCGAAGAAGTTTGAAGCTTGGAGAGTGGCCAATTGAAGACGCGAGGTTTCTTGGAAGAGAAACTTCGAGGGCGCGGAACGACAACAACGCTGGACTTTGAGTGAGTGATTCTCGGAAGAGTATCATCCAGACTTTTGTTCCAAGAACTTTGGACTGGACAGGTTTTCTATCTCTTTAGTCTTTAAGTGTCTTGGTGGTTCAATGCATGCGACTGCATTGTAGTGCGTATTGTCACGGGGTCGTGACGTGGCCGAAGACAGGAGACTTCGTTTTGGGATTTAACTGTTTATTTGGGCGAACCTGTGCCCGGTAAACGGAAAGTCCAATTACAGCAGCAGTCTCGCACAGATAGCAGTCTCGGACTGATAGCGGCGAACGGAGCGTCGGCCTTCGATCAACAACTGACAAGCGGCGAAGCGCGTCGGCATTTATACTCCCGCCGTCGAATGTTCTAGCGCTACCGTTGGCGGCGGCGTACGTTCCAGAACAATCTGTACCATTCGCACAGTGGGCGTGATCTTATCGAAATGATCTACTACAGTCCGGAACCCTCTCGAAAACTGCAGGCGCGGTTTGCGCTGAGAATCGTGTGGTGTTTTGGGACGATAACAAAAGCTTGGAAAATGGAACGTGGCATTGCCCCCCTCTGAAAAAGGCATCGTCTCGATGCTTTAACTAAAGATGAAGGTACAATAATAATGCAAGAAAGTACAATGAATAAATTATAATACAACAATTATACAAAAAAAGCACTGTTTCAGTTTGTTAACGCGCATGAAACGGCTTTAGGCGTGCGACATGGACGACTTCAGGTCGCGATCGGCGTCGTTGAGAGTTCGTGATGCCGTCGGGGACAACCTCGTAATCAAGTGGGCCGAGACGTCGAACCACCCTGTACGGTCCGAAGTACCGTCGCAGAAGCTTTTCACTTAGTCCACGTCGGCGTATCGGCGTCCACACCCAAACACGTTCACCGGGCTGGTATTCCACGAAGCGTCGTCGAAGGTTGTAACGGTGGCTGTTGGTCGTCTGTTGATTCTTGATACGGAGCCGCGCAAGTTGTCGGGCTTCTTCGGCGCGATGAAGGTACTCGCTCACATCGAGGTTTTCTTCGTCGGTGACGTTGGGTAACATGGCATCGAGCGTCGTTGTCGGGCTCCTTCCGTAGACCAATTTGTATGGAGATATTTGCGTCGTCTCCTGCACCGCCGTGTTGTATGCGAAGGTCACATACGGAAGAATGGCGTCCCACGTCTTGTGTTCGACATCGACGTACATTGACAGCATGTCGGCGATCGTCTTGTTAACCCTTTCGGCCCTGGCGGTGTCAATTGACACCACCGCACAAAATTTGCCCTAGTATCTCAGAAACATAACCAATACTGCTCATTCTTGGGGGCATAGTTCTTCAATGATCCCCACTGCAATTGACATCAATATTGCGGCACGTTTGTGGAGGTAGCAGCCACAAAGAAGAAGAAGCGTGACCGAGGTCTTCCGTGAAGCCGAGGCGCCTAAGTTGAGGCGGGTAAGCACCATTTTCGGGACGACGTACCGAAGCTGTTTCAGTGAGTATTAGGCTGAAAAGTAAGACGTTGGTTTCCATTTTGTGTGCACCATTGATTGGCAGAAAAAAATAAGCCACTTTTTTCATTTTCAAATCACAGGGCCCTAATTACCTAATTTGATGCCATGTTAATTAATCCGAAAATGCTTGTACCAGTGGCTCAATTTTTTGTTTGTGGTCTTCTGAGGTCCCAACTACTAGAATAACGCACACAAAAAGTGTATCTGACCAAAATAAAAAATCCAGGGCTGAAAGGGTTAAGCCGCTCGGTGAGGCCGTTGGTCTGTGGGTGGTACGCTGTCGTCCGGCGGTGGTTTGTTTGGCTGTATGCCAAGATCGCTTGAGTTAAGTCGGCAGTGAATGCCGTTCCTCTGTCGGTGATAAGGACCTCAGGGGCGCCGTGACGTAGGACGATATTTTCGACGAAGAACTTAGCTACCTCGGATGCACTGCTTTTTGGCAGGGCTTTTGTCTCGGCGTAGCGGGTGAGGTAGTCGGTAGCTACCACGATCCACTTGTTTCCGAAAGCCGACGTCGGGAACGGCCCCAGTAGGTCCATACCAATCTGCTGGAAAGGTCGGCAAGGTGGATCTATTGGCTGCAGAAGTCCCGCTGGCCTTGTCGGCGGTGTCTTGCGTCGCTGACAGTCCCGGCATGTCCTTACATAACGAGTGACGTCGGTGGTAAGACGCGGCCAGTAGTACCTTTCTTGTATCCTCGCGAGCGTGCGAGAAACACCGAGGTGCCCTGCCGTCGGATCGTCGTGCAGGGCCTGCAGGAGTTCTGGTCGCAGAGCTGAAGGCACCACAAGGAGGTACTTAGCCCGAAGCGGTGAAAAGTTTTTCTTTTGTAGAAGACCGTTTCGTAGAAAAAAAACGACGCCAGTGCGCGCTTGAATACCTTCGGGACTTCGGCGGTCCTGCCTTCGAGGTATTCTATTAGGGCCTTAAGTTCCGGGTCGGCCCGCTGTCGTTCAGCGAAGTCGTCGGTAGTGATCGTTCCCAAGAAGTAGTCGTCATCCGGGTCGTCCGGTAGCGGTTGGTCGACAGGCGCACGAGAGAGACAGTCGGCGTCGGAGTGTTTTTTGCCGGACTTGTAAATGACAGTAATGTCATATTCTTGAAGTCTCAGGCTCCATCGTGCGAGGCGACCTGAAGGGTCCTTCAAAGTGGCTAGCCAACACAAGGCGTGGTGGTCGCTCACAACTTTGAAGGGCCTTCCGTAGAGGTATGGGCGAAATTTCGACGTAGCCCAGATGATGGCGAGGCACTCCTTTTCTGTTGTGGAATAATTTGCTTCTGATTTGGATAGCGATCGGCTGGCGTAACTAATAACCCTTTCAAGTCCGTCAGCCCTCTGCACAAGAACGGCGCCAAGACCTACGCTGCTTGCGTCCGTATGTATTTCTGTCTCGGCGAATTCGTCGAAATGGGCAAGTAACGGAGGCGTCTGGAGGCGATGTTTAAGTTCCTGGAAAGCGTGTTCCTGTGGCGTTTCCCACTTGAACTCCACGTCGGCCTTGGTAAGGTTAGTGAGAGGATCGGCGATGCGGGCGAAGTTTTTCACGAACCGCCTATAATAGGCGCACAGGCCCAGAAATCGGCGCACGGCTTTCTTGTCAGTGGGCGGCGGGAAGTCGGCGATGGCGGCTGTTTTCCGTGGATCAGGACGAACTCCAGACTTGCTGATAACGTGCCCCAGAAACAAGAGCTCTTCATACGCAAATCTGCACTTTTCTGGCTTCAGTGTGAGTCCGGAAGTCTTGATGGCTTGAATTACAGCTTCAAGGCGCCGAAGATCCTCGTCGAAACTCGAGGAAAACACGACGACGTCGTCCAAGTACACAAGGCAAGTCTGCCACTTCAATCCTGCCAGTACTGTATCCATAACGCGTTGAAAAGTTGCAGGCGCTGAGCAAAGGCCGAAGGGCATCACCTTAAACTCGAAGAGGCCGTCCGGTGTTATAAACGCCGTCTTCTCTCGGTCTCTTTCGTCGACTTCGATTTGCCAATAGCCAGTCTTAAGGTCCATTGACGAAAAGTACTTGGCGTTATGGAGCCGATCAAGTGCGTCGTCTATTCGTGGGAGAGGATACACGTCCTTTCTTGTGATTTTGTTCAGGCGGCGATAATCGACGCAGAAACGTAGGGTCCCATCCTTTTTCTTCACTAACACCACGGGGGATACCCATGGGCTCTTGGACGGCTGGATAATGTCATCCCGCAGCATTTCATCAACTTGTCTCTTCATGGCCTCACGTTCTCGCGTCGAAACCCTGTACGGACTCTGACGGAGTGGTCTGGCATTTTCTTCGGTTATGATGCGATGTTTTGTGATTGGAGTCTGCCGAATTTTCGATGACGACGAAAAGCAATCTTCGTATTGCAGGAGCAGGGCCTTGAGCTGTTCTTGCTTATCGTTCGGAAGTCTGGGATTGACGTCAAAAGCTATGGGAGGGGCTTGGTTCCTCTGAGCAGGTGCCGCAGAATCGGCGAGGGCGAAAGCACTGGTGGCTTCGACAATTTCTTCGATGTATGCGACCGTTGTTCCTTTGTTCACATGTTTGTACTCATTGCTGAAATTTGTGAGCATAACCGTTGCTTTGCCTCCCCGCAGCTCTGCAATTCCTCTTGCGACGCAAATATTTCGGGTGACCAACAGATGCTGACTGCCTTCAACGACGCCTTTGAAGTCAGGTGATTCAGGAGCGCCGACTGAAATAATGACGCTTGAGCGAGGCGGAATGGTGACTTGTTCTTCCAGCACATTCAAGGCATGGTGTCCAGACGGCGTGCGCGGCGGTAGTGCTTCTTCTGTGGATAACGTTATCGACTTTGTTTTTAGGTTGATTACAGCACCATGGAGGCATAAGAAGTCCATGCCAAGGATGACATTTCTCGGGCAACGCTGTAGGACCATGAAGTCTGTAGGATAAATACGGCCGTTAATGGTGACTCTCGCTGTGCAGATTCCTGCAGGCGTTACGAGATGACCTCCGGCTGTGCGGATTTCAGGGCCTTTCCAAGCTGTCCTAACTTTCTTTAACTTCGCGGCGAATGACCCACTGATGACAGAATAGTCGGCTCCAGTATCGACGAGAGCGGTCACACTGTGGCCGTCGATAAGAACGTCGAGGTCGCTAATTCGCCGTCTCGCATTACAGTTAGGGCGTGGCGTCGGGTCACGGCTGCGTCGGCTTGTTCCGCTGCTTCCATGTTGCGTCGTCAGGCCACCTTCAGTAAGTGAGCTTTCGCCGTCAGGGCTTTGCCTGGTTGGCGTTGTGTTCGGAAAGCTCCGTCGCGGCGTCGTCGTCGTCGGAGGATCTTCGGTAGTTCGTCGCACAGCAACCGCACCTCCACCGGTTGCTGCCCTTAGTTTCCCGGATACGGACTAGGAGACCGGCCCCGCGTTGGGCCAGAGTACTGTCGGTGGTGCGGTGACGTGCGGCGGCTGGGCGACGGCGAACGCGAAGGGCTTCGTGGTGTCCACCGAGTTCCTGTCAGGTAGGCGGCGATGTCACGTGGTCGTTCTCCTGGCTGCGGACGTGGTGCATCGACGGCGAAGCCACGCAGTCCCATCTGTCGGTACTGGCAACGGCGGTAAGTGTGCCCGGCCTCGCCGCAGTGGTAGCACAGTGGGCGGTGGTCAGGGGTGCGCCAAACGTCGGTTTTCCTCGGCGCACTGCGCTGGCCCTCTGGTGAACGGTAGGTCGTCGGTGTGGGTGGTGGCGGCGGTGGTGTCTGGCGACGGAAGTGCGACGGGGCGGCGTTTTGGCGTGGACGGGGAGGAGCGTTGTGGCGCACTGCAGCGGCGTAGCTCATAGTTTCTGGCTCGGGCAGCGGTGTATGGGGAATTCGAAGTGATTGCCGAACTTCTTCTCGCACAATGTCGGCGATCGAATCCACTTGAGGTTGCGCCGAAGGCAACAGTTTGCGCAGCTCTTCCCGCACGATCGCTCGGATCGTTTCACGCAGGTTTTCGGAGTCACTGGTTTGAGCAGCAGCGCATTCTGGAGTCAGGCGACGATTATACTGTCTGGTGCGCATGTCAAGGGTTTTTTCGATGGTGGTCGCCTCGGATACAAATTCTTGGACGGTGTTCGGTGGATTCCTCATTAGTCCCGCGAAGAACTCCTGTTTGACCCCTCGCATGAGGAAACGAACTTTCTTCTCCTCAGCCATGTCTGGGTCAGCGTGACGAAATAGGCGGGTCATCTCCTCTGTGAAAATTCCAACCTTCTCATTCGGTAGCTGAACCCGGGTCTCTAGTTGAGCAGCGGCCCTTTCTTTGCGAGCGACGCTCGCGAACGTTTGCAGAAATGCGCCGCAGAAGACATCCCACGTTCGGAGCGTGGACTCACGATTCTCTAGCCAGGTCCTTGCGGTGTCTTCCAGGTAGAAGTACACACGCCGGAGCTTTTCTTCGTTGTCCCAGTGGTTGAGGGCGGCCACACGGTCGTATGTTTCTAACCAGGACTCCGGGTCTTCGAACGATGACCCATGGAAAATTGGTGGTTCCCTGGGTTGATGCATGACCATGGTGGGCAGGGATGCGGCGGTTGTCATTGTCGCTGCAGTCGCGGTCATGGCCTTGGTCTTCCGCGCCTTGTCTTCTAGAATCCCGTACTCCGGTGGTAGCCCTTGCTGTCGGCGGCTTGTTCGCTGCTCCTGGTTGGCGTCGGTGTCTTCTCCGCGACGTGGGCTGGGTTCACGGCTTGACGGGGGCGTGCGGTACATGAACGAAGCAGCACCTCCACCAGATGTCACGGGGTCGTCACGTGGCCGAAGACAGGAGACTTCGTTTTGGGATTTAACTGTTTATTTGGGCGAACCTGTGCCCGGTAAACGGAAAGTCCAATTACAGCAGCAGTCTCGCACAGATAGCAGTCTCGGACTGATAGCGGCGAACGGAGCGTCGGCCTTCGATCAACAACTGACAAGCGGCGAAGCGCGTCGGCATTTATACTCCCGCCGTCGAATGTTCTAGCGCTACCGTTGGCGGTGGCGTACGTTCCAGAACAATCTGTACCATTCGCACAGTGGGCGTGATCTTATCGAAACGATCTACTACAGTCCGGAACCCTCTCGAAAACTGCAGGCGCGGTTTGCGCTGAGAATCGTGTGGTGTTTTGGGACGATAACAAAAGCTTGGAAAATGGAACGTGGCAGTATCGTTGTCTGTGTCCGTTGTTTTGAGTGTGGCTGATTGTACTGTGTAGTACGTTGTTTGATTGGTGACGTTTTGTATGTAACTATTGTGGAGTGTGCATTCTTGTGTATTGTTTTCGATATGCCATTTTTGAGAATATAATATTTGTTTTGTTTATCAACTCTCGGCTCTGACTTGTTCTTTGGGCCACAGCCGGCGTCCGCTGGCGCGCCAAAAAGGACCACTTCTAAATTGTCCACGCTTTCGTGGTGCGGTTCGGGGGGCCAATACTTCGGCCCTTGGAATTAGCCCGGCGATCGCCTCCCTAATTAACGGGACCTGTGTGTGACAATTAATCTGGCGTCCACGACAGGACCGTTTGGTGCACAGTGTGCCCAAAGTAGTGAGAAAGAGCCTCGAGTTGTTGATAGTGCTATCGGAACGATTTTGTGTGTTGCTCAGTGTTCTCGTTAACGAGTGCAGGGGAGTGTTCCGATAGACTGATTTAGGCAGATACTTTTTACACGCGGCAAGGTTTTATTTGCGAGACACAATGGATCTCGAAAAGTTAGTCGCTCTTGGTGAGAAGATGGGTCTTTCTGGCGCCGAACTACGGAAATGGGTAAGCCAGAAGGAGAAACAGGCGGTGGAGAGAGAGAGGTTGGCAGCTGAGAGGGCCAAGGAAGAAAAAGCAGCTGAGTTGGAGAGAGAGAGGTTGGCAGCTGCGAGAGAGAAAGAAGAAAGAGAGGCAAAGGAGCGACAGCTGAAAGAAGAAAGAGAGCAGCAATTGAAGTTGGAGCTGGAGAGAGAGAAGTTGGCAGCCGAAAGGGCGAGAGAAGAAAGAGAAGCGAGGGAGCGACAGCTGAAAGAAGAAAGAGAAGCGGAGATGGCTGAAAGGGAACGGCCGCGGCAGCGCGAAATTGAACTCGAGCGGCTCCGTTTGCAACAGCGAAGCGAAACTCCCGTCCAAGCTAGAGTCGAAAGCAGCGAACGGGAAGATCATGGCTTCCGCTTGAACCCAAGCAAGCTACTCGTAGCGTTTGATATAATGATCGTATAATGTTCAACATCGCTTGCCCCGTTAAACCATCATGTTCCCATGCCCGGATCATTATAAATTATTCATAATTTAATGACGACCTAAAAGCTGCTTCAGATTCTCTTTCTCAATACGGCGATGACTCTAAAGCTACGGAATTAAGCGCAGTAATTAAAAGGGCGTACAAAAAAAGTTGAATTTGCTGTTCAGTCAGCGAAGAGAGGACCCTATAGCCCATGGTGGAATTCCGACTTCTCTCGTGATCACAGACGGCGACAGGCAGCTTGGAAGAACCTAATTCATAAGCAGGCCTTCAAGAACTGGTCATGTTATAAACTTCATTTAAACGCACAGTGACCCAGGCTGAAGAAGAGTATGAAAACAGACATCTCAATTTTCTTTCAAAACCTAAAAATAAGAAAGCTTTATCTCGGTATATGCGATCTCGAAAAGTCTCGCCGTCTTCGGTAAATACTGATTATGAAAGGCTATCATTGTAAGAAACGATGAGCTCCTTAGTGTCAATTGGCAGAGGTCTAGAAATTAAGTTTACTTCGACTATGGCTTTCAACTGGCGAAAGTCTAGCATGAGCGCCTACTTCGAAAAGGTAACACTGCCTGAAGCATAAAAAGTGTGTCGAGATTTACCCTCGTCAGCTCCTGGTCCTGATGGAATCACAGTTCCTATGATTAAATTTTTATTCAATCTATCGCCCGGTGACGTCCTCAATTTTATAAACTACTCAAGAACGCCTGGATAGTCTAGTGGCTAAGGTACTCAGCTGCTGACCCGCAGGTCGCGGGTTCGAATCCCGGCTGCGGCGGCTGCATTTCCGATGGAGGCGGAAATGTTGTAGGCCCGTGTGCTCAGATTTGGGTGCACGTTAAAGAACCCCAGGTGGTCGAAATTTCGGAGCCCTCCACTACGGCGTCTTATAATCATATGGTGATTTTGGGACGTTAAACCCCACATATCAAAAGAACGCCTGGATATCTTATGACTGGAAAATAGCTAAGGTAATTCCATTACTAAAAAAGCAAGGATTTGATTTCAGCATAGAAAATATGAGACCCATCTCGCTAACTTCTAACATGGTCAAACTCGTGGAGAGGGTCCTAAATGACCGAATAAATGTCTGTATGACAAATAAGTTAATAGTAAAGCCAAACCTAATTGGTTTTTGTAGTGAATGCTCAATTTGGTGTCCTCATGCGGATTTAGATAGTCGAATACAGCTTGCTCATAAAAAGAAACAATACGCCGCGTTAGTAACTCTCGACATAGCTAAAGCGTCTGACAGTGTCGAGCCCTCCATTTAGCAGAATTCTTAAAATCAAGAGAATGTTATTGTGTGAAGGATTGATGTTGTTCACATAAATTCAAACAGAAACGTGGAGTTCCCCAAGGGGCTGTCTCATCTCCAATATTATTCAATATACCGATGAGCTCTATCCCAATTGACCCGAATGTCAGTGTCTGCATTTACGCCGATGATATCGCGTTCTTCGCTGCAGACAGTGACATTTACTCATCGCACTAAACATCGCAAAGATATATTAATACTTTAGAAGTTTCGTTGCAGTCAATTTTATTATTATTAAACATCAGTAAAGTGGTGGTGTTTCCCACAGCATATTCGATTTCAATTTCTTTATAACAATCAGGAACCTATTCCACAAGTGGATTTAGTCAAGTACTTAGGAATGATTTATAATGAAAAGCTTAACTCCATGGAGCCCACACATAGAATATATAACAGCAAAGGCGCAACGGGCGTAAGTTGATTACACAGGCTAAGTAACAGAAAATACGGGCTCCGCAGAAACGCGATGTTAACGGTATGTACATGCAAGCAACATGGGAATTTGGGTGCGTATCATTCTCGGGGGACGCTGCTTACAAAAATAAATCTCTAGTAATGTTATTAAACAACATGGGATGTGTGACAAACACCTACAATTACAGCAAGGCATTCCTCACAGAAAGGCAGGCTTCGATAAGCGTAGCACAATTCACGTCAGACGCTTTTGAGATGCCAAACAAAGGTACCCCTCAAGGAACCATCCTCTCTCCCCTGCTCTTCAATATCGCCATGTTAGGACTCACGCGAGCTCTGGATGGAGTTCCGCAGTTAGGATACACTCTCTATGCGGATGATATCACCCTATGGGCTACGCGTGGATCTCTAGCTAACAAAGAGCAGACACTTCAAGAGGCTGCAACAGCAGTTGAAAACTTTGCGAAGGCAAGCGGGCTCAGCTGTGCCCCAGAAAAATCTGAAATTATCAGGGTACATGGAAAAAGATACAAAAGTAACGGAAGCATTGACATACACATTGAAGGTGTCAAAGTACGTGAGGTGACCGTCGCACGTATTCTGGGTTACTGGGTTCAAAGTAATGGACGAGCGAATCATACAATAAACATATTAAAATCAGCCACGAAATAAGTTGCACGAATGATTCATAGAATAACATACCACAAACAGGGCATGAAGGAAGGAGACACAATTAGATTAGTACAGGCACTTGTACTGTGTAAGGTTACGTATAGTCCACCTGTCTACGTGTTAAACAAATCAGAAGAACAAACCATCCAGTCTATAATTAGGGGCGCCTACAAAGTGGCCATAGGGCTACCCGTAAGCACACCAACCCAGAAGCTTTTGGACCTCGGTATATATAATACATACCCTGAGCTAAAGACAGCGGTACTGACTGCGCAGAGAGATCGTCTAAGTCAAACGAAAGCGGGGAGAGAGATACTTTCTAGGGTGGGCTTTCCGCCATACCCCCAGAACATGGACGAGGTTCTCGTAGAAATCCCGGATCCCGTCCGCAGCAAGATCTCGATCTCACCGCTGTCCAAGAACATGGACGTAAAAACAAACAGAAAGCGCAGAGAGGAGAGAGTGCGATGGCTCCGAAAAACATTCAAAAACAAATCAAATGTTTTGTATGTGGACGCTTCGAGGTACAATTTTAGCGGTAAGTTGCATCAGTACTTAGCAACGACAACTGCATGGTGACATGTGCATCACTGTACACGTCCTCGATCGCCAAGTCGGAATGATTTGCCATTGCCCTTGCAATCAAAGCGCAGGAACAAAGAGATGAACCGCAGACAACTATCATTTCCGACTAGCAGGAAGCGTGCCGTTTTTTTTAAGAGGCCGCCTTCCGATAAAAATAAGCTAGTTCTTAGGCGGGAGCTTGACGAACAAATACAGGCTGATCTGGTGTCCAGGACACGCAGGCCTGGAGGACGACGAAAGTACTGACGCTTGTGCTCGAGGGCTCACGAACCGAGTAGAGCTTCGACAGCACATTCAATTCTTTGAAACACTCCAGGAGGAAGCTATAGAGGAGGATAATGACCCATCCAGAATGGCCCCTCGCGAAATTCTTGCTAACCAGCGAGGCATACGACAAAAATACAGCGCCCCCCACAAATCATTAGAAGGGGAGGACGCGATTGACCTCCGCCGAATTCAAACGGGAGTCTTTCTCAATCTTCAAAGGTTACACAAAATTTTTCCAACGCTGTATGGGCGTGCTTTTCCGTGGTGTGGCGGCTCGCCATCGCTCTACCACATTTCGTGGGGATGCCTAAAACGACCACCAAATTTAGATACCTTTTTAGGTCAGTACAAGCTTTGTAATACTTCGAGCAATGGGAGGCACAGCTCACCAGCTCTGACCCAAAGGTGCAGCTTGCACTTCTGCGTCACGTCAGACAGACGGCGGCAGCCAGTGGAGCCCTGGACTTGGGGCCCCACCCATCAAGCTCATGACCCCTGTCCCAAACCCTTGCAAATAAAGTTTTTCCTTCCTTCCTTCTAGTAATGTTAGAGTGAGAAGCCCTGCGAATATGCCTGGGACTTCCCAGGTTCATGGCAAATAATGTATTGTATCAGGAAGCGCGCTTTCTATCACTCTTCTGTCGATTCCGCATCCTAACGGTTCAGACCTTCTTCAAGTTCAACAGTTTACCGGCTCGAAGATCAGAGTTCGCATTTATCAGTGACCCTGACTCCTTCTTTCTTGCACATTGGCAACGATTTCATACACATCAGACAATTTTTGTTAAAAAGAAACTGGATAGCATAAATGTAGATATCAAAACGGTAATTGAAACTAATTCATCAACTCTCAACATTAAGATAGAATATGATGAAATCTTCCGCCCACAAGCCAAGTTGAAATCTCTCATATGTTTGAACAATACATTAAAAGATTGCCTGGTACATGTAGAAACAAATAACGTAATAGCTACAGATGCTTCTGTGAACAATGAAAAGGCAAGCGTGGGAATCGCCTCTGATTTCCTTGGCTGGTCTTTCTCAGTGAGGCTTCCACATTTCACTCCTGTATCTGAAGCCGAGCCAGTAGCCATTATTTTAGCACTTCGAAAACTTCCTACGACCGAAACCAGTGCAATCATCCTAAGAGATTCACTTTCGCTGCGTGCAGCTCTGACAACCTGAGAACAATCTTGTGCCCTATAGCAGCGTTTCGCACATTAGCGCCACCGCATTTTAAACTCCTGAAATTAGTGTGGGTCGCAGGTAACTAGGGGCTACAATTGAATGAACTGACAGATGCCTTGGCACGAGCATCACTTGATGGACTAACGATTTCGGTACTTCCAGAGTTGGAATACTTAGCAAGGGTTAAATATAGGAAATCCGCTGTTTTTACAGATAGTTTAGAAAATACCACAAGATGAACAGATTATCAGCACCTTGAATTTCTATAAGAATTTCAAAGGAGTCAGTGGAAAGAACTTGAAATTAATATCTCCAGATTCCGGTGCCGTGTTCCCCCATTCAATTTTTATTTACACAAAGCTGGGGTGACACTCTCCCCCCTTTGTCCGCTCAGCGAAGAATCGGAAACTGTTGAACATTATCTTGTCTGATGTCGTAACTACGCAGCTTTAGGAAAAGAGATCTAGTTATGCCGTTTGCGAAGCTCTATGTTTAAGTTTAACCACATAAACTGTTCTAAATTTTGGGGCCTCCGTTTCGGGGAAATTGCCACAGAGATGTACTTGAACGAAATTACACACCGCATCGGTGTGTAATTTCATTCACTCGTCGTCCCCGCGCGTGAAATGCCCGCACAACGCACAATGAACGGGTGCATCCGTCGAGCGAAACACGACACGACCACCGACGCGCCGGCGACGTGTTCGGATCCGCCGACCGTGCTGCGGAAGCATGCGGCCGAGCTGCGACGCTGGCGTTTCGACTCTGGCGGTGCTTCGGCAGACCGGCGCCGTGCTGCTCGTCGCGCTGGTGCTTCTTCAGTGCCAGCGCGGCGACGCTTGGCCGTACCGGCAACAGCGCAAGCGCACGGGGACGGGCACGCCGAGGAACGAAGAAGAGTTGCCCCTGTACCTGACCCCGTACGTGGTGCAGGGCAGGGTACGCGATGCCCGAGAGCGCAGCCGCGTCGGTGCCATGGCGGGCTCGCCGGACATCGAGAGCTACGCGGGATTTCTGACAGTGCGGGAGCGAGAACCCAACCACCTGTTCTTCTGGTTCTTCCCGGCCCTTGTGAGTACACCAGCCGGTAGTGACATGGCCAAAAACAGGAAGGTCTACTTGATGGGAAGGCGAAGGGGGTTCAACCGTATTTTCGTACGTGAGCCTGTATACGTGCTTGTATGTATACACAGACCAAATTGAAAAAGAA
Organism: Rhipicephalus microplus; assembly: GCF_043290135.1. NCBI lineage: Eukaryota > Metazoa > Arthropoda > Arachnida > Ixodida > Ixodidae > Rhipicephalus > Rhipicephalus microplus. The sequence goes on along the minus strand of NW_027464640.1, from coordinate 972,056 downwards.
AAAAATTGACGCCGAGGGAGGTTGAACACCCATCTATGCCAGTGACAGGAGGCGCCAGTCGAGGGTCATGGGAGGTCTGACAAAAGTGCACCTTTATAGGCGAGAGCAGAAACGTTGGAAAGCCTCACCTTACATAAAAACTAATTACATTGTGCTGGCGAATGCGCCGAGAAATTGTTTCCAGTGGTGAATGTGTGCTCCCTAGCTCCTACGTTCAGACACCGACCATTTGGGCCGGTGTATACCTGACAAAAAGTGAGGGAGACCTCATACACCACGTCAACCGAGTGATCTACCGTGTACATACGACGGAGCGTGTTCCCACACATGGAGGGCCTTCAGTGACCTAAAAATGCGTGGACACAGGCCGCCTACTTGCAAGGCGCAGGAGATACCCCAAGCGCGTTGTAAGTGATGGCCACATTCTTGAGGTCGTGAGATACGTTATCAACACAAGGTGCAACCACAAGTCTTCTGACCATGGACTGCCTGTTTTTTCTTGTGCCCTTCAACTTTTGAAGGATGGCTTCGGAAACGGAAACAACGAGAGAGCTAGGATAGTCAGCTGAATGCAGTCGCTAAACCTGATTCATGAAAGTATACTGCATGCTGTGAGAGAAATATTTCACCAGCGTACCTTCAAGACACATGGTGGCGATGGTACTTTTAAGAAGTTTAGAATTAACCGCATCGAGTGGTAAAAGTTCTTTCCGTGATCGTGAGGCCCAGCACACATTTCGTTCCGAGAAAATTATGTACAAGCCTAAAAACTGCAATTCATTGTCAGTGGCAAGCTCATGCGAGAACCATACGAAATTAGCACGTTATATGGAAACTGCCAAAATTTCATCCAGTGAGTTAAGTGTGGTCACAAAAGGGTTATTGATATCAATCCCTAAAATAGTCGGCAGATCCCACGTACGATGGGAATCGATGTTAATGCGAAGCGTGCGGAGGGTAGGTGACATGGTGTAATCTTTTTATTAAGTGACACGTTGCGAAATGATGCTAAATATATGCAAACGTTTACGCGCAGACATGTTAAACAGTCGCAGTTCCTCAGCTTTGGTAGAACAAAATCAGTCTGTAAGGGTAAGACTGTTTGACTATTGTGACAGTCTGATCACGACTTGAATAATGTGAGCATCCCGTCACGTACGTGGGATCTGCTTCTGAACACAAAGATGGCATGCTCAAAGGCTAATTAAAACTCCGTTTTCTGCAAAACAGGTTTTAACAACTGAAAACAGCTCTGAGTGCGACACTGAATAGAACAAATCATATGCATCTACCGAGAAGGCATTCGCGCAATCATGGAAAATCTGCAAGGCCTGCGTAACATCCCTCGAGTTTTTGACCATGAACAGATCTATACTATATTTACTGTATGCTAAGCTGCTTAGACGAAAATTCGCTTAGATGCAGCCGCCATGAGTCTCATTCACTCAGAATGCACCCGAAGGGCTTGAACACCTTGTGTGTTTTAACGCGGAAACACACAGACAACGTTGGTTGCTTAGAAGGGCTAAGGGGCCATCGACAATTTCGAAAGTTTTAGGTCCAAAGCCAAATCGTCTTGGCATTTACCTTGTTAGCTTGGGAGTTCACTGGCACGAGTTTTATTTAACCTTTGACAGTGCCGCAGGCGTTTTCCTTGGTAATTTGATGACTTTGTTAGAATTCTATTACGTCGTCACACTGTGCAGTAAATGCGAGAATACGTTATTGTTCAGGACGTCACATGTTTTAAAATCTGCAATACCTCTATTATCCACCTAATCACCTCGACACATTAACGCGCGAGTTGAGCAAATCACCCAGCTGATACATTTTTCGATCGCGGTGCATTTAAAATTGACTGGTAATGCCGTAGCGCACATGACACAATCTTGATTTTGCTGTTAAAACGGCCAAGTTTTATTAAAACCGAAGGAATACAATATTTCTAAAAACTATGGGCACACCTTTAATAACAAAAGCCCAGCTTTACTAAAGTTAGATGAACCTTTTAAGCATCGAAAAGTATGATTCCCAAAGGCTATATGCTTTTTCCTAAATGTGATTACAAATGCACCCCGGATCAATTTCGTGGAAAATGCATCACAAACTTCCATAAATAAAAAAAATATCAAAAGTCGTTTATCACCATCTCCCGACGACTTTTTAAAACCCAACAGTGGTAATCTTGAATGCGACAATAAATTGAATATATCTATAAATTTATTTTTTCACACTGAATCAGCATTAACTTACCTTCTTAGTAAAATATAGGCCATGAAATCGGACGAAAATTTCAACCACACAAAATTCAGCCACGTCTTTCAAATCTTGTATTTTTCAATGTTTGAAAGTTTCATGCAATAATAATCTTATAATTCGTATTGAACCTTTCTTGCAAGAAATGCTCCCATGGTCAGTTTCACTGAATATTGATGAAACTTTCAAACATCCAAGAATACCTATTTGGCGAGAATTGCACCCTTATTGATGTTGGATTGAAGCACCAAGAAATACAAGATTTCCGAAGGCCATTGACTTACCTTCCTCCCAGCGCAAGTCCCCGCCCAAGAGCCAGGGAACTCAGCCAGATTCTATTTATCCCATTTTAACATTTTTTCCTCTCTCTCTCTTTTACTGTCTTTCCATCCCCGATTCTTCCCCAAGCAGAGTCGGAAGTCAGCGCACCGGCCCGATTCTCTGCTTTTCAATAAAGACGCCTCTCTTTCTCTCTCCTCGGAGGTGCTGACTATTTATTACGCCTATTTCAAGAATGCGTTGAATCGAGCATTGGCTGTGCAACCATGCGCTGCGACCGGTTAATCGAATGCCAGTTTTTTTCACTCGCTTCTGATTAGATGTAACCTGAAAATTGGGGTGAGTTGGTGATGCACGGTGAACCACAGCGCAACACCGAGACGAGGACGATAAGAAGGACACACAGAGCACCGTGTCTGTCTTTCTTCCTATCGTCCTCGTCCCGGTGTTGCGCCGCGGTTAACTATGATAAACGGTTGGTTTGCATGATAAGCTTGGTTTTCTGGTCAAATGTTTTGAGACGGAGATGATTTATGGGGAATCCTGCTTCGCTGTCTGCTGAAGACATGCATGCCCTTACATGGGTTGCATGAAATGGTTGATATGAAACCAGAGGCAAGGAGGTCGTGTTATGCAGATATCATAGCACTCTCTGTGTCAACGCGTGTGCCACATCTGCACTGAGACTTGTTTCCGGACGAGCTCTTACCAGCAGTTATAGAGAGCACGCTTCTACTCTCCGCGCAGAAGAAGCACCCCGGCGGTCCGACTCCGCTCGTGCTGTGGCTTCAGGGCGGCCCAGGCGAGCCCTCAGTGTTTGGGGCGCTTGTGGAGCATGGTCCACTGCGCGCCGTCGCCGACGGCACGACGGCCTTCAGAGCGCACACGTGGGCCCAGGAGGCGTCGGTCGTGTACGTGGACCAGCCGGTGGGCACGGGCTTCAGCCACTCGCACGACGGCGTCGACGACCGCTGGTACTGCGCCAACGCCTCCGACGCAGCCGCTGACCTCTACGAGTTCATAGGCCAGTTCTGCGTCATCTTTGCCGAGTGCCACAACGCGGACTTCTTCATTGCAACCGAAAGTTACGCAGGTATACGGATGCGGTAGCCAGACATGGCAGCTATGCGAACAAGACTTAAGTCCTACATCTCTTAACTTCACGCCGCATCATAAAGCAAGCGACTCGTACAATAACAAGTAATTCATTCCGTGTTGTATACACATGTGTCATAAACGAGGAATTGAAATCTTCCTTTTAATAAGTTGGAATCCATGGGAAGATTGTGTTCGGAAACTAGTCCACAATACAAGACGCATTCCCAGTACAACAATCGATGTCCGATTTTTAGGGGCGAAGCTCCTTATAGCGGCACCCGTTCGTCCCGCGTCCCGTCGTAGTATGTAACCAGTCTTACGCTTTGACCTGCAAGGTGGTGCCGAGTATAACATTTTGACCTCCAAGGTGGTGCCGGTGAAAGATTTCTTCTGTGCGTTGTTGAACAACAATAAAAAGTGCTCAATGTACATGCCAATGACTGCTAATGGGGAATGAGAGAGAGGAGCATTCAGCTTTTAGTCAACGCGCACGCTGCGATCCCCATTAGCAGCCATTGGCATGTACGTTGAGCACTATCGGACAAGAAAGGGTTACTACATTATACTCCTGGGTGTAACCTCCTCAGTTTTAGAAAGGTTAAGCGAGCGTTGAGCCGCAGGGCCATGAATACAATGAACTAGTATATACCATGAATGAATTCGAGGTGGTCAAAGGGGGGAAGCAGGTACGAAGCGCAAGCCGTAAGAAATTAAAAGCTGCACCCTCCTGTCTCTCATTTCGCATTAGCAGCCACTGGCATGTACATTGAGCACTATCTGACTGAAAAAGTTTGCTACGTCATACTCGCTGGGCGTAACCTCCTTGGTTTTAGAAAGGTTTAGCGAGCATTGGGCCGCAGTGCCATGAATACAGTGAACTAGTATATACCATGAATTCAAGGTGGTTGAAGGTGGGAAGTAGACTCGAAGCGCGAGCCGTAAGAAAGTGTGCGTGTGCCACCTCTCGTTTAGTCCTTGGAATGTCCACTGAATGGCGGTGCTTCTATATGGGGAATATATGATAAAAATATGCGAGATGGTGGGGCTTGGAGTGTTGAATAGATGGACGAACGGACACACAGACAGATGCATGGATGGACGCATGAACGGACGCAGGGGCGGATGCATGAACGAACGCAGGGACGGGCGCACGAACAGACGCATGGACGGTCACACAGACGGACGCATGGACGGACGAATGCTTCGCCCCACCCTCCATCATTCACTCCGTGGATATGCTGCAAACTTTTTTTACACATTTGTGCTCTGCTCGCACACTTAGTTTCTTTGCGCCGATTACAGAATTATCAGGAACGCTGCCGGCTTTCGAACACCTGTGGAAGCCCGCTGTATAATAAAGAGGCCAAGTTCGAGCCCAGTTTTGCAGTGCTGCCACATTCAATGCTCGGTATAAAACCACGAGCACTGTACGATGAACATGTCCGCACGTTCGACGCTGTTTTTTTTTCAACTCACTAAGTCTGTACAGCCGCGCGTGAGTTAATTGTTTCATTGTATGCGGTTATAGTACGGTCGATGCGGTTGAAGTCGGCAAATACATATTATGTAGCCAGGGGAGATAATATGCCAATAATCCACCGACCTTTACGGTTATGACGAGACGGCCCTGTTGAGAAAGTTGTCCCTGTTGCACATACCGAACGAACTTTCGACCATTGCAGCCAAGTTCGCTTTGACACTGGCAACCATGATGAAGATGATGCGGGACGAAGACTCCCTTCCACGGCTCAAGGGCCTCGTCCTGGCCAGCCCGTTTGTGGATCCGGAGAACCAGCTGGACAATAGCGAGCTGCTGCACCAGACCGGGTTCTTGACCGACGCCCAAGCGTCGCTCCTCTGGGAGCAGTACAACCGAGTGGTCCGCCTCATACGCCGCGGTAACTACACGGCCGGCAAAGACCTTTTAGAGGTGATCTTAGGTAAGTTCCATCCGAGCATGACTAATATGTATATATACCTCCCTTGTCCACTGCCGGCCGCCATTCAGGTGCCAGCCGCTTGACCAAGACAGTTCACTGCGCGCCCTTCTTTGCTGATTTCCTTTTTCCTTCTCCCCCTTCGTGGCATATTTCTTAAATAACAACCACGTAGTGCTGCTACTAGTAGTGCAAAAAAAGAAAGAAATATAGGAAGCAAGGAAAAAAAGCGATAACGACAACAGGACTATTTGCAATATTTATAATGTTTACTGAAGGCCACGGGGCTGGGTTTTCTTGCACACCGTGTATATGAAAGCGGTACTCTCACGATAGCTTCGACTGGCTGTCCAGTTAAAGCGCACAAGTTCTCGTAAGCACAGGCCATTACAGTAAACCATCATCCTGAAAGCAGAGGAGGAGGAGAAAGGAAAGAAGGAGGGGAAGTTAGAGAAAGTGGAACGAAGTCGTTATGGCAGGCATGTCATTGAGCCCTCTCGATCTTCGCCGGGCGACACTCGATGGCCATCATCGTTATGACAGGCACTGGCGAAGGACGCCGTCGACCGTTCCGGCACGAGCGGCACGGGAAGAACCCTTTGTCACCTTGCGCCGCTGAGCGGTCGACCGCTCTTTCCGGAACGCCCAGGTGAATTGCGCGACCGCGGTCGCGTCACAACAATGAGGCTAGTCTCGAGAAAGTTGAGCGTCTTGCTTTGGCCTGCTAGCTGTTAAGTAGGGAGCTCTTCGTATGAGCTTTAGCTTCAACGCGCATGCCTGAAGGCGCTCACGTAGGCCGAAAACTTCAGTCTGGTAAACTTCAGCCAGAAACTAAAAAGAGAAACAAAAATACGAGGGTGACACGTACGCATCACACGTGAGTGGCAAGTGCAATCAAAGAAAGCAAATATTAACACCAAGAAGCTTAGGCCCAAATTTATACACACACCAAAATTCCGTGAAAGCGCCGTTTTGTATACATGCACAAAAATGAAAACACGCGCCCGCGATGGTAGAGACCAGGTATAACGGGTGCAGTGGCCGCGCGCGCATGTATATACCGTGCATTGAATTGCACAAAGAAGAAACGAAGTGTATGACTTGTTGCCAGATAGGCAAGTGTGTATATGCGCGTGCGTAATAGAGGTATACGTAGGTAGGTACCAACCTCTACTGACTCCCACGAAGTATTCATCCCCCAGTCTTCCTTGAGGGTGGCCTGCACTGCCGACCTCAAGCCACATCACCGCGTCGTGGGCCTTCTGGAGTGAGTGGCGTTGTTGGAACATGTCACGACTCGATTTTCTCTTCCTCCGCAGTGTGCCCTTTCAGTTGCTAGTTGGAGTTCGTGGTGTCCCAACACCTTCCCAAGTGGCCTTGTCTGCTCGAATCCGTCCTTTTGTCCCGAATCCTTTTATCATGAATATGTCCTTTTATACTAAATTATTTTTTTATGAATATGCCCTTTCATAATGAATTCGTAGCAACCAAATCAATGTTCAGTCGTGCAAGCTTCGCAGGTTTCACACATCTGAACAGAGTAAGCTTTCTGCGCCACTTTCGCCCTGAGCTGGCGCTCTCCTTCCTGCACAAATGAGTTTGTGGTAAAATCAATAAAGCCAAATAACGAGATCAACGTTTATGTTTATGGCAACCCTCTTACTAAAAGATGAAACACAGGGCAAATCGCGCTATGTCTCGAATTTACCCAGTGTTGCTGTTTCTTCGCTGAATTGTTGCCCCCGTGCTACAACGTGCGACAAATATACACGACTTCAATCCGTACCATCGAGAGTTTCTGCATGCGGCTGGTGGAGACTGCATGTCGTCATACAAGCGCTATTGACACCCGGCCAGAAAATACATAATATACGTATATACTGAAGTAGGACGCGACACAATCTCTTTCGTGCTCCTCCTCCTCCTCGTGCTCCTCCTCAGCCTCAAGCAAAATGCTTGAGGCCCATGCGCTTAGATTTAGGTGCACGTTAAAGAACACCAGATGATCACAACTTCAGGATCCCTCCAACGGCGTCCATCATAATCACATCGTGACTTTTGGACTTGAAGCCCTAACAATTACTATTCGGCGACACCTTTTGTATCTTTAAAGACGATAGTCTTTCTTGAGAACCTTCGAAGCCAAATTTTCGGTCTGTTTGTCTGTGCACTTCTCTGCTTGTCCGCGGTACCAATCCCCCTAATGACACCAAACGATACCTCACACGGCCAACCCCATCCACAGCGCCCACCAATACCACTCGTTTCACCGTTCATACTTGTGTGATCGCCAATTAAAAAGCAATTATTGCGCTTATCTGAGGCACCATAACAACACGTCGATGTTTTCTATGTGTGCCTTTATACTAGAGAAGGCACACGCAAGTAATTATAAGGACTGTAGCGTTTATCACGCTGCGCTGACGGTGCAACGCGATGCTCAAAAAGACAAGTGTGTCCAATGCTTTGCTAAGACGACGCGGTGATGGCACCTGCCCATCGCTTTGCGTTCTACTCCTTATCGCCTCCGAGACAGGCGTGCATCTTTATCCGCGGGCGTGCACGCCTTCCTTCGTTTTTGAAGATAACTGCCAGATGGCGCTCGTGTCTAACGTGCTTCGATGCGCTCGTTCGCCTTCGCTGCACGGATCGAGACTCTCTAACGCAGCGCTCCCAGAATACAATTCACGGATTTTCTCGCGCAGAACATCAAACAAACGTTTTATTCACTCTCTCCACACGCAAGAGTATCGTCTTTCGACGACATTTGCAGTTAAACATGCAGATAATGGGCAAATTCTTTTCAGTCGCACGCGTAACACAAGCAATGAAATAGCACTTAATAATTCATTGCAGACGATCTGCTCTTCGTTTAACACATATGGGTAATGAATTTGAACACGTCGAAAACTTGTTCTATATAAGTCTTAATATTTCGTAAGTAATGATTGATTGATATGTGGGGTTTAACGTCCCAAAACCATCATATGATTATAAGAGACGCCGTAGTGAAGGGCTCCGGAAATTTCGACCACCTGAGGTTCTTTAACGTGCACCCAAATTTGAGCACTCGGGCCTACAACATTTCCGCCTAATATTTCGTAAGTAACCTAAGTATTAGCATGTATTGTCACTCGTACAATATTCATCTCTTTGTAAATCACATACAATGTGTCGAATTCTCATCGTGAAATTTTACCATTCCTAACTCAAATTCGGAAGATTATATGTTGTGCTGACAAATAGAAACTGTTCATGCACCCATTCTCACATAGGCCGTGATGTGCCGGCCGCACATTAAAAAAATATAATAAACAGTCGCTTCTATAACCCCTTACTAATTTACTACACATTTCATGAAACCCAAATTAGACGCATCCATTCGTATACTGACCCACCTTATTCATACAGTTCCGCAGCGGTTTGCCCGTACGTGTCATTTGCGAAAGGCGTCACATATTTCAGACGGCAACCCGACCATCTCAACGACACTGTTCGGCAACCTGACGGGCCTGCGGCAGGCGTACAACCTGGACCTCACGTACCCTCCGGCCGTCTTCACCGGTTACGAGCAGTTCGTGGAACGGGCCGAGGTGCGTCGGGCCCTGCACGTCGGCCGCCAGCTGGTGTTCGCGGCCGACGGCGACGCTGTCACGCGCGGCATGTACGCCGACATCCTGGTCTCGTATAAGCATCAGCTGGCCGATCTGCTCGACCAGGACCTCCAGGTGATGACCTATGCTGTACGCGGTGGTCTACTTTAATGAAATGATGACACTTAGACTAGATAATCTAGCACAATAAGCCTGCACCGGGAGTATATCCGACGAGCGGGGTCACGTATTGTTTTCGGAGGAGTCTGGCCCTATCGTGGGATCTTTCTGTTGATGCTCACCGACGCTCTCCATGCGCACTGGGCAGGTGCAGCCACCAGTTATTTAAACGTTAATGTAACGAGGTGTACATTGCCAAGAGAGAGAGAGAGAGAGAGTGAGAGAGAGTGAGAGTGAACGTTTATCAAAGAATTGCCGGTTACTAAAAGTGGAAGGGTCCCTTATTCCGATAACTTTTTGGCCTGGACTCGCCACCAGGCCCGGGCGACAAGTTCGCCCTTGTAGACCAGGTCCATCTTGGAAATCGCTGTCTCCCATGCTTGTTTGAGGATGTTTGGGTCTGCGTGTGCTGCTGCTTGCAGCGTTGCGATGCATGCTTTGTATTTGAAATAGAGAAGGTGTGCGTCAGGGTGTTTTACACGTCTGTCATGTATACAGTGTGGGCTCGTGTAACGTGTATGACATCGGTCTGATACGGTGCAATAGGATGCCGCGTGCGAACGTATGTTGATGTGAAGTCGCCTTGTATAGACGGCATGCCTTCCTTTCAAGTGGGTTTTAGACGGCAAGTTAGTGGTACGGATTCTGACTGCCGGAATGCTTCTCGTCACCGCGACATACACAATACGTGAGAATGACGGCAGTTTACGCAAGAGGCTTCTCGGCTGTGCAGCACCCAGTGAACCAGGTCACGCTATATTAATTAGGTTCAGGCACGGCAGCCGCGTAACTATTACAGGTGTTGGTGTACGTTGGCCAAAAGGACCTGCTCACTCCCATGAGCTCTGTGGAGCGTTTCATGAAGACGCTTAATTGGAAGGGCCAGCGCATTTACTCCACCACGCCGAGGCTTCCCTGGCGATTGGGCACGGACCAAGTGCTGGGTTACTACCGCCACGTGCACAACTACACCGAGGTTGGCATGAGGCATCTTTTTTTGTTTTGTTTTGTTGTTTTTTTTTGTGGCACGAGTGTTACACTTGTTTCTTTCTCAAGCACTTTCTGTCTAGCACTTACTTCCGGTGTTAATAATATTCAAAAATCAATTCTTCGAAAGGAGATAAATCGATGGTCTAGGTTGAGGTATTTATTATACTGGGTACATAAGACACCGGCATATAACCTTACTTAATGGAAAATAATAATAATAATAATAATAATAATAATAATAATAATAATAATAATAATAATATAATTGAAAATTTAATTGAGTTTATTAAATTTTGTGAGCAGCTGGGATTGTTACAGCACCGGGCGGAGAAGACTTCAACTACACGCTTCTTTCTTAGTGGCCTCTGAAATACTCTCCGGCGGTGCGCGAAACACAAGGTTAACTCCGAGAATACAGCATTTCACACGAACTCTGACACGAAGGTGCCACTACAAGATACCTAAGTGAAGAATTCAGGTGACCACCAAAATTTTTTTCTAGGTAACATTAGTGGTGTAAAAGTGTTCGTAGAGAGTTTCGCAAATACATTTTTATTAATGCAGTCTTCCTTCTTTCATATAGCCTGAAAGGCATCTGTGCGAGTTAGCACCCAATAAATGACATGTCACAGGCATCGCCGTATCTCTCGCAGCACTGTAGGTTTTTCAAAGAATCCTTTTTAGCGTGCTTTACGGCCGCATATATCGAAAGTGATTCCAGTCCGAGGATTTCAGTCAAGCAGGCATTACTTCACAGCTGCTGGTCCACAATTTCGCAACCATTCCCACAGGTTCCCTACCGTGAATAATAAATGCAGTTAATAATCACGTTTTAGGTAATTATCAACATTTTATTTTAGGAGCATGACGAGATATTTTTTTTTAGATATTTTAATCTAGATCGTCTTACGTGGATGCGTCTAAAATACTTATATCATACAGTACTGATTTCAGGGCCTCTTAACGAACCTCAGGTTGTGAAAAATATCTGAAATTCTATACAACGGCGTTTCTAATATGGCTTGCGTCCCTTTTCGACGTTAAACCCAAATTATAAGTCAACAAGCCAAACATTATACAGTAATGACGCCATGATCCATCAGAGTAATCCAATAAATTCTTGAAAATCGCTCGCAAAGAACGATTGCAAAGGCGCATGTAGAGGCCGTTTCGACACCCAGCTTGTTTCTTCGTTTGGTATCTGTTAAATGTTTTAACGCGCCTCATTCTTTGCTGATGTGTAAAGCAATTTTTTTCTGACTTATCCATTCTTTCCGTGTAACGTCATGCGAAAAAAAGAAAAAAAAACACGTTAGAACAGTAGGTCTTTGTTGGAGATGGCGATGACACGCAAGAGAGCGTTTTGAAAGCATGCGTTATTTAAAAAAAAAAGAAAAAAAAAGAAGTGGTGCAACGACTAACAGCCCGAAGTGTACAGGCATGACTTTCCAAGAAAGCGATAGAGCACATGGATGGTTTCGGTGGCAGTCATCCACCGCCGAACATAACACTACAAGATTAAAGAACCTGCAGACGTTATCGATAGACTGCCACTATAACCTAGATATGATACACATGAACATGAACATTATGCGCCACAGAAGCGCTAAGGCAACATAGAGCCCCGTCTACGTCACTGACAGCAATCACAGGATTCGTGGTAAAGCCAGCTCACAGCCTGCGGGGTATTCTTCGAAGTATTTATAATCATCGCTCACACACAAGTATTTTTATTTTATTTTTTATTTTATTTACAAAATACTGCAGGCCATGTGGCCCATGCAGGAGGGGCAGGGTACAACATAAATACATCTACAAAGCACAATTGAATATCATAAGCTAGTCAGGTAACGATAAAAAAACAACTATAAATAAAAAATAATTAGGAAAAAGTTGGTTCATCGTTGGTTCCAGATAAGATAGCGTGAACCCAGTAGAATATACCTACGAATGCTGCATTCGTACTAGTAGTTTTCTGCCTAATATTTCTCATTTTATTCTTATTTTCTTATTTTTTCGCTCTACTTGACCATAGCCGATGCTAGAAACGTGCTCAAAGATATTTAAAACGGCTGCTCAAGTGTGGCGCAGCAAGGGGGTGGTACACACCGGGCACGCACCCGTCCCGAAATTTTTTTGTGCCATGGGACACGGAGTAAGAAATTATGCTCGAGCACACTTGCCTACCCGGCCCACACTTTGGCATCAAGAACGCGCCGCTATCGAAACAAATTTATGCGTGCCGCCCACTGCTGGGAGTTCCCATATTCCTGAGGAGGCAATGGCGAAATTATTGGTTTGCCGTCACTTCCGGGAGAGTGAAGTGACCGTTAACAGTCGGGTATCACTCAAGTGGATTTTAAACGAAACGGAATGGATTGAATACAGTAGTGCTTGAGTATACATATTTTGTCAATGGCGTTGTTTGACTATAACGACACAACACTGCGAGGTCAGAAACCGACGCTGCAGCCGGTTCAGTGTTCTCACTATATTTACCGGCATCACCACTACAAGAACTAGAGTCGACTGCGATACGTGACGTTTCTGCTCAGGTCCTTTGCTGGTGACTGGAAGTCACGCACCATTGAGCGGGCTTTACCTCGCTGCTTCGTGATGCCATAACATGAGGGCGGTGGTGGTGGTGATGATATTTCGCGTTCGACTAACTTTCCATCTCACAAATGACGTCACAGGAAGTCCTCGTAGCGCACCAGTGTGGGCTTGAGTCAACTACGACCCTGTCTTTTGAAGAACGCGAACTAAGCGAAAAAAAATATATGACACATACGCCACATAACGAATAATCTCTCATGAACACATATAAATTCCATGTGTTCTCGTATGGCCATACAAGATAGATATTTGCTAAATGTGTCATTAGATCTTTCTATAGAGATTTTCCAACATTGGTCCTGTTTTCTTGCGTTGTCGACATGCCTTTGCTGCTTCTATTACGCAAATTCACGGCGAAAGCCATAGGAGATAACCCGCACTTCGCATGCCCTCTCTGCACAGGTGCTGGTGCGGGGAGCCGGCCACGTGACAGCTTTCGACAAGCCCAGAGAAGTGTTGGCTCTCGTCACCAGGTTCATATACGGAGCACCGATCGACGATGCACGCTGAGTCATGACACCGAATAAATTTGTCGCATCGCACCGTCTACACGGTACAAAACGCCTAGCTTCGGTCGTTCGTAGAACGAAGCGCGCCCCATTCGAAGATCAGTGCCACTGGCTTATTACGGATCGCGCAAGGCGATTCATGCGTGCTATACTCGCGGACAACTTTTTCTTGGCACTGAAGGTCTGCTTCGCGTAGGGCTACATGTACGGGAGCGGAGCCTACGCGAAGTAGTCCGGTTCAGCACGCGTCTCTTAACTCTATGGAAAGTGATGGGAAACTCACCCCGAGATAGAGCGGAGTCACTGCCTGGTGGCCACTGGCTCCCTGCGTCGTCTTCTAGCCACATACGTCTGGCATGCCCGCGTACCTCATGCTCAACCTCAAAGTGTGAGTCGTCCCGCTCTGTTACCACAAGTTTTATTGCTCGTACCTTTGCCTATAGCACGACCTACAGACACATTTGGCCTTGCTCGGTTGTATGCCCTGCAACACGATCAGTTCGTGCTCTGCCGAGAGTACTGTCTATCGTCGTCGTACCCTGCGTTCGCCAGGATCATTTCGGTGTAAGTGCGGCTGTGTAGTTTAAGCCCATTGTAATGTGCACTTGGCATAATCCCAAACTCGAACATGAGGAGTATTCGAAATTGCGTCAATGCATTAATACTTTAGTGAGTCAGTGATAAACGAAGTTTTGCATTGTTGTTGGAATTCTAACTGCGGCGCTGTTGCTTTTAAGTTATACGAAGACCTTAAACTAATCTTGAGATAACCTTTTATTGTACGGTTCTGGTCACACTACAGCGAAATATTTGTCTATCACATTCTGACATTTCGGTGCTTAAATTGTCCCTCGGAAAAAAAAACAGAAAATGAAATGACACGGATGTGATAAACTTCAGTCGCTGTGCAAGTGCTGTGCACAGTTTTAACATTGGGTGACATTTATGCAGACGCACCCCTGCGCTTCGGTTGGGGTTCACCTTAGATAATCCAGATGGCCAAAATTAATCCAAATGGCCTGCCTCCCACTTCCGTCATAGAACTTTACGTGACACGTCATCTATTTTTTCATTGTTTAACTATCTTGAGCGCTTTTGTGGCAGTGTTATAGACTGACGGAAAGAGCAGACATTATTCGCTTGAAAAAAAAAATTGCCCATGAAGTAACCAAGCATTTGTGGTTTCACTGCCATGCAAAAAAAAAAAAATGGCAGATCCCACGTGCAGTGAGAATCGATGCACGAATGAGAAAGCACAAATGAGAAAGGTTGATATGCCACTTTAAAATCAGCACAACGCTACGAGGTGGAAGTCAATGATGCCGTACATGACTTCCGTCTCATCATCATCACGTTTGGATGTGTGGTTTACCTTTGCCATCCATTCACGTTACGTGATACCAAATTTAGTGTAGGTGGAGCTAGCGAAACGCCCATGACCACGCCATGAGCGTGATATATTGTCATGTTACTACAAGACACGCGTGTCAGGATAATCATGTTTGCATCAGTCTATTTCATCACCCATTGACGTCACGTAACACCAAATTTGTTATATGTGGAGCTAGCAAAACGGCTGCGAGCGCATCATGAAGGGCCCAATATATTTCAATGTGGCGTTCACTCGCGTGCACGCGGGGAGAGATTGTGGTTGTAAGAGGGAAAAGAAGAGAAAAGTGAGCCCCGTAAATGTCTGCACCAGCGTGCGACGCCTCAACAGTAGCTCACAAAGGATGGGGGTGAGGAGGGATTAAAAAGTATAGAGAGAAAGAGAGATGCGCTAGGACAGTGAGCGACGACATATGAGAAATAATAGGAGAGATGGGAAAGATGGAAACACGGTCACAGGTGTCCGAGGACGGGGCACCACTTGCGAAAGCTTTTGTCAGCGATAGGAGATGGCGTAGGGCTAATCCAGTCGGCCAGAGCTGCACTGTCGTCGGAGATCGTGAGGGCACAACCGGTCGGCACGGAATCCAGCGAGCGAGTCCGCGCACGCTGGGTACAATGACGCTACGTTAGCAAAATGAGAGTTTTCTAGAGTCTGACGTCAAGCGCGACCAGCGTGTGTCAGCGCGGCCCAATGGCAACCGGCACGAAATGCGACATGCTGCATTTCGCGCCGATGCGTTACCCAGACAACACAGCGTCCCCCTCTTTTCGTGACGTGGGGACACCGGCCGCGCTGAAACGCGCATGCGTCAAAGCAACGCAGCGCGGCGCGCGCCTGCGAGTATATGGCGGGACCGGCGCCTGATGTGTCCACGCCGGCTTGATGCCACGAAATGAACGCCGGCGAGCACGCGCACCGCGTCACGTAGAAATGTATTGGCGCCTTGACTGTGGCATGTAGTCATGTAGACACGCATCTCATGACTATCATATTTGCACCAGTCACATACCTTCGTCATTCATTGGCGTCACGTAATACCAAATTTGGCATATGTGAAGCTAGCGAAATGGCCGCGAGCGCATCATCAGCGTGGCATGTTGTCATGTTGTTACATGACACGCATGTCGTGATAATCATGTTTGGATGTGTCATTTACTTATGTCGTCCGTTCGCGTAACACCGAGTTTGGTACATGTGAAGCTAGTGAAACAGCCGCTAACGCATCATGACCGTAGCATGTTGTTACATGCCCGCATCTCATGTTTATTATGTTTGCACCAGTATCATACCTTCTTCATCCATTCACGTCACGTAATACCAAATTTGGTATATGTGAAGCTAGCGAAACGGCCGCCAGCGCATCATGAGCGTGGCATGTAGTTATTTTGTTAGATGACACCACATCTCATGATTATCAAGTTTGCACCAGTCACATACCTTCATCATCCAATCCCGTACCGTACTACGAAACTTAGTGTATGTGACGCCAGCGACACGGCCGCGAGTGCATCATAAGCGTGGCATGTAGTTATGTTGTTACATGACACGCATGTCATGATTTTCGTGTTAGGGTCTGTCGCTTGTGTTCGCCATGCAATCATGTCTTACCATACCAGTTTTGCAACATGCCATGTGAACGAAACTACCGCAAGAGCTGGAAGACCATGAAATCTAAATCATAACATTCATTACACACATGTCATGGTTTTCATGCTATGACTAGTCAAATATGTTCTTATTCCAGGACTCCTACAGGTAACCTATTCCAGGACTTCTAAGGTAGCCATGTGAAGAAACCACTGCAAGAGCTGCAGGACCATGAAATGTAGATCATGGCATTCATTATATACATGTAATGATTTTCATGTTATGACTAGTCAAATATGCTGTTCATAAAGTCATGCTATGCCATGCCAAGTTTGGTACCAATACCACTATCGAACCGGCCAGGAGAGCTAAAAGTCGTAGGCGGCTAGATAGATAGATACGCTCAAAGTCACCGAAGTTCGCTAAAAAATGCTTCGCATTTCATAATGCCTAATGGAAGAAAGATGCGTGTTGAACTGTCACATTTTTATACTGTTGTTAGAGTAAGAACAAGCACGCTAAAGCGCTGTCAGCCACGCAGCTTTCCTGAATAAACTTAACTGTGTCCTACGTTCGTTTCACGGAAAATTGAATAGGTGAAAATACGGATGCGTATTGGCGGTTATTTTAGCTCACCACAAGAACATGGGCTTTCTTTCTAGCTCTTTTTTTAGTATCCAAGACCGGCATTCATGAAACAAAGAATGAATTCAGTCGCACTTCAGCAGTGCGTAGTAGGCGGAACACATTGAAAGCTCAACACTTACAATTAAAAATACTAGAAACGTGACATAGTGCGAGAACGCAGGCAGTCGCCAAGCGCGAGCACCCCTTTCAATGGCAGATGCGTTTCTCTGAAAAGCAATAGTAAACGTTTGACTAGCTTCGTGCATCTATTCGGCATGCATTAACGGTCGACGTGCATATTATGAGTACACTGCAGTCAACGCATTTTATTTTATTTTATGACCCTGATAAAAATTTATGAAAGGGGTAGAACGGGCCTGGGCTATGTACTGCATATGATTGATTGCACATTGAGGAACGTCAAAGTTGCAGTCATAATTTGTGGAAATTAGTACAACAGCGATTACACCAGGTGGCACGTAACACGGCAAGCAGCTGGATAGAACTCCGCCTCTATCGAAATGCGACCACTGCGGCCGGGGATGAACCCGCGACTTTAGTTTCATGCGTTCAATAAGTGTGCACACTTACTGAACGCGTTCAATAGTCTCACGCGTTCAGTAAATGTGCGGCTGATTAAAGCGTCGTGGACGAACGCAAGGTGACTAAAACTAAAATGAGAAAAAATTAAGTCCCTGTCGAACAAAGCAAATGTTTTTATTGCCGCCATGAACATACAGAAGAGGGAAAAAAGATCCTAAAGGACCATACAGATGACCAGCTATTGAAGAAAATGTTGGAACAGTGTAAACCTATATAGAGAACAACAGATGCACGGCAATCTGAAATACACTTTCATGAGATTAATAAGCCTTGCTTATTCTTTAGCAGTGTTCCTCATTTTTGAATTTTATTTACAAGTAAGCTTAACGCAAGCACTCCTTATTTGCACAATAGTGCATAGAATTCATCTTCCAGAGCACACTACAGAAGCCTTTTCTCGCAGCAACACTGTCTTTACAGATGCTGTCGATCGAAACAGAAGCACACTACGATTTGTTCGCGAGAGAGGAGAAACAACATCAACAGAACATTTCCGCAGCAGTCAAACTTAATTTTGCCGCATGCGTCCCTCCTAAGCAAGCTGTCAAAGAAAAAAATACATGCACAAGAGCACTATATCTCGACAACTAATAAATTTTTCACCTATCAAGCCGATCACGTTTAAGTGATCATTTCTTGGACCTCAAATGAAGCTGCCACAAGCCACGACGTCGCACCCACGAGCGCTATTAGATCAAGGAAGGCCCACGCTTCCTGGCAAAAACGCCTTCGCACTATCAATATCTCAGCAATCGACGGTCTAACAAGACCAAGAATCGCAGTTATCTACCATATATTCTTACATATGACACGAGGAACACTGTCGTGATAACCCTTTCGCGGACGTATGCGAAACGTCGAGATGCACAAGGACAGGTACACAAGCCGTCCCTGAACGTATCGAACCGCAAACACCCCAGTCACGCCGCACACGAAATACTTGAAAGACACGGTTACCTCGAGCGTGCTCAGTCCCTATTCTCACTGGCTCTTGTTGAACGATACCGACACCGGAACGAAGTGGCCGCTCGACACGATGCTGGCGGACGACGTGTTGCAATCGACCGCGTCGGAGGACGACGAAGACGACGACCGCCGAACCAGGTGCACCAGGACGACCAGGGCGTCGGTGAAAAGGACGACTCCGCTTATCAGGACCACGGCTCCACCGACGATGCCCGTCGGTATGCCGCTCGACTCGGCCATGGAGGTGAATCCCTCGCGGCTCTCGTAGAAGACGCGCATCAGCAGCATGACGCCGCCCATGATGAACATGAGCGTGAAGAAGGTCAGCCGCATCACCCTCGCCGGAGTCAGAGGGTCGGCCAGGGGCTCGCTGACCGGCAGCGTCACCTTGTGCGACTGCAGCAAGACGGAGTCGCAGAGCGAAGGTAACTTGGCCATGGCCATCGGTTTGAGGAACTCGGGTGCAGGTAGTTGCGACGAATCTTTGTCCACACGTGACTTCGTAGTCTTCTACAAGGTGGGGGACACGTCAAGCCATTTAGGAATCAATCGCAGTCCTCGAGCTAGACGGAAAAGTCACGTGAAGGTTTCCGCTTTGCAGAAGCAATGAAAAACTTCAATGTCTGATGCACGTACCAGAGTCTCCCTAGGGAGCGCTGTAACAGACGTAGATTCCAGATGACTTAGCACCACTTCAATCCATACACAATGGACGCGGTTGTGACGCGGTACGAATAGTACAATTGACACGACGCTGGCGAAAAAAGACTTTCACAAGAGTCTAAACGTGGTGTCCTTCGGTTTTTCCGTCGAACGATCCGCCAGTCACCTTTAATGCATATTTCGCAATTTTTTCTAGGGTTATCAATGGTAGTAGTCCCAATGTTCCAGTTCGCAACGAGAAATTGACACAGTTATCGAAACTTCACGACGACAAGGACATAGCTTGACACGGGTATGTAGAATGGGAATGGCGTCACCGCGTGACACTCGGCTGATGTCTGCCGAAGCAAGACAACACTTCTTCGAAACAAGAGGTTCCACCGTCCATTCGTGTCACACCCACACGTGTACGCGACAGCACACGTCACCGTCACTTGTTGCGCGACGAAACGCACTCGTCGACGACGACGTTGCAGCACTTACTGCAGGACGTCCCAAACCTTTTAGAGACTTGACCAAAAGATGGCCGATTTGAAAAAGAACCACCCACCGTGCTTTCATCCACACGTCGACGGTCAGCTGGTGCGCTACGGAATCGGCGAACGGTAGCAGCCCATCAGCGGCATGGTAAAGCGTGGTTCATCGTCTGCGTCACGTGAGCGCCAGATGGATGCGCAGAACACCGAGAGACAAGTTACCGCGCGTCCCTCCGCAGGGCCAACCCGGGGAGCGTGCGCAAGCGCTGCAGGCTTCTTGCGTCAGCTGGTGAACGGTTTTCTTCTCGCGGAACAAGTCTAAAGCGTCGAAGAAAACGCGGCTACAAAGAAAAGAAAAAGAGAACGAAAGAACGCGCACAGTCTGCGGCACGCTGCACTGCCGCGCGAACCCGCTCCAACCATTAAGGTAAAGCCCGCCTTTTCTTCCGTACGCACGCCGCTCTTTCGCGCGCGCTCCTCTCGACACACGAACGCTCGCTTTTACGTTCGGCACGCCGCCCCCCCCCCCTCCTCCTTTGCTGTTCTCTAATGCATCTTTCTTTATTTCTGCTCTTTTTATTCCGTTCTGCTCGGACAGTCGTGACCGTTATGCCGCCCTGTCTCCTTCCGGTCGCCTGCGCGACTCTGGGCGGAAAAGTACAGTGCGTTGCACAGATAAAACGGATGGAATGGATCATCGGGGTCACGACTAACGATAGACCACGCCGAAAATTTTCAAATTAATGCAAGGAGAGGAACTGGAATTGATTGATTGATTAATATGTGGGGTTTAACGTCCCAAAACCACTATATGATTATGAGAGACGCCGTAGTGGAGGGCTCCGGAAATTTAGACCACCTGGGGTTCTTTAACGTGTACCCGAATCTGAGCACACGGGCCCACAACATTTCCGCCTCCATCGGAAATGCAGGAGAAACGGGAATGCATGGTTCTCGAATGGTCCGCGCTGAGGTCGTTTTCCTCGATGTTACACATTCAACGGGTGTCGGACGTGGATGTGTGGACATTTCCTATATTACCCACAAGGTGTACCAGGCGCAGCAGCAATTTCGGCCTTTGCGGCCCGCGCGATCCCTCTCCTGGTGCTTGATTTCGGCCCTATTCACGGGAAATGTTTCAGTGGATCGTAACACAAGCACGTCTAAGAATATATGCAGTATTTCAGTCTTTGAGTATAACCCACCACTGTGGTCTGTTGGTAATGGTACTCGGCTGCTGACCCGCAGGTCACGGGGTCGAGTGCCAGCCACGGCGGCCGTATCTTCGATGAAGGCGAAAATGCCCGAGTACTTAGATTAATGCACGTTAAAGAACCACCGTGGTCGAAATTTCCAGAGCCTTCCACTGCGTCTTCTCTCATAATCACACCATGGTTTTCGGACGTTAAACTCAACAAAATTAGTATTTGCGCATATGCATATAATTCTCGCACTGAAAGCTTTATATACTCAGCAGGAGCAAAGAACACGTCACGCATTTTAGTCGCAAGTGAAGGCTCGGGTATTCTGCCGATTCCCAAGTCTTGAACACACTACTACGAAGAGAGAACATGTTTGTCATTGGTATAGTTGACACATTGACGTATGGTTTCCATACAGACATTGCGAACCACTCGGTATAGCCGTAAAGTCTGTCGAATCTACCTCTTTAATACGTTAACACCAATATTAGAGCCACAACCAGAACAAAACAAAAAACATCGCATGGCTTTCTGGTATCATTTATAGTGCCTAACTGTCCTTCATTTGATTTGGCCAGATAACCCCATTTACACTTTCAGCGTCGGGTCTCTCCGACGCGAACGCATTACATATTTTGCACAAATGAAAAAAAAAACGAATAAGGGCTAAAACAAAAAAAAAAGAGAGTATCGGCGTTCTGTCGCGCACTCTACATGACACACATGCACGCTCCGCCGATGTGAAGTTTCCTCACCAGGGTGCACGTTGTATGTTTATCGCGCCTATCTCGCTTACATAGAATTTTTGAGTGGAATGGTACGCACCCACAAACGCTAAAAAAAAATGAAGGCAAGATTTATGTACAGATTGGGAACATGAGTTATAAAGTAATAGAAGATAGCATAACAGCAGGTCCACATTTATAAGTCTTTCTCTTCCTCTGCTCTTTTCAGATGATCACTTTTGAAAAGTTAGCAATTGTGTCACGTTGCGCACTCCGTTGACGCTTCCGGTTACTCCGTCGATATCCAAGTGTGCGCTATTTGACCCACGTTGTGTGTGCCAATAAGCCAAAGCTAGTCTTCTCGACTTACTTAGGCTCTTTGTTTACATAGCTGCAGTCGAGTGCGCAAAGCTTGAGCGTAAGGTGCGAAGTTTTCATACACAAACGATTTTTCTCACTTTCCCAAAGTATAGGAAAGCGGACGACCTCACGAGACCTCCGACGAACACAACAGCTGCGCAGTCGGCGCTGTGACGCCACACCGCTGTTTGGACCAGCGGTCACGCTCAACAATCAAACGAGGACGCGCGAAAGCGTGCGGTTACGATTATCGTGTTCGCGCTTTCGTCACGCCACGAAGAGTCGTCGCTCGAAGGACCGTGACGTCACCAAATTATGCGCACTGGTCTTGCGTCAAGTCGGAAGCAGTGACCCGGCCGCGGCGGCCGACAATCAAAACAAGGGGCTGCAAGTTGAAGATTTTCGCGACACGCTGGGCACGATCAGCAATAAGCAGCCGAATGAAGTTGCGTCGCTGCAAGTCGAAGCGGCGAAGTGTCTTTTTCTGGGCGCTTGTAACAAGGACTGAATTTTAGGCACGCTTTCTTTCGTTGTTGTTCCTTTTACAGCGGAGCTGCTAAGCTTATTGTTACGCCGTTTCGCGTCGACAGACAGCGAATAGGCAAGCGCAATCTTTGTCCTCTTTTTCTTACACTTCATCTCTTTCTTCGACCCCCCCCCCCCCGAACACGTGCGCCCGACTTGTACGGCGTGAGATGCAACGACTCTTAAGAATGAGAAAATGGGCACAGAGAGAATGAAATAAAGAGAAATGAAAGAAAAGTCACAAAGAAATACAGAGGGGGAGAGTGAGAAATAAACAGAAAACACAAAAAACAAAGTGACACAAAATGAGCGAAAATCGAATAAATATAGAGAAAAAAATGTGATTGAGAAAGAGGGAAGAAAATGGAACCAAGAATAACACAGAGAAAGAAGGAAGTAGAAATAAACAGAGACAAAGAAGTCACAGCTTTGCCGCAAAGGCGAAGCAATGAACACGATAGCAACGATTTGAAAGGTCACGCGCAGAATGGAAAGCAGATCAAAACGTGCCCCGCGTTTCTCGCGCACAAATTACGCACGAAACGTACTCACAGGTACGGATGCACGCGAATCAACGTCTCATTTGTTACTTCCCTGAGTCTGGAAAGCGCGCGCACTTCGCGAACGGAGGTTGCAATGATTGCACTGATTTTTGTGCGCCCGGTAACTACAGCAGAATCGTTCCACGTAAATCCCGAGGCCAGCCAAGGCGTACGACCTCGTCACCGCGAGATAAGGGCGCGCGAGGGAGCGTCACTCCACTTCCGGGCAAAGTACGCGTAGGAGATTACAGCGGCCACCGCTGCGAGATGTGGCGACGTGCGCTCATTGCGCCATCTTTCTGGTAATGCCGAAAAACACAGCAGCGGTAAGTGGTAGATATAAATAGCTTGCAGTTTGAACAATGAAGAACGTTCTCCAGGGCGACTTAGTGGTTAACGCCTCGCTTTCACTACGCAGAAGCCACACGTTCGATTCGGCACACCGGAGAGCTTTTTTCTGGATTTGTTTTCTTTCTTGCGTTTTCATTATATATATATATATATATATATATATATATATATATATATATATATATATATATATATATATATATATATATATATATATATATATATATATATATATGCGGTGCATGACATCGACACCGGCGCGGCAAAATCCAGCCAAGAGTGTTCATATAATTACTATTGCAATAAAACGAAGACAAATGAAGAAGGCTGCCAAGCTGCGCACTTGCTACACGCTTGGCACAGAGTGCGAAGATACCTAACATGACATGACAATAGCTTTATTTAGGTCCCCAGGGACAACAGATATTTAGGGGAACCATAGGCCTCCCGCCATATCAAGTGGGTGGCTCCACCCACGATGGGACGTGAAGTCGAAGTTTCGTCGCGATGTCAAGGGCCCTCTGGACGGCCTGGAGTTGTGCATGAAGGCTGCTGCTCTTCAGAGGTGCACCCCATTGCTCCTTCGTGTTGAGCGAAGAGGGAATAAGGGCTGGACACAGCCAGAGTATGTGATCAAAAGAACGTGAGTGGTCGCCACATTTGGGGCAGGACTGCGAATAATCGGCATCTATCCAGTTAAAGGATCGAGGAGTAGGATATGAACGGGTTTGAAGTAGTCTGAATGTGCTCGCCTGAGGCTTGGTCAAATCGGGGTGGGGGGCTGGAAAGTTTTTTCTGGCCAGACGGTAGTGGGAAACAATTTCATAAAAAGTACACATGGGATCTTTATAAATGTCGACCTCGTTACGAGCATGTCTATTCGCGACAGCGCAGCCCATGAAATCGCACGCTATCCGGTGAGCCTGCTCGTTAGGGTTACATCCAATCAGGTTAACTGAACCATCTAGAGGGGCTGGAAACCACGCAATGTGGTACCCCCCTTCGCTGCACTCCCGGGTTCGTTGAAGTGCTTTCGCCGCAATACTGTTCGCCTGTTCAGACACAAGGGCGTTCGAGAAAGATCTGACTGCCGTACGCGAGTCCGAGAAGACAACAGCGGGGGCTTTTGCGCTGTGAAAAGCCAGAGCGATCGCCGCTTCTTCTGCGACATGGGGAATCTTAGTATATAAACAGAGGTTGCCTTGACCAGGTTGCCTTCCGCGTCAATGGCCGAAATAGCGAACTTATCCCCACCGTGATATCTGGCAGCATCGACAAAGAGGGCTTCTAGTTTGAGCTGATTAATCTTTTTAAGTATAGCCTTGGCTCTCTCAACTCTTCTACCCTCGTTATGCACTGGGGTGATGTTACGTGGGACGGGGTCAACTATGATTTCAGTGCGGATTTTCCTGGGCAAGCGAACTTTCGTCACCTGTTGATGGCGAGGCTGAATACCCGCTTCTTCTAAAATCTTTATCCCTGCCTTTGTGGATCAAAGTCTCGTTATTTGAGCAGCTGTGCGAGCTTCTATTAGCTCGTCGATAGTACTGTGGAGTCCTAGCTCCAATAGCTTCTCGGTGCTGGTGGACTGTGGAAAGCCGAGCACGCGCTTGAGGCCTGTTCTGATTGTAGAATCAAGTTTGGCCTTCTCCGCTTTAGCACAATTAAGTTACGGCGCGATGTAAATAACATGGCTTAGAAAAAATGACTGGTAAGCTGTGACGAAATTGCCTTCTTTGAGGCCACGTCTGCAATTTCAAACACGGGCTACAAGTCTTAGTACATTACTTTCCTGCCCCGTGAGCCTGTTGAGCGCCTTCGAGTTACAGGCCCTGGCATCAATGAGGAGACCCAGAGTCTTCACGGAGTCTCTCTTCGATGTGGGCTGTCCGTTTTCTGCTGGACTTTCTATCGGCAGAGTTTTCAGAGGCGTAAGGTTGCGAACCCCTTGTCTAGACGGTCGGTATGCAGTAGCTCTGATTTATCAGAGGAGAGTTCAAGGACTGTGTTCGAAAAAAAAAAAGAAAGTCTTTCATAACCCCCAACGCGCTTTGTAAGAAGAGTTCGAGCTCAGCCAGAGAGAGCCACCCGGTACCCAGATCGTGTTGTCGTCCGCATAAATGGCGTGACCTAGGTTCGGGATTACAGCGAAGTGTGTGAGAGCCTGTGCATGGCGATATTAAATAAGAGAGGGGAGAACACGGAACCCCGCGGGTGCCGCAGTTGCCCAGCTCAAAGGGCCCTCCCGAGACCGTGCCTAGCCGAAGATGTGCCTTGCCATCCACGAGAAATGACTTGGTGGGGTCATGTTGAGACCTGGTCCAGGTTGAGAGAGGAAATCTCAGCGAGGATGAGTTTATGCGCCACCCAGTCGAATGTTTTGGAGAGGTCTAGTGCGAGGATTCCCCTCACGTCGCGAGTCTTGTTATCCAAGATAGCTCTCTTAAGTAGAAGCATGGCGTCCTGTGTGGACAACGCCTGTCGAAAGCCAATTAGGTTGTGTCTAAAGAGCCCCTTGTTTTCTATATGTTCTTTAAGCATGTTGTGTATCGCATCCTCCGCTACTTTGCTAATGCATGATGTAAGCGATATGGGCCGCAGGTTGGTGATACGATGGGTCTTGCCTGATATAGGTATAAGGACGAGCTTTGCGGTACGCCATTTTACCGGTACATGCCCCGTTTTCTATGCCTCGTCGGTTTCGGCCATAAGTATCTCGATTGCCCTGTCGTCTGAGGAGTTTGTTCGTGACTCCACCGCGTCCTGAGGCTGATCTGCCATTCAAATTGAAGAGAACATGCCTGATATCTGACACGGTGAATGGTTCATCTAGAGCAGGTGCCGCAGTTCCATGTAGTGTACCTGCTCCGAGCAATCACCATCTTTGGCGAGGGGTAGATAGCTATTTGCTAAGTTGTTAGCTATAATTCCTTCTCGGTGACACCGACCGCGATTGATTGATATGTGGGGTTTAACGTCCCAAAACCACCATATGATTATGAGAGACGCCGTAGTGGAGGGCTCCGGAAATTTCGACTACCTGGAGTTCTTTAACGTGCACCCAAATCTGAGCACACGGGCCTACAACACTTCCGCCTCCATCAGAAATGCAGCCGCCGCAGCCGGGATCACCGACCGCGATTTCCTTCTTTATGAGCCTATCCGTCGCAAGGCTAAGGGTAGTCTTCGACTGTTGATCGTAAAGAAGATTCTTCAATAAGCTCCATTCGCTACCTCTTCGCATACCCTCGTCCGTTTCGGTACACGTTTCACTCCATTGCTGTTGGGCGAGCTGGTTCGCGTATGATTCAATCTCTTTGTTAAGAAGCGCGAGTCTTGCTCTCAGTCTGCAGTTATGTTTCTGGGTCTTCCACCTGGTCGAGAGGGCGTGTTTTTCCTCCAGGAGGTTAGCGAGCCTCGAGTCCATTTTGGGAATCTCCAGGTCCATGCTGATTTCCCTGGTTGCTGCTTCAACGGTGTCGTTCAGATTGTTTAACAGACCTGGATACGTCTCATTTTGCGGGGCTGTTTCATCCCGGATTTTCCCGAAAAAGGTCCCAGTCAACGTACTCATATCTCACGAGAGGTCTCGGTTTGACACGCGACATAATTTCAAGTATGCAATGATCACTGCTTAGTCCATCCTGAAGGTTGTCCCATGCGCCTTTAATTCCTCGGAGGAAAATGACATCGAATATACCTTATATTTTTTTTTGTTGTTAAGGGTTGCACAGATTTACGACCGGGTTGTAGCTGAATTAATGAAGAGTGACAATTAACAGCAACTGCAAGCCAAGCAGCGCAGAAACGTTAATAAACACGATGTAAGCAGTGAGCAAGTGTTGTACTGAAACTAAAATAATTACCACCGACCACTTTCTGGCAATCTTAAATTTGGAAACAGACTACTCGTGAAAAGGGCTTCGATCCTCCCATTTGACTCCACCACCTGCGTTCACTAATTAAATGGTTAGCTCCCCTAGTTTTAAAAAAAAATATTGCCATAATTGATATCTCGAGTCGTATTAGAATGCCTGCCTGCATATAACAATTACGAAGGCAGCGAGCATATAAGGCATTTCCCTTCTTTTCGAGGACTTCGTTGGAACATGTTTCTCAACGATAGTTATAGAGCGAGAACAAAACGACGACACAGAGACAAGAAGGACACGAAAGACCTTCTTGTCTCTGTGTTCTCGTTTTGTTCTCGCACTATAACTATCGTCATGCCATACCAACTAGCCCAAGCTGCCACACTTCTATGTTTCTCGAGGCATTCTGCATACACCCGTGTAAGCTCCCCAACAGTCCGTTATGAATGCCACCGCCGTGGCGCGCTCATAATAATTTAAAGATTATTTACTAAATGACTTAAAATTTATTCACTTTTCCTGGTTTCTTAATGCGCAGCTGTACCTACAAGCACGATTGTTGCCTTCATTTCGTGCATTTCGCCTTCTTGCAAACGCGGCCGCCTGCCGCGACTTCGTACGTCGCTTGCATGTGATTACGTCATAGCCATTACGGCGGTTGTTTTACGTGTCTGAGAGTGCTGCCGCTCGTCGGAAGGCATGCGACGACGAACGGGCCTAAACTATTGCGCCGGCCATCAACTGCAAAGCAAAATGTACTACAGAGGCTGTCTTTTCCGCATACACACTCTTGCTGCAGTGAAGCCAGCTTTCGAGGCATTCTACAATTACGCACAGACGAAAATGACGTTCACAGACATTGTTCTGGATGAACACCTTATATGACCTATGCTGCATAATACACTCATTTATTTTCCGGCAAAATGCCGTTTGAATTAAGATGTTTGGCACTGGTTTCCACTGGTGGCTGTCTTCACTATGGAGTTAGTCTAGCAGATGCGCAATTAGGTTTAGAAACCAGCCCAACACAGCCAGACAGAAGAGTGAGAGCAGAACATACTTTGCTCGCCTAACCGCTTGCACGCAAGAAGTAATTAGCACAAGGGGACGGAAACAGATGTTTTACAATACGAAGCATATGCGGCGAAATGAACTTTGAAGAGTTGGCTCATGACGCCGTCAAGCATGGACGGACGGACAGAAGCACGGACGGTCACTTCCCTCTACTCATCATTCATTCCATGGATATGGTGTGATTTTTTTTTTCGGTCAGAGCTACAGCGCCAAATTGTGGAGCTTAAAGGGACACTAAAGGCAAATGTTAAGTCGATGTCGATTGGTGAAATAGTGGTTCAGAAACCTCGTAGTGCTGCTTTTGTGCCAAGGAAGTGCTTATTTTAAAATGAAATCTCATTTTAGTGGACCGCATCCCGTTAGTACACTTCAAGATTACCCGCCTCAAATGGAAACTTTCATGTCACTGTTGCCGTGCACAACGATGCCCGGCTTTACTGCGCAGCTGTATATAGTAGCAGCAGAGCGAAAGTAGCAAGAGCCACAGCACCTACAATGACCATTGAACAATTTCCTGCCATGGCCTCCAAAATAACAGGCAAGCTTGGTTCAACAGGGCCCCGCTACATGGCACGAGCTGTCCAGTTTTTTTTTTTAACCACTCTCACAATTCCCCATAGTAATGTACGGCAGTTATTTTTTCAGAGAAGCAAACAGAAACAAACAAGCATATTATTACGTTTTTTGATGCACGGACCGTTCTTTAATTAGTGTGGCTAGTTCGATTACTAGTGATTGATTGTAGGCAATATCACTGACATAATCGGAATCATTTTGCAAATGTCCTACTCTCGAGGCATATGTTCTCAAGCATTTACATCAATTTCTTGGTAAGTGAGGCACTGCTGTGATAATATTGTCATTTTAGATGTTGTTATACATCGAGCTTTCACTGTGACATAAATTATATGAGTTTAGTGTCCCTTAAAAACTTCACCTGTAGAGGTGAATATGAATAGGATGGGCCCCTCTAGAATATGATCATATACAATAACTAAAAGGTACCATGCCTCCAGGACACCCAATTATCGCTGGAAAGAAACTTAATTCCTTGGCAGACGCTAACCATAATAACCATTACGGCGGTCCAAAGGGCTAGTGTTTGCTTAAAATGACTTTCACATCTTGGTGGCATGGTAACTGCTTCAACTGTTCCCAACTCTTTCAGTAATGAACAGCTTTGACAGAGTGTTCTAGTTGAACACTAGCCTGGTGGCATGCTGCGACTTTCATTTCACAATCAAAAATGTGTAATGGAGCCCGACTCTTTACTACGATTCTCCTAACTAAATGTCACAGATAATTACAAAAAAAGATAGCAAAATACTGGGGGCTTCATGCAAACAGCACTTACACACTTCATGTTGATGTTCATTCATTTTTCGTGCTACTTACAAATTATTTGTTCATTCATTACATTTACGAAAGTTATCAAATAAGCTGCCGATGCAAAAGTATTTGAGAGACCCTGGTAGTTGGTTAGTTCATTTCCAAGTACTGTCTCAGCAAGTTCATCAAATAAATTCGACTGCATATCACAGTATTAACCACTGTTTATTCACAATTACTTGCAAAACATCACTTTCATCAGGAAGCTACATCGAGACAATGAACATATTAGATAGGCACATTCGCTCGCTAGGCACACTAAGTCATCTAACAGGATACCTCGGAAAACTTTCTGTACGTCTACATACCTTAAGGAAAGTATGTCTATACCAGCACAATGGGAACAAGATAAACCTTAATGACACAGTATCAACCAGAAAATATATAAACTTTTTTTGCTCATAGATACGAGATAGAAATTTTATTTCACAGAACCGTAACATTTCATTGCTCACAAAAAAAAGAATTTCTGCAACAAATCGACGTGTCACTACCAAAATTAATGTCAATAAGCTCAAGGAAACGAGTGGCACAAAAAAAGGTGATTTTAACGAACAAAACAAACAGCACCAGGTATACAATGTTGACTATGCACAAATACTTATAAGGTTAACCACAGTACATGAGTTAACTGCACCAGAATGAAGCCAAATGATGCAGCATATATTCCGACGATAAACCAAGCCAACAAACATAATAGCCGGCAATGCAATAATTAATTTACCGGCATAAAGAATGCTGAATCTCCCTTGTGGTGCAGTGCTCCTTATCTGAACTGTATCACCTTTAACTGTATCACCTTTATCTAGTCGAAGCAGCCCCTCCAAGTAACTACGCTCAAAGAGATCGTGCAATCTCTTCAGCTAGAAATACCGTTTTATGTAAGTTGATAGCACAAATACTATGCTGCACAATGTGCCCACTGGGACTACAATAATAATCTTATACGACTGATGAGTTACCTAAAGGTCCAGTATATGTCATCGGGCACAAGGCAGTACACAAAAACATGCACCAAAAACATAGATTTCAACATATGCAGAACTGAACCAAGTCTGTACAGTGAAAGCCCTGCAGTGCTTGCATACCCCAGCACTTGGCAAAAGTCGATACACCGCGGCAACAAGAAGGAACAGGCCACAGACCGGAACAGTGCATGTGCTGCAGCAGGTAATGTGCAAAAACACACCTTCACCGGCTATGTTGCCTTTTCCTTCTTATACTAAACTCTTTACAGCATCACTGAAGTCTAGCACAATGAATTATTAGTTTGGACAACCATACTAACTCAGCTGCCGATGCAACTAGCAAAAGCAAAGCTAAACTTGTGCCTCCACTCCAAAAGGAGATCAAAAGGGCGAAATAATGTGCAAGGACAAAAAACAAACTGCTAAAACAGTTCGAGCAGCAAGCAAAGCAAGATGTGTAAGCAATCACCCTGAATGAAGGTGCCAAACTGCTACATGGCTACAAAATTACCTGTTCTACTCTACATTTTACAGCATTATAGCAAAGCAGCTTCTTGTAGTTGTTTTAGTAAAGAAAGACTGCCAGTTTTACAGTGAAAAAGCAGTAAAAAAAAGAAAAAGAAAGAAAAAATAACAATGAAACTCGGCAGCTTCTCAAACAAAAGGAAAAAAAATGAACGAGATTATATTCGTAGAAATGTACTTGCAAAAATGCTATGTATATATATGCAACAACAACAAACCAAAAAAAACTTACCCTAAAAAAGCTGTACAATAAGCATGCACAATACAATATAGGTTCATAAAAATTACAAAAAAAGGGCGAACATATAATTTGAAAGCCATATTAACCTTATCTCTTAGCTTTAAGAAATAGCATTCACATCTAATTACAACAAAACGAAAAGACTGCAGCTCATATGCACTGAACCGCATTTGTCTTTTCCATTCAATGGCACAAAAACTCTAAACAGCTTTACCATGATGAACTGAAGAAGAATTGGTAAAATATTTCTGCAAGCAGCAAGTTCATGCGTCACAAGACGTAGACACACCCTCGGTCATATATTTTTTCTTTCTCATCTAATCAGTGCATGTTCACTCACCGTGCATTTACTCACCAGTGCATTAAATTCACCTCCACTGGTAGCATCTGCTTACCTCAATTTACCCATCTCTGCTGACAGTGCTGAAAAAAGGCATGAACTGGTAACAATGGTGTAGGCCTTTGAACATTTCACCATTAAGAGTATTCGCCACAACCTGCCTTCCGTAACGGCTATGAATGGCTAATTCAATGGACATGCATCGTGCTAAGAGCATGAGCGATAAAACAGAGCAAGACATTGTAATGCACTTGCTTGAGCTCACAGAAGACAATGCACACAACCATTGGCAAAGTAAGCAACAAACACATCTATCAAGCAAATAAAGAATCACGATTGAAGTAATACTATTCCTCCACGGGTGATTCACTCCTGATCCCTGAGCCTGTTCTCCACCATTCGACAACACGATCAAAGTATATAAGAATCATGATGTTAGTGCAATAAATGGACAGAAAAGGAGAAATAAAGTGATCAGGGCACCCGAATCGCATAAGGATCATTCGATTGTTTTTCTGTATTGTTAATTAAAGCATGCTTCACAATAGGAACAAGTATTATGCTATAGTCGCCCAATTCACGTGCTATGTGACGCCACACAGGCTCATGAAGAGTGTACCACACTCGCCGCCATGGCTACAGATGGCGTCCTACGTTTGAATTCACATATATACCCAATAAAGTGGCTGTGGGGATAGCCGCCGTGGTAGCTCACGTTTATCGTGCAATTGGGAGAACATCAGGCCTACACTATTTCCTTGTCAAAAACAAAACTTCCTTTTAATCAATCGCACACGAATGGTAACGACATCGCATACAAGGAAAGTTATCACCACGTGACGGCGCCATGAAAAACGGTCCCTTAACGACCACCTTCTTGAATAATTGAACGGTATATACGTAATGACTGTGTGGTCAGTGCATTCACAATCCTGCGTTCTGAGAGTTTACGGGTGCGTCTAGTTTTGTACTTGCAACAAAACGACACTATCTCGCTAGTTGACGTCGTTTTGGGTGGTTTCATGACGCTACCTAGCTTAAGATAACATAACCAGGCTGGCTAGAGAGCCGTCAATCGAACGAGGAGAAGAAGCGATCACGTGTACAAAGTACTATCACGACAGCAGTGGCGGTCCGTTCTTCGGTGCTGGCTGTAAGGGTACTGTTGCTGAATGGCATAAGGAGCATTCGATTGGTTTTCTGTATTGCTAATTAAAGCATGCTTCACAATAGGAGCAAGTATTATGCTATAGTTGCAAAATGTTCTCTTATCTTTCACCTTAAAACTTCCCCGAGTGCCTTGTTTAGGTAAGCATTACGTGATCATGCAACATCGACCGCACAAATAATATCGCAAACATCGAGAAGAACAAAATCCGCAGTTTCACCAACACTGCGATTCTCTCGAGCAGGCTACATACCAGCTGCCTTTGACACTGCCTCTCGGCCCGCTGATAACCCAACAGGAAGTTAATAACACACTAGAACTACATTAAAATTGTACTATGGCTGTGTTATATCAGTAATAAACTTGAAGACTCTTGTGAAAGGTCTAACATATGGCACTATGCGTGGCACCAAGCTCACAATAACAAGAGACTAGAACAGGCTGTTCTACGAGTGATCTTGCAAAATCAACACGGCTTTAACTTTTGTACATCTTGCTTTAAAGATACAGCATGCCAAGGCGACAATTTTGTAGCAAAGCCTGTCTCACACACATACTAAGGGAGCCTCCTATTTACATTTAACTGCCAGAAAAACAGACATCATTGGCAATGCTATGTTCCTTTATGATTAGCATGACACTCCACTTGAGAAAAAGCTAAATACAATTTTCCTTACAGTCTAACCATCGATAATTTCCATGCTAATAAAGTCAGCAACAGTTGTTATTTCGGTTCTCCCAAGAACCAGATAACACAACATATTGAGGCCATAACTGGCGACAGCAGCACAGCTATTCTCTGAGGATGAAAATGCACTTCTTATAATGATGATGTGCTATCTTATTGATTAACATACAATGTGTATGCAAGAAAATCACATACAAAAGCCACAGTGCTACTGGAAATCACCAAAAGCGGAGCACTTCTTTTCTTGAATCTTTTACCTTTTCTGCCACAGCACTAACATGAGCGATATCCTCACGAGCATTGTTTTTGTGCACGTCTGCTACATCCCTCTCTTTTTTACCTAATGAATACACTTCCTTCGTTCAACTACTGCCACAAAGTTAAGGCATGTTCGCTTTGTTTATATGCAATCCTTGCTTTGTACATTTACATACTTTGATTCTACAGGTCAGAAAGCTTCACCTGCTCTATAATTTGGCCTTGATGTTCTGCCCATCAGAGTAAAGAGAAGTAAACTGCACAGAATTAACTGTGTTGAATGCAAGGGAGTCCCCAATGAAAATGCAGCCAGTGTTGAGTGAACTGAGCTAGACACTGCTGCACCACACGACACAAATAAGACAAGGAACTTAGCTGTGGGGTGTGTGGCACTCATGGGGGAGTGCTCCACGACGCGGGTAGAAGGTGTGCCGCAAGGAGTAGTTGAGCAGGTTGGTGACATGTGACATGTAGATGTCCGAGTAGCGGAATAGACGTCGGGAGAAGTAGGTTGGGTTGTGATGCGTGCGGAAAATGCTCCCGAAGTTGGCATTGAAGAGAGACTTGGTGGTTTTCCTGTTTTAATAACATGCGGGAGAAAGAAGAAGAAAAAAAGAGAGACATGTAATCATAAAAACGCAGTTTTTCAATTGGCTCGGTGTAATTAAACTACAGGCTGTGTATTTCTATTGAAAGGTTAACGATGACACTACAGGTTTTCACTTAGGGCTGTAGCATTGAAGTTAGGTGGCTAGTTGTGGCTCCTGGAAGAACTCATGGATGCTTCAACATTTTTT
Source organism: Rhipicephalus microplus (assembly GCF_043290135.1). Classification (NCBI taxonomy): domain Eukaryota; kingdom Metazoa; phylum Arthropoda; class Arachnida; order Ixodida; family Ixodidae; genus Rhipicephalus; species Rhipicephalus microplus. Next base: position 937,258 of record NW_027464640.1, on the reverse strand, counting down.
CCTTCTGCTAGCACAAGATGTCACACTGAGATTTTGCTTGATTGGAAAAAATCTGACTAGCTTCCTTCAAGATTGTATTCCCGAATATTTCTTAGTGAAACTAAATAGGGTAAAGATTCTTTAATATGAACTCTAAGGGGGCTATAATATTGTTTGAATTAAATAGAGTTTGAAATGGTGGTAAAGCCCTAAAATTAATGGACATTGCACTATGCTGCATGAGCGGAACGGAAAGAAGCCACCTCTGGACTCGTTTTATTACTACATGTTTGTCACAGGTGATTTCTTCAGTTAAGTTTATAGAGCTCTAAGAGCAAATAAAATTAATGAATCAGCCAGTAACACAAGAGAAACAAGCATCGACATGCATTCGTGAGAGCGGGAAGTCCTTATTTATGCTGCAAAACGTGATTATTTTCATGGCAGAGTTAATGCAATCAAAATAAAAAGTAACTAATCAGTATTTTGCATTTGCTCAAGCTTCTTTCATCTCGACTTTATAAGACGTTGTTTGTAGTTTGTCCACGCGCCCCAGCACAACGTTCTAATTCTCCTCTGCTGAGAAATTCTGCTGTTTCGTTCATTTGTAGCTCTAGTAAATCTAGTTTGGTTTGGTTTTCCAACATACTGTGATTATTCTGGGTCTAGTACATGGGAAACAATGAAGATGAAAAGTTTTCAGTTCAAATTAATGGTTATGAATACCGATGCTTTCTAATTATGGGAGTTTTCCCCCAAAGAAATAAATACACACAGCTGTGTTGGGACCACAGTGCCAATTCTAATTAGCAACCAGTTTGAATAAACAGAGTTCAAATTAACCAGCTCTTACTGCATAAGACTTGCAAGACACTGTAAAATCTGCTTACCTTAGCTGATCACGCTCCTGCAGGAGTTGTTCGATGAAGTCCTCAATGTCCTCATGGTCCTGAATTTAATCACAAAAGCAGTTACACTTGTGTAATGGGACAAAAGAGCATTACATAACACAGACCCTAACAGAAGATTCACCGAAAAGCGTCGGCTCTAATGTGACACCAGCCTTAGGCTTTTTAATGTGAGCTCCCCCTGTCACCCACATCACCAAAGCAGAAGATTGGAGTGCTGTCTTTTGCTATACTTGCTATGCTAAGGTATGGCGATATTTGTCTTATACAGTTAAAACTTGATTTTATAAAATTGAAGGTACCCGCAAATTATTTCATGAAATCAGGAAGCAAAATAGACTACGGGGCAACTGCAGAGGGAAGAATCTGAATTTGTTTGTTCAGTCAGGGTACCTGTAAAATTGGGTTTTGGTAAATCAAGCTTCAACTGAACAGAATTTCACCTTTCACCTTTTGCAAAATGCAGACGTAATATTTGTTGCCTCTCTTTTTTACTATACGATGTCAAACCTCTCTGTGGTAACAAATATGTATATAATGATTATTAAAATATTTTGACGAAACCTAAAAGATATCAAAGCAATGTCAGTGTAAAACAAACACATTCCTGAAATGTATATAGACATAACAAAGGAGTACCACATGAGATGAGGAAAACGTTATCGCAAGATGAGACTGCAACATGCATTAACATCTCCCATGACCAATTAACAACACACCCAATGTTGACGATGTCTTTAGGCACGATGACTAACTTCCCCACAACACAGTGAAAATTGGAGGCAATAGGCATGTGGTATACATGATAAATATTAGGCATGCTTTCGTTAGCAGGATGCAGTGGCCATACACACCATCACCATTTTATCAAGCTGAGCACGGTTGATGAGCAAGCTAACAGGTGTTCTACCCATGACCAGAGGAGTTTGGAAGTGTCAACTCGGAGAGCTTCTGCATACCTAGAATGTGGGCTCATGGAACCCACATTTGCCCTGCGTTGCAGAGTTACAGCGAGAGCAGGCTGCTTGGAACTCACACAGAGGTTCACGAGGATGGCATAGTGGGTTAGTTGGTACTGCAGCTTAGAAGTGGTTCAGCCCACGCAGTTCGGGACAAAGTAAAGAAAGCGTGAAAAATAGAAAGTTAAGTGCTGTGCCTTTTTTTACCTTCACATTGCTCCCACCTGCGTGCGTTGTAACGTTTCTAATATAATGCGAAGAAAGGCAGATATTCCAGTTTTCTTAGGTCTGAGTTCGTTTCAAATAACCTCAAAAAAAGTGAGAAGCAACTTGATGTATTCACTTCTTCACTCACTATACATCACCACAGCAATGTGCAGGCGAATGTTCGAGGTCACTGAGTGAGACGTGTTCGTGACTGCCTGCGTGCATCCAGACATCAGGCATGTTCAACTAGTACGCGAATGTTTATTCCACCTATCCAAGCTGTTGTTCTTGGTTTACACGTTTACCCTCCACAATGATTCATCGCATCATAACACGTGACAGCACTGATTTCGGGCAGGGCGTGTGTGCCTGCAGTTAAAGTCTAGTTTGATGAGAAATTGGAATGAAGCTAAATGTTTGGTATAACTATTGTTACTGCATATCCAACTAGCCCAACTTTCAATTCTGTTGAAGCTAAATGCTACAAAAGAAGTCGCAGCAAGAGAGCAGGCATACCTAATGTGAAGGAAAGCACAAACAACCAGTGTAGCAATGTGTCCATACATTTTGTTCACATGGTGACAGTATGGCCCACAATTACTACATTGACGCGTGCAACTGATAGTGACTGACACATGACAGCACATGACCACTATATCAGATTTCCTGGATGCAAAAAGGTAGCTAGCACGATACACTGTAGATCTGGTTTAAGTAACACAGCTTGCTTTGAAGCTTCAACAGTGCGTAAGTTATTCTCTGGTCGGGACTACTTTATAAGCCAGAGTTCTCACTTCTGCATAACTTTTTTCTGACAACTGATGCCTTTGCTGTGCTAAGTGCAACAATTTGAATATAATAATGCACTGCTGTTGCTTAAAATATAAATCACAAAAAATATCTCTAAAGCAAACTTCGTGCAACACCTCCTCTACAAAACAAAGAAAAATAGAGTGGAAGCTTGGGCTAGTTGGTGCGTATTCATATTTGCAAGGTGTTTCAGCGCGCGAACAAAGGAAAAAAGGACAGGGTAGACAGAAAGAGCGCTCTTTCTGTCTACCCTGTCCTTTTTTCCTTTGTTCGCGCGCTGAAACACCTTGCAAATATGAAAGAAAAATAGCCTGAGTGCAAAACTTCATCAGCAGGAAAGCCTCAGACTTGCTTTGTCTGTATACACAACCGATACAGACTGTTTAAGACACTGGTGGAAACTTACCTGCATCTCTTCAATCAAGTGCTGCAGAGACTGAAGCCAGCTGACAGTGTGTCTAAATTCTTCAGAGTTCAAGATTTTAATTTCGTTCTACAGAACAAAAATAAAATAGAACATGAGCATGTTCTTGCCTAGCAAGTTCCTGCTTTAGTGTTTGTGTTTTAAGGCCATGTTCAGTAGAAAAAAATAACTGTCCTGGCCCCATCACTGTGACATTCTCTCTGGCAAGTTATTCCAAGAAAATGTCCACAAATTCGCATTTCATTTTAACTAGTCAAAATTTTGTTACAATGTCCGCTGTGAAAAATACATACGTACAAGGATATCTGTATAGAACAGAACAAGAAAACTCATGGGAGAAGCATTTTTATCAGTTATGTACCATTTAAATGTGTGAAGTTTGAACAGTACTATTTAAATGTACTATTTGAATTTAATTGACTTTATTTCTTCTGTTTACAACAGAAAGGAAGCAGAAGCTAAAGGCTATGTGGTCTGACAAAGGCTTCTGCTCCTACAACAGTTCAGCATGCAGGCCGTACATAGCAGCACAAGCCAATATAATATATACTGTACATACATATTCAACTGAATAGTCACAAAAATAAAACTACATGTGTACAAAAAAATGCTACATAATACACTGATAGGTCATTTTACCCTAGTCAACAACTTGAATTTGCAATGAAGACATGGAAGTTGAAAATACACACAGTAGCTTTGTCAAACAAACTCAATATTGTGTGAAATGAGCAGTGTTTTTAATGATTCATTTGACACTTCCATAACTTCGTTGTGAAATTCGTGTATTCTATCGAGTAGTGAAGGTGCTTGGAAACTTTGCAACTGTTTCCCGTAATTCATTCTTATTTTTGGTGTTCTCAAATATGTAGTGTTGCTGAAAGTTGTTGCGTGGTTGGTGGGTGTGTCCGTGATGTAAATTGTCCCGTTTTGTTTGATATGTTGCATTAACTTGTAATAGTACATCGTAATTGTACATTGTAATAGTACATAAAAACAGGCTGCGTTCTTAAGTTCTGTAAAGGTCTATGATAACCCTCGAATTCCCGTAGGACTCCTTTTTGCAGTACAATCAGCTGCTTATAATTTTTAAATTTGTGAGAAATGGCAATGTCGTAAATTTAAATAAGATGGGAAATCGGTTCTGAAGATTCTTGTAAAGTGCAAGAGCATTCATACAATGAAAAATTTGTTATAGTACCGTCTTTAGCACAGTGAAAAAAAATATACTATACCTGTGACAATTTGTATCGATTTCTCAAGTGGTGCCGCGCTCCGCATGAGTAGACCACCGTTTCTCGCTTTCAAACTAAATAGTTGTCAGTGAGAGCGGCAACATTAATGTGACAGCAGACACTTACTGCCAGCTCCCATATGATGGCTCCTGTTCTCCAACCATAATTGAGCGTCAGGTCAGCGAGGTCGCTGTAAATCTGGTCCCCAAAGTACAGCACACTGTTGCCACACCAACCAGTCATGGCCTGCAGCTGAGTGACTGTGCCCTGGATGAGGAACAAGATAATCATTATCATCATCAGCAGCCTGACTTCACCTGCTACAAGTGTTTCACTTACATGTTTCACTAATTAACCGCTTGAAGTGGCCATGTTATCCCCACCAATTTCTTAATCTCATCTGCCCACCAAACCGCTGCCATCCCATCACATGCTTTCTTTCTTTTGGAATTCAGTATGCTACCCTTAATGACCAGCAATCACCTAGCATTCTCGCTACATGCCTTGCCTTTCTTCTTGATTTCGACTAAGATGTCCTTACCACCCATTTTTTCTCTGACTTACTATGCTCTCTTTTTACAACTATCATTTTTTTTTCCATGGCTAACTGCACCATCCTCAATTCAAGTTGAGGAACAAGATTTGTAGCAAGAAATGTGACACGAGTCAGAACAAAGTGCACTACGTATCTATGTGTTTATGAAAGATCTAGTCGGTTCTGTCAACACATCAAACAGCAGCAGTATTACAACAAGAATTAAAAAAACTAATAAATAAAGTGAAGAAGAGCCTAGGACTCAATGGTGCTGTTCAGTCAACTCAACATCATGTTTAACTTCCCTTCACAGTATGAGAGTTCCTCAAACCCTTTCTGCTGGCAAATTTGTGTTCGCGTGCATTTTAAATGTGTTGTACAAACCACAAATCTCAGACAAAGCATATGTACAGCTAGAACGACGCCACTTCAGTGAAGAAATCGCAAGCCACACTGCATGTAGAGCACATGTCGAGCTAGAACGACACCACTTCAGCAAAGAAAATGCAAGCCACAGTGTGTGTGTGTGCAGCAAAATTGCATGTCTCATAGGTGTGGTGCATATAGTGAGCCTGACATAAGATCAGTGTTGATGTGTAATGTGCAAGTGAGCAAGCTAATGAACTCGCAGAAAGTGGCTTTGGCGTAGTATAGCTCAAATTTTTTCCCCTGAGAATGTGTGATCATTGATTAGATCTTGTGTACAACAGCTTGGATGCAAATGAACCTCAGTGCTATTGTTGCAATGTATCAAAGCTGGCAAAGCAGCAGCAGTGACAACAGAAATGGTGCTGCCAACATGAGAAGGATGATGTGGTTTATGGCACAAGCTTTCCATCCAGCCCCTTGAAATACATAAACCCACTTTGCCCAGCACCTTCACCACTCAATTCTGTAAAAGGAACTTGAAGGAGCCATATTAAAAGAACAAGGGTGCAATGAAGCAAACAATTATAAAGTGTTCCCGACCAATGTCAACATATAACGTATGTGCTTTTGCCGCACATGAGATCATATAATGATTGTATTTTCGTGCTGGAGGTAACCGCTACAAGTGCTTTCAGCATTTGTTCACATTCATGTCTTATCATAAGACGCTTCAGGGTTGAATCAAGGTGTGCCAGGAAAGCAAACAAGATCAACACATTCCTTTTAACATTGCTGCTTGAAGTCAGAAACCAGGCACAGTATCCAGGGGCAAAAAAAAAGAAAAAAGGATAACTTCCATCAACATTTCATTCTCAGAAAACAATCAACGTTAGACATCCCAGACGTTACATCATGAGATACTTGCCCGGCAGAAGGATAAAAAATAAGCATTGCTATTAGTATATTAAAGAAGCACTGACACAAAAATTTTATATCCTGTTCTTTTTGTTGCAATAAGTAGCTAATGAGCCAGCTAGAAACCTTGTTTGCTTGAGTTCTTTATGCCGAGACGTTTTTACAGTGCGCAGATGTAGTTTCAGTTGAAGAGGGCACCGAGTGATGCTGGACCCAGAGTGGTTTCCGTGTAAACATAGCTTGCTACATAGCAACACAAAACCACTTGCACGTCAGCATCCAGTTCCAGTTGACAAATTTTTTCAATGAAGGCACCGTGGGCGTTCCTATACTAGGATGCTGTAAACAGTGAGCGTAACCCACAAATATGCATTGCCAAAGCAAGGATGCCAGTCTTTGTAGTACTACAGTGCAAGAAGGGACTCCCTCTTTCTGCTGAGAAAGTCTGCTAAGAAAGAGTGCTTGCAAAAAAAATAGCAGCCAACATAAATTCATGCTGCAGGTGGTTGTTGGTTGTTTACGTTACAAAGAATCTGTTGCCAATGTCATGAGACGAGGAATTTCATGCAGCTGCACGATGCACACTTCAGGATTGATTTTAAATATATGCTAGGCTATCATCATCATCATCATCAGCCTGGCTACGTCCACTGCAGGACAAAGGCCTCTCCCATGTTCCGCCAGATAACCCGGTCCTGTGCTTGCTGCAGCCAATTTATACCCGCAAACTTCTTAATTTCATCTGCCCACCTAACTTTCCGTCTCCCCCTAACCTGCTTTCCTTCTCTGGGAATCCAGTTAGTTACTCTTAATGACCAGCGGTTATCCTGGCTACGCGCTACATGCCCGGCCCATGTCCATTTCCTCTTCTTTATTTCAACTATTATATCCTTGACCCCCGTTTGTCCCCTAATCCACTCTGCTCTCTTCTTGTCTCTTAAGGTTACACCTGCCATTTTTTTTTCCATTGCTCGCTGCGTCGTCCTCAATTTAAGCTGAACCCTCTTTGTAAGTCTCCAGGTTTCTGCTCCGTAGCTAAGTACCGGCAAGATACAGCTGTTATATACCTTCCTCTTAAGGGATAATGGCAATCTACCTGTCATAATTTGAGAGAGCTTGCCGAATGTGCTCCACCCCATTCTTATTCTTCTGGTTACTTCAATCTCGTGGTTCGGCTCCGCGGTCATTACCTGTCCTAATAAGACATAGTCTTGAAGTGCACTATTACCTATCTCGAAGCGCTGTTCTCTTCCGAGATTGTTGTACATTACTTTAGTTTTCTGCAGATTAATTTTAAGACCCACCTTTCTGCTCTCCTTGTGTAACTCCATAATCATGAGTTGCAATTCGTCCCCTGAGTTACTCAGCAATGCAATGTCATCGGCGAAGCGCAGGTTACTAAGGTATTCTCCATTAACTCTTATCCCTAACTGTTCCCATTTTAGGCTTCTAAAAACCTCCTGTAAGCACGCGGTAAATAGCATTGGGGAGATTGTGTCCCCCTGCCTTACACCCTTCTTGATTGGTATTCTGTTGCTTTATTTATGAAGCACTATGGTAGCAGTTGATCCCCTGTAGATTTCTTCCAGGATGTTTATATATACTTCATCTACGCCCTGATTCCGCAGTGTCTGCATGACGGCTGATATTTCTACTGAATCAAATGCCTTCTCGTAATCTATGAAGGCTATGTATAGTGGTTGGTTATACTCTGAGCATTTCTCTATTACCTGATTGATAGTATGAATGTGGTCAATTGTTGAGTAGCCTGTTCAAAATCCTGCTTGTTCCTTTGGTTGATTGAATTCTAATGTTTTCTTTACTCTGTTAGCAATTACCTTTGTAAATAGCTTGTACACTACAGAGAGCAAGCTGATTGGCCTGTAATTCTTCAAGTCCTTGTCATCTCCTTTCTTATGTATTAAGATGATGTTAGCGTTCTTCCAAGACTCTGGTACCCTTCCCGTCAGGAGACACCTCATAAACAGGGTGGCTAGTTTTTCCAACACAATCTGTCCTCCATCTTTCAGCAGATCTGATGTTACCTGATCCTCACCAGCAGTTTTGGCTCTTTGCATGCTCTCCAAAGCTTTGCTGACTTCTATCATTACTGGTGGGGTGTCATCTGGGTTACTGCTAGTTCTTATAGTATTAAGGTCGTGGTTGTCTCGGCTACTGTACAGATCTCTGTGAAACTCCTCCGCTATTTTAACTATCCTATCCATATTGGTAGTTATTTTGCCTTCTTTGTCCCTTAGTGCATACATCCGACTTTTGCCTATCCCAAGTTTCCTCTTCACTGCTTTGAAGCTTCCTCCGTTTTTCAGAGCGTGTTCAATTCTCTCCATGTTATACCTTCTTACATCGCATACTTTACGTCTATTAATCAACTTCGAAAGCTCTGCCAGTTCTATTTCGTCTGTTGTACTTGACACTTTCATGATTTGACGCTTCTTAATTAGGTTCTTCGTTTCCTGGGAAAGCTTGCCAGTGTCTTGTCTAACTACCCTGCCTCCAACTTCCACTGCACACTCCGTAATGATACTCGTCAGATTATCATTCATTGTATCTACGCTAAGGTTGGTTTCCTCACTAAGAGCCGAGTACCTGTTCTGCAGCGACACTCTGAATTCCTGTACTTTCCCTCTCAGTGCTAGCTCATTGATTGCCTTCTTGCGTATCAGTTTCTGTCGTTCCTTCTTCAAGTCTAGGCGAATTCAAGACCGTACCATTCTATGGTCACTGCATCGTACCTTGCCAACCACTTCCACATCCTGCACGATTCCTGGGTGTGCTAGGCTATATTCGATGTTTATACTTTGCAGATGGTGTACACATGTCCACACAAGCATACACAACAAGTTATCTTGCACTGAAAATTTTGTGTGAGTAGGTACTCTTTTATTGCGTTATCCTTTTGATTGAACATGTGACGCGTGAAGACCAGTGTCAATTAATATTGGGAAGAAAAAGTTGCCGGATCTCGTGATGTCTGAATGTCCCATAACTGCTCTATGTCAGTAAGCTCCTTTTTCATCACCGAATGCTTTTGTAGTGATCCACTAACAAGACCAAATTACAATGTTCATTAGAAGTCACAGCAAGTGCACAAACCTCAATGTAGACTTTGTTCTTCTCCAGTTTGGTGACGCGCTCCCAGAGCTGACTCTTCGTTTCAGGGTCATACACACGAAACGGTCTGCAAACAGGAGGCGCACGTGAAGAATGTATGCACTTGCACAAAGTGAAAGGTTGCATGAGAGCCAACTTGAGCTTACAGCATCCATGAATTGTGGTGGATGCACTGGTCTGATCGACTGACAAGAGTCCTTGTTTTAAACACATGGTCTTTAGCTCTCATTATTAGCATTTATGGGTTCTGCATTTCAGGTGAGCTGCGTGCTTCAGCACTTATTTGAACAGATAAAATCAAAGGGAAATACAAATAAGAACAGGCGAAACAGTGCTACTACCTTTACCTTATGGTATAATAGGTCATCGTAGTTTGATTACATGAACAATAAGTTACAGCAAATTATCTACAATCACTACAACTCAATGACTGCAGGAAACCAAGCCACATTTTTAAACATCTGAGAAGGACACAAAGTATAAAATGTTCGCCTCTTATTCAAATGAAGTGAATTTTTGGATTTTAAAGGTTAACGAGTATTTTGATGTTTTTTGTTGTTGTTGTTGTTGCTTGAGGATTCATCGCATAGATATTCAGGCTTCTTTCGAGAAGGCTGTTAGCTTGCCAACTCCTATTTTTTTCACAACCTTGCCTAGTATACATACTCTGCAAGGACATGGCTTGGCAGCAGGAACATTGTAAAAAAGAAATCATTTTGCTCACCGACACCTTATTGAAAAGGAAAATAGCACTACCTTACATCAGTGTGCAGATGTGAATGCACAAATGCAGTAACACTATAATTCTGAATAAATGGACACACACACTCTTTTACATAAGAAATACTATACACAAAGAGAAGGCGTAGCTTTTCCACTTGGATAAATTTTCGTATAGAGGGAGGCACACAACATCAGTTATTGCAGTAATTGAAATTTGAAGTTTATTTATGCAAGGTTAGCTCTGACAGTGGGGGAGAGTTGGGAGGTCTGGCACAGTTGGAGGAATGGGACGGCACGTCTATCGCTCTTGCAGTTACTTCAAACATGTTAGCCAATGACTCATTTCAAATAGGTGCTTACTGAACGATTGCATAACTGTAATGGCGGGCGTCTTCGTTGAATGGAGATTTCTGTAACTGGAAGTCACCATTTTCACGTATAAAAAGTAAGTTTCTGCTATCACAATTGTGACGCTCTCATTTTCCAGCTTCATTCTGGATGCTAGAATCAATTTTTTCCCCCAAAACACACATCAGCGCTGCACTCTTTCAAAGAAAAAGTTCAGGCATTACAATTGAAATTTAGCTGCTGAATGTAGTTTTTTTCATAAGAGTAGTTTGGGAGGAATAAGTCAATTGAGTTGAGGGAGGTACACTGTCAGATTCCTATCCTATAAAAATAAAAGGTACAACAAACATCATTACACGCACATTGGGGAAGCAACAATTGAACAAGCATTCACGACAGTATTAAAAAAAGAGTGTAGCACAGTCAAGACTGCCGCCATAGACCATTAAAAAATAAATTGTGTTTGCTGAAGGACTGATGTTCTTCAAGAGTCTGACAAGGAAATGTCAGGTTTTGATAATGACTGGCAAGACATTTGTGAAATCAACTGGCTTAAACAAATATATTAAAGTGACATAAGGCCACGCTTTTCCTGTCAGATCTAGTAAAAAAAAACTTGGCATTTATTACACAGCTAGAAATTATAGCAGTCATAACGTGTCAAAGTGAGTGCACAGTTTGAGCAGAACAAAGAAAACAGCTCTTAGTTTTACTTTCTTCCTAAGAAAGATATGAGGACACTACCAATTATGAACATCACCATGAAGCTTCAAGTATTAAAAACTATCGGTGCAGCAAAATTTTTGCAGCCCCACTTAATGTTTAATGTTGAACTATTCACTTATAAGTGTGTACCCACTCGACAGACTAAATTCGTCTTTTCTGCAGTGGACAGCACATCACGACACTAGGCGTCACGGATTTTTTGTGCCATCCATGCCGGGTTGGTTTACCTCGAAATAGAAAAATGCCAAGCTATTTTTCACATGCGGATTCATGCAGACTAACACAGCAGATTTAGCCCAGGATGCCATTGTAGGTCTGGCAAAAGGCACAACTTTTTTCCTCACTCGTTTTTTTCGCTAGGCCTCTTGGACTTCTTAGCACTCAAGCTACCGCAAATCTTCGAGGCCGTGTTTTAGCAACACAGGCACTCGCTAAGCCTACCGCTCCGAGAAAATGAGTATGGCTCTCGAAAACGAGGCCAACTCATCATAAATATGTTGCCGGTGTTACGGGGGTTTATTGAGGTACACAGCGATCGGGAAGATAGCATCAGCAGCAGACAAAGCGATTGATTGATACGTGGAGTTTAACGTCCGAAAACCACCATATGATTATGAGAGACGCCATAGTGGAGGACTCCGGGAATTTCGACCACCTGGGGTTCTTTAACGTGCACCCAAATCTGAGCACACGGGCCTACAACATTTCCGCCTCCATCGGAAATGCAGCCGCCGCAGCCGGGATTCCATCCCACGACCTGCAGGTCCGCAGCCAAGTACCTTAGCCACTAGACCACCGCGGCGGGACAGCAGGAAAAGCGTAGCCAGGGAGCGAACAGCCGAGCGAGCCAGGAGATGACAATGCACTTCCGCATGTGTATCTTCTTCCTCACAATAACCCCCGGTATTGAGAGGTAGCTAACCTAGCGACCTAGAGAGAGGTCAGGGGGTCATAATACGGCTTGAGACGGTTAATGTGGACTGTTTGCCGCCCCCGGAGACGAAGGTCGGGAGATGGCGTAACGGGTTCAACCAGATAATTAACAGGAGAGGTCTGTGCAACCACGCGGTAGGGTCCGTGATACTTTGGAAGAAGCTTAGACGAAAGGCCGGGAGCAGCAACTGGCAGGACCCAAAGCCACACTTGAGAGTCGACAGTGAAAGGGTCAGGAGAGATGTCGGAGTTGTGACGCAGTTTTTGGCGACACTGTTGGTCGTAAGTGAAGGAACGGGCCAGTTGTCAGCATTTCTAGGCGTGGTGAGCCACCGCAGACATAGGCTGGCAGTTGTTAATGTCTGGATGATATGGTAGAATCGCATCAATGGTGCTAGTGGGTTCACAGCCCTATAGCAAGAAGAATGGTGAGAATCCGGTGGTAGCTTGGGAGGCGGTGTTGTAGGCGAATTTGACAAACGGAAGAACAAGATACCAATTTCAGTGGTCTGACGCAACGTACATCGACAACATGTCCACCAGAGTTCGGTTAAATCGTTCCGTTAATCCGTTTGTCTGTGGGTGATATGCGGTAGCGGTGCGGTGAATAATTCTGCATTCGGATAGGAGTGATTGCAACACGTCTGAGAGAAATACATGGCCCGATCACTGAGCAGTTCACGAGGGGCGCCATGGCGGAGAACAAAGCTGCGTAGAATAAACAAGGAAACGTCTTTGACTGTTGCGGCAGGTAATGCAGCGGTTTCGACGTATCTTGTCAAGTGATCCACGGCGATGACAATCTAGCGGTTGCCAGCGCCAGTGCATGGGAGAGGCCCGTACAGAATCCCAACGCAATCAAATGAGTGGGCTGGGCGGGGAAGCGGCTGGAGAGGTGCTGTGGAGAGGTGCAAGACTGGTTTGCGTCGTTGGCAGGCGAGGCATGAGCAGACGTATTTGCAGACGAAGCTGTACGTTCCGCGCCAATAATAGCATAGGCGAATGCGCGTGTACGTCTTGAACACGCCACCGTGGCCACAATGAGGGTCATTGTGGAAAGCCGAGCACAGATCGCGACAAATATGGCGGGGCACGACCAATAACCATGTGCGGCCATCCTTGTGGTAGTTACGGCGGTATAAAAGACCATCGCGAATAGTGTAATGCTGCACCAGGCGGCGTAGGGCTCGTGGAGCCGGGGTGGTCAAAGGCTAGACAAAAAGTTTAAAATTGTGGCGATCCATGGGTCATTTCGTTCCTCCGAGGACATGTCCAAGATGTCAAGTGGTGAAATATCGTGACTGTGACTAGATGCGTTGGCGTCTGAAATGAGTGGGAAGCGTGACAGGGCATCAGCGTCAGTGTTGTTGGCCAGAACGATATACGACATGGATGTCGTATTCCTGGAGTCGGAGGGCCCACCGAGCGAGGCAACCTGACAGGTTCTTGAAGTCTGACAACCAACACAGAGCGTGGTGATCTGTTACGATGTCAAAACGACGACCGTAAATATAAGGGCGAAACTTCTGTAGAGCCAAAATGATGGCCAGGCACTCTTTTTTGGTTACGGTGTAATTGGTCTCGGGCTTTGTGAGTGCAGGGCTGGCGTACGCAACCACGTATTCGGCGTTGGCATCGTCACGTTGTGCGAGCACAGCACCAAGGTAGACACCACTAGCATCAGTGTGAATTTCTGTGTGTGCGCTCAGAGCAAAGTGACGCAAAATTGGTAGAGATATAAGCAGGCGTCGAAATGTCGTAAACGCATCGTCACAAGCTTCTGACCAAGTAAATAGTTTGTTGTCGCCTTGGAGGAGTGTATTGAGAGGTGCGATGACAGTAACAAAATTTCGAACGAAGCGACAAAAATAGGAACATAGGCCAATGAAGGTGCGCAGTGCTTTCAGATTAGTAGGCTTCGGGAACTCGGATACGATGTGAAGTTTAGCAGGATCAGGAAGAATGCCTTCTTTGGAGATGACGTAGCCTAGTATAGTTAGTTTTCTAGCGGCGAATAGGCACTTTTTCAAGTTAAGCTGGAGACCGGCATTTTGAACACAGGTCAAAACTTGATGCAACCATTGTAGATGGGTCGGGAAATCTGGCACAAAAACGACAATATCATCTAAATAGCAGAAGCAAGTGTGCCACTTAAAGCCGTGTAAGATGCCGTCCATCATGCGTTCAAAGGTGGCAGGCACGTTACAGAGACCGAATGGCATTACACTGAATTCGTACAATCCATCTGGTGTTACAAATGCGGTTTTCGAGTGATCAGTTTCAGCCATGGGCACTTGCCAGTAGCCAGAGTGGAGATCCAAGAAAGAAAAAAAACTCCATTCCTTGCAAGCAGTCGAATGCATCATCAATTCATGGCAACGGGTACACATCCTTTCGGGTAATCTTTTAAGCCAGCGGTAATCGACGCAAAATCGTATTGTGCCATCTTTCTTCCGAACACCGGCAAAGCTTTTAAGCGCAAACCTGATACAAGTGTCAGTCTTGAACCAACAGCCCATGCAACACACGATGAAGAGCTTAAAAATTCGAAGTGGGCAGCTCTCGCTGCAGACAGTGCCACCATGTTCTTTTAGGGGCGAAGCTCCTTAAGGTCGAGGCCTGTTCGTTCACGACATTGGCATGCACCGTATCAATGACGATGAAGATGATAGCATTGACGATCAAGGACAACGACTGGCTTGTGCAGTATATGATGTCGCGATATGCTCGATGATGCATTTCGCATGACTGGAAACAACCAACAACCACCAAGAAAATGTGCACAGACCTCGTCATTGCCAACTTCAGGGTAGATCTGATTTCACAAAGCAGTAATAATGAAGGCAAAGTGAAATTCACTACTCAACACAACATACCATTTATGACCAATACACCTTGTATATAACCATACCACTTTGTCACTCATTGACATGCGTGATTGGCCAATGCCACGGGTGATTTATGGTAACTCCGAACAATCCCACTGCTTCCCCCACTCATCATCATTCACTTCGTGGATATGCTATGTTAAGTATTTTGTGCTTTTTTTTCTCCGGTGCATTCGTCTTCTCGCTTTGTCTGCCTTCTGCATATGTTTTGCAGATGAAGGGGCGGCAGAACGATCGTCCGCCGAAGAGATTCCCATGAAACTGTCCGTCCAAAAATACACGCTAATCGTTGCTGAAAACACTTGAGCCGTTGTCCTACATACATCCCACTCCTCCAAAGTGATGTCCCAATCCACCTAAAGAGGCAGGTTGAATGGGACAAAATTTAGCCACCAGAAACTGTTTTTTTACAGTTCTCGCATTAAAATTCGATTGCAGGAACAGTTTTAAATGTCACATAGTTTAAAAAGAAAACACATGCCAATTTCCTAATGATTCATTTGCCAGACAGCTACACCAAAGTAAAGTTGCGATGCATAAGCATTCCAGTAGTTGTTGGAGAAGCAAAAATATGTACTAAGCCTTTGTACATATCAGTACAAAAACTTGGAAGAAACTCCGCAATAATCAATTGTGAAAGAGTTAATAGTGAAAGCGTGATATTTTTACGAAAGAGAAAATGAAAAAAAAAACATGTCTTTTTAGTAATCACTGTGTGTGTGTGTGTGTGCGCGTGTGTGCACATGTGCATGTGTGTGTGTGTGTGTGTGTGTGTGTGTGTGTGTGTGTGTGTGTGTGTGTGTGTGGAGAGAGAAGGATAATTTTTAGTGGTGTACTTGCTTGTACAAACTCGACAGGTGATTTGTTTCTCGAGTTACGACTCACTCACATTTCTGCCGTGCAGCCGAGTGTAAATAGGCAGCAGTCGATTAGGAAGACTTTCATTTATTGTTTGCTACAGGTAATGACTTAATAAAACTTTTCTTTAAACAAGTAAAGAGGTTTTTAAATATTCTTTTGATAAAGCTGTCAAAGTATTCCTGCTGAACCATCCTTTGATGTCCATGTCATGCAATAAAAAAAAAATGAAGACTGATGTACTGCAATCGTCTAGTGGAAACCATGTGCAAAACTAGGCAAAAAAAAAAAGACTTGGATATCTTCAGAGAAACAAAAGCGTGCACAGCAAGCACTAGAGAGAAATATAAACAGGAAGCAGTAATCTCCGCATAATCTGATGAGAAGGAACATGTGCTATAAAAAATGATGACACTTTTCTTACGGTGTAAATACTGTGAAAGTTGTGAAACGCGTTTTTGCTGGGCACCGCTAAAATTAGCATGAAGTGTTGTTGGAAGACGCCAATAACGAAGGCCAAATATTCTAGTTACTGGCGAATGAGCACTCTGTAGGTTCATCAAAAGTCAGTGATTATCAGGAAACATAGCAAATTATGGCGTAAACCGCGTGCTCAAGTGTTTTTAGTAGCATGTAAGAGCGTTATACGAATTTGGTGGCTCCTGCAGACTGAATATTGCATTTGGCATGGGGGACAGACCTCTAATCAATACGGCATCATATACAAGCCTTCATACTAATGCTGAACTATAGGTATCAATATCCGTAGTACACTTCTAAATGTAGTGAACTCCTATTTGCATTCAGTAAAACATAGAGAGAGAAATACCTTCCATCAAGCAGCTCCTTTTACACTTAATACTAGAACACATTCACATGGACAATGGCAAACTGATACGCAGGTGCGAAATATTCTTTTAGTTTTGACAAAGATATGCACATAAAGCTACAGAAGATCTGCATGTTTAAACCATGATTTTTTTTCCATGCTTTCATTAAATTAAGCCTTTTGTTTGTAGTTTTTATGCGTATCATAACATCAGTGCTAACAAGCAGCTCTGCAGCTTTGGGTGTGTAGCTGTATAAAGAAGGCTGTGGCTCTATGAAGGTCATAAATTTGAAAAAGCATGTTGGCACACAGAATTTAGCGTGCCCGGGTAAATAGCTCTCATCGGGCAATACACTACATTTGTGAAAAACAGGAGAATCGAACATAGCTAGTCATACCTGTGTTGATCGGTGAAAAACTTTGGCTTTCTCGCCTGGACGATGACTACATCGAAGAGATCCTGCCATTCAGGACCAATCATGTATCGCATGCCAACATCCCTGCAGAGATGAGTAAAAACACAACTGACCTGAGTATGACGACATCAGCATAAAATGTTTAAACCTAGGTAGCACAAGCAGCTCCTGTGATAATGTAAAGTATGTACCTAGAATACAATAAATTTAAAAGAAAACTGCACGACCAACAGTCTATGAATGGGAAGCGAATTGTCTTACTTCACCTTCAACACAGGTTTTTGTACGTCACATCTTATATGTGCTCACTGCTAGTAGCAGTAATGTCTATTTACATGAACAGCCACAGCTGAAGGACGTTTAGCTACTCCATGACACGGGGTCTTTCTTTATAGTTTGTTTGAATTGCTTGTGGTGGTGCCATTGTAGTTTTTAAGCCTGTATAATCAAAGCAGTAGGCAACATTTGTACACACAGAAATGTCACAAGATGTAAAAGACTCATTAACTTTATAATTGACTAAAATCACAATTTATGAATTGTAGCCACTGAGTTCGCAAAAAATCAAGATTATGGTATGGTCTTTAAGGAGCTGCTTGTTGAAAAGCAAGGTGATTATCTTACATAATTACAAAATGCCCCTTTCTTGCACATTTTGCGATAATCATCTCGAAAGTGGCACCATTTTAAAAATTAGTTCTAAGCGAATACATCTTACTGAATTCTCCAGCTACAATGTGTAAATTCTCATGATCCTGCATAATGTAAGCATGAATTCGAAAGCTAAGCAGTTAATCTTTCATAATTAACAAATTAGAAATTACAATTTTCCATGCATGTAGTTTATATTACATTGAGCAACATCACTTTGAGCAATCAATCGTATCAGTTATGTAAGCCCCATATTGCAATTATTGTAAAAAATTAGGGATCCCGTAAAGCCTTCACCATGCCGTGAAGTCGACCAGGCAGATGAAACACTTTCACTTATCACTTCAGCTCAACAGTATCACACTGAAAATTAGTGCTTAACTCTTTCGTTACCACATAATAATGGCTATTTTTTGTATGTCTTGGGAAGATTGTTTTTGCCAGTTTGAAAAATACCCCAGGGCGCATTGCAGCATACAAAATTTTGCTAAATGTAATGATCTTTCCAAAAAATGTATCTTGTAGGATGCGGAAAATATTTTGGAATAAATGAAAATGTGAAAATTGTATAATTTATGGTTCCCAGCTGATAAACAGTGCAATAGAAGCAATATAAATGCAGAAGTATTCAAAGAAAATTCAAAATATACATTTTGAAGACAAATAATCCAGGAACAGTATAAAGATAATAAATGTTGTAGAAAATGTTTCTATTCACACGACAAAGAAAATCAGAACCGGGGTGCTGCCTCGTTACTCGTGCCATGCTCTGAAGCATTACTTGATTTTTCTGGGAAAACAAGCGAACTAGTACATTTATCTCAAAAATTTTCAGTTTTTTGTGATTAAAGCCCCCAAATGTTCAAATATAGATGGATACCCGTGACATGAATAATACTTCTATAAACCAAATGTCCAATGAACTTTGCTATTTCGTCTAGCGTAACCTCTTTCCATGAGCTACCTCACTCGGCATAGGTTGGCGTTCCTGTATATGCATGTAAGCATATTTCTTAGCATTTTGCCCATCGTATAAAAAAAGAACGATATAGTGTGAAATTCTAATACATTTCGCGCTGCTCTATAGTCAGGACCAAGATGTGCTCCGGTGGCCTCCTTGTCGTTAAGAGGAGCTCTGCATCCGGCGCCAGCACATCGTGCCTTGCCAGCACACCGTGCACCGTGAAGTGTGGACCTCACGCATAACCAGAGTAGCTATAAGATTGTGCACAAAAATCAGTAGCTATGCACTTGCATCTTTCTGTGCGTCGCCGCATCGCCAGCTTCTGTTTGATTCACGAATTTTTTCACAGTTCCCTCAATCAAGCACCTTACATCATCCCACAAGCGCGCATATCTCACCGCACGACCCATCCTTATTCAATCGCACGCGCACACGCTACTACTTTTGCTGCCTCATTTTTTCTTTGCACAGCAGTGGACTGGAATGGCCTTCCCCATGACATTGCAGCCATCACGTGTTCATCAACATTTGCGCAAAACATAAAAAATGCATATTGTTTGTCAGAAGATCACTCTTTGTAACTTCCATTTGTTAACCCACGCCATGTGTAATATCTCCTCACCGGTGTCTTTAAGGTAATAAAGTGAAGTGAAGTGAAAAACACAACTTGAGGTCATAAAAAAAAAACATGAACGGCTGTGGATGTCTCAAGCTGACGCAAAATATCGTCGCCGCAAGACTTGAAGGTGAGGTTCTGTCATTTACGAATTCTAAGCTCGTTCACACTCAGTCCAAGTGTGGTTTCAAGGCAGTTTGGAGCAGTGCGTTTGTTTTGTAGGGCTGGTGCGCGCCCATGCACACGAGACGATGACGCCAAAAGAGCAACTAGTGACACTAGATGTGACCCTGTGTCTGATATAGCAATACAAGCGAAACCAAAGCTGCTGGAAACTGGTTGACAAGGCCAACTCGGTACTTCAAACATGCGGCGGACCTTCGGAAATAATTTTTGTGAAATAACTTTTACCCGACTCCTAGCAACAGCTGGCATAAATTTCTAGCAATTATTACTGCTCAACACTGTCAAATTGCGAAGCTGACTCTTTAATTCAATATTTGGCTTGCAAAGGTTCTTGTGATTAGACACCTTCGATGCTACTGTAGCATAATCCCGAGGGGCATGCAGTTTTGTCAAGTTGGCCAGCCCAGTGCATTTTTCCAACACATGCACATTGGTTCATGCAAACGTCTTTCAAATATCACTATGTTGCCAAAACAGGCATATTCAAATTGGTTCTGAAAGATTAATGGCTGTACTAATCACTAGAAAGTGCTGGGTCCATGAGAAGCAAATTTAACATGCCAAAAACAACGAACCAAAGCATCAATCACCGGTGATTGACTTGAATAGGCGCAGTAACGAAAGAGTTAATGCCTTATAGCCCCTTTGGTGTCACAACATGTAAACATGCGGCAGCAAGAGTACTTTTCCAAATACAAATATCAACTCACCAATGCAAGCACAAACTTAAACATCTCCAAATTATAAACTGAAGCAGAAAAGTAACTCGACCGTCAATGTAAACTAGAAGCACCACATTCTGGAACAGTTGTACTCCAGATTATAGAAGAAGAGAAAATATAGCTTTATCAAAAAGAACGAGGTCCACTTACACGAATTTGAATGGACTGTTGGTAACCAGGAACATCTGCTTATCAGCTGATTTTAATCGCTCTAGGAACGTCACCAGTTCACTTCGCTTCTCTAAGTAGTCACCTGCGGGATTAAAAGTGCCATCACGGAGTGAGTCAACAGAATTTGTTTACATTAAAAAAGGCAAGTTCATATGATACCATTGAGCAATGATTCCAGATGCACCATATCTGCTTATAACAGTCTTTTGCATTGCAGGCAACTGTGCATTAAACTTTGATGTACTACACGCTAGGAACTTAGCATAGAGACCCTTGCCAATTGTCAGAATCAAAAGAATAAGGTAGTGTGACTTGAACAGTGGCTTGCATACTGACAAAAAGTGGCAACAGAGCTCGGGCGCTCATGCTCAGCCAGTGCAAAGGATAAAAAGACAATGAAGAGTTCAAAATAGAACAGCAAGACCAACGAATGGCCTTTGTCGCTTCATTGATTATGCCTCTTCCTCTCCTCACATTTCATATTTTACACATCTGATGAAGCAAGAGCACACACTTACAACTAAATGTAACAAGCCCTGAGAAATATTACTATTCCCATTAATTTTTCAGCTGCTGCACCTGCTTCAATAGAAATGGAAGACTGGTTGTGTTGATTTGGAATAGTTGATGTGTCAGGCGCAAGGATGAAAACGAACAGAGAGAGAGCACGCTCTGCGGATGCCCCATCTCTGTGTAATCTCGCTATGCTCATTGTCGTCGTCACGCATTACACTTCAAATGTGCTTCGATAGTGCACATGATAGTGCACCCCGACAGATGCAAATCTGTTTTTTTTGTGCTTACGTTGTTATGACATCTTAATTTTCATTTGGTTGTCATTCTTATGGTATTATTTCTGTATACTTTGTTGTTTTAAAAACTTAGTATGTTTTTTTTTCGAACTGGCCCCCATTATTCCTTGAATCAAGCGCAGCGCTGTTGTTGTTCGCCGCCGCTGCCACCGCCGCCACAGGTGTCCATAACCACTTCGCACGAAATAAGAAAAAAAAAAAACTTAGTAGCAAGGACCCAGTCTGCTCCGTGCCAGCCGAGTATTCTACCTCTGAGCTACGCCAACGCTTACGACATGTTCACAAACTTGCCTCAGACAGGCTTGATGTCGGGAAAGGAATCGCGTTAATATGAGTAATGAAGCCTTTTAGAACAGCAAAAGAACAACCAGGCCGGGAAAGGAATCGTTTTAATATGAGTGATGAAGCCTTTTAGAACAGCAAAAGAACAACCAGGCATCACACAATGCGAATAGCGTAACGAGTGTGCTGTCCAATGCTCAAAACCATTACAAAAGCTCGTTTTGAATCACCTAATAACTGTGGCGCATACCAACTTCAGCCATAATTCCTCGTCGTCGTCAGCCACTGCATGAACAATTGGCATGAAATTCCTTGCAAGTGTTTAGCAGATACCACACTTCTCAGAAGATTGACAAAGGATAGCATAGCATATGCCTGCTTACTACCCAGAAGTTATCATTATTAATGCTGTAGTGGGTACGCAGCAAATGCGCTTGCAGCTGTTACCCAATAAGTGTTTATAAAAGGCTCTGAAAGGCTGCTCTTCTAGCTTTCGCTATGACTGTGCTGTGCCTTCAGTGCAGGCCTGGTGTTTTTTCAAGCAGCTATGGAATGAATTCACTGAAGGAGATTATAACCTCACGAAAACTTTAAATAAAGATTTGTGCAGTACGAGTAGAGTTACACAGATTTGTCGCACACTGCACTTGCATTCTTTCTTCTCTCATCTCGACAAAAGTGCTGGAAGCTAGTAGGAAAGGATGACACAGGCAACGAAAATACATCCGAGATGCCTTTTTTCTTTTGGTTTTGAATAATTTTTTCTTTTTTTACATAGTACAAGATAAGTCTATCATTCAAAATGCATACTTTCGACAGTTCTTCTTTGCTATTCTGCTGAACTAGCCTGAATTTATATGAACCTTCTCAAAGCATTTAATAGCCTTAATGAGTGTCTCACATTTATAAATCTTCATTTTTCTTTTAATAAATCGAATACCACAAATTTATTATTTTTTCATGCTACCTGAGAATCAACTTCAATGACATTTCTTCATTTTACAAAAAAAGATAATGTGAAGCCGGGCATGCCCGTGATTACGAATTAATTTGGGCAACTATGAAGTGAATAGTGGATGTAAAGGTACTAATATCTCAAATCTAACCTACAGGATTGATTTCAAAATCAAGGAAGAATCAAATGAAATTATACTTAAAAAATTTTCATTTTTATATTCCTGTAACTCTGCATATTCTCAACCTCATCACGTAAGAGAATTCTAAGATTGCTCGTCCCATATGTCTCTGCAGCTGTTGCTCAACAGCCTTTCAAGACTGAATAAGGCCCTGAAACCCCGACCGAAGTTTCATAAAATAACCTTACTGTGGGAGTCATTTACCTCAAAAATCTTCAGCACCAAGATTTCAAATCCATCAAGTATATGTGAAGCCACTGCAGGAAATCACACTTTCTCTCTCCTTTTGCTGCCATTAGTATGCTGGAAGCTGCCGGAGGGAAACAGCAGAAGGGGCAATGCACCACGCAAAACATTAAATGTCAGGACCTATGCTACTGAGAATTTACTCTTCTTTATTTTTGGCTGCTCTGGCCATTGCTTCTGGTTCTGACATGGACAGCCCTGGTACCGACACCAAGCGGCACATCTCCGCCAAGACTGTCTGACACTTCCAACTCATTGGGCGGTTTTTTGAGGAAGAGAGCAAGCGATTTTCTGCAGTTTTGGCACGATACTGTGAGTTTCCTGCTGCATGTAGGGCAGCAACATTTTGGCTCACATGTTCACAAAAGTATTCAATGCAGGTCACCAATGTTTTCTGACGAAGTTCAAAAAGTGTTGCCGAACCAGTAAAAAAGAAACAGTACTTACTGATGTTGCTCTCATTGAGGGTGTTGTGAATCACTGGATGAATGCTTGAAATGGCATTCTAATAAGAAAAAATGAAGAAACAACTCCAAAAAATATTGTAGAAGCACCAAATAAATTTAGTGCACCACAAAGAAACATAATCGTGAAACTGGATTGCCACCAAGTTGCACTCAATATGAGAATACCTTCGTTGTACCTCACACTTTTTGCTACGAACATAGAGAACTTATACATGCTGATATTAGCGAGGACCACTTTGAAAAATTGTTGTTACGATGGTGTAAAGAAAAGGGGGTGGTGCAAACCTCCCCAAATTTTTTAAATTTTGCATATTTATATTGTTACAGGGTCATGACGGTGACGAAGGGAGCAGACTGTTGGTCAAAGATCAAACTGTTCACTTGGTCGAACTTGCAGAATGTCAATGAAAAGTCAGATTACAGCGATACACCGAGACACTGATAGCAGCGAACAGAGCGCAGGCCGTCGATCAACTTACAAGCGGCAAAGTGGGTTGGCATTTGTACATGCGCCGTTGAATATTCCAGCGTTATCCCTAGTAGCCACGTAAGTTCCAGAATAATATGTAATGTTCGCGCTAGGTGCGTGATCTTAACAAAATGATCTACTACAGTCCCGAAGCTTCTTTAACACTGCAGGCGCAGTTTGTGCTGAACATTACATAGCGTGTAATGGGATGATAACAAAACTTGAAGGAATAAGGCAATATACCTGCGCACACGCAAATGCACACTTGAACATAAAAGTATGCCCCTCCCCCCCCTTATCCCACTCCCAAATGTCCAGTTACCCATCTGCTAAGTTATATAATAGTCCATTATGCTATCTACACACGTTAAAGCATGGTCTTTGATCATATCCTAGAAACAGAAAGAAACAGAAGAGAAGGAGTGCTGGCATAAAAGAGATATCCTTAAGACTCTGTAATAAAACTGTGAAGAACAGGTACACCTAGGCATTACAAAAATGAACGGCGCAAAAATGCACCAAGACTTGGTGCTGATATGCCGGTGTGATGATTTCCGAGTTATGTTTCTTCACATCTCAGGCCTGCTATTGCACAGTAAAAATTTCTATAGATAAGTTCAGACTTTTGCTCTTATTTGAATACAGTGCAGTAAATCCTTAGGGATAACAAAACTAACGAGGCCTAAGCACATGGCGACAAAACGTACAGTGCCACATTAACGTGGCGTGGGAATGTTAAGGCCGTGTTGCCATCCGTGTTTCTTCAGTCCTTGCATCTTTTCTGATTTACGAACTCCTCTAAAGAGAGAACTCTATGGCACTGACGAATGGTGATGTGTTAGTGCAGTTGAAATTATTTTTTTTAGGTCTTCTCTACCAAGATATCCGTTAAATCTTCTCAGTATAATTCAAAAACTACAAAAGCCTGGCAATTAGGGCAGGGAAAAAAAACTACCACCAGACTGGTTGTAGACTCTCTTCCCAGCAGAATTATGCAGTTGCACACTGCAGCTGATACAGTAGCTACACCCAAACTGAGGCAGCTAATGAGTGCCAAGATGCTCATGTATTTCCATTCCTACAGGCACGAATGGACCCCGGTGGCTCAGTACATGTCAGTGCCTTATTCGCAAAGGTTCATGTCATTTCTTTAAGAATTTGATATGACAAAATTATTTTTTTATTACAATTTTTAAATCTGTACAAGTGCAATAGTCTACTTCCAAAAATGCCCCTCTTTTCATGACCCCTTAAATAGGCAGTTTCTATTTGATTTTTTTTTTTTTTTTGTGATGCCCATTGCTCCTAGAACCCTACTCAAACATCCATGACACTCACCTGAATATCGAAGAAGAGAATCTCTGGATTGTAGGCAATGTTGTGCCGCTCGAAATACTCGGTAACATTCGACAGGAGGCAGATTTCGGGCACAGAAAAGAGGTCGTTGAGCTGCTTCATTCGTGCTCCCTGCATGAAAAAAAGCCAGACAGAAGGACCTCCATATCAAAGGCATCATGCAGCTTGCACAAACCAGTGTTTACTGTCACCACATATCCGCAACACCTTAAAGTGTCACCATCATCATCATCATCAGCCTGACTATGCCCACTGCAGGACAAAGGCCTCTCCCATGTTCTGCTAGTCAACTCGGTCTTGTGCTTGCTGCTGCCACTTTATACCAACAAACTTCCCAATCTCATCTGCCCACCTATTTCAAACGACTAATAGGATTAGTTACTCTCCACTGGCACATTGTTACAGTTCACGAGTTGTATGGTGCATAAGAATGTGAGCGGATGATATTTCTACTCTAGAGATCCTTGCACTTAGAAATATGACAATACCAGTTGCGTTTCTTTGCCGAAAAGTTGTCTCAATGGCTTTAGAACATCCCCACTTCAATTGACACTTCTCATTAAACTGTTCCTTCTGCTTGTTACTATAACTTGATAGTTAACTAAAGTTGATGCAGCACTGTATGTGCCTTGAAAGGCAGAGTACTGGGCTTGAAATGTGCAGCACTGTACTTAAATCTGAGCCTCATTACATCTGTCTTAAGTTTCAGTTCCTTTAAAATGGCTGCAGTTCTATCAACGCTAACTCATGTTGAAAAAGATGTTGATGATATGATCACTACCAAATGTTAATGTATTTAAAGGATAGCTGACTGCATTGACAGCTTTCTTCTTTTGCATAGCAGGTTTTGTTGTTGTTGTTGTTGTTGTTGTTGTTGTTGTAGGTAAAAGCTAAGTGACTCTGTTACTCATAAGATTGTTCCATAATTAAGAGCTAGAAAATGCCACACTCATGCACTCACCTGTTCAGCATTGCCTCTTATCATGTACTGGGGAATGTATGATCCACCATAGGTATTGATTACTTCCTCTTTGCTTAGTGGTGTAAGGCCCCTGAAAAGTTTAAACAGTTCACTGGATCACTACATCCCTTTCATTCAGAAATGCATATCTACAATGAAATCCATAAATCATAGTGTCTCTTATACCTATGACATAAAAGACAGCATGTCGTCTTCTCATTTTATGAGTAACTTCACTGTAATGTTGAGAACCTTCTGCCTTCACACTTTTTATGTGTCAGAAGCATTGTTTTAAATAGTTACAACAAGCATATGCTGGTTGCCGTTCTCAAATAAGGCCAGCTTCGAAGAGATAACACACTGGTAATTTGTGCAAATCTATAGTAGATGCCAGCTGCAGGTGCAGTGAGAAAAGATGATGGGAAATCTGATAAGAGTTAATGTAATGATGGAATGATAAAAGGCAATGAACAATACCAAGGACAGCACACACCGACATGATAAAGCTAGCATATATTAAAAACTTTCAAAGCACTGTTAGTTTCTAGTTTGTATCAGTTTGCATTGCTGCATATGTAAATCACAGCTGCTCCTCATTACTTAAAGGGACCCTGGGACACAATTTGAGCATCTCTTTTTCATAGGTTTTTCTGGTCCTGTAGAATGTGCCCATATCACTGCGCAAGTGGCAATGCCGAAGACTCGAAGCTGTTATATTATTTCACGGGACTAACTACCTTGATTTCTAACTACGGCGACACACATCAGCTATTTTTGATATGGGAAGTGATGTTATGTGATGTGACAATGACGACAAAAGCCATTAGCTTCTGATTTGCTTGACACGAGAAATAGTGTGCAATATTCATATGGTGGTAGCTTGGCCATACAAGTGAATGCTAAAAACAGTCAAAACCTTTTTATACTTTCTCAGAAAGAAATATTTCTGCTGCTTGAATGATGTATTTCAAGAACAATGAACACGATACTTTGACGGTGAATGTGGCTATGGTGCGTCATTAACTAAAGGTGGAAGTGCAAGCCGTTTTTTTGGCAAGCCAGAAATGCGAAAATGGGCGGACGCCGGTGTTGCTGTAGAACGCGTCTTGAGTGCAAGCTGAGAAGTGTTCTTGACTGAAGAGTATGTATGTATCATACACAGTGTGACTGTGGGACGTGGCAGTGTCTGCTACCCGACACATATGGTTCCTTGTAACTATGCTAATGACACCGTCACAAAGCAATAGCAAGGTAACTGTGTGAATGCCACCATAAGGTGATATTTGCCGCATGTCTTTGAAACATGTGCTATGACTGGAAGCAGTCTTTGAAGTCAGCAAGCGAGTGAAGCGCAAAAGCGAACATTCCTTGTCATTTTCTGCTCGAGTTTTGAACTTTGAGGCCTTATACCTTCAGGTTTCCTGTACTAATTTGCATCAATCTTGTTGCATTCCTCTCGACAATTATTACTAAAAGCGTTTTGGTGCTAAGTGGTGCAAAAGTGTTGCACGTCCTTTTCAATGTGAACAAGTTGACTTAAAGCAAGATAGAGCTCATAGGCTAACAACAGTGGCATTAAATATCTCACATTTATTGATAGTAGACTAACAACCATATTAAATATCTAAAATTTAAGTAAATGCATCAATGTTTCATATATACAAGACGATGTGAGATACATGGAAGAGAGGAGTTCAGGAAAAATAGCATCCAATGGTTTTGAGCAATAGAAGCTGCATATCAAGATGAGAAAGGAAGACAAAAGTTAGTAAAATAAAAATTATCTGTACATAGGCAAAAGCCCAACAGATCAGAGGAAGTAAAGTTATAATGGGAAAAGGTGAAAAGACACAATGTGAGACGATCTTCGAGCTTGGAAAAGGAGGAAAGAATGGCTTCATGATAAAGTGATTAAAAAAAAAAGAAAGCATGGCTATTAAGAACAGTGTCTCTAGTAAATAACCACAAGAAATCTGAGTACAGCTGTTATAAGAATAAAGAGTGTCACATCTGAGACACCATACCTGTAAACGCTGCAGAACTGTATCTGATGAAAGAGATCCATCTTCATAAGTATGCCCTACCGGATACAAAAGAACACATCGGCATATGATGACACAGCGAACAACAATTTTATTTCTGTGTAGCACCACCCTCGTGGGATGTTCTGAACTGCGCGGAAACACTGAAAAGGCACGAAGTTTGATTGCTAAACTGCCCAACCAGATGAGGTGTACAAGATAGAGTGCTTGAATGTACGGTCATAACAAGAGTTCTTTAGAAATGAACCTTTGTGAATATGAAGAGTTGGTTTGAGACATAATAGAAAATCTTGTGGCACATTCCATTGAGCTCATGCGCGAGGTTTGCCTATACTAAGTGATGCCACGTTTGCGACACTATGATTCAGCTTTACTGGCACGAAATGGCAGCCGATGCATAAGTCAACCTCAAATACCTCTTCAGGAGCTAAAGCATGTATCTTATTCCGACATGTGCATGACAAAAGATTTCTTAAAAGTATGTTCGAGCTGCCTGTGGTGGAGGTTTCACACAAGCACACTGAGCACTCCCCTTGTAACCGCCTTGTGGCACAATAAGGGAACAGAATCTACGCTGCTATGACTAATGAATGACATCAATCACCAAATTCACCTTTTTCATGTCATATTGGAGGCCTCGAATTGCAAATCCTGGCCTGTATTCCAGTTGTGCAATGTCTTTTGGATACTGCATAAGAAAAAATGTATATGAAGCAACATTAGCAGCGGAAAGGAGAAGACAAGATGCCCTAACTAAATATGCAGTAGCAGACCTGTTTGACAGGATGTTCAGTTACGTATGTCGATGCAAAGTTTACATTCTAGGAACGCCTTTCTCTTAGAGATGGTAGAAAAGGATTTAGAGAAAACTGTGCATTCTCCAAAGGCTGATACATATGTATTGTTATCAATCGATATTCTTAAACTTCAGCTAAGAAAAGTGTATGTCAAGACAGCATTCGTCCACAACGATTGAGTGCTGTTGAGCGTGAAATCGAGGGAATGCAGCAAGCTTTGGCAATAAGCCACTGAACTGGAAAAAGTTAAAAATGCAGAGCAGCAACAAATAGCCGCCAGTTATGGCGCTTAGTTGCATTGTTGAAAGTAGACTGAGGTTTCACAATGACTTTCTATGCCAAGTGTTCGACATGACCTGTGTCTACATCAGGTACGGCCATACAAAATCTTCATTGCCAAGCATTATTCAAGCTAATCCTGATTAGGGGCTAGAAACAACTTGTAGGTTAGGCGAGTCAGTTAGGGGGAAAACTTTGACAGAAGTTCATCATCATCAGCCTAACTGTGCCCACAGCAAGGCACAGGAGATACCATGGCATTATTATTACACTGCACCATAATTAAGTCTGTCAGCTGTCAGGCCTCTTATGTAGTTAATGAAAGGACGACTTGGGACATTATGTATAAATTAGGTATGGCACGCTGCGAGTGCCATACATAATTTAATTACGTCTTTTGTGCTTTCGTAGGATTCCTCATGTCGAACATCAAACATCCACCCTGCAAAACATATATATTCAGCCCAGATGTGACGTTTGCAGTCGGAATAACGATTTCCTAGTAGCGTAAGGTATGCTTACTCTATCTCATCATCAAACGCCACTACGCAACTTCAATAATTAAGGGAAAAGACAAAGAGTGAGAAAAGAAGAAAACGTCGTCACCTTGAACTTGTTTATCAGCCAATCCCTGCCAAGGTCATAAATGAGGTAGTGCAGTTTCTCAGTGTACACGGCCAGTGTGTAATCATAGTCGAAGCCGTACACCTCGATCTGCGATATGTCCAGTTCATTATTCGCGAATACGCCGAATGGGTTCACTTCCGGCGTTGGCAGAGCTGTAACACGGAGAAGGCGATGTAGGGTTGACGCAGCCAGACGATAAAAACAGGCGAAAAGGGTACAACACGAGGTTTAGGCAAGGATGCAACATATATGAACCCACTTAGTCCGCGCCAGACACTAGATATAGCGACGACAGCCACGCTCGTTACTCCCAGTATCGGAAAGGGGTCAACGACATTGATGGCAGATTAGGAGACGGCGTTACTGTTTCGGCAAAACAAACTGCAGTGACCTGCTGTGACATCGCTGAAGTTTAGTTCGGCTACCACGAACGCAAGACGTGTGTCTGCAGTGGAGGACAACAAAAGAAAAGGCGGTCTGTCAGAAGTTGAGCGAGTAACTACGCACCCTCGCACGCTTGCTTGGCACTCAAATACTTTTCGAGCAGAGACGTCTGCGAATAAACGCCGCTGTCGTCAAACGCCTCAGTGCTGTCCCTAGATGAGCGCTGAATGCAACGGGCAGACCGTATTGTGTGATTCAACTGGCTTTGCAGGACGAAACTCGTTTTCTTGATGTTGCAAACGGATCTGCACAGCAGACGACATGCCGCCATGATTGCGTTTGATTTGCGGCGGCGACAGTGTAGCCAACCGGGATATTTAGTGGCGCTGTTAATAAGGCGTAAAGGCTGAGACGAAGCATCACTGTGCAACGTAAGGTAAACTTGAAATCCTACTTAAATCATTTTAGTTATAAAAATAAATTTTGCACACACAAGTAAGTGAAATACGAAGAAAAAAGTTTGTTACAGTGTCTTAGTTTAGAAAACATACTTTGCCACGCTCAAAAGTCAACAAAAGTGTGCGGAAAATAAGTAATACAACAGTTTACTTATTCGTAAGTTTTAGACTTTTAATTTATTATAAATTAAACACAAAAACGCACATTTATTTTTTTGTTATTCTACATATACGTGTTAAACATAAATTTTTGCCATCTCCGGCATGGTCTAGTGGTTAGGATACCTGGCTCTCACCCAGGAGGCCCGGGTTCGATTCCCGGTGTCGGAACAAATTTTTGTTTTTATTAAATTTGTTTTTATTACAACGTTATCCAAGTATCACGCTTTTATGAGTGACGAGGAACGATCTGATGAACCATCGAGCGAAAAGTAGAGGCCACTCATTTCCGAAATTGGAGCGATCTATAATAGCGCCTCCGAAAGGTTTCTTATGCGGATACACATGTTTCCTTTTCCACAAGCAAAGCCACCGCAACGCACATCGCTTTTGAAGAACCGTAAAGCATTTTTACGGAATGCAGTACAACAGCTCAGGTCTTCCCCGAGGAAACACGCGTGTTTAACATTACGTTCGTGTTGCTGGCGTTATGCGTAACGCAGACGCGTCGGGCTGCCTGCAGCGCTTTCTTACACAAGACAGTTGCCCCTCCCTCTTCCCCTTCTTCTTGTCTTTGATTACTTCATACAAACTGTACATGTTGCACAAAGCCCAGGAATAGAGAATGAAATCTGGGAAATCGTATTAGGCCAAGGTGTTCCGTTATAACCGAGTGGACGTATTACAGCCAAACGTATACCAAGGCGACACTTTACCGCTCTAGTTTGACAGACGTTAATGTATATCTAATGTCACACTGAATTATGTCAATATACGAGCGCAGGCTTCTGCAATTAAGTTCCGTTGGTACTTCAAAGATCAGACGAAAGCGAACGGCTTTCTCTATCTCTACATCCGTGACAATGATATGAATGGCAAATCATAGAATGCACTAGTGCACGTACGTTCATTATATAACAGAATGTCTTCCATAATTCTGACGAAATTTTTGTGGATAAGTAGGCCGCTATGTGTAGGGGGGGCTGGGGTCAAAAATACGGTCATTGAAATAACTGTCGTCTATCGACAAATCGTACTTGTCCAATAAAATATACAATATTGACACTTAATACAATCGCTACGGCGGCTTTATTAATCGTACTGTTACGCGACGCATTACCGCTCGGCCGTAGCAACCGCATGTAACACCTTACAACACTTCCCCCGTTTAAGTCGCCCAGCTGGCCCATTTTCTGAATCGTATACACGCTATGACGGAAATGAAGGGGGCTCAAGGAATATATGGGGACGTGAAGACGTTGGTGACGTTGGTAGCAGGAGATTATGATTTCTGACCGGGCGACCGTTCTCGCAACTTCCCGCGAGAGACGAGATCGAGATCAGCGAGACCGCTGGCTGCACGTGGTACCGGGGGCGGCTAGCGGCGGCTGCACTGGGCGGAATGCAAGTTCGGCAACGGCCCAGGCGAAGCGGCAAGCTAGGCGCAGCGAGCCTTTTTGTGAGGCAATTTCCTCCGTCCCACTTTCGTTACACAACGTTTTCGTAAACGCTGAAGGAAAAGGAAAGTAGTCGCCGGGCCGATCCTCCAAGCCGTCTGGCTGCGTGCACGCGTACTCCCAGCCGCTAGGCCGTCGACCTCAATGCTCGCCCGCGTTCCCGCGGTCGGAATGACAGGTACGAAGAAGTGCGTAACTACGCCTTTGCCACCGTTCTGCCCTAAACGCGCATTACTCGAGTTAAGCTGGATACGACCACGACACGTGCGCAACGTCATCATCAGTGCCACCTTCCCGAGCTAATGCGCCTGATTGGTTCGATGCAAGATTTGCAGTGGATCCGCGGTCGCCATATGACGGAGGACTTCGTGTTACCGCGCCAAGCATCATTCACTGTCGATTGTCTTGTACGTAGAGCAATCTCTATACAAACTCTGCTTCAAACAGCACTATATCCTCTGCTATCAGTAGTATGAATTGTTTGTGATTGAGTGCTGATGGCACGTATGATGATGACACAAATCAGTGATCACACGCGGAATCAAGCAGGGAAATGATTCCATGCACTTCGCACTTTCCCGAATGACAGAATTTTCTTAAATCAGAAAATATCAGGAAGGTATAAAAAGAAAGCTTCACAGCGGAAGAAAATTTTATCCTAGCTGCCCGTTTCGGAGATGGATCCCGAAGTATCGGACGATCTGCCGTCGGAACTAACCAAGGCACTGGAAGGCTTGCAGAACAAGTTCGGATTAATGAGCTCCACAATATTGTACCGTTCTTCGTGGTTTTACCGTGCGTTTTTAACGCCAATCGGCCATGCGATCTTTCAATTACTTCCAAATTCGACAACTTGTATAGACGTGCACATGGGGAGAGGAGGCAGGGGAGGGGGGGCGCCCCCTATAGTCATATAAGAGAGGTGGTGGGTGGGTGCAAAGTAGTCAGCCCCGTATATTGACATAACAGGGATTGGGGGGGGGGGGGCGCAGTAACGAAGCTTTGCGCACTCTGAAGGGGAACCCTTCACATGCGCATGCATTGCATTTCTGAACGTTAGCTCTGGTGCAACGTTTCTTTTTTTCGAATACAACCTATAATCATTCTGGACCTTGAAGTGGCCTATGTTCGCATATATGAATTCCCATTCTCCTTCATATACAGAAGGGCGAATGTTTGGCCGGGTCTGTCTTTCGTTTATAAAGTTTAAACACGCTAAATCTGCGACATCATTATGAGGCACGCCGTAGTGAAGGGCTCGGAAAATTTCGGCACTCCTCGTATACCGTTGCATACGCCCCAGCAATTTTATATTATGTCAGCTATATGTATGACTCGGTGTTGAATTGACACCGAGTGATTAGTCGTTTCTTGGTCATCGTGCATAACAATTCCCGATTACTTCGCGCTGAAACTATACAGGCCTATATTTATCGCTTTCGTTGCCACGCATATTACAAAGGCTGTAAAATGTCTACTAGTGTCATCATGTCGTCCGTATATATACATTAGCCGAGGAAGGTTTTTTTTTTTTCGTCTTTCGAAGATTCCGGGGTTTCCGGAAGTCGGCACCAACTGGGCCGCGCATCTTGTGTGAGAGCGATGCGTGTATGAAGGTCATCCAAGGAGAAAACCTGAAGAGCCCCAAAGGAGCTAAACAAACTATGGGTGTACTTTCACCCAAACCTGAACCTGAACCTGAACTTGGCAACGTTTAACGCTAGAACCTTATGTAGTGAGGGAAGTCTAGCTGTACTATTCGAGGAGCTAGAGGGTGTTAAATGGGATATAATAGGGCTCAGTGAGGTTAGGAGGACAGATGAGGCCTATACGGTACTACAGAATGGGCACGTCCTCGGGGCTTGGCTGACAGAAGAGAACTGGGAGTGGGGTTCCTAATTCACAGAAACATAGCTGGCAACATAGAGGAATACTATAGCATTAATGAAAGGGTGGTAGGTATCGTAATTAAACTGAATAAGAGATACAAGATGAAGGTGGTGCAGGCTTACGCGCCTACATCCATGATGACGCTTCAGTTGAAAACTTCTATGAAGACGTGGAATCGGCAATGAGCAAGGTAAAAACACAGTATACAATACTGATGGGAGACTTTAATGCAAAGGTAGGGAAGAAGCAGGCTGGAGACCAGGCAGTAGGAGATTATGGCATCGGTACTAGAAACGCCAGAGGAGAGCTACTAGTAGAATTCGCAGAACGCAATAATTTACGGATTTTGAATACCTTCTACCGAAAACGAGGAAACCGCAAGTGGACATGGAGGAGCCCTAATGGCGAAAATAAGAACGAAATAGACTTTATAATGAGTGCACACCCAGGCATCGTGCAGGATGTGGAAGTGGTTGGCAAGGTACAATGCAGTGACCATAGAATGGTACGGTCTCGAATTCGCCTAGACTTGAGGAAGGAACGACAGAAACTGATACGCAAGAAGCCAATTAATGAGCTAGCACTTAGAGGGAAAGTACAGGAATTCAGAGTCTCGCTTCAGAACAGGTACTCGGCTCTTAGTGAGGAAACCAACCTTAGCGTAGATACAATGAATGATAATCTGACGAGTATCATTACGGAGTGTGCAGTGGAAGTTGGAGACAGGGTAGTTAGACAGGACACTGGCAAGCTTTCCCAGGAAACGAAGAATCTCATTAAGAAGCGTCAAGTCCTGAAAGCTCCAAGTACAACAGACAAAATAGAACTGTCAGAGCTTTCGAAGTTGATTAATAGGCGTAAGGTATCCGATGTAAGAAGGTATAACATGGAGAGAATTGAACACGCTCTGAAAAACGGAGGAAGCGTCAAAGCAGTGAAGAGGAAACTTGGGATAGGCAAAAATCGGATGTATGCACTAAGAAACAAAGAAGGCAAAATAACTACCAATATGGATAGGATAGTTAAAATAGTGGAGGAGTTTTACAGAGGTCTGTACAGTAGCCGGGAGAACCACGACTTTAATACTATAAGAACTAGCAGTAACCCAGATTACACCGCACCAGTAATGATAGAAGAAGTCAGGAAAGCTTTGGAGAGCATGCAAAGAGTCAAAGCTGCTGGTGAGGATCAGGTAACATCAGATCTGCTGAAAGATGGAGGACAGATTGTGTTAGAAAAACTAGCCACCCTGTTTACGAGGTGCCTCCTGACGGGAAGGGCACCAGAGTCTTGTAAGAACGCTAACATCATCTTAATACATAAGAAAGGAGATGACAAGGACTTGAAGAATTACAGGCCGATTAGCTTGCTCTCTGCAGTATACAAGCTATTTACAAAGGTAATTGCTAACAGAGTAAAGAAAACATTAGAATTCAATCAACCAAAGGAACAAGCAGGATTTAACAGGCTACTAAACAATCGACCACATTCATAATATTAATCAGGTAATAGAGAAATGCTCAGAATATAACCAACCACTATACATAGCCTTCATAAATTACGAGAAGGCGTTTGATTCAGTAGAAATATCAGCCGCCATGCAGACACTGCGGAATCAGGGCGTTGATGAAATATATATAAACATCTTGGAAGAAATCTACAGGGGATCGACTGCTACCATAGTGCTTCATAAAGAAAGCAACAGAATACCAATCAAGAAGGGTGTAAGGCAGGGGGACACAATCTCCCTAATGCTATTTACCGCGTGCTTACAGGAGGTTTTCAAAAGTCTAGAATAGGAACAGTTAGGGATAAGAGTTAATGGAGAGTACCTTAGTAACCTGCGCTTCGCCGATGATATTGTATTGCTGAGTAACTCAGGGTACAAATTGCAACTCATGATTACGGAGTTAGACAGGGAGGGCAGAAAGGTGGGTCTTAAAATGAATCTGCAGAAAACGAAAGGAATGTACAACAACCTCAAAAGAGAACAGCGCTTCGAGATAGGTAATAGTGCACTTCAAGTTGTAAAAGACTATGTCTACTTAGGGCAGGTAATAAACGCGGAGCTGAACCACGAGATTAAAGTAAATAGAAGAATAAGAATGGGGTGGAGCACATTCGGCAAGCACTCTCAAATTATGACAGGTAGATTGCCACTATCCCTCAAGAGGAAGGTATATAACAGCTGTATCTTGCCGGTACTTAGCTACGAAGCAGAAACCTGGAGACTTACAAAGAGGGTTCAGCTTAAATTGAGGACGACGCAGCGAGCAAGGGAAAGAAAATTGGTAGGTGTAACCTTAAAAGACAAGAAGAAAGCAGAGTGGATTAGGGAACAAACGGGGGTTAAGGATATCATAGCTGAAATCAAGAAGAAGAAATGGGCATGGGCCGGGCATGTAGCGCGTAGACAGGATAACCGCTGGTCGTTAAGGGTAACTAACTGGGTTCCCAGAGAAGGGGAACGGGTTAGGGGGAGACAGAAGGTTAGGTGGGCAGATGAGATTAAGAAGTTTGCGGGTATAAATTGGCAGCAGCAAGCACAGGACCGGGTTAACTGGCGGAACATGGGAGAGGCCTTTGTCGTGCAGTGGACGTAGTCAGGCTGATGATGATGTAATTTCAAGCGAGCATTTTTCAGTTCTGCTTCTAATGACGCCACTTATTATGAAGTGGCAGGCGTCACTTCATGTATCGTGTCTGCGGCGCGCCATGCAGGCTTCAGACATGCACACAAATAGTTTTCTTTTATAAGCATTTGTCGCGTGGATCTATATGCTAAAGGAAAATACACAGGAGGAGAAAAT
Source organism: Rhipicephalus microplus (assembly GCF_043290135.1). Lineage (NCBI taxonomy): Eukaryota > Metazoa > Arthropoda > Arachnida > Ixodida > Ixodidae > Rhipicephalus > Rhipicephalus microplus. Next base: position 900,122 of record NW_027464640.1, on the reverse strand, counting down.
AGAAATCATGACTTTTTGTCCTATGGGCTGTCATTTCAAACGTAGGTCATCTTACACACGCAGTCAAAACCGGAAGAGGGCGTTTTTCGACATATAGTTGTGCGCAACGTATTGATCACTTCCGACCTTGGATGCATTCACGTAGGTGGATTCGAGTTCAGGCTGTGCGGTTACAACCAACCGGGGTCATTTTCGATGGTAATGGCCTCGAACTAGGTGGTATATTAACATTAAGGCCCTCCACTTCCGCGGGGCCTTGCAAGTATAGCGTTTCACTCCCGACAATCAACCTTAATTAAGTACACCTATACCTCCGCAGCTTGTTAGGGCGAGCGAGTCTGGGAAAAAGCCTCTGACCAATCAAAGGGTAGCTAGCCTGCGCAATACGATGGGAAATATCTGACCCGCAAGTAGGACGGCTTCTTCTAACCCATCCATTGACTCCCGCTCTCTATTTTTCTCGTTTCTCATCACGTATTTATATTGATTTTGAGAAGTAACTGTGAACATCGTTCGTAATCGATTGTTTCTAATTTTCAAGGTCAACTCTGAAAAGCACGCTCCTTTTCACTGTCCGGACACAGGGCTCTTGATGTGCGCTTGCGTCTTGATAAACGCTCGCCTGAATGATAAGACCACTCCTATAATAACCCCCTTCGCGCTGCTCACATCGGGCCAAGGACCTAACACAACCTCATCGGCTCATGCATCTACGAAGGACTGGACGCACGTCTTGAGGTTTGCCCCGGCATGCGTTCGTAATATATATATATATATATATATATATATATATATATATATATAGTCAAGTAGATCCTCCGTCTGGCCTTCATCAGGAATTCTGATGAAGGCCAGACTCTAGGCCGAAACGTCGAAATAAACCACGTTGTGACCGCTCACGGAGGATCTACTTCACTATATGCAACGCTACGGCCACTCAACCACCATGCCTGCCTAGTTACTACCCTTGCTGTTATTACCAGCATTTATTAATTGTGCAAACATGATAAACATAAGATGCGTGTGAAGTAACCACATGTCTACATACCACACTCACGATGCGCTCGCGACTGTTTCGCTTGCTTCACATATATATCCAAATTTGGTATTACGTGACGGCAATGAATGATGAAGGTATATGACCGGTGAGAACATAATAATCATGAGATGCGTGTTGTGTAAGAACATCACCACATACCACGCTCTTAGCATGCTCACGGCCGTTTCGCTAGCTCCACATATACTAAATTTCGTATCGCGTGTGACGCTAATAGATGACGAATGTAAACGACACATCCAAACATGATAATCATCATACGGAAGTCATGTACGGCAACATTAACCTCCACCTCGTAACGTTGTGCTGATATCAAAGTGACATATCAACATTTGTTCATTCATGCTTCGCATATCATCGATTCCCACTGTACCTAGGATCAGCCTTTTTTTTTTTTTTACGCATACATGTGATATGAAGTACGCATGGGGTATATATATATAGCCCCTACTTCGCAGTGATATGTCTGGCACGGGGAAGCACTTGTATTTCACGATGAATTATTACAAATTTAAACCTAAAGCACTATATTATATTACCTTGTTACTTATGTTTGGCAATGTAGCACAAGACTTTAATCAGCCTTATTTATAAAAAAATTGTATGTCATATTTATTTATTATAAAAGGCTCACAAAAAGGCATTATGGACAGTGGCCGAAACAAGGTTATGAACTCCTCAGTGCTTTTGAATGCTTCACACGGCTAATACATCAGCGTTTTCAAGTTAATATTCGTTATTGGGGTTTGACGCGCCGAAACAATGATAATGTTTAGAGACATGCCGCAGTGGATTGATTGTAACCGTTTTAGGGGCTAAAAATTGTGACCGTCTGGTTATTTCGATCCGCCGGTGTTGCTAATATGTGCTGTAGTTTACTAAGTTTGTTGTAATTGTCTATTGATACGCGAGTACACTTGCGTTCGGGTCGTTAACTTGTACTTTTTAGTTTCGACAATATCAGAATTACGTTTACATATATCAGTTACGTAATTTAAAACAAAACGTATTTACTTGATCTATAGATATCTTCTGCGTCATTTTTTCGTTTAATGATAACTCGTCGAAACGACTCCTCTCTTGAATAATCAGAATCGGAATCACGCACTATTTCAGATTAAATAGTCAACAGGCGGGTAGCAAGATGTAGTAACGGGGCAAGAAAGGTAGTAACGGCCGCACTTCCTACCTCTTTCATTTCAGTTACTAACTGTTTACTGTTTTCTATGTCCTGTAGCAAACACAAAAAGAACGGTTACCCTCTCCTGTCTCCTATTATGATGAAGCAATCTCCTCAACAACCCACCTTCAAGCGCTCGAACAGAGGGTAACCTTAGCCTTGAATCAGCAGGACATGATAAGATATGTGTGGTTTAACGTCCCAAAACCACCATATGTTTATAAGAGACGTCGAAGTGGAGGGCTCCGGAAATTTAGACCACCTGGGGTTCTTTAACGTGCACCCAAATCTGAGCACACGGGCCTACAACATTTCCGCCTCCATCGGAAATGCAGCCGCCGCAGCCGGGATTCGAACCCGCGACCTGCGGGTCAGCAGCCTAGTACCTTAGCCACTAGAGCACCGCGGCGGGGCGAATCAGCAGGACAGAGGAAGCAGAAGCCGCGAGTTGGGACGGTCGACGACACCGATGTATGCGCAGTGCTGCCAGAGCTCCTATAACGGAGTGCATTCAGAGCAATGGCTGTGTTTATATATACACGTGCCACCGAATAAGCCGAGGATCTTTGAGGCAGCGAGACAGGCGTGCCCGGTTGATGCCTGTGTGAGTGGCGGCGAACGAGGCTTGTCGCACGCCAATGTACATCACCCGCCCGCTAGCCGCATTCCTCTTCAAGGTCAACGCTCGCGCTCCTCTTTTCGTCCGCGGCATCGCGCGCGGTGTGGCGAACGGAGACTCACTCGGCTGTCGCGGGAGCCGAAAGCGCGCGTCTCGATCGGCAGGTGCGGCCGAGAAATCTGCGGCGGTGTCGGAAAACGAAAAGGCGCGCGGTCGACCGTCGAATCTCGCTCCGGGGACGATGCGCCCGAGCGAGCATAGGGCTTGAGCGTGAAGAGGGGATGGGGGCCTGACTTGCTGTTTCGCACCTATTTCTCCCCTCTCCCCCTCACGTGCATATATATACATATATATATATATATATATATATATATATATATATATATATATATATATATATATATATATATATATATATATATATATATATATATATATATATATATATATATATATATATATATATCTGCTGACCTGTTTACCAGGTCTTAAGCAGGAATGGGCATAGAGAAATGTTTACTACAAAAAACATAATTTACATCACACAGCATACTCACAGTGGTTACAATTCAACACTTGTGTATTAATTTACGAAAAACTAAAGAAAAACATTACAACAATGGCATAGCTTTGCTGACTGAAACGTACTAAAAAATGGAAGCATTGCGTAACTCTGGGCTGCATGACTGTACAAAAAAAAAAAACTGTTGGTGGTTATTGAGAGCACGTAGAAATAAATCAACTGTTGGACACTGTACAGTATCGGGTGATAGGCAATGTGCACTCACGGGTGGTTAGTTCTTGGAAAAAAATGAATGCCTGAATGTGTCTGTGCGGTTTAGGTAATCTAAAGCTTTCTTTGAATGATGTGAGCGCACAGCACATTGACTTGTTTGTCTAATGTGCTCTGTTTTGTTGATACCAATTTTGTTGTGGAAAATGAGGTAAAAAAGCTTCAGCCTCTCCATTCTTCTTCTCTCCTGTAGTTTTTCGAGATCCGTTTTAATTAGAAGAAGGGAAGGGGAAGTACGCCAACTATAACAATTAAAAACAAATCGAACAGATTTTGTTTGGACCATTTCTGTTTTTTTTAATGTTGGACCCAGTCTTTTACTAATTACGGCTCATTAGTCTTTACTAATGAGCCGTCGGGCAATATCTTCTTTGCCTCCAGGTATAACTTTCCCCAAATGCTATCCATCACCATAAATGCTGAAGGTATCCTAAAAATTATAAACCAACTAAAAACATCGAGTGCCCCTGGTCCTGATAACATACCGGCAAAGCTACTAAAATCCACTGGAGCTAATTCTAGCCACATTCTGCAAATCATATTCTCTCAGTCCCTCTCCGACGGTATCATACCTGCGGACTAGAGGGTAGCCAAGGTAATCCCAGTATTCAAATCAGGTGACCGTTCTAACCCATCTAATTATCGTCCTATTTCGCTGACATGCATTGCCTGCAAATGCCTCGAGCACATTATTTATTCGCACGTTGCCCACCACCTCGATAACAACGGGTTTTTCTTCAAAAATCAGCACGGCTTCCGACCTGGTTTGTCCTGCGAAACTCATCTCTTTGAATTCACTGCCGACCTCCACCTAAATTTAGATTCTCTATTTCAAACTGACGTCATATACATAGACTTCTCTAAAGCCTTCGATCGTGTCGCTCATCAACGACTAATAAACAAACTGTGCTGTCTGAACTTGGACCCTTTAGCCCTGTCATGGATCCGATGCTTCCTATCACACCGACCTCAGTACACTGACATTGCCGGTCTTCACTCCACTGCTGCTCCCGTTAAATCCGGTGTCCCTCAGGGGTCAGTACTCGGCCCCTTACTCTTCCTCATATATGTGAACGATCTACCATCAGGAATTTCATCATCCATTCGATTATTTGCGGACAATTGCGTCCTTTATCGCCGAATAACCACCTCTGACGACCACGAAATTCTACAAAATGACCTATCCTTAATTGAAAACTGGTGTTCACTCTGGATGATGCAGACCAATGTTTCCAAATGCAAAGTCATGCGCGTATCTCGCAAACAGTCTAACTCGGACCACGTCTACAATTTAAACTCAACGACCTTGGCGTATGTTGATAGTTACCGATACCTTGACGTGCTTATTTCTAACACTCTCACGTGGTCGGATCACATCACACACTTAGTTGCTGACGCATCAAAGAAGCTTGGTTACATCCGAAGAACGTTATGCCTATCACCTCCTACAGTCCGTAAAATTGCGTACGTAACCTTCGTTCGTACGAAGCTCGAATACGCGTCGTCCATTTGGAGCCCTCACCAAACCTATCTGATTAATCTGTTGGAATCCGTTCAGAATAGGGCTGCCTGGTTCATTATGTCCAATTATGATCACTCATCAAGCATCACTTTTATAAAGGAATCTTTAGACTTGCAGAATCTAGCTGACAGACGTATACTTTCTCGACTTTGTTTATTTCACAAATTATACTATTATTTTCCTCACTTGCATGGTTCTCTCTTGCTTTCTCCCGCCCGCTATTCTCGCCGGCTATTTAATTCCAGAAGCCTCCAACGTCTTTTCGGTACGACCGTTGCATTCAATAAGTCATTTCTTCCTGTCGCCATCGAGGAATAGAATAACTTACCGGAAGCCATCGTTTCAGAGCGTGACTCGTGCGCATTCAAACAACTACTAACAGCTCACTTAAACTTGGAAGCCCAATAAAACTCTACCACTGTCACTGTATTTTGCGCTCTTGTATGTGTAAATTTTGTGCGCGCATGTTTTTATACTTGTATAAGTATAAGTACATTTTCTGTGCGTCTGTTCTCGGATCCTGCAGAAGTATTGCTCGTGTGTTTGTACAACTTTCTGTTTTTTTCTTTGTTTTTGTATTTAGAAAAATGTCCCGCCCTTATGTATTGCCCCTAAGGGGCCCTTAAGGGACAAATAAATGATGATGATGATGAGTAAAGGGATCCCACACTGCAGCTCCATATTCTAATACTGGTCTAATGAAAGTTTTGTACGCGAGAAGTTTGATGTGTGGTGTGGCATTCACAAGCCTCCTTCGCAAATAGCCAAGCTTTTTCATTGCCTTTCTTTCAATATATTCTATGGGTTCATTCCATTTTAAGTCTGATGTGAGTATGAGTCCTAAATATTTGTGTTTAGCGACTTCGGATAACGCATGACCATTGACGTCATAGGTAAACAGAAGCGGCTGTTTCTTACGCGTAACTCGCATTGCTACTGTTTTTTTACAATTAATTGTCATCTGCCAATTTTCACACCACGTTTGTAGCGTTGCTGGTGCAGTATTTAAAGATTCTTGATCACTGTAACTATAAATATCCTGATATAGTATACAATCGTCCACGAAAAGCTTTATTTTTTACGGGCAAGTTTAACACAATATCATTAATAAATAACAGAAAAAACAACGGCCCCAAAATTGACCCTCGAGGCACACCCGATTTCACGGGGGCTGAACTCGAGGTGACACCATCAATGGCAACACATTAGCTCCTCATTGAAAGATAAGCAGTTATCGATGCAAGTAATTTCTCATTTTTTAGAATTAATTTAGTAATTAGTAATGTAATTAGTAATGTAATTAGTAATTTCTGGTGACTCACATGATCGAAAGCTTTCTCAAAATCCAATAATATAACACATACTTGACCATTCATATCGATCGCTGCTGCTAGGTCATGAAACGTCTCAATAAGCTGGGTTATACCGTAGAATAACCTTTGCGAAAGCCGTGCTGAAGGGGCGTAATTAGGTTATTTCTTTCGACAAACATAGACAAATGTTTGAATAATATATGCTCTAAAATTTTGACACTAGTGCATAGCAAGGAGATAGGCCTAAACGAGGATACAAGCGAATGGTCGTCAGTTTTTGGTACTGGAGTGATCTTAGCGTGCGTGCAATCACTCGGAAGTTCAGCTCGCAGGAGAGATGATTTAAAGATCAAGCATAGATATTTGGCATTCCATTCAGCATACCTTATCAGAAAAGCGTTAGGTACAGAGTCAATGCCTGGTGACTTTTTTGGATCGAGATTACGCAGAAGCGATAAGACACCCCCTTCAGTGATACAGACGTCATAGATAGGTGGCATGGTGTCATAGGTGATGAAATCAGGGGTAACGTCATTATCACGCGTGTACACCGAACAGATGAAATCATTCATCGCCCCTGCTATTTCCCTCTGGTCAGTTATAACATCACCGTTAATAGATAAGCTTGATACTGGACTTTTTTTGGGTGACAGATATTGCCAAAAATTATTTGGTGACGTCAAGAGAAAGTTTGTCAAAGCCTCGCTTTGATATTTTTCCTTTGCACTTTTCAATTTGGCTTTCAGTGAGTGACGCATCTCTGATATATTATCTAATCCAGACAATGATGGTCGATCTATTTGCCACTTTCTTGCCTTCTTTAGCTTGCGCCCTAGGCGTACGCTTTCTTTAGTAATCCACGGGCTAGACCGGTTTAATACCGTGCGTTTGTGAGGAACGAAGTTTTGTATACATTTAACTACTAGGTCTTTGAAAAAGCACCACATTCAGTCAACAGAACATTCACTTTCTTTGGAAAGCGTTAGGAAATCGGAATAAGAATGATTAAAAGCGTCTATTATGTCCGCATCACTATAGCACGCGAGAATACGGGTACAAAAACGGTCTTTTTATCAGCCATTTGAGCATAGTATAGTTGAAAGCCTAATGACACAATTTTATGGTCCGAAATGCCGTCGTAAATTTCTATTACCGGACTGCGGTTATATATACCTCTACTAACAAAAAAACAGGTCTAAAATTGTGCTAGATTCGTTTTGAATACGAGTGGGCGATTTCACAAGCTGCGTCAAGTCATGGAACAGCAAAACACCACGAAAAGATACAGATGCAGCAGAGATGGCATGTGGAAATTCATCTGACCAATTTATCATGGGAAAATTAAAGTCGCCACCGATTAAGACGTTGCAACAATTCATTTTATACTGACACAAAAACTTATTTAATTGTTCCACAAACTGATCACCACCACTGGGCGGACGGTAAAATCCCCCAGCGACAATATGTAGCTCATCAAATAACACTTTAACGACAACACATTCAATTCCCTTAATATGGGGTAATCGTGTCACACATAGCGATTCTCGAAACATTATGACAACACCGCCACCACGGGAATCTCTGTCATTACGGTACATTTTGTAGCCTGGTGGCGTTATTTCATCATCACCTATGTCTCGGTGTATAGCCACGATTCTGTAATTATTAACATGTGCGGTTTGTGGGCTATTATTACATTTTCTAATTCAACGACCTTGTTAACCAAACTACGGGCATTTATGTTAAGACAACGAAACTGCTTAGTTTCCTTGCTTTTATGTCACTTACCTCGCAGCTTGCTACTGCGTCGACTAATAGGAACCCTCTTCATGCGAATACTGTCCCATTCATAGGTTCTTTCGGATTTGCCTCGTGGCTGCCGAGAAGTCCTCAGACACAAAAATGCCCATTCCTTTCAGTTTAGAACAGTTCTTCAGCACGTGTCTTTTTTCCCTGTCACACACACACACACACACACACACACACACACACACACACACACACACACACACACAGCCCCGCCGCGGTGGTCTAGTGGCTAAGGTACTCGGCTGCTGACCCGCAGGGCGCGGGTTCGAATCCCGGCTGCGGCGGCTGCATTTCCGATGGAGGCGGAAATGTTGTAGGCCCGTGTGCTCAGATTTGGGTGCACGTTAAAGAACCCCAGGTGGTCTAAATTTCCGGAGCCCTCCACTACGGCGTCTCTCATAATCATATAGTGGTTTTGGGACGTTAAACCCCACATATCAATCAATCAATCAATCAATCAACACACACACACACACACACACACACACACATATATATATATATATATATATATATATATATATATATATATATATATATATATATATATATATATATATATATATATATATATATATATATATATATTTAAAAGAACTTGTACGTTGTTTGTTGGGCTAGTTCGTGCAACATTTCTAAAAGTTAATTCGAGCGCGAACACACGACACGATCACTCACACACGCACACACCCAGGCATCAAACACACGCAGCGCTCACTTCCAACTGATTTATTCATAGCTATAAGGCTTGAATATATACATGACACATGTGTGCACTAACACCATAGAAGGCCAACCGCATACATTATCAATACATACAGTTAATCAATGTCATTGCCTCTAAGCGATAAACTGGAATTCACTTGGTAACAATGATAGTGTTACCAAGTCATGTAGTCATGTGAGAACATGACTACATGCCACCGTCAAGGCGCCAATACATTTCGGCGTGACGCGGTGCGCGCGCTCGCCGGCGTTCATTTCGTCGCGCCACGCCAGGCGCCGGTCCTGCCGTATACTCGCAGGCGGGCGCCGCGCTGCGTCGCTTTGACGCATGCGCGTTCTAGCGCGTCCGGCCTCCCTCCGTCACGAAAAGAGTGAGACGCAGTGTTGCCTGGGTAACGCATCGGCGCGAAATGCAGCATGTCGGATTTCGCGCTGGTGGCCGTCGGGTCGTGCCGACGAATGCTGCTCGTGCTTGGCGTCAGACTTAAGAGTGCTCGCGTTTTGCTAACGTAGCGTCACTGTGCCCAGCGTGCGCGCGCGTCAACGCTACATTGGAGCATATTAGGCCCTTCATGATGCGCTCGCGACCATTTTGCTCGCTCCACATATACCAAATTGGATGTTACGTCACGTCAATGAATGACGAAATATATGATTGGTGCAAACATGATAATCCTGACACACGTGTCATGTAAGAACATGACAACATACCACGCTCATAGCGTGCTCGCGGTCGTTTCGCTAGTTCCACATACGCTAAATTTGGTATCACGTGACGTGAATAGATGACGAAGGTAAACGACACATCCAAACATGATAATCATGACACGGAAGTCATGTACGGCATCATTTACCTTCACCTCGTAACGTTGTGCTAATTTTAAAGTGACATATTGTACATTTTTCATTCTATGTATATGAACATTTCTATGTTCTTATATGAAGATTTCTCATTCATGCTTCACATATCGATTCCCACTGGGCGTGGGATCTGCCATTTTTTACGTATATTTTTTCAAAGTTTCCGGAGCTCTCGAAAATGACCAGTCGAATGTACCACTAGGTAGTATTTGAGTATAGACGTAACATTTGTTGGAGAGAAAGAGAAAAAAAAAACTTTTTTTCAAAACCAAAGTCTGGGTCCAAGCTCTCGGGAGAGGTTTCTGTGACCTCCCCTAATATGGTTAGTATGTGGTTTAGGAGAATTGAACACGAGGAGGTTGTATCGCACATGTTCGCAACCGAAGCCTCTCATGTATACGTATGTTAGAACTGAGTGGCGATGTGGGCTCTGGGCTCTATTGTCCATTGTTTGGGGGAGAGTCGGTATGGAACGGCACACTTGACATCGAGGTAGACGAGGTGCATTCGGAGCTTGTTGTGTAGTGCAAAGTCGTTCGGTAGAGGGTGCGTTTGTGAATGCGTCAAGAACGCGGTTCCGAGTCTCGAATAAGTATCGAATGGTCCATAGGGAGCTCTCTTTGTTCTATTTTTTTTTTTCAGAGGGATTTCAGATGGCTCTTCATTCCTGATGGCGTTCTGCGCGTTCCACTGTCGGCAGATAAACATCAGGCCAACCATGGGAAGTATACGTGAACCCCAGGGTATTGAGGCCTAAGTGTGGGTCCGGCAGTTGCGCAAGGAAGAAGATTTAATGAGTGTCAACTCCAGGTGTACTAATATATAGCGGGATTATGACGTCCATTAGTATCGAGCTCAGCCGCTACATTTGGAGCGAGTTGGTCCTGGAAAAAGGCCCGTATGCGGCTGCCAGTGAGTCTGTCCTGATCGTGATTTCATCAGAGACGTGCTCATGCGGTGTTAGTATTTCTGCTTGTTAAGAGGTTGAAGAGAGTTTACTACGAATTCGTTAATGAATTATTATACAGTAAGCGACGAAATGAGTATAAGAAAAAATCACAGCGTAACCACAAAGTGAATGATGATGAGTGGGGCGAAGTGTCCATCAGTGCGTCCATGCGACCGTCCGTCCATCCCTGCGTCCATCCGTGCGTCCGTCCCTGTGTTCGTCCATGCGTCCATCCATCCGTCCGTCCAAGTATCTGTCTGACTGTCCGTCCATCCATCTAGCGAACACTCCAAGTACCGCCATCTCGCATCTTTTATCATATATTCTTCATATAGAAGTACCGCCATCCAGCGGACATTCCCAGGCCTAAACGAGAGGTGGCTACCTACTACTAGTACTAACAAGCGAGAGCACATTGTAAATAGTCCAATAAAGTTTTCAATCAATCAATCAGCCTACTACTACTACTACAACAGCAACTACTACTACTACTACTACTACTACTACTACTACTACTACTACTACTACTACTACTACTACTACTACTACTACTACTACTACTTTGCTGCAACGGCTTTCTGGTGACACCAATGTCGCACGATGAAACATGTAATGCTCTTGCTTTACAACCTACAAGAAAGACAACTTAGAGAGAGTAGATTTATCGCACTGAACGCGTTTATTCTAAGGTCGTGGGTTTGGTCACTGCCAATGGCAGGTTATGTTTTCGTCCATTTTTCTTCACATTTACTTTACAAATAGTGCCAGGAACATCCCCTATACTTTCCCTAGCATCACTGTCTGTTAGTTCTCATTAATATTGCGTCTAAGAAAAAAACGTTCCCCTAAAATTCACTTTTTTTTCCTTAGAGTAGATTTAGAGAAATTGTCTTAGTATTCTTGTATGCGCTGTACCTTAAATAAAATCGGGTGTGACAGCAAAGTTGTGAGTGTTTCCTCGTGCTGATTTTTTTTCGTTTCATTGATGCCACCTAGTCAATTAACGAACACTAACTAACATGTCAATAACTATGGGAGATTAGCATGCTCTATGGTATGCTATAAGCTATAAAAATCAAGGACGAGTTAAGGCTGCTTCACATACTGCGATGGCAGGGGAAAAAATTGCTTCGTTCGCTCACTGCAATGTGGCAGACACTCTAGCGCACCTCCTACTGCAGTGCAAAGTAAGCGCCCCAAGGCTACAAGCGACAGCAATAGATGCGGACCAAGACCTCCTCAGTGAAGCGTGGGAGGCTGCGATCTCCCAGCCGGACCTGGTCGAGCTCGTCGCTCGAGCCCGGCGGGCGGTCCAGGCCAGAGGGTTCCTGGAATAAGGGACCCTCCCACCTTCACTCACAAGCTGCGCTCTCTTTCTTGCCCCTATTTCCCCACCCCCAGTGCTGGGTAGCAAACCGAATGCCAATATCTGGTTGACCTCCCGGTCTTTTTTTCTCTCCCCCCCCCTCTCTCTTCTCTCTCTCTCTCTCTCTCTCTCTCTCTCTCTCTCTCTCTCTCTCTCTCCTTCGACCTATTCGCAATCGCAACCGCCGCTAATGGCGATTTTGTTTCTCATGGATTGCAAGGGCTCTGGGATTTTCGCTCTGCGACTGGTGCGGTGAGCAACGTTTCTTGCCGCCGTTCCTTGCGGCAGACACAGCCGATTTTTCGAAATGTCATGAGGCGGCTGAGGAGCTTGGCATCTCAGTCCCCACGTGGGAGCTGCCCGCAACACAGTGATCTGTGTTTTGGAGGACCAAATAAAAGTTTATCCAATCCAATCCAATGCAACCATCTGCACGTTGTAATATTATCAAGCTTTCATAAACAGTTACGAAGAGCATGCGTGCTTGGTCGTTTAAGAAAACTTTCCAATCTGCATTCACTTTAGAGTACGCAACATCGGCCATTACAAAAACAAACACGTCGACGCAACTTGAACGTCTTGATCGGCCTGCCCAGTGCTATTTCGACGGGTCTCGACCGAAAAATTTCTCTGCCGATGCGACCAGAGCGACAAATTTTCAACACGTCGGTCGCTCACCGGAGCCAACGTTGACCGCTGGGGTGAGAACGAACGGCCCAGTCTGCAAATCACTTCTTTTTCTGTCATGTGAAATGAACTTTAGAGCACTCAGTACTATACAATGGGAGAATACTGTTCCGTAGTAATGGCAGTATTGTCCCGTAAACGCAACTACTAATCTAATGAAGAACTCTTCAGAATAACGTGTACTCTTGTTTTAAAAAAAAAACGTTCAACGATATATATGTTTAGAAAAAGTGTTTAACGATTTAGTGCTCGGTACTCTACTATGGGGGCGCTGAAAGCCGTCCCATGGGCCTCACATTTGATGAGGACGCATCGAGAAAAATTACGCCCTGGTAGCGCTCGCAGCATTGCCAAGCAAACTTACGTTTGGAAAAAAAAAGTTAAATGATTCAGCGTACAAGGTACTCTACTAAGGCAGAACGATGTGCCGTCCCAGTTTAAACGATCACTGATTCCGCAATGTGTTTAGAACATATTGGAAAGCTGAAAGCCGTCCCTTTGGATTCGCACTTGATCAGGCCGCATCGACAAAAATTACTCATCGTGCCTTTCTATAGGACGGCCGTGAACGGAGTTACTCTACAACGAAAGACGCGGATGGTCAGCACTGCTGTGTGTTCAGAAAAAGCGGGCAGCGATTTAGAGTACGAGCACTAGGCACTCACCACGGGAGAGGATAACGCCGTCCCGCGGGCCTCACATTTGATCCCGTACCCTTATGCTTTCATAAAAGACTTAAAATTGTGTTTAGAAAAGAAATGTTTAACGATTTCGAGTACTTCGTATTCAACTATGGGAGAGCACTGAGCCGTACCGCTACAGAGTGCTTAGAAAAAAGGGGTATCGATTTAGAGTACTTGGTACGCAGAGTAGTGTTTAAGAGAATTTTATTTCTGAAAAATCATACATACACAGAAGACATTTATGTGTTACATTGTTCGTTCTCACGACATTCTATATCGTAATATGTCTTAATATACATTAAAATGCACAACATGAATTGTTTGTACCTGTAAACAGAAATTCTAACGTGCATAAAGAAGACTATGCTCAGGGGTACGTACAATTCATGAAAAAGAATGAAAAATCAACATTTAAGAAATACGTATAAGAATAAATGAACACTTATACAATACTAAATTCAGGTTCAGTGAATACACAAACACTAGCCTACCTTCTCAGCAATGAAGGCAAGGCATGGACACTTTGTTCTTTCTGAGAATAATAAATCGTGCTGACCACCACAGTAGGAAAGCTTCCTCCCCCAGAATAAATAACTGTTCGTTCAGGTGTGTTAGCATCATGGTTCTTAAGCGATGTAGCAGAGGAAACGTGGCTCTCTGAGGGCGTCCCCACAGGCATGCCAGTCCCCTCCGCTTCCACAATACAAAAGCGCCAATGTGCATTATAAACTCAACGAAAATGTCTCTGTGCCGCGACTGCCATTGCATGTTGACTTGAAACATGCTGGTCACCAAACGCCAGAAAGTACGTGCCACAGGACATTCGTGAAGTACATGACGTAGAGTTTCCGTCCGGCCACACTGCGGGAACGAGGCGAAGGGCTCCACACCCCACGCCGCAAGGTGGTCGACCGTTGGCAAAGCCTGTCATTCTCTCAACCAAGTGAAGTTTCGGACTTCAGCTGGTAGGGTGGTGGTTTTCAAGAACCAGCGTCGACTTCTGCGGCATTTCTTGCTCTGATCATCATTTAATTTTTTTTACAGCAATACATTCACATATTTCAGCGGGTGACATATCCATTAGTTCGCAGTCTGGTAAGTTATTTTGCAAAAAGTGCAGAGATTTCACCACGTACGTATAGTAGGTCGGTGGCTGCTCAGCTGCCGGTCCTGTCTCGTCTGCTAATTTAAAAAAACCACGGGAAGTTCCCAACAGGTACTTTGTGAGTTCTCGTCCTCGGTAAGTCGTATTTGAGATGAGTTCCCATGTGGTTCTCAAAGCTGACACACGACACATAACTTCGAAGTTCGGAATGCTAAAACCTCCCTTTTTGTTGGTAGGCGGACTAGCGCTCTGGCGACGCTTTCCGCATGGCCATCCCGAAGGAAGGAGCCGCATGCGGTTGCTACTCTTAACAAAACTCGTCATGCAATCTTTGCTAAATAAAAAATGGAAGCTGCTATGCTTGTCTTGATGAGATACGCACGTTCAGTAAAAAAGTGTGCTGAAACAACTTTTTATAACGGCTAAGTGCAGTATACTGTCTTGCAACATTACACGCAGCTTACCTCATTCTGAAAAGCCTTTGTACTTGATCTGGTGATAATGCAGAGCTCGATCAACCGTGCAAATCACTTTATTTGTAGCCTATTCAATCAACACTGCCGAAAAAAAAACATAAATTAAGCTGTCATTTTATTCTTTAGACCAGAGTTCTTAAACACGCGGCCCACGCTCACATAAGTCTGTCTTCGACCCACATTTCTTTAGCTTACTTATAAATGTGTCCGTGAGCTACGCATGCCTGCCTTGTCTGAGGCACTATCCCTGTGAGGCATCCCATCTTTTGAGGCATAACCATGAAATAGAAATTATATATTTCGCAACCGGCGCCAAGATTTTTGTTATTATGGGGATCGGTAGCAACTTGTTGTCAATCCTGTAACTAAATTCATTTCAGAAATGACATGTATAGGAAATATGGGAAATGTTCCTTTCAAATGACAGCGTTCACTAGCAAACTGCCCAACACCTTTTCCCCGAAACCAGCTTTTTCAGTGCCCCGGCACTTGCGGGACTATATTGCGTGGCTGTGGCTCATTTGCTTAGGTGTGTTTGGTGAGAACCCTGCTTTAAACGAACGACTTCGAGCTAAAAAAAAAAATGCCTGGAATGGTGCAGTTTCGTTGTCCGCTAAGAATTCCTCACCGAGTAAGGTGCGTGCTTAACCAAAGGAAATACTAATAGCCAGAACATAGAATGCATTACTGAGCTAATTAATTAACTATTAAAAAGTGCCGCCATATCCACGAAGTGAATGATAATGAGTGGGTGAAGCTCCGGACGTAAACTTGGTAAACCATGAATCCTCCGTACATATTGCCCACTCGATTTTATTACAACGCTCCCCCTAGCGCACGTCACTGCACTAAATCGAACAATTGCCTTCCACTATTGACACGCGCCATATGTGACGTCATTCCTATTTTATAACATCTCCCATCTTTCATCATCAACTACAAGTACCGCCGTCCAGTTTATAACATCTTGCATCTTTTCATCATCAGCTACAAGTACCACCATCTAATGTACACTGCAAGAACTAAACGAGAGATGGCTACATCTAGGGGACGGTACCACCATCTAGTGAACACTGCAAGAACTAAACGAGAGGTGGCTACATACAGGGGACGCACGGCCCACGCCTTAAGGAGCTTCGCCCCTAAAAATCACCGATGATTACGATACCACCTAATGCGAATTCTGAACGCAGCTGTTCAGGTGTTTCAAGGGGGTAGCCTTGAATGGCTCATGCTCACGCCCGACGCTGCAACGAGACACACAACGCCTCGTGTACAATTGTCACGCTTGGTCATGTACAATTGTTACGTTTAGCCTAATATTAATATCAAAGCACAGTTTGTTGTTTTACTTCTTGATTAAGCGTCCCAAAACCACCATATGACTATGAGAGACGCTGTTGTGTAAGACTCCGGAAATTTAGACCACCTGGGGTTCTGCAACGTGCACCCAAATCTGAGCACATGGGCCTACAGCATGTTTGCCTCCATCGGAAATGCAGCCGCCGCAGCCGGGGTTCAATACCGTGACCTGCGGGTCAGCATCCGAGTACCTTATAGCCAGTAGGGTTGAGAGCTGGGCTAGTTGGTGAGACATCATTTAACCATATGGTGTAGTAGCGCAAATTTGACGGGGACGAAGAGGACAAGAAAACACGACACTCGCTACACTCGCAACTAATTTTTATTTCAGAAGCAGCACTTCATATATAACCCAAAACCCTAGCGACACAGAAAAGAACTACGAACACTGAATCATTGCCAACAGAAGCTTTTGCGCAGACTCGAGCGATAGTACACGGCAGTTAAGCTTAGACACTTTTAGATGACATAACTAAAAACTCGCAACTAAAAATTAGTTGCGAGTGTAGCGAGTGTCGTGTTTTCTTGTCCTCTTCGTCCCCGTCAAATTTGCGCTACTACACCATATGGTTAAATGACCTTATAGCCACTAGACCACCACGGCGGGGCGGAGTAATCAAGCAGGACCCATGTAGTGGTAAAGTTACTTACCATGACCGTTACTTTTGCTGCCTCATTTTTTCTTCGTGCAGCAAAAGACTGGAATGACCTCCCCCACCATATTGCAGCAATCACGTGTCCATCAACATTTATGCATAGCGTCACAAGCCATTTTTCAAGCTAATTCATGGCTTTTTTGTACGTTTTTGGGACCTTTAAGGTAATAAAATGAAATGAAATGAAATGAACTGAAAGTTCAGACTTATGCTATGGGACTGGTTCGTAGATCATTCTTAAAGTAAATTACATGGTCTTGGCGAATAATCAGGTAAAACTGATTAGCCGTCTTGATACTTTTGGGGCAGCTGACAGCTCTCCCATAGCATAGTACACATGGAACTCTAAACCATAGACTGTGTTTTTTTTTTAGCACACGACAAAATTTAAAAAAAGGTCAGAATTCAGTTGTGGTGGGGAAGTTGTGTACAAGTGTACAACGAACATTTAGCCGTAAGAATTTTTCGAAACGGTGACATAATTTAGCTGAGTTAGACGCGCTTGATTATAGAAACGTGGCGATCATTGCTTTCGCTCTTTCTTTCTCCGCTGGTATCCTTTCCCAAAGCCGCTTTGCCTTCTCGCCAAGCGCCCTCCCAATCTCGCATGACATGCAGCTGCACGGGTGGTCTGTGCGTGGTTAGGAGAACGTGTGCTGCAAGTAGGTGGCGCATGCGGGTGACACGAAATTGGAGTAATTGTATATGCTTCCTGTATATGGTAGGGGCCATATACAGTTACCCTACACGACATAACACGACGAACAAGGAGCGTGCACAGCTGGTTGCAGACTAACCGAAAGTCGTATGTTTTCGCTCGACCAATCGCAGCATGTTTGCGCTACGCGTCAGACGGAGGCCTCCGTGTGCGCTACGCGTCACACGGAGGCCGGAAAGACCCGGGGAGGTGGAGGAATTGTTTCTTGGAAATCGTGGCGCGCCGCCTTCCCGTAACGCTGCCACTTGTGGCATCGATTATCGTCACGGCATTCTGCACAAGGTACGTGTGTTCACTTGAAATGTTTGATACAATTATCGGAGGTGGCTTAAGGGCCCGTTAAAGCTACGAGTATGGTTCAATAATAACACCGAAACACGGGAGAGATTCGGCATGACTGAAGAAGACCTGACAGAATGTTGGTTCGGGATCGCCATGACACACGTTGCATTAACACAACGAATGGAGCGTAACCATTTCAACGGTGAAGTGTTGTTGAGAGAGAGAGAGAGAGATAAAGATGCAAGGAAAGGCAAGGAGGTTTACCAGACGCACATCCGATTTGCTACCCTGCACTGGGAAAAGGATGAAGAGGAGAAAAGACGTTGAAGAGAGATGAGAAGGTACACACAATCACGAGCACACTCGGGGAGCACACACAGTCTACAGGCAGTCACTCAGGTTTGTTGACTTTAAGTAAAGTAGCAGTGCTTTAGTCGCTTTCTGCGCAACTGAGGCAGATGCCCAAGGTCTTAGAATCTCCTGCACACAAAATGGTCCGGGGTTAAGTTGATTCAAAACCATCCGGAGCTGGCATCGCTGTGTGTCGTAGCAAGCGCAGCTGCACAGGACGTGTTCGATGGTCTCTTCAGCTCCGCAGTAGTCGCATGTAGAAGTGTCTGCCATACCAATGCGAAAGGAGTATACCTTTGTGAATGCAACACCCAACCAAAGGTGGCATAACAGTGCCGCATCGGAACGGGAAAGTTGTGATGGTAGCTTTATCTTGAGCGAAGGATTCAGTTCATAAAATTGACACCTTTGGAAGCTGGTAGACGACTGCTGCATCATTCCTTGATGGAGGAATCGGGACTACACGGGTTCCTTCATGGGCTGAGTGGGCTGCATCATCGGCTAATTGATTTCCGGTAATACCGATATGTCTAGGCAGCCATTGATATATATCATGCCCTCGTGCTAGAGCTTCATGATGGCAATGTCTTATTTCTTGTACCAATTGTTCATGACTCCTCCTACGCATGGCAGACTGCAAACTCTGAAGCGCTGCTTTCGAATCACAGAATATGACCCATTTTCCTGGACTTTCCTGGACGTTCTTGGACGAGATATTGTAAAGCAGCCCTTATAGCAGCAAACTCTGATGCCGTAGATGGAGTCATATACGACAACTTAAATTTGATTGTCATTGCTGCAGCCGGAATTACAGCGGCACCTGATGAGCTGCTGGACGAGACGGACCCATCAGTGTATATCTGCGTTCGGTCCAAGTACAACTCATGTAATAATAGCAGTGTTGCTTGCTTCAATGCTACTCTGGAGTGATTGCTTTTCTTTTTGATACCCGGAATTTCTAGACGTACTTGCGGCTGGTCGAGGCACCACAAAGGACATGCCATTCTCGTAGCGGGCGTATATCCTGATTGAATGCTGTTTAGGTGCTTGGCTATGACGTCTGAAAACGTAGCACGTGGTCTTCCGGAGGGTAGAAGGGCCAAGTGGTGGTCGGGACATGGCTAGCATGTCGAATGTGCGCTCTGAGGCAATCCACAACTCTATATGTCCTGACCGGATGGTCTTTGGCAAGCATGATTGTGGCATAAGTAGAAGCGCATCAGGGCAGTCCTAGGCAGATACGCGGTGTCTGACCCTGCAAACTCTCCAATGAATGAGTACTGGGTTTGCAAGTGTTAGTCAGTACCGGCAAGCTGTAGCGCAATAGACCCAGAAATTGGGCCCTGTACAGTTGTAGCATGGAGGCCACAGAAGTTCCCCATGCTTTCCCGCACATGAATTTCATTGTTGTCGAAGCGTTCATCAACGTATACCACCTCGGGCGTACGCCGTGAGGCTGCTGAACACCACACTAAGGAAAGTTTATGGAGCTAGAACAATTTGCGAGGAAATGAGCTCTCTCTCTCTCTCTCTTTAAATAAACCGACAGGCTTCCCACCACGGTGGTCTAGTGGTTATGGAGCTTCACTGCTGACACGCAGGCCACGAGTTTTCATGTAGGCGAAAATGTTCGAGGCCCGCATAGTTATGTTTAGATGCACGTTAAAGACGCACCCCCCCCCCCCCCCCCATCTTTGAGATATCCGTAGCCCTTTCTCGGCGTCTCTCACGATCATATCGTTATTTTGGGACTTTATATTCCATTAAATATTACCAAAACAAGGATACTGCATTTTAGATGGACGCGAAAGTGCTGTAGGTCCACGTACTCAAATTTGGGTGCACGTTGAAGAACCCCAGATGGTCGGAATTTCCGAAGCCCTCCACTACGGCGTCTCATAATCATATGGTGGGTTTGGGACGTTGAACCCCACAGATCAATCCATCAACAAAACGAAGATATAAAAACCCAATAAGAAAAAAAATTGTCAGAAGTGGGATTCGAACCCACGCCCGGAAGACCGGACTGCGACCTGAACGCAGCGCCTTAGACCGCTCGGCCATCCTGACTGAACGATTGTTGCCGACGAGCGGCACAATGTCAATACCAAGGCGCTAAGATTGTGGCATCACGTTTCGCTCGTTTCAAAAGAGTAGGGTAGTATATTCTAGGCACTATAGTACTACCCAAATAAAACCATAAAATAATATGATGAAGCTTTATGCGCCGAAACGAGGCGGCCCACATCCGTTTATTTCTTCTTCTTTCTCTCTTTTTTCATGCACGTAAATCTATACATGGGTACACAAGTGTTGCTTCAATTCAATTCGCCCCATCGAAATGATCACAGTGGCGTAGCCAGACAGTGGCACACCAAAGCCGTGGCACACCAAAGACCCCAGCTGGTCGATATCACCGGAGCCCTCCAATGCGGCGTCTCTGATAATGATAGGGTGGTTTTGGGACGTTAAACCACACATACAAATCAATCAATCAATCAATCAATCAACCAATCAATCAATCAATCAATTATCCAATCAGGTATTTAATCAATTGATCGAATAATGAACAAAAAGATATGAAGGAATAAAACATTATAACTCACAACTAAATAAAAATACAGGGTTATTGAAATCAACAAGCCATCATTATTACAGAAAAACTGAAAAATACAACACTGTCTTAAATATATTCTATTCGCTTATAGATTTAGTTGAAAAGTGTCCTCTTTGCCTTCAATATCCACTTTGTCTCCCATCATTCAAACAATGATGCAATAGACTGAAAACCTCGAGGTAACTTACCGCACATCCCTCACACTGCGTCCCATTAAAGCCTTACCAAGTGATAATGATGATTATGATGGTGACCTAAATGTATGGCTCACATCCACTCTGGAGGATTGGCCAGGAAACAAATAATTAGATAGAAAGAATTATATAGTAATTGTTATTGTAATGAATTATATAACGGTTAGGAAATATTAAATTTTACTAAGTTGGATGCTTGCGATCAAAACCGCCTTGATTCGATTATGCATCCTTCTTCAACAGAACAGATGTCCTGGTGACAATGACGAAAAGTTCTGGTACCAAGGGTTAAACAGGCTTTCGTCTTCAAGTGCATCAGATATATAACTATATAAAAGAATCAAAACGGCTACCATGCTAATTTCACAAGCACACACTAATTACTTATTTTCGTCATTATTCTATTTCATAAACTCTTTATTATAATTTTTATTCTTTATATTTATATTTTTATTTGTTTTTCTTAACAATTCATAATAGTCTGTTGGCACAACTAAGCCTTTTGTTTGTCTTAAAAAACATAAGGCACCCCCCCCTCTTTTTTTTTTCCTTTTCCCAAAATACAATTGCCGTGCGATTCATCGCCGATACCCCACGGTGGGTTGAGCCATTCATCTTGGGTCCTACCAACCAACCAACCGCCACGGTGGTGTAGCGGTTCCAGTGACCGGCTGCCAAACTGAAGGTGGCGGATTCGATTCTGGCAGCGGCGCCCGCATTTCTATGGAGACAAATTGCTAGAGGTTCATGTACTGCGCCTTATCAGCGCACTTAAAAGGACAACAGTGGTCGCAATTGCCGAGGCCCTCCCCTTCAGCTCACCTCATAATCATAGCGTGGATTTGGCAATACTTGTGAATGATGTTGCCAACAGAAGCTTTATCACTACAGTTGTTACTTCACTGCTAAAGTGTACTAGAAGCTTTTAGTGCACTATTCACTGCTATGCAGCTTGCACGTCATGTAATGAAATCGCGAATCAGTTTAAAAAGTCCATACTATTGTGCAATCACTCTTTGAAAGCGCAATATAACTGTGCTCCGGCTTACTCGCGTCTGAAACAGAGAAGCGTAGAAAAACAATTAGTTTATGCAGCTCGACAGATTTATTACGCTCGACTGATAAAAAAAAAACTTGATGCATCAATGACAATTATTTTGATAAGGCGTCCACCCACGACCCTGCTGTCTAGGTTTCAATGGATATCTGAACGTTCACCAGATTGCACACTTGCGAGTTGGGTTCATAGGCATTCCTGCCGCGCAGCCAAATGCTGTCGAGAATTTGGGGAAGTTCATCAGCGGTGTGTTCACTCTAAGTCTTCCAGGTATCTCACCGAAGTTGAGCTTTCGTATCCAGGCATCGCGGCTTGGATTATCACACAGTCCTACGGCGTAAAGAACGAAGAACAGCTGCTCCATGTCAAGCTGGCGCTCGTCCACCGAGATCTTGAGCCTTTCGGTGCCGTCCTTGGCTGCGAGCGCCTTCATGTACATGTCGTACATCGGCCCCAAGATAGCATTGTCCGCCACATTCTCCTCGAGCCTCATTCTCGCCTCGAAGTTGTCGCCGATGAGGTCTCGTATCTCGACATAGTACTGGTCCTGGAAGCAGAGTTCTAGATGAGAGAACTTGCTCATTTCATCCGTGTTCCACCAAGTGGCCACCGCGAGGTTGTGGTCGATCGTGGCGCCGCGACGGTCCACAGCACCGAACATGCCTCGAAACACTTCGGGTAGTATGAGGGGAAAGAGGACCGGCTCGATAGTCTTGGTGATGTCGTTCAGGAAGGCGACGCTGGCATGTGGAATGAAGAGTGCGTTGCGCCCAAAAAAGTACTCGTGCCCGGGAGACAGAGCGGTGTGGTCATACCTTGCGTCGAGGTCGTCCTTAGGTGGTTTGGTCTCCCAGTACACATTCATGGTACCCGCCTGCAGTTCCCGAAAGCTCCCTAGCAAGTGGCTCGGGTCGAAAGGCTGGGCGTTGAAGTTGTAGTAGCTGGCAATCGTGTTGATGTCATCCGTGCTGGCCAGGAAAAGGAAGCGCATGTTCTCGATCTTGTCGACACCAATGCCGATCGCCGAGCGCTCCAGCCACGAGGATGATGAGAGGAGGCGGTCCGTCATGCTGCTTTTCAGCTGAACCTCCAAGCTCGACATACTGTAGTCGTAGTGTTTCAGAAGGAGTGTCGAGTTGTTCTTGCTGAATGTCATGCGACCGAAGAAGCGCATGCCGTGCTTATAGAGCCGTTCTAGCAGGTGCATACAGGCTTGACGCCGGTCCGGTACAAACTCCAGGTAGTTATCGTGACTCAAGCGCAAGAGGGGGCTGGCTGCTTTGGCGAGCAGCGGGGACACGTGAACTACGATGCGATAGCCCACATAGTTCAGAAGATTCACAGTGTCCGTCTCGTTCAGAACGGCGGGCAACTTGCTGATGTAGTCCTGATTCATGAGGGCTACCGGTTTATCGTTGTCGAAAGTTTCGATATCCTGAAAAAGTATAGTGAGATACTCTTTCCAGTTCCACTTTCCGTCATGGTGCAGCTGGCCCACGTGCTTGATGCGATCCTGGAATTCTATGAAGTGCGGCGTGGCCATAACACTGCGGAGCTTCTTCTCGAGAAGAGCAATGGCCTCAGCTTGGTCGGTCATGTCTTGCCTTTTTTCTAAAAGCGACAATGCGATGATCACCTTGTGAGTGAAGTTTTCGGGTGATTCATCGAGATATGCCAGGTTGTACCTCTTGAGGGTCAAGCTTGGCGCATCAATGTGAACCGTGTATCCGCGGTCATCTTCAAACGGCTTCCGCAGGAACACCCTAGCGAATGGAAAGACGCCCAAATCACGGTCCACAAATGCCGAGATGGTCACAACGTTGGCACCACGAGGAGCCTTTTTGTATGGCCAGCCAGCCAAGTTGTACTCCTCCAAGAGAGTTCGTAGCGACGTAAAATTCTGGTCGTTCTTCTCCTGGGACTCGCACTTGGGCAGCAGCGAGATTGCCTGATGCAAGAACACGCCTGGATACTTGTGGT
This sequence comes from Rhipicephalus microplus, assembly GCF_043290135.1. Taxonomy (NCBI): domain Eukaryota; kingdom Metazoa; phylum Arthropoda; class Arachnida; order Ixodida; family Ixodidae; genus Rhipicephalus; species Rhipicephalus microplus. The sequence continues at coordinate 875,759 of NW_027464640.1, read as the reverse complement.
AGTGCTCCTCGTTCTCCTTTAGGTAGTCTCGGAAGAACCTCTCAATGTCCATCATCATCAAGCCGGACGCCCTCTCTCTGTACGCCCTGGACTGAACGTCCAGGTCTCCCGCCGACCAGTGTCGAGAGCAGACGTGCGCGTAGAAGTCCGTGCATGGGCTGACGCTGGAGTTGAGCCTTCCCTGCAGGTAATTCTCAGCCCAGACGCATACGTCAGACTTACAGCTGAACTGCATGAGCTTCTTCCGCTCGTGCTTCGCTAGGTGGTACTGGCTGTCTACTCCAGCCAGGATGTCATCGCCGCCGCCGGCGCTCATCGAACCGTTGGCACCACGTCGCAGTAGCTCCATAGAGTGGTTGAACATGAGCATGATGGCCCCGCCCACGTGCAGCTTGTACGTGGTGACAGCCACGCCCACGACTACCATGAGGAGGCCCACGCTACATACAGCCATGTACGGCAGCCGGCTGGGCGAGTGAGCCACCAAGATTTGCGACCGCGACCTTGTCTGGACGGTCGTGCATTTGGGCTCTGGAGGTGACGTTGAGCCCGACAGCTGGACCGACTGCAGGGAGTACCGAACGCCGGGCTCAGTGCCGTGATCGTCCGCGTATTCTGAGCCGTTTTCGAAGTCGGCGCTCAGGGACATCGCTGAGGCTGACAGCGGCGGAGGTTTCTTCTTCAGTGATTTAAGCAGTGGCGCGCGCTCTCGCCTCTGATCTGTTGCTTCCTTTTCGTCGTCTCTGTATCGTAAGTTTTACTGTTAACATAAAAGCAATATTTTCGCGACATTTGCCAAGTTATTGTGCATAAGCGATGGCCGGCTCAAACAGGTTTACATAAAGTGCTTATTGCACACAACTTTGAGAATCCCTGATAATTTCTTTTTGAAAAGCTCATTTGTGCGGAAGTCATATTTTACGGCTCATGTCGGTGACGCCGTGTTTCTCCGCCGCAACCTGCATGGGAGCCGTCGCTAAGGCCGGCAAGTTACGATAATGCTGTCACATCAAAACTCTGTAAGCACATTCACACGCGCTTCAGTTTCACTCCTATTGTTCAAGTTCAATTTATATAAGCATACACAAAAACAACCTGGCTCTGCTATATATACACAGCCTATATTCAGGATATTAAATTTGGAGGTATAACAGTGTTGGTATGACGGTACTTTGCTGCGTTGGTGCGAGTCCGTAAAATATCCGCACTCTTAAAAAAAAAAGGTTGTAGTACTTAGTAAGTTCGGTTTACTTGTCACATATGTTACTAACCAGTTAGTGAGTAAGGTTAGTAACGAGGAGGTTAGTAACCTTTACTGCCTCAATCATTACTAACGCAGTTAGTATTAGATACTAACGTAGGTAGTAACGGTTGCTAACAAGGGGCGATCATTTTGCCTCGCGAATCTCCCGATTTATAACGTCCTATTCGCGAGCATCAACATTTTGATATATCACTCAGCAATTACGCACATTGTGTCAAAAAGCAGAACAGCGCACATATACAAGTACACACGAAAAATACAGTTCCTAGGCGGTTTCAAGAGTATTTATAGCCCTAACTTTGGGGAACGCAGCTGGTGCCGGTGTGCGGCTATGCTGTAGGATGTATAAGTTGAGTAAGGCGCCTTTATTTGTACAACATACAGTTTTTTTCGGTAAGCGAGGTAACGTAGTGTAGGGCTTTAAATCAAGCGTATTAATAAAAACGCTTAGTAACGTTTATTTTGCACATTATCGCTTTAATAAGCCCTTGTATTCAAGAGATAAGACTGGGTAGTAAGCTTGAATATATTGCCTCAATGAACTTAAATGGATCCCCGTGCTACTAAATAGGTTGTTAGGTGCTCGTAGTAATAACCTCTAAAGTTTGTTTAACAAGTTCATTAAATACGAGCATGACGAAAAGGTACTAACAGTGCGCAAAACTTAGTAACCGTTGCAACATTCGAGCATTTGCTAACGTGGGTAGGAAAAGGTTAGTAATAACATAAAGAAGGTGAGTAACAGGTGCCGTTACTAACATTTTGCTCGTGGTTACTAGCTTTTTTAAGAGTGGGCATCATTGGCCTACAATTTTAATGTGAATGGTAATTGTAGGAAACTTGATGAACTTTCTAGCAATATTTGCCTCTGTGACGTCAGTTCAGGCGTTTTCCCAGTACTTTGTATCAAGTTCACGCGCTAATCGCGAGCACTGCTCTGATAAAACCATGTTCGACACCAACCATTTAGACAGCGTGCATGGTTGTTGAGTAAGGCCAAGTGCTTAGCTGGCGTGCGTGCATGCGCACATGTGTGTTGTATGAGCGCGTGCGTGCGTGCGTGCGTGTGCGTGCGTGTTAGCATTCAGAAACCGCTCAAACTGATCCAGGAGCAAGCCTTTAGGGCTGTTTACTGAAGTGGACACCGTGTGTGGCGTGGACTTTCAGCCTTCTCAAGCGCTCAGTGGATTCGTCAATGCGTGATAAGATGTAAAAGTTGGTCCCATGGGAAGGAGGAAATCACTAATCTTTTACAAGTTTATCGAGGTGATCTTGTGGGCACTGATTGTGTTGATTCGATCTGTTGTACTGGACACTCCAGCAGCAGCAAATGTAATTTTCCCATCAGGTGACTTTTTAACGAATGTCTGAGCGCTCAGTAGCGGGTTTGTGCTCGTCAGGCTCCTCTGATTGATTGATATGTGGGGTTTAACGTCCCGAAACCACCATATGATTATGAGAGACGCCGTAGTGGAGGGCTCCGGGAATTTCGAACACCTGGGGTTCTTTAAGGTGCACCCAAATCTGAGCACACGGGCCTACAACATTTCCGTCTCCATCGGAAATGCAGCCGCCGCAGCCGGGATTCGAATCCGCGACCTGCGGGTCAGCAGCCGAGTACCTTAGCCACTAGACCACCGCGGCGGGGCCGTCAGGCTACTCTTCGAAATAAATATCTCAGAACTCCCACGTACACAAGGAAGGAGCTTCGCTATACCCACCGCATGCTTACTCGTACAGACTATTTTACGGGTGCGTATTGGTGCCGCCAAATTCGGCGGTAGCCTTGCCGCATTGTATCTTTGACAATCAAACGCACTGTGCAATTGTAGGCGAAGACCCAGGAAAACCAGTGAATAGACGCATTCGACGTTTGACGATCACCGTAGTCACACGTTGCAAAATCCAAAATTTAGGAAAACATTTCAGAGCCCGAGGAGGCGGCGCCCAAGTGTCTGATGTAAATGCGTGTTACTTGATATATCGCTCGCGATTTCTCGGGTATGTTGGTCGACTCCTTCTTGTTGCCAGCTTGGCAGCACCCTTATCATCACTCGCTCAAGTACTGGCAATCCCAACCACAACTTAATGGGCACGTGCCAATTCAATTCAATAGGGCAAGCTGCTTTTTTTTTCTATTATTCTTCTTGTCTGTGCATTCGTACGTTTTTTTTTGTGCTTTTCGTTGAAAAACTGGCTCGTGCAATCGACGTATCTGTGGCAGGACTGGTCGCGTATCAGGGCTGTATAAGCGCAAATGCTGCTTGCTCTTCTGCCAGCTTGCACTTACCCGAGCTTCACGGCAAGCGTGCATATCGCTTGTCCCACTATAATCTATCTCGAGTTCCAGCGCTGCGGTTTTATAGATCGTGTCAAGGACGCTGGTCTCGAATTGCACACATAAATAGACTTCTCTCTCACCCGGCCACTATTCCACTACATCTCCATGCTTTCTCACCTTTCTCTCTCTCTTTCTTCGTAAGCTCCACCAAAACTGCAGAGGCGGTGTTGGTGGAGCTCCGGTGCACCTCTGAAGCTGGTGAACGAAGAAAGAAAGAAATAAAGAAAAAAGTATATTTAATAATATTATCTAGAGTTTTGCGTCCCAAAGCCACTAACAAATTATGCTCGTAACTATTTATGCTCGTAAATTATGCACGTAACAAACTATATGCTCACTATCAAATAAAGATACAGATGTATCACTCACACATGCATTGCATGTTGCAGATATACAAAAAGCTTCTATCAGTTCGCGGGATGGTGGTATCGCCGCTCCTACCCAACATCTTAATCAGTCGGCAAATTGGTAAGCACATGTGCAAGCTTTGCAATGCGTGGGAAATGCGTGTTCCCGTTACTTCTAAGTGAATGGTCATGTTCCCTTGCACAATATCTCTTACACGGAAGCTCATGTTTCCTAGTGCGATTTCCTACAAGACAGCGGTATTTCATAGACGACGCCAGTGGCACATTTTGCATACGCCAAAGCGTGATTCTTCCCGCTACCACTGGATTTTTTCTCGCCAGAGTAGACTCTGGGACAAAGCCCAACCAGCTTACGTTGGGCAGATAACACCATCGGCACATCGTGCCTATACTCGCTACCTTATTCAAGTTGTGAGAAGTGTGATGCATATAAGGCATCACCTATATGGACGCCACCTGTGGTGCGGGCCCGGGGTCGACGCTGGACCAGGCTGCTTTGGCCCCACGCAGAAGAACCTCTGCGATCACCGTCACCGCCGTGCAAGGATAATTGGCCGCCAATAAACGGCACACCTTATCATTAAAGCTATTTTGCATTGCATGTGGGCATGATTTTGTAAGAGTGGAACGTAGACACAGTTTGGCAATCCGCCTCTTCACAAGCTTAGACTGTGAAGAATCATAAGGCAACATGGCCGTCTGCGTTCGGGGACTATAACGCCAACTTAGATGATCAGTGAAAACGAGACACACACATATATGTATATATATATACAAACTGCAGCGAGTTATCAATGTGAAATTCATAAGTGAAGGTCCGGCCGCTTCTGCACTGTTCAAAAGCGTTAAGAATAGCATCAAAGTAGTTGTCTACGCTTATGAAATGGGGCCTCTTAAAAAGAAATAAAAAATTGTCCACATACATGAAACTTTAGACGTATACTTTAAACGTACTTAAAAACTTTAAACATACCAAAAGACTTACCAACCAAACATACCAAAAGAACGCATTTTTCGCCAAAAGCACTTGGTAAACACCGATCAACGTCCGCTAAGAAAATGTTGCACAATACAGGCGCTGCACATGATCCAACACAAATGTTTGTCGCTGCAGATGAAATTCGTTCCCAAACGAAACACAATTTAGTTGGTGCGCATGCACTGCTTATGAAAGAGAGAAATATATAATGATAATTGCTGGGGCATAACGCCCAAAAACAATGACATGATTATGAGAGATGCCGTAGTGGAGGGCTTCAATAACTTCGACCACCCGGCTTTCTTCAACGCGCACCTAAATTGAGGTGCACGGGCCCCAAGCGTTTTCACCTCCACCAAAAATGTGGTCACCGCGGCCGGGATTTGATGCCGCGACTTGCGATAACCGCTATAGACCACCGCGGCAGATCAAGGGAGAAATTAAGATAAAGACGACTGGCTAGAATCGAAATAATGTATCGCAATCAGAGTTTTTTTTTTTTTTCAAATCTGTTTCAGACATTGTAAGTCATACTTGTCGCAAACTCTGTTTTTCGTGCTTTATTGATTCGGGACGGAAAGGCAGGATTCGTGGAGCTCGCTCAATTAGTGCAAAATAATGCAATGTGCAGTGCCGGGGGGGGGGGGGGGGATTGTACATAAATGGTTTGCGTTCCGTTGTCTCTGTTAATGCAGTTTGACCAGAACACACGAAGTAAGGATAAAAAGAAAAAAAAAGATGGTACTACTGGCACGAATGAGACCACTCGAATAATTCGCGTTAACACTTCCTCGCTAAACTTTGGCACAATCGCTAAGGTTTCACGGAAAAATATTACGACTGAGGAAAAGCCTATAACCAGCTTGCTGCGAAACGTGAGGATGAGCGATATTGAAGTATTTATGAATTGAATACACCACAAATACGACCAACTTCACTTAAACATGTTCCCTTGTAGCTATGCACTCGGTGTTTCGGTTTATTCGCAAGACACTTAAGAGTGGAGGGTCTGTGATCACGCCGAGGTCACGAATTAGAACCGCGAGTCCACTTTGCAATGTTACTGCCTGCACGTTTTTTCTAATAATGAGACTCTGCTTGGGAGAATGAAGTGGGTAAGCTGAGTGACTGGATGCTCGTTGTGAAGGGGCTGCTCTTTTTCGGGAAGATGTGGCTCCAGTTTTATTTTTCTTCTCATTTTGCTCGCCCGCGCGTGCGTGGCTATGAGGGTATCTGCCTAAAGGCGTCCTTATATTGTTTATGTCGTCCTTCGCCTCAAGTGTCAGGTAAAGTAAAGGCGGCCCTCCTCAGATGTTTCGCAAAGAAGAGCAATATCCGTTGTCCAAACCTTATACAAGAGACGGGGACAGTTGCATCATCCGACATTGCTTGAAAGCGCGTTTGATCGGTCGTTCAGTCGATTCGCTGCAGGGCTTTCGTGTAAACGCTGCCGATCGCATATCACGACGCACGCGATTGGCCCGCAAGGAGAATGCCTATAAAGCACGCGCGTGGCACGAGTAGGACACACCAGAACCGGCGCACCTCACAACCTGGCGTATATACTTTCCACTCCCGTCTTCTTCTTCGTCTCAGCCCGCATCCTCCTTTGCTGTCTGGAGCTGATAACGCGATATGAGGAGTAGAAGAGGCCAGACGCGTGCGCCAATTCTGGGAAGTCTACAGTTAGCTATACCTCTTCTTTATCGCAGCCGCGACCCCTTGACTTCCGAGAATGGTCCGTATATATACAGATTAGAACGCTGCTATATCAGTAGCGCTAAACAGATTAAAGGACAACAGAGCGATGTGCCAAAAAGAAAGAAAGAAAGAAAGAAAGAAAGAAAGGAAGAAAGAAAGAAAGAAAGAAAGAAAGAAAGAAAGAAAGAAAGAAAGAAAGAAAGAAAGAAAGAAAACGCCGGATAGAACAGAAAGAAAAAGCTTGTATCAAGGTCTGCCTACATTTGGCAGATAAAGCTGACTTTCGAAACACGTGGCCTTTTTAGCGGCCCGGCCACTCGAAGCGATGTAACCATAGCCTGCTGAAACCCTTTCTTTTCATCGTACCCGTGTCTGGCTTAGTTTTTACTTTCATTTTTTTTTTGTATCGACTTTCGTATAGTTTGCTCTTATTTTTCCGGATCTTTTTTCCCCACAAAGCTCATGTTCTGGGCACGTGAGCATCGGAAGCTACGGGCGTGATCTCTCCGAAAGCGCCCGATGCAATGTGACGACGCTCTGGCACAAGCTCTGCTCAACGTGTATCGAGTAGAATAAAACATTTCATTGATCATTGACCCTGGAACAAGCGTCACCGCCTGCTCGGATGATCAAGACGTCGTCCTGCCTGCCTAATGTATAGCGTTATATCACGCTTGGTGTTCCGGTAGGAGCAACTCTCTTACAAAATATATACACGTGCTCCTCTCGCCGAGAATGCCAATCACTGCTGGCGCAAATGATACCTTTTTTGGGGGTCGGGGGGCATCTTTTATTTATTTCGTCATTCTCCGGGTGTACGCGTATATTCTATCATCTGCGCTTAAGTTGCGCAAGTGTTTCACATTTGCTGCCTATAGCTATATACACGTTCTATTGGGTCAGAGACACGTGTGTGGAAGACGCAATCCCAACAGCAGCGTTTCCTGGACATGAGACGCATAATTCGGGTGCATAGTTACTTCGTGCAAAACGTGTTTTGTGTGTATTACAAAAGCGTCAATCTAGAAGCGTGCCAAGGACGCGTTATAGTAGGACGGCGTTACACCTCTTTTCCGCGAGTTGAGGCCTCATCACGTGAACGATGCGTGACTTCTTCGACGCCAAGCTTACATTGGTATATGAGTGCAGGCAGCGCAATACTTTAGCACGGGCGGAAACAAAGTGAAAAACGATTTGTCCTTAGCAAAGGGTTTATCATACGTACGGAGGTGTATGATGACCGACTAGTTCAATGAAATTGTCTTGTAAGTTTCATTGGTAACCATTAGGAGCACTATGACTAGGAATGACCTCGCCGACCTATCCATCCCGTGATCTTACTAGCAATGCCGCTCACCAATTATGTAAACTTGCGCAGATACACCTCGAATCGCGCTGAAGGGGGGGCATGCAAATATTTCATACGAACTTGAATGGGTTGGAACATATCTCAGTGATCCAGGAAACGAAAATTACGATAACTGTCTCACAAGCCACTGATTTACAGAATTACAACATTTTGTTTTTTTCTAGAACACGTTTGCCGTTAATGGTATTGCATACGCCATGCAAATAGCGTTTTTTTCTAACGTTTCTGACCCTCCTTTTTTATTATTTGGCCAAAAAAGAACAGAGAAGCTAGCTTTATATGCACAATCATAGCTTATACGCCAGGACTGTTCATATGAGAAATAACTTTAAATGAATTCAATTAAAGAGGCGTCTGTTGTAAAAGGAAAGGTGTTCAGAAAACAGGTCATTGGGACTGGGTTCCCAAGTCCAGTGCTCGGTCGGCCTCAGTAGCCCGTTTTATATTTTTGGTCGAGTAACGCCACTTGGGCCTCCTCTTACTCGCTGGCAAGCTAGGTCTCCATTTGCTCCGTTCTGAAATTTCGTGCGGTAATATAAGACATACGCAAGTTGGATGGCCTCGCTTACATACTCACTTAATGCGAGTCAGATCTGTCAGGCCTAAACACCACAAACAAGTGCCTGATCTTAGCAGGTCGCGGGATCAAATCCCGGCTGCGGCGGCTGCATTTCCGATGGAGGCGGAAATGTTGTAGGCCCGTGTGCTCAGATTTGGGCGCACGTTAAAGAAGCCCAGGTGGTCGAAATTTCCGGAGCCCTCCACTACGGCGTCTCTCATAATCATATGGTGGTTTTGGGACGTTAAACCCCACAAATCAATCAATCAATCAATCAAGTGCCTGATCTTAGAAAACTAGCGTCCACGAAGACAGAGCCACGCCCCACCATCTGGATGTAAGAGAACAGTATATGAGAGACAGCGCCAGTGGACAAATGCGTAGTTGTGCGTAAGTTTAAATATATAGATGGAAAAGCTTTATTATGGGCGTTCAGAACGCGCTCTAGTAAGTTTGAATGACACAACAAAGTTTCAGCTAATACCGATGCTGCATGTTCTAACAGTGAAAGTAGTCAGACGTACAGCTTACAAAAAACTGGCTCTGTGAATTCACTTAATTAGATCTCGAATTTTATCTCCATTTTGGGGTACTATCTATCTGTTTTTACAAAATTAGGTCACCCTGTGTATGCCCGGTCACCCTCTACTTATGATGACGAGTTGCCAAAAAAAGTATTGTTGAAAGCTTCAATTGAGAAAGTGTAAAAATAGGGATAAAAAGGAATGTGCGGAAGCCAGGACTAACGATCAATAGTGTGGCGACAGAACAAGAGATCACGACGCGCAACCGACATTCAGAATATGTAGCCTGTTGGTACCTGGTGAAGGTATTTATACCTTGGCCAGGTATCAACAGGTAAGCCAGATCATGAAAAAGAACTTTACGAGACAATAGGACTGGGCTGGCACGCATATTGGATGCATTCCTATAGATGATAATGTACAATCCATCGCTCTCCCTATAGAGCAAAAATGTGTGTGACGGTCATTGCATACTACAGTACACCAGCATATCCACGGAGTGAATGATGGAGAGTGGAACGAAGCATCCATCCGTCCTTTCGTTCTTGCTTCCGTCCGTCCATGCGTGCGTCTGTGTGACCGTCCATGCGTCCATCCGCCCTTCCATGCGTGCGTCTGTTCGTGCGTCCGTCCCTGCGTTCGTCCATGCATACGCCCCTGCGTCCGTTCCAGCGTCCATCCATGCATCTGTCTGTGTGTCCGTTCGTGCATCTATTCAACACTCCAAGTACCACCATCTCGCATCTTTTCATCATATATTCCCCATAGAGAAGCACCGCCATCCAGCGGACATTTCAAGGACTAAACGGGAGGTGGCACATGCACACTGTCTTACGGCTTGCGCTTCTGGTTTACTTCCCACCTTTAACCACCTCGAGTTCATGGTATATACTAGTTCACTGTATTCATGGCAATGCGGCCCAACGCTCGCTAAACCTTTCTAAAACCAAGGAGGTTACACCCAGCGAGTATAACGTAGCAACCCTTTCTTGTCAGATCGTGCTCAATGTACATGTCAATAGCTGCTAATGGAGATCGCAGCGTGCGCGTTACCTAAAGGTCGAATGCTCCTGTCTCTCATTCCCCTTTAGCAGCCAATAACATGTGCATTGAGCACTATCTTTTATTGTTCAACAACGCCCAGAAGAAATCTCTCACCGGAACCACCTTGGAGGTCAAAATTGTAAGGACCGCTATTTCGGGTATGTGCCACTTGTGGTTACGTACTACGAGGGATGCACAAGCCACGGCATAAGGACCTTCACCCCTAAAAAAAAAATACGAGAGAATAGTACTTGGCTGGCGCGCATACTGGAGGCATTCATGTAGATGATAACGGACAATTTATCGCTGTCCCTATAGAGCCGAAATGTGTGTGACGATCATTGCATGCTACAGTACACCAGCATAAGGTACTGACAATCAGAGTACAACACAGACTGGAGAAAAAGTGGATAACCATGCAGTGCGTGATACACGGGAAAGTGATCGGCGCAAACAGACTGGAAGACAGCAGAATGAATGGGAGCATATAGCCGGCCGTGGTGTTATTGGGTATGGTGGTGCTCGATTGCTGACCCGAGCGTGGTGGGATAGCGTAGATAGCGTACCAACCGCGGCGTGGTCGCATTTCGATGGGCGCGAAATGCTAGGGGCCCGGCGATCCACTTAGATTCGGGTGCTCGTAAAAGAACTCCGGACGGTCGAAATTTGCGAAGCCCTCCTCTGCGGCGTCCCTCATAATCAAATCATGGTTTTGGGACATAAACCACAATGATCACGATTATCATTGTTATTATTATATCAAAGAATAAACACGAGAAAGCGCTATTCGAGCTGTCTTCAATAATAATAATAATAATAATAATAATAATAATAATAATAATAATAATAATAATAATAATAATAATAATAATAATAATAATAATAATAATAATAATAATAATAATAATAATATCCGCGGCTTCACGTCCCAAAATTATTATACGATTATGAGAGACGCCGTAGTAGAGGGCTCCGGAAATTTCGACCATCTGGTGTTCTTTTTAACGTGCACTAACACGGCACGTACAGTACACGGGTCCCTACCATTTCGCCTCCACCGAAATGCGACCGCTTCGACCGGAATCGAACACGCGACCTTTGGATCAGCAACCTAACACCCTTGCCACTGATCCACACTGGCGGACAAGCTGTCATTATGCTAGACTAATGGACTTGGGCTAGGCACGTAACTGATAGGACCACGGATGGGACTGACAACCGGTGAGTAACAGAATGAGTAACAGAATAGATACCGAAGGACGGGAAACGCCGCGTCGACAACTGTTGCGAGTTAGATGATGTGATGAAACACAGAAGTTCGCGAGCATAACGTGTAATATGCTCTCACAGGACTACTCAAACTGGACGTCGTTGGAAGTGGCCTTACTGCTGCAGTGGACTAAGTATGGCCGAGAATGATGGTGATGATGATGATGATGATGATAATGCCGTTAGTCTGATAAAAAAACAATGAAGTGTCCCACTGAATGAGATAACTCGTCTTTATCCACACAGATATGCGCAAGGTCAACCTTTTCCTTTTTCTTTTTTTGCACAGCATAGCTCAGATCACAACGCCTTGTAGCGAACATGCAGTTTTCACGCCACACGCACGCTGACGCGAGCCAAAGCCACGCCGGCGAATGTAATTATAGCCTTCCGTTCACGCGTGCGCCCATAATCTCGCCTCCACTTTAGTGCGCAATGACCCCACACGACGTGCCTGTAAATCGGCACCGTTGCTCTAACGAGGGGACCCGCTATCGCACGCGCAGAGATACAGTCACGCCCGCTTCTCGTATTCGAGATAACGAGCTCGCGTGTGACCGCGGCCATGGAAATGGGAATGGAAATGGCCACGGCCACGCGCGTTATTGCGTCGGCGACGACAAGAGATGGCCTTCTTCGCGCCGTTGAAAGGACCGCGTCCGCTGGAGGGCTTCCACGAGATATCACGCGCTGCCGCCTACTCTAGCCGTACAGCACACAAAGAGGACGATAGTCATGAGGCACTGCTCGAGCATGCGGAGTTTGCACCACAACGCATGTCCTGCCAGATGGATCTTTGCTATGATACCGTTCTCCTTTACGAAGCTAGGGCAAAGTTCTACTGTAGCAAAACGTTTCGCTGGGCAATTTGTTTTGTCACTTCTTGAAAAAAAAAAAGATCGTCGCGCGAGACAACACACGGACAGACAATGATACCGCTAGTCATTCGTTCCTTGTTGATTGATTGATTTGTGGGGTTTAACGTCCCAAAACCACCATATGATTATGAGAGACGCCGTAGTGGAGGGCTCCGGAGATTTTGACCACCTGGGGTTCTTTAACGTGCACCCAAATCTGAGTACACGGGCCTACAACATTTCCGCCTCCATCGTAAATTTCGTTCCTTGTCTGTCCTTGTGTTGTTCCTCGCTACAACTTTTCTTCGAGAATTCTTCCTCACCCCCCCCCCTTCCCTCCAAGCTAACCCGCCATGGTGGTCCAGTGGCTAAGGTACTCGGCTGCTGACCCGCAGGTCGCGGGATCGAATCCCGGCTGCGGCGGCTGCAATTTCGATGGAGGCGGAAATGGTGTAGGCCCGTGTGCTCAGGTTTGGGTGCACGTTAAAGAACCCCAGGTGGTCGAAATATCCGGAGCCCTCCACTACGGCGTCTCTCATAATCATACGGTGGTATCTACCTACATAGCGCAGAGATACATTACAGAAAGTAACGCCTAAATTTATAGTTATATTTGAAGAAATACATAATACCACGTAACCATTGCATGAACATGATTACCCAATGATAAGCGTCTATGCATCACAAAATTAACCGTGTACACGTATATGTACTTCTTTATAAGTTTGTTTTTCGTTTATCTAAGCCGACATGCGCATATTTTTATGCATATTTTATTGGGCCGATCACTAGGCACTTTAGGCTATTGGTAAAGATAATCCTTATCATCCTTGCATATACAGCATACCTTTATTGAAACTAAACGTCTGTTGATTGTTTTATCTATTCATGATGTGCTTGAATAAAACCAAGACAATGATATAGAGCGCTTGTATTTGTACGATTACCCATTTTCGGGCGAAATAGTAGTCAATACACACTGAAGATGTTTTAGAAAAGTTAGTCACATTCGAACGACCACCAAACGGCACTAGCAAGTGATTTTTTTTTTTGCAATGGCAGGTGTCGATGCCGTGAACGCAACGAATAAACTCCTGGTCTTCTTCATCTCTACAATTCATCATCACTTCTACGACGTCCTCATCTATATATCATCATCATCAGCATGTGATAGATCAAGCTGGTCGCTTTTCCCGGCAAAGAAGACAGAAAAAATACTGTAAGAAAGAAAAAGAAAGAACCAGAGCAGGGAAGAAAGAGAAAACCAAAGAAAATCAAAGGAGGCCGGCCAGCTAAGAATTTAATTCAGATCTGATACTGGAAGAAGGTGGCTGCCTTAATTTTTTTTTCCAGGCGGCCTTGGTTGGTGCCAGCCTTGAAGGGTCACCAGAATTGCTCCCTGCACATCGAAAACAATGTGACGCTCCCCGCATTACTATGTGGTTCATCCGCGCGCGCAATTGGTGGAGAATGCCGACGCGCGGGTGTTGCAACAATACGTGCGCGAAATATACCGCTACAGGTGTGCGGCCGGCCCGCTACACGCGCACTCCACCGGTCGCACCGCCGATAGCTGTCAATGTGCCACATTGAAGGCTAAACGTAGTGGTAGCACGGCGCCCTTTGATATGTTGTGAGGTGAGCTGACTTGTTTTCGCGTTGGAAACGGACCGTCTACATTGTGTAGATGGCAGCGTGAGGTGGTCATTTTCTATCCTTTTTGTTTTATCGGAATCAATCGCAATGTGGTCGCGTTGAGCGAAATGTACAAACGACTGCCAGAAAATAGGACAGGGCATAGGATGCGCAAAGATTTAAATGCGAAAGTTTGCGCATCCCGTGTCCTGTCCTGTTTTCCGTCCGTCATTTGCGCATTTCGCTCAACGCAACCACATTACAATGCTGCTGTACCAACTAGCCCAAATTGAGGCATCGCTAAACGAAATGAATCGCGCCAAAACTTGGAGGACGCTTGATAGTGGCTTCCAAGAGCGGAACAAAATGGCGTAACTTTGGTTCCCGTGCACGTCGCCCTCGCAATCGCTATAGCCTCACTTTGGTTCTCGGTGGACGTCTCAACCGTGCAGCAAGAAAACGAACGTATGTGCACGCAACACTGGCTGTTTCAAACTATCCTAGAATGGAATGTCTACTCCTAATTCAGTTGCGAAATACCCACTACGCCATAATTTTTTCGTTTGCGAATCGGCGAAGGACCCGTTAGGCAACATGCGTCCGTTGCGTCCGTTAGGCCACTCGCGAACCTGTAGATTGCTGTACACAGCGGATGATGATTAAATTTGTCAGAGCTCTCGTTAAGCGATTCGCGTGTTTTGACTTTTGCCGTGATTATACGCTTCTTTTATGCAATAATACATGCGTTGAGAAGACTTTTCCCAGTACAAAACATTCATATAGTGGTATTCCTTTTTTTTCGAAGACATTTTAAGCTATATCATAACTCTGTAGTAAAACAGCTGCTTGTCACGTGTAAGACCAGTGCTCCATTCTTGCTCTAACCGGGAGTTTTTATTATTTCATTACGCGGAAAGCACCTTAGTGTCGCGGCTTGTCTGTTGTCTGTTGTGTGTTGTCCGTTGTCCGGCACAGGGCATGCAAGTTACCCACTATACGCCCAACGTATGTGAGTCACGGCACAACACATGCGAGGTACCCATATACGCCCACCGTAACTTTCATCATGTAGAGAAGCACCCACCATTTGCAATTTCACTGATAAGCGAGGTACTCGCTACACATCAGTAAGGCATTATGTACACATTGCTTGTGCTGTGGCTGATGACGATGATGAACAAGCGCGTTCCAGACCCCATTTCTACCATGGATCAAAAAGAACGCGAACGCGCTCTTATCCGCGAAAGGCAACACCGACACAGATAGCAAACAAGCCCTAAACAGTAATAATGAAGGCAAAACAGAATGCAGAACTGAACACAACATGCGAGTTATGACCAATTAAATATTGTATATACTGCGCGCACGCACGCACGCACGCACACACACACACACATACACACACACACACACACAAACACACACACACACACACACACACACACACACACACACACACACACACACACACACACACACACACACACACACACACACGTTGTCACTCTTTTACATATCTTAGTGGGCAAGTGATTTAATTCTTCAGTGCTTTGCCCCCTCGTCATGATTCATTTTTGTGGAAATACGTGGATTTTTTTTTGCATCCATCTCGGTTTTTCACTTACAACCAACGATGCCGACGCCGGAATGTCTGCGAAACAAGCTCACTGTGTCAGAAGAAAGCACTGTAGACACACTGGTGCTCCTACCGCTCATCGGTACAGTGTTCTCGGGACAGATATGACAGGTTACTTTGCAGCTGGAAAGCGCTTCAAACAGAATGAAAACTACATTTCCATATTATTTGTTACAAATCGCCATTTTAGAGACATGTGCAGAGACAGAAGTACAAGATTGATTGATTGATATGTGGGGTTTAACGTCCCAAAACCACCATTTGATTATGAGAGACGCCGTAGTGGAGGGCTCCGGAAATTTCGACCACCTGGGCTTCTTTAACGTGCACCCAAATCTGAGCACACGGGCCTACAACATTTCCGCCTCCATCGGAAATGCAGCCACTGCAGCCGGGATTCGAACCCGCGACCTGCGGGTCAGCAGCCGAGTACCTTAGCCACTAGACCACCACGGCGGGGCAGAAGTACAAGAGCTCTTGGTCACCCGACTTCACTGGGAGTTAAAGAGGACATCGACTATCTGATATGCCATTGCCCTCGATTTGCCTCCGAAAGACAGAAGCTTTCGGACGCATTGCGACAATTGGACGATCAGCCATTCTCTATGCAGATGCTACTGAAACACCGTCCTCGCCTTTCGTCGGCTCAAAAAGTAGTCAAAGCTGTCTTGTACTTTTTGAGGACTACAGGCATACGTGACAGCCTTTACCTTTTGTGTAGTGCCACCATTGCACACGCGTCAGCCGATTGACTGACAATCCTCTTTTTTCTCTCTCTTTCTGTTCTCTTTCCCCTCTCTCTCATCTTTACGCCCCCTTTCCATTCCACCAGCGTGGGGTAGCCAACCGGGCATGTGCCTGGTTAACCTCCCTGCATTCTCTCTTGTTGTTCATCTCCCCACCAAGAAAAAATTGGCAGATTCCACGTACAGTGGAAATCGATGATACGCGAAACACGAATGATGAAGGTTGATATGTTACCTTAAAATCAACACAACTTTACGAGGCGGAGGTAAATTATGTCGTACATGACTAACATGCCATAATTATCATGTTTGGACGTCTCATTTACATACGTCATCTATTCACGTCACCTGATACCAAATTTGGTATATGTGGAGCTAGCGAAACGGCCGCGAGCATGCTATGAGCGTACTTTGTAGTCAAGTTTTACATGACACGCATGCCATGATTATCATGTTTGGACGTTTCTTTTACCCTCGTCGTCTATTCACGTCCCGTGATACCAAATTTGGTACATGTGAAGCTAACGAAACGGCCGCGAGCGCATCATGAGCGTGGTATGTTGTCATGTTCTTGCATGACATGCGTGTCATGATTATCATGTTAGAACTAGTCGTATACCTTCGTCATCCTTTGCCGTCACGTAACGCCAAGTTTGGTATATGCGTAGCTAGCAAAGCGGCCGCGAGCGCATCATGAAGGGCCCAATATACTCCGACGTAACGTTGACACGCGTGCACGCTGGGTGCAATGACGCTACGAAACGCGAGCACTATCTGACGCCAGGCGTGACCGACGCGACCAGCGTCCGTCGGCGCGGCCCGGCGGCAACCGGCGCGAAATGCGACATGCTGCATTTCGCGCTGATGACATTTCTCAGACAGCACTGCGTAGATCAAGACGAAAATGTTGTAGGTCCGTGAGCTCAGATTTGGGTGCGCGTTAAAGAACCCCAGGTGGTGGACATTTCCGGAGCCCTCCACTATGGCGTCTCTCATAATCATATATATGGTGGTTTTGGGACGTTAAGCCCCACATATTATCAACGTGCAGTTGGTCAGAGCTATAACTATTGTGTGCAGTGTCCTTTTTTTTAACAATAGTCTTTCTTAGTGACCTTGTTTTGTCGCTTGTGGTCGCCGTGCAGTCATGTCATACCATACCATATCGTACCATACCAGTTTTGCAACGTTTGTTTTATTTATTCATTTTATTTTTATTTTTACTTTATTATTTATTTTATTTATTATTTTATTTATTTAGAGTACCCTCAGGGCCAATGGAATTACAGGAGGGGTGGGGCTAAAATACAGAAAGTTGGAGGTACAGTTAAAAAAAAAGGTCACAAGAAAAAGAAAAAAATGCAGAAAAGAACTTACAAACTTACAACAATTCCCAACTACATTTCTAGAAGATTACAAGTAGTTACACAAATTATAGCGGCACAAAAACAAAACAAAATACAAAAATACGGTAAGTGTAATTGAGAGCCACAATTTAGTGTATCAATGAAGATAGACGCATGATATAACTATAAATGGCGGTGGCTAGTTCAAAAGAAAAAGAAAACTTGGAGAAATATGTCACGTACAGCTACTTTAAATTGGTTAGTATCCTTGATGGTGACAACATCTGGAGGAAGATGATTCCACTCATAACTTGCGTGTCGCACAAATGAGTGAAAGATACAGGAAGACCTACAAGATGGAATGCCTACTTTGGGTTGGGGATCAATGCGAGATAATATGTAATGCGGTGCTGAAAGGAGTTGGCGTCATAAAAAGGGGTGGTGATATATCCTATGAAAGAGAAAGAGGCGCGCGATTTTACGTCGTACAGCTAGGGGTGGTAATTCTAGATTATGTTTTATTACACTGATGCTAGCGGTTCTGTCATAGATGAAATGAAACGTGTGGAATTGTTCTGAAATTTTTCTACTAAATAAATTAATATATCATGTGAACGAAACCACCGCAAGAGCAGCAAGACAATGACACGTAAGTCATGACATTTATAACATACAAGTCATGATTTTCATGTTATGGTTAGTCAGTTATGTTCGTCATACAGTCATGTTATATCATACCAAGTTTGGTATCGATACCATTATCTAAATGGCCAGGAGAGCTAAAAGTCGTAGGCGGCTAGATAGATAGATAGATACGCTCGAAGTCGCCGAAGTTCGCTAAGAAATGCTTCGCGTTTAAAAAGGCTCCGTGGACATGTGCTTTGTGGACGTACACTTGTCCACGCCTCCTCTGAAACTTAATTGAGTCGTATATGACAAAGATACACGGAAGAAACTGCCACCAATGCACAATAGCTAAAGGTTTGGCCGACTGTACATGGCCTGTTGCGTTGAGAAACTTCCAGGACAGTTTATCACCAGTCACATGCCAGGTCTTTGGGGGTTTAGAACTTCAAGAGTAACAGTCATTCCTACTTCCTGACAATACTGTCGACGCGAAAATTAATTGACTGTGTCGCGTGACGAGCCTGAACGTTGGATTTCTTCAAACAAACATTCTCGATCTTTATCAAGTTTAATAGTCTGCAGAAAACAATGTTCAATATCTATATATGGAAATGTGTAGACAGCTGCCATCTTACGCAGCCATGGTACTAAGCCCGTGTGCTCAGATTTGGGTGCACGTTAAAGAACCTCAGGTGGTCGAAATTGCCGGAGCCCTCCACTACGGCGTCTCTCATAATCATATGGTGGTTTTGGGACGTTAAACCCCACATATCAATCAATCATGGTACTACTTCTCCGACCTCCATCCAGACTTTGTCGACATGGAGCTTCGTCACTTTTTTTTGTCGGCTTTAGTTGCGAGTTGTCATCGCAAAAGCAAATACAACATTAATCGGAGTGACTGACAGTGCGGCATGTGAGGCCTGTGGCACCGAAGAAGACATTGATCATTCGCTATGCCACGGCCCCAATTTGCCTCTGAAATACGAACGCAATGCTGATGCGATGCGAAGATTGGATGATCGAGCACTCTTCGAGAAGATGCTGCTGGAGCACCGGCCCCATCGCTCGTCGGCCCACAAGGCAGTTAAAGTACTTTTTGTTTTTTATGGACTGCCGGCCTTTGTGCACGCGTGAGACTAATATGCAGTGCCACTGCCACATACGTGCCAGCGCGTTATATCATCATTTGCATCTTTTTTTTTCTCGCGGGCCTCTCTATTGATCTCTCTCATCTTGGCACTCTCCCTTTTCACCCAGCGTATAGTTGGTTGATATGTGGGGTTTAACGTGCCAAAACCACCATATAATTATGAGAGACGCCGTAGTGGAGGGCTTCGGACATTTCGATCACCTGGGGTTCTTTAACATGCACCCAAATCTGAGCACGCAGGCCTACAACATTTCCGCCTCCATCGAAAATGCAGTCGCCACAGCCGGGATTTGACCCTGCAACCTGCTGGTCAGCAGCCGAGTACGTTAGCCACTAGACCACCGCGGCGGGGCACCCAGCGTATGGTAGCCAACTGGATTGCTCTCTGGTTAACCTTCCTGTCTTCTTTCTTTTGTATTTATTCTTTCCTTCTTTCCCTCGTTAACAGCTTCTTCTTCGCGTTTGAAATGCATCTACAAGCTACGCATTGAGTCTCTACGTGATAGAGCTTGTTGATTCTCAAGCGTATAAGCTAGGAATTCAAGATTGAGCGATACGACGTCTCTACGGAGCGGTATGTGACTTCTACGCGTAAAGTGCTCTGGTTTGCAATAGCACTTACGGCGTCCACACTGGCTCCCGTCTCGCGAAGGAGATAAGTCTAAGCAAGCCAAACAAACTTTTTGGTTTTTGTTTCACCGTGTGCCTAACCACCTTTCGCAATTTCATTCACTCGCACACCGTCTGACAAACAGGGGGGCTTTATCTCTCGCCGAGCGACAAGGTGTACCTACTACATTTGTCGACTTCATTTACACCGCGTCCGGCCGGTTATAAATGACGACAAACTTCCGTTGCCAGAATGGCCCGGGAAAAGCGAGCTGGGTTGAATGGAAAGTGTTACGATAAGTGGCGCAGCCCAAACAAAGGCTCGTCGTATTCACGTATCTGTATGAACGCCTGGCTCACCGTATGGCCAGACGCTCAAGAATCCCCTGTAATAGCAAGATGAGAGCTCGTCGCAGACGCAAACACTCGTGGCGAGTTTCAAAATTTCCGTCCACGTAGCGAACGGAAAGACGTATCGCTACCTTCCACTCAGTCGTGCCACTCTGTTCACGTGAAGGCTTGGCGCGACGTGTGGGACAGCACGTGACAGATCTGGGAGAACTCGAACGGTTTCATCACGTGTTGTGAACCAATGTATGTCTATACGCTGCAGCCGCGTCTGGGGTGATTAACTTTCTCGACCACGTGATTTGAGATTGTATTGTTGGCCTACATACACGCTTACGTCCCAGTTGGAGCATACAGGTTTACTCACCAGAAAACAAAAGTGAAATTGACAGGTGTTAGGTGCCAAAACCATGATATTATTATGAGAAAGGTTGCAGGGGCGTAATGTGGATAAATTCTGACTTTATTTAACCGCATGCGCGTAAATCAATGTGCATGTGTTTTCTTTCTTTCTTTCTTTCTTTCTTTCTTTTTTCTTTCTTTCCTTCTTTCTTTTTTTTCTTTCTTTCTCGTGCCTCACGCTCTAATTCTAGCGGGGAAAACGTGAATCGTTGGGCGCAGCAGTAAAATGATAATTACAGGTAATTTACGTCCGAATACCACGATAAATTTATGAGGGACGCCGTATTCGAGGGCTCTGAAAATCCGGAAACACATGAGGTTGTTCGAGGGGCACTTAAATTCAAGTACACGGACCTCTAGGCTATCGCCTCCAACTATATGCAGCTGCCACTGCCGAGATTCGATCCTGCACCCTTTGTGTCGGCAGTCGAGCACGATAACAGAATGGAGCACCACGGCTGGTTTGGGCTCAGCAGTGTAATATTTTAGTGGCGAAGACAGCGTAGCAGAAGCTTCTTTTTTTATTCTCCGAAGTATAACTCTCACGTGTGTCACCCCAATGCCACGTTTGTGCGCCAGTATTTCATTTCGAGCAGTGCTCAACCTCAGTGAACTGAGCGAGTCATTCGATTTCATTGGGCACACACCGTGGGTGTGTGGTGTGCGTAATTCGTGGAAATAGGGATATAATGATTATCAATTATTCCTGAGCTCTGATTCGAGTCAAGAATCTTCCCCACAAAAAAATCCACAACGTTCCGCAAAAGTTAGCTTTCACTGAAGCTAAACGATGATCTCTATTGAATCGCTTCTAGGTTTATTTCTATAAAAACACGCACACACAACACTAGATAGATAGATAGATAGATAGATAGATAGATAGATAGATAGATAGATAGATAGATAGATAGATATATAGATAGATAGATAGATAGATAGATAGATAGATAGATAGATAGATAGATAGATAGATAGATAGATAGATAGATAGATAGATAGATAGATAGATAGATAGATAGATAGATAGCAGTTTTCAATACAATAGTATTGACAGACTGATTTATCGCCTGGCTTACCACTGCCGGTGTCGGGTTATGACTACGGTGTATACTATGAGCACATATGCACCCAAATAACGCAGTCACAAACACAACTATATGCATAAAACAGTCCTTCATAGCGTTTTGTTCAGTTGTGTACTCCTTAAAAACACCATGAGTGCTTTCGTGTCACGTATTGGAATGACAATGCTTAGTTACGGGACGTGGAGGTACAACAGCTCCAAGCTCAAGCCGCGTTTTACGTTGAGGGTGGTCATCAGAATTTGTCTCCAGAGTATTCATTTAGGAAATAGACATTCCTCTTTGTTACACATTGTCTTAATTTTGCCAGGTGGTCGAAATTTCCGGAGCCCTCCACTACGGCGTCTTTCAAAATCATATGGTAGTTTTGGGACGTTAAACCCCACAAATCAAATGATCAATCTTAATTTTGCAGACACAATGTTGACGTGTTAACATGCTCTCTGTTACTTATTCACGCTTAAATTTAAGCTTGATCTCATGGTCTCGCAACGTATGAGAGGTGACCATTATTGTTACTTGCCCATGCAGTTTATCTTCCTACGGAGCCTTGGCTGCCTCACAAACCATTTTATCTGAAGCTGTATTGAACGATGCCTATGAAGTTATACAGTTTGCGGCACAATATTATAGCAGGTCCTCCTATGAGCGTAATGAAACTTCATGCAACACACACCTAGCTAGACACTATTTTGGAGTGTAATGATACTTAATACGACAGGCATCTCGACATCCACCTTACGCAGTCCCATGAAATTCCCAAAATACAACAGTTATGCCTGTCATAAAATGACGCAATAACGTATCCCGCCAAGCGTTCTGGTGAAGTAAAAAATACAAATAAAATAAAGGTACCGGTAACCGAGACATCGCGCGGGTAATAGAAGAAGCGAAGATATTAATCTTCAGGCACGACTGCGCTCTCGAAAATTTCCGCCATGTAGTACTCCATTTGCGAGTCAAGGCGATATTTTCTTACGCCGAACGCATGCGCAACACCACGAATTCACTTCAGAATTGTGGGTTTCGGATAGATAACAATATTCGTTTGTAAGGAGCTTGCACAAGTAGGCGCGCGCGTACACGCCCTAACTTTCAGTTCCACCGTCTTCACATGAAAACAAAAATGTTTTTTTCAATACAAACTAATGCGATATTTCCTCTTGTTGGTATGTTGATGTTATATATATATATATATATATATATATATATATATATATATATATATATATATATGTATATATATATATATATATAGTGTCTCGCTCATTAGATTTTTGTGTAAATTGCGTATCATGCTTTAGCATTTGGTTTGCGGTGGCGTTTGTGGTGCTTGTAATGTCTTCGCTTCCCTCCTGTGTCTCTGTTAGCCCGCCCTATCTCTTTAATTGTTAATTTATTATACAAAGAGACAAAAGACGATTTTAGCAGGTAAGCGGAGTTCATGACCTCGCCCATCGAAACAGCATCACGCACTGGGTTTCTTGTCTCCAAATGCCTAGCCAGCAGCTTGCTTCTGCAACTTGTGTTGACACTGTATTAAGAGTGGCGTTTGTGTGTGCGTTCTTGTATTGTTGATATTTTACCTTATATGTCGAAACCCTGCACCTTTCTTACCCAAAGCATTGTTACAGCATCTACGTTTTTTCTTCTTTCTGCATATTCATCCGCCAGTATTAACGCTTCTGGGACCATGATACTTCTTTTTACATATTTAAGTCAAATGGGATAGTCAGTTATATTAGTAAAATAAAAAAAATCGAAACAAAGATACATTTTAAACAAAGACGAAGAACACGGAAGAAATTGTGTTGACCTGTGGTTCCTCAGGTTAAGGATACTGCCACAGAGATGCCTTTGAACCCGAGTGTAATTTCGATTGATTGATACGTGGGGTTTAGCGTCCCGAAACCACTATATAATTATGAGAGACGCCGTAGTGGAGGGCTCCGGAAATTTCGACCACTTGGGGTCGAATTTTAACGTGCACACAAATCTGAGCACAAGGGCCTACAAAACTTTCACCTCCATCGACCGTGTATATTTCATTCGAACTACTAAACAAGAGCTGTGTTAATCGTGGCTTAACAATATTTGTTATTAAAGTGCGGTAAACTAAAGCTAACGTCTTCAAAATCGTTCCGATAAGGTTAATATTGCAACCTGGAATACGAACTCAATATCATATTACTTGTAGCTTTAATTTAATCATTATGTGTTAGTGGCTCCATTTCACTTCTTTATTTTTAGGTCACCTAACATCTTCGATAAACTGTTTTGATTTTCAACTGTGCACGTTCTTGGTCAGTCAGCCAGAGTGGATACGTGCCATAGGTTTGAAGGTAAAACAATGCAAAATGCAGGACCTCATGCTGGTGCCGTCTTCCTCTTCTTATCAGATTAGCAGGGAAGCTGTTCGTAGTCGAGTTTTATATGTTCGTGGGCATCATAGATCTTAGTGGGATTTACCCACCGAAAGGGATTAAATCTTCTACGGATATGTCATACTCCTCCCGCCCCGCCCAATACTCACTACTCCTATGACTCAGCTCTACGCCCACACAGCCTCGCTGCACGCCACCGCCACTTCTCCCAGTTCGTCTCACTTAATTTAACTGCATACTAATACAATCGACCAATTTCATTGAACTTTACTCGTCCTCACTGCACGCCACCGCCACTTCTGCCAATCAATTCCCCTTCATTCCCACGGCATCCCAGTTCATTTAAATTCACTCAACCCCACTGCACACCACCGTGATTTCTCCCAGTTAATTTCACATCACTCTCACTGCATCACAATTCAATCAACTTCACTCAACATCACTGCACGCCACCACCACTTCTGCCAGTTCATTCCCATTTATTCCACGGCATTCCAGTTCATTTAAATTCACTCAACCCTATTGCACACCACCGTGATTTCTGTCTGTTTTCACATCATTCTCACTGCTTCACACTTCAATCAATTTCACTCAACATCGCTACACGCCATCACCACTTCTCCGTTCATGCCACTTCATTCCCACTGCGTCCCACTTTGTTCAACTTCACTTAACACCACTGCAGCCATTGTTACTTCTCCCAGTTCATACTACTTCATTCTCACTGTATCTCACTTCATTCAACTACTCTCAACCTCACTGTACGTCATCGCCACCTCTCCCACTTCGTACACCTGACTTAGTTCAACTTGTGTCAACCTTACTGCATGTCTACGCGCTACTTCTCCCTGTAAAGTCCACTTCGTTCCCACTGCATCCCAGTTCAATCAACTTCACTCAACACCACTGCACGCCACCGCCACTTCTCCCACTTCATACCGCTTCATTCGCACTGCATCCCACTTCATTAAACGTCCCTCAACCCCTCTGCACGTAACCGCCACTTCTCACAGTTGATTCCACTTCATTCCCACTGCATCTCACTTCAATCATTACACTTGATTCGATTTCACTCAATGCCATCTGCACGTCACCACCATTCCCTTTAGTTCCTTCCCACTGCATCTCAGTTCGATTAACTCATTTCATTGTCTTCATTAAGCCTCGTGGCACGCCACCAGCTTCGATGTTTCGTAAGTTTCCAACGAGCGTATTCGGCTGAACGTTCTTCTTTTTGCGCTGTCGTTCGTGCAGATAATGTTTTATAACGAGAATTTCAAAACAAAGTTACGTTTCACGGAGTCGCAATTCTTAAGCTTATAACTGAGTTTTCCTGCTGAAATATGCTATTCATAGCCGTAAATTCAGTGCTAGATTGCTAAACAGACTCCCGCAAAGGAGCTCACGTCAGCGGGAACAAAGAAGAGTTCTTACTTTGCAAAAACGTCGAGGCTGTCGATTCCAGTTTAGATAAAAACTGTACGTACCTGACAAACACGTCAAGGTCAGTATTTTTAAAAATATTGTGGCAATATTACTTTCCACTTTCCTTTTCTCTGTGTACATTTCTACAGCTTTGTCTCTGTACAACAAAGTGCCACATAAACGCAATAAACGCTGAAAAAAGACGTCTTCAATTTTTCGCTCCCAGGCAAGTAAGTCTCGAGTACAACAAAATAAGACCGAAGAAAATTAGACAAATATAAACAAGTCGCTATACTCCGGAGCCCCAGCCTCGGCGGAAACTTTCCATTGAGAGCATATCATTCGTGATTTGATGCTCAGTGTAATACCTGTTTTATCGAGTTATATATTTTTTTCTACACAAACATAAGTCACAAAGTCAAGAGGTTGAGCCCGCAACTGTTAGAGATTAATTGAAAGGAAATAAAGGCGAACGGTTGTATATAATGTATAAGCCCAGCGGGTGAAAGTAACCAAGGCGAGCCGTACGTATTGTAAGTCAATTAGGTCTGCCAGCGTTTGATAGCCGGCGGAACATTTTTCACAGCTGGGGCTCGCCTTTTAACCTTGTTCGCTAGAGAGATGTGCAGAGTTTCACCCCTCTATACGATAAGAATCCCAAATCTGTTCCATTCCAACGCAGTGACGCAACACCGGTACGTTGATGTCTGGCGCTACGCGACTGGTAGAGAATGAGGAATCGGGTGCGTGTACAGACCAGGGTGGTGCCACTTTTGTGGCTCGGATTCATTGATTGATATGTGGGGTTTAACGTCCCAAAAGCACTGTATGATTGTGAGTGATGCCGTAGTGGAGGGCTCCGGAAATATCGACCGCCTGGGGTTTTTTAACGTGCATCCAAAACTGAGTACACGGGCCTACAACATTTCGGCCTCCATCGGAAATGCAGCCACCGCAGGTTTGTAGCTCGGAGTTGTACCTTAAAGGGACCTTTCAACACTTTTATTTTTGACGCGCCTCTATCAGTGGCGGCCACATCAGCGCGCTGTGGCGCTCGCCAGAAATATATTGTGGGCGGAAATGACGACGCAGTGCGCACGCCTGTGATTGGATAAATGCAACGTTAGAAGTGATGGTGAAGTTGCAACAAAGAAGGAATTATTATTGTGTTTAGTGAGTCTTTCATTAGCTTGATTTCTCACTGAAGCCCAAACATACTAATTCTCTTAAACTTTTTCAGCTTGACAACTGCAGAGCTGGTGCCAAGGATGCACTCAAGTGCACGTTACGGTGCAGGAGGAAACACGCGGGGAACGCTCCAGGTGCCATTGTTTGAGGAATCTGAAGGAAACAAAAATGCAAGATCGTTATAAAATGTAAGAGTAAGTAAAACGTTTAAAACGAGAAGGTCTTTAAAAGTGTTGCAGGCCCCTTCACCGTATACTCAATCGCAAAAAAAAAAAGTACGAAGCGAGAAAAAAAGGACGCACGGAGAGGTACCAGAGACGTTTTTATATATACTGCGACACTCATTTTTGCGAGCAATTAAGCTCTGTCGTTGGAGTTGTCGCTAAAGTCTGGCTATATATACCCGAGCAAACCGGATAAGCCGATATACGTGCTGATGTAACGCAGTCTACAGTCCAGAAGTTTATCATGCCATTGATCACGTAAAGTACAGTGATCCAGTACCATGACGGATAGTAGGGCCACCTTGTTAATACTTATGGTACCTCGTTGGTGGCTCGAATAACAGTGACTAGCACAGTGAAATAAAGTTTACAACATTGTGTAACACAGAAGTAGAAGTTGTTGCTTTCCATAGTAGCAGCAAGCTCCCGCCTAGGTGCTGGCATGCGTCAGACGAGACGTTATTTTTGTTCTCGCGTGATGCATCAGCGCGGTCGCATGTTGGCAGTGACTGCACGCGAAAAAAGGCCTCCCCTGAGGGTTCGTTGCGCAACGCATTTCGTGGTTCATCGCTCATGCGCAGCTTGCCGACTCTTTTGAAACATTCACGACGCGCACTTCCCGCAGACGAAGTTCTCAAAACACGGACACGGCTTCCTGACGCTGCGATTTAATTTTCAGCGCATTTTTTTGTGACTCCACGTTTCTTAGATGCTCCAAACGATTCCTCGATGCGTTACCGCTGTATGTTATTGCGTGAACAGGTTTCGTAAAAAGACATAGAGTTCCACGAAGAAATCAGACAAAAAACTCGCTAGGTAAACTAATTGAAAGATTGATACGTGGTGTGTAACGTCTCAAAACCACCATATGATTATGAGAGATGCCGTATAGTGGAGGACTCCGGAAATTTCGACCACCAGGGATTCTTTAACGTGCACCCTAATATGAGTACATGGGCCTACAGAATTCCCGCCTCTATAAGGTAATCTAATTAACTAGCCCTACAGATATTTATTTATGACAGCACAAATTACCCCAAAAAACATTTATGCACGGGCCAAACGTTCGAAAGCTGATTTAAAAAAATCCTGCACAGGGGGGCACCTGTAGCGTGATAG
Organism: Rhipicephalus microplus; assembly: GCF_043290135.1. NCBI lineage: Eukaryota > Metazoa > Arthropoda > Arachnida > Ixodida > Ixodidae > Rhipicephalus > Rhipicephalus microplus. The sequence goes on along the minus strand of NW_027464640.1, from coordinate 847,560 downwards.
AGATGCTATTCTATGCATATGTTTCTTAGCCAAAGCCTTCAATGTCTAATAGAACGAGAAAATTAACCGTTGGCGTCTCCTGCGGCGTCGGCGCGCCAACACAAAACGGTACAAAAAGGAGGCGATTACAGATGACATCGTGACGCGGCATCTCTGGCGTCATCACGAAGTAACGTATCACAGGACTCCATTACTGCATGTTCGTGTGAGTGTTTGCATACGTACGTGCATATACCACGCACGAAAGCTGCGACATTCTTGGCAAACCGGGTGTAGTGACCACCCACGCTCATTAACAATGTACTTCTAGGTTCCACTTATGATCCAGATCCCCGTACGAGAAGATATATTTTCGTGCAGATGAAATGCACAAGATGCCCGAGCGCTTGGATTTAGGTGCAGTGGTAGTCAATGTGAGTTTCAACAAGGTGGTCATGGGCACAGCACCGCCGCGGTGTTCTAGTGGCTAAGGTACTCGGCTGCTCATCCGCAGATCGCAAGATCAAATCCCGGCAGTGGCGGCTGCATTTCCGATGGAGGCGAAATGTTGTAGGCCCGTGTGCTCAGATTTGGGTGCACGTTAAAGAACCCCAGGTGGTGTAAGTTTCCGGATCCCTCCACTACGGCGTCTCTCATAATCATATGGTGGTTTTGGGACATTAAACGCCACATATTAATCAATCAATAGTTTGGTGCACAAGTGTGCTGAGGGGCGTAAGCAGGAATTTGTTTGAGAGGGGGGTGGGCGCAAGAGGCAGCCTTTCACATGCTTCATACGAGATCGTACCCACCACGAGGCTGACTCAGCCTTTAGAACTGGAACATAAATCCACAATACCCAGACTGCACAGAATATGTACTGTTCGCTCGCTCACAAGCTCTAACAATGTCCCGCGTTACCTCAGGGACCTGTCACCAATGCGTCCGACTGGGAAGAGGCCCTCAGGAGCCCCAAGCTCCAACGCCAACAAAGGCAGCCGAAGAACTGGCGGAACGCTACCACGTTCCAGCGCGAACTCGAGCGTCGCCTACGGTAGCGGCTGCTGTCTCTCATGGACACCCTGGTGGCTTAAACTCCTCAGGACCTCCCAATAAAGTTCTTGACTGATTGAATAGGGGGGGGGGGGGTGGCACCTCCTTGATATGAAGTGTGGGTCGGGCTGACAAATGGTCATTTGGAGCTCTGTATGTCATGGCGATGAAAAAAAATCAGGGGGGGGGGAGAATGCGCAGGTCTGGTGTGCCACCCTCAGGCTACGCACCTTGGTGTGCGCAGAGTTACCCTTCAGAAAAAGGGGGGAGGCGAAGGGTCATCGCAGTGCCTCCTCCCTCTCTACTAGGCCAAAGTATGGGGCCGACATTGCACCCCCTCCTGTAAGGTCACTAGAGAGGGGCACCCCCTCTTTCCCCCCGTAGGCAGCCCGTATGGTGTGTGGTGTAGGGGTCTATGCCTCCACTGTTGAGAATCCTTATCTCTTGTGCCACGTTTTTAGGCTCCATTGTAGCAACCACGGTGTCGGCAAGGACAGCGAGAGATTGCGATTCGATTAATTGTTCTACCTAAAGTGCCACTTGGTCTGACTCGATTGTTCTCGACCCAGTTTTGTTCAATCACGCCCTTATGTTATTCATAGTATCCAATGTATGCCTTCACGATAGCACACATACGACGAGCATGCTGGACAATAGGCAGATATCGGCGTAACAGTCCGCGCGGAGATCATTCGACCGAACATCACTCGACCGCAAGTGTCCCGAAACGAACTCAACTACATTAGTGGTGCGTACATGAATGCGCAAATAATAATAATGTATAAATGGGCACACATGAGGGATAATGTACTTATATTTCTATGTAAGACCACACAGCAAAACGACCAGAATTATAAGGTAAGAGTCCGCCACGGTGATGTAGTGGTTGGTTTGAATGATATGTGGGGCTTAATGTAGTGGCAGGCTCCGAAAATTTCGACCACCTGGGGTTCTTTAACGTGCGCCCAAATTTGAGCACGCGGACCTACAGCATTTCCGCCTCCATTGGAAATGCAGCCGCCGCAACCGGGATTCAATCCCGCGACCTGTGGGTCGGCAGCTGAGTACCTTATATAGCCATTAGACCACCACAGCGGGGCTGATGTAGTGGTTGCGGAGCTCTGCTGCTGACCCGCAGGTCGCGGGATTGAATCCCGGCTGCGGCGGCTGCATTTTCGATGGAGGCGAAAATGCTGTATGCCCGTGTGCTCAGATTTGGGTGCATGTTAAAGAACCCCAGGTAGCCAAAATTTCCGTAGACCTCCAATGCGGCGTCCCTAATAATGATATCGTGGTTATGGGACGTGAAACCCGAGATATTGTTGTTATTATTATGTCAGGAGAACAAACGACGCACACAACAAGCGCCGACTCGCAACTGAATGATTTATTGCATAATACAAATACACCTTAGCAGTATACAGGTGCACCTGACATAGATTGCTGCCGCGTCTTGTCTTAGTAGGATGAAATCGCAAAAGCATCTGCCTTAGCAGGATCAATTTTTCGTCACACAGATCCACTGAAGCTTGACTTAAACAGTTTTGTTTTTCTGTAACAAAAAAAATTGGATTCTACCGCTTCACTGTTGGTCTGATGACAATGCCTATAGATTATCTTTGTACTTGTAAAAACAGGGGAACAACCACGGGATCTTGCCAGAGTCTTCAAGGAAGCATTGTGCCCCTTCAGCCTAGTGTTAATGCACTAACTAAATATATCGGACAGTTGCGTCTGCCCGATATATGTTCTACCATGCGAGTGTGAAATTCTGTGCGCGACACCAACCTCACACAACACGTACTTCTGGGACTTATGCTCATGAGTGGTTTCACGTTTCCTCATTTTTCGTGTCTTGGTTAACAATGGGTCACATATTCTTCAGCCTAGTTTTGGCAGAAAACACAACGTTCAAGTTCTGTTTATTGTCAACGTTCTTGAGCCCGTGGGCCAACTTGTGCTGGTACGAATGACCACATACTTTGTCAAATTTTGTCAATTGTTTCCAAGATTTCTTTCTTCCTTTGCCACAACAGCTTTTCACACACAGATGAAACACAATACCTTACAGATGTGTAGAGAGCACATCACTTGTCCGCACAGAGACGAATAGCAAGGCAATATATAGTGTAGTAAGGGTGTTTACAATTCACAAAAAATAATATTTAAGGCGTAGTCGGCACCTTGCGGAAAGCCAACCTTCAAGCCAACTTGTCCTTACCCCAACACATTGGTGTGCACGTTAAAGAACTCCCGGTGGTCGAAATTTTCGGAGCCCCCCACTACGGCGTCTCTCATATTGATACGGTAATTTTGGGACGTTAGACCCCACATATCAATCAATCAATCAATCAATCAATCAATCAATCAATCAATCAATCAATCAATCAATCAATCAATCAATCAATCAATCAATCAATCAATCAATCAATTTCTTACCCCAACACGAAGCTGAGCTGAGAATTAACATTAGGCAGTATACCGTATGTGTAGGTAATTTTTTTCAAAGCAGGATTTGCCGGCAGTCACAATATTTATGAATGTAGAAACACAACACACACACACAAAAACAAATTAGCACATGCCACGTACCTTGGCAATCGATGTTATGCAAAGCATGCGCGGAAGTTGACTGCGTTGCAATTTTCTTATTGAGTGAAACGTCACGCAGTGGCACTGACGATATGTATACCAAAGCACGCACATACATACGTTAAACAGCCGCATGCGTTCTATATAACCAGTTGCGTACAGTAGCGTAAAGATGGCAACAGTAAAATGAATATCAGCAACACCAGAAGCGGTGAGCTGATATGAAGCGCTGCTGCTCGCGAGGATGGTAGCCCAGGGCACTGCTACATAAATAAACTTAAGCGGATGATACCTGACTAATATAGATGTTAACCCCACGTGACGGCTGCATATAAGTACATGTGTAATGTTTATAAAATTGGAAAGTCAGCACTGCAACCACAATTGGCCTTTCGCGAACACTATAGGGAGTATTTGAAGGGTAGTTTCGAGACGTGATGTGGCTCTGTGGTATAGAATACTAGATTTCTATGCAGAATGCCAAGGTTTTATTCCTGCTGGGATAATGACATTTATTCTTTGCATTCGTCCACTAAACCCTGTCGATGTGAGCTTTTTCTTTGCAATCAGGAGTTAAAATTACTCATGTGAGTTCTCATTCGCCTACCAGTGGCACATACCCACGCGGGGGTATGCGCGACTGTCTGGCGAAAATTGTTAGACGATGCACGTGACGGGATTGTTTCATTATTCACGTGTCGACCAGCGAGTTTATTCGTCAAGCCATTTTACCCTTTCAACTAATCTTGGTTTACCCTTAGTTAAGGTTGTAATCACGAGAGCACCCCAATGTAGGCGGCTAGATAGATAGATAGATAGATAGATAGATAGATAGATAGATAGATAGATAGATAGATAGATAGATAGATAGATAGATAGATAGATAGATAGATAGATAGATAGATAGATAGATAGATAGATAGATAGATAGATAGATAGATAGATAGATTTCAAGGTGCCTGCACTACGCAAAGGAATGCTTCGCAGTTAGAAAGTGAGATGGTGTTATTATTTTTTTTTTGAACTTGAGAAATGCTACTTCGTATGCTACATTTTTTTTCGTTGTTACTGCTTCCTAATCAGGAGTCATAGTCCCCACTGCGGTGTTATCGTTTCACATGATAGCGTTAAAGAGCTCGTTTCGCGGAAATTCCGGCGTCTGCTTCGACATCGGTGTCGTTGGTTGTGAGTGAAAAATCATCATCTTGTGCGTGACCGAAAAGTTTAGAACGATGCAAATGTGAGCGGAGACCGAACCATGATCGTTCGGGTCCGAGTCAGGATCAAACCCGGGTCATTGTTACGACCCGGGTTCTATCCCCGGGTCGAACCCAATCCCTGGGTTCGATCCCCGGGGATCGGGGATCCGGGGACCGGGAATAGGGGAACCCGTGTCGTTGCAACGACCCGGGTTCGATTCCCGGGTAAAACATCCGCTTGGCCCACCATGGCGTGCCAAGCGGATGTTCTACCACACGGCCACGTCTCTGCTTGTGATTAAAGTGAAAATAACTTCCTCTGCTTGGAAATGCAATGTAAGTATCTTTGATGCTGTTCACACACAAGCCTCCTGTATACATGCTTAACAATGCTACATGAAATATTGCAGTAATAATGCATGGTACAAGCGCCCGTTGCTAGCAGCTGTCACAACAAGTGATTGTCCTTGTGCCTTGGGGGTTTTAAGCCGGTCACTTACAACAAGAGGAACACACGTTACTGCACTTGTACCCTTAATGCCACGTAGTGGGTGCCTAGCACGTTGACACAGGTTTCATCCACAAAAAGTACGCGCTAAGAATAAAAAATTCTGGGCCCGAGTGAAGATAGAACCCAGGCCGTATACTCGTGGCACGCAAATGTTGTATACCACTCACCCACATGTCTGCTTGAAAACACAAATAAAATGACATTCCTGTGCTCGCAAAAGCCACCTTTTATGCGTGCAGCCCACTGCACAGAATACAGGAACATGCGCATTTAGGAACGTGACATCGCTATCACGTTCAACTCTTAATGGCGAAGCTTAAGAGTTTTTTAAAGGAAGTTTCACTAAAAAAAGAACCAAAAGGAAACGTTTATTTTAACTTTAAGTGACATTAAAAATGCTCCTAAAGACAGCGAAATTCCTATTGAACGTTTCCTATTCTCTTGACTCAACAATAAAGAGAAAGCACAGGCGTTTCAGTCAAGTCCGTTTCGGTACATAAGACTCATGGAATACATAAAGTATTCGACGTAATTACACGATGGCACAACGCCACAGTATCCCGTTATATACTGTACACATCCACGCAGGAGAGCGTCCTTACATTCCCCACCGCCGTGCAACGGTGTAATGAATCTTACAACATTCCAAGCGCGTCGGTTATTCTTGTAGTGACGGCACTGCTGACCAGTTTCCTTTCCCCCACTGGTGATTGGTGGCTAGAGGAAATTGTCAGGCAAGGAAAATCGCAGAAGCTCGCTGTCAGGGGGTAGGTATACAATGTCAGACGTGTTCGCAGCAATTTAAGACTATAGCGTGACAACATCCAACATGTTTTGTCACTTTTCCTTTCTTTTTCCTTCTTGCGTCATCCTAGCGGAATATGTCGAACACTGAAACACTGAAAACAGTGAAATTTCTTAAAGCCGAGCGTCAATGCCAGGTAAACCAACTTTGAGACTGAATTTCAATGTTAGTTGTTTTTTTATTCCTATTTTGCTTGATTTGTCTGGTCTCCGTTTTTGAGGTGGTGAATGCATACAATATTGCGCCTGTTCTCTGAAATCGCCGTTCACTTCAGGACGGTTTACGTAAGACTGGAAACGAGAGAAAAATAAGATTGCCTAGGTGAATTATGGCCGACTGCTTTTTTCGCCTTCTGTTGTTTTTATGCGTATTCAGTGCATTTTTTTTCTAGTTTCTAGAAACAGAAAAAATAAAACAGCACTGTGACTGAATGTTGACATTTTTCGTAGGTTCAACAAACGTGCGTGTACATTTAATCGTAATGGAGCTTTGTGCTCCCAATATTTATTGATGGCATCACGTGCACGACATTGTATGGTCTTCAGTCATGCAAGTGTGTGACTTTTTGCATGACTGGTGCACTAAATGATGCTTATAAGTGATGTGTGATATATGTGCTTTGAAATGTGCTGCAGATGGACTATAAAGTTGGTGAGTTTCCCCACCCTCTCCTTTTTTTTTTGTGGAAGTAATGGAAGTCACCTATACAATATTTTTTAAACAACTGTCTAAACTCATATTTGTGATGAACGAAACAACGTAGTGTATTAGAAAAACAGGTGGCTTCACTACAACGTACGATAATATACGGTTTTTCTTCGAATGCGTTATCTGTGGTTAGCGTTACCGCGTTATTATCGCAAGAAAAGCACTTTGGCATTGCTCCAAGTTTTCACTAGAACAAATTCCTGCTAATGGCCTTAGAACAATGCCTCTTATCTCTCCGATTTGAATTGGTTTTGACCACTTACTGTCTTATTTTAAGAGCTCGTCAAACAAAAGCCAAAGTTTCCTTCAGCTGGAATCATTTGCCTGGAGTGGTAAAAAAAAATCTATCAGTTTGTGCTCTTGTTTGTAAATGGGGCGTTGGAGACATTTGAGGGTTCTGAAAAAATTTCAATGTATATAAAAGTAGCTGTACGTAGTGTTATAGAAAAATGGGACCTCTTCTATTGTCCAGCTACAAAGATATACAGTATGTTTCTGTTCCAATTTTACTGTGAGATAATTTGATGAGCACGAGATCACAATGAACTGAGCCCACTAGATTAAAACATATAAGGGTGGGGACACACGCTCTGGTGGTTTACTGGTTATGGTGTGGCCGACTGCTAACCCGAAGGTAGCGGGAGCGAACCCCAGCCGTGGTGCCCGCAATTCGATGGAGTCGAAGTTCTCTTGGCACGTGGTTTTTAGGTTCAGGAATTTCGAAAGCCGCAAATGTGCGGTACCTGCAACTCTTTAATTATTTCTCTCTTGAAGCTTGAGCAGGAGCTCTGTAACCCTTCCTCTTAACCCTGCGATCAAAACAGAAGTCACGTGACTCTTTTCACTGTGTTAAAAGCGTAGTCCGAAACCTTTCAAGGCCATTTAAGGTCACGATTATACCTAGGAAGCGCCATAAAAAAATGTCAGCTAGCACTTATAAACCGAAGGTGCAAAAAAGTCGACATGGATTTCTAAGCAAGGAAGCTTCGTAATTGATGGAAAGCTCTTTCTGCTTTAAGATGCCACACGTATGAGTGATTTCACCACACATTTCCTCCTTACCTTTTACCTGATCCTTAACAATTGTATGGGTTTAACGTACTAAAGCCTTGATATGATTATGCGAGACGCCGTAGTGGAGGGTTCCGCAAATTTCGACCACCTGGGGTTGTTTAACGTGCACCTAAATATAAGCACACGAGCCCCAAGCATCTTAGCCTCCATTGTAAATGTGGACGCCACAGTCGTGCTTCGATCCCTTGACCTGCGGGTCATCAGTTGAGTTTTCAGTAAAATCTGTTCCTTATTGGGATTTAATTTCCCAGTGTACGATGGTCAACCAGACGCTTTCATGGTTAGCGTTCGTATACCTTTATCTTTCCTGCCGTCCTACGAATGAAGTTATAACTTCATTCGTGAAATATTTAACAGTTCTTTCAACCTCGGACTCTCTATTGAGTATCATGGAGTCCCTCATTCTTTCTTTTTGATCCCCTATGACACTTCATAGCGTCAAGTCCTATTTGATCTCTATATAATTTAGCTGTTGCCTGTGTTGCTAGCCGTTCTCATTGGTCAACTACGCCAAGAGTATGGTGCGAACGGTGCCATCAAAGCGCTTTAGGTTTGGCGCGCGCAAAGTTAGGAGGTGTCAGGCGTGCAAAATAACCTAAATTGGCACACAAAACAATATAAACAGAATGTCCATAAGACGCTATTGGTTGCGGTTGCCCAAAGGCCGCTCAGTATAGCGATATCTAGAGCTTCCTATTTTAAAATTACCATGGTTCTTTTCACTGCGTGCTATCTGCGTCGTTTCAGCGCCGTTCACATATACGCGTTAATCTATGAAATCCGATCACTGGCTTAATACACGTACTAATTATAATTGTTGTTCTAAAAGACCGGGCTTGCAAACACGGAGAAAAATAAATAAATCAAGACCCCATGTGTCCGCGTTTGCTCGCTTCTGTCTTTAAAAATAAATTCTTAGCAATTCGATCAGCTCCCTGTTATTGTCATTCGAACAACTGTTGTAGATATATCGTATAGGGAGACTTCAGCGCAACCGCCCCATCATTTGTGCAACAGTATTGTTTATTGTAAGCAAGGACATTAACTGCATATAAGAGCTTGAGCCTATTGGTTTATCATAATCAACCAGACATAAAAAAGTAAAAAAAAAAACTTCTTTTCCCCTTTGAGCTAGTGGCCGTATCCGCCATGGTGGTGTACTGGTCACGACTTTTGAATGCTGACGCAAAGGTGCACCAGATACAATCCCGGCCGCTAATTATCAATTATCTTAACTTTCTTCTAAACCGTACAGGCCCGGTTTTACAGAAATCTCTTCCGCTAAAAAGAGAGAGAGAGAAAAAAAAAGGAGCAATAATGAGGGTCAAACCTGACGGCTAACACGTCGCTATTGAACTCGGTTGGCCTATTAAAAAAAAAAGAAAAAAAATGAGTGTAAGAACCACTCGCTCCGCGAATTCGGCCTCTGGGCGTATTCTCGCGATACAATCGCTTCTTTCCCCCCTTCTTGCGTCATTCTTTACGTCTCTTCGCAATAAAACGATGAATAAAAGAATAAAAAGGGACGATAAACGTGTGACGTCACTGGAATTTGCGTCGCTCGCGATATCCCCGCGCACGCTGCTTCTTCAGCTCGTCCTTCTTCTGTTTAAAATTTTACCCGCGGGAAGACGCCGTCGGAATCGTCACGAATGACGTCGCCACAACAAAACGGCGTACTGGGAGACCATGCCCTGTCGTCACCTGCACTTTTAAAAGGACAAAAAACAGAACAAAAAGAAGTACTACTAGACGCAGACCGCGACCTACCTTTCTATTGTGAGCACACACAACAGCGAACACGCGACCGTGTTTCACGAGGAAAAGAACATCCAAAGAAAATAACCCCCTAAACTACAGAAGACGATAGAAAACACAACCAACAATTACAGATTTAAAAGCAAAGCGAGTGGAAGAACGCACAAGGAGTGACAGGGAGAACGCATGGGAAAGGGTAGCGGGAGAGTGGAAGCCTTGGAGCCTGAGCGAATCGTAAATACCTGTCTGAGACGTTTGTTCTTGTTTCTACTACGTTGCTTTACGGGAAAACGCTTCCGCTTGTCTCGTTAATATGCCGCCCGGCAGATGGAGACACAGAGCCACCTTTTTCCAGGGTTACGTTATCTCTCGATGCTGCGCGGTGGAGCGGGCCCGCTGGCAGCAATACTAGAGGCCGAAAGAAGGCAACGGAAGGGTGTATCATGCGAGGGTGTAAGAAAGGAGTGAACGCACGGAAGCTGTGGCTGTTAACGGAGGGTGAAATGCTCGAGAAACAATGCAAGTCGGCGAGAAGCGCGCAGAGAGACAGAAAGAAACAGAGATGAAAGAAAGAGAAAAAAATGTTTTGACACACACACACACACACACACACACACACACACACACACACACACACACACACACACACACACACACACACACACACACACACACACACACACACACACACACACACGCACGCACGCACGCACGCACAAGAGACGCCACTAAGTTGGGATTCGTGCGCTCGTGTATCTTGCTTCCCTTTGCTTAATCGACACCGGTATTTCGAATCGTTCGTTAATCGCCATCATTGACACATGCGGACGCGTGTGCGCATTACCTGCTTTAGGCTACGACGCACTTTCTCGCACGCCTATATAGCGTGTTTAGGTTTTCAAGGAAGGGGCGCACGTTGTGTCGCTTGGAGGAAGTGGCGACGAAGGCTTTTTTTATTGTTTTTTTATTAATAGGTAAGGCCGCTGCACGCTTTCTTTATTCCTGTTTCCCCGCGCAGCTTTGCGCGTCACAACCGTCACGAGCATAGCTGACACTATGGGTAGAAGAAGCGCGCACCGTCCAGCAATGAGGAAACGAGTGTGCATGCCGCATAATCCGCGCGCGGCCCGTCTAATGGCGCACTAATATATGCGGCCGTTCAGAAAACAGGGCGACAAACAAAACGTCACATGCGGGCGACGGTGTCGTCTCGTTGCTTTCCTCGGGGCACTACGAAGGGAGCCTCGCATACTGTGCATGCGGACGATATTGAGGAATCACCGCGACGTTGAGACTACGCACGACTCGTTTACAATTTCTTAGGTACTTCTAAAGATGGAACGCAAGAAGCAACTGGACAAAATGCCCTGTGGTATCGCTAAGGCGAACCTTGTGTTGCCTCGCCACTGACGCTGTGAAGATAAGTACAAACGCCGCGTCTGTCTAGCCACTTCATGATGTTGTATGTATGTGTATAATAATAATAATAATAATAATAATAATAATAATAATAATAATAATAATAATAATAATAATAATAATAATAATAATAATAATAATAATAATAATAATAATAATAATAATAATAGTCAGCCTGACTACGTCCACTGCAGGACAAAGGCCTCTCCCATGTTCAGCCAGTCAACTTGGTCCTGTGCTTGCTGCTGCCAATTTATACCCGCAAACTTCTTAATCTTATCTGCCCTGCCCACCTAACCTTCTGTCTCCCCCTAACCCACTTGAATTCTCTAGGAATCCAGTTAGTTACCCTTAATGACCAGCGGTATCCTGTCTACGTGCTACATGCCCGGCCCATGTCCATTTCTTCTTCTTGATTTCAACTATGATATCCTTAACTCCAGTTTGTTCCCTAATGCATTCTGCTCTCTCCTTGTCTCTTAAGGTTACACCTACCATTTTTCTTTCCATTGCTCACTGCGTCGTCCTCAATTTAAGCTGAACCCTCTTTGCAAGTCTCCAGGTTTCTGCTCCGTAGCTAAGTACCGGCAAGATACAGCTGTTATATACCTTCCTCTTGAGGGATAGTGGCAATCTACCTGTCATAATTTGAGAGTGCTTGCCAAATGTGCTCCACCCCATTATTATTATTCTAGTTACTTCAATCTCGTCGTTTGGCTCCGCGGCTATTACCTGCCCTAAGTAGACATAGTCTTGAACAACTTGAAGTGCACTATTACCTATCTCGAAGTGCTGTTCTTTTCCGAGGTTGTTGTACATTACTTTCGTTTTCTGCACATTATTTTAAGACCCACTTTTCTGCTCTCCTTGTCTAACTCCGTAATCATGAGTTGCACTTCGTCCCCTGAGTTACTCAGCAATGCAATGTACTTATGTTTAAAGACTACGCACACAAATACTGACATACGAGGAGTCAAAACACGAATGCCCATTGCAATACTGCCCAACGAACAACTTTTCTCGCAATAAATAGATTACGTTGTAGTGTCCTTCCGTTAAATTTGTATTCATACAGGGCTGGTCTGCTGATACCTCTATGACACTTTTGTTTAGAACCCCAAACAATAAAACATTATTTTTTTATGTCACTTGTACAGCCTACTAAGAAAAAGACTACTTGATATCCTGCTCTTTAAGCTGGGGCTGAATTTGACAAGTGACCTTCGGTGCTTTGATTTTGGGCTTCAGCCACAAGAATGTTTTGCTGCCGTTTCTGCTTACCTTTACGAAATAAAACGAATAAGACTTGAACTGTCTAATTGTGTCTGATTAGTGCAGCATTAGAACATTAAAAAGAGTTACTTTTTATATTATTTTTATTAGTATGAAATACTTTTAAACACGTTTAGTGTTATTCAAGGCAATCATTATTGTCTCTGGTATGAACGGGAGAACAACACTTATAGGACTCTCTTTGTTTTTCATAGGACTCTCTCTTTGTTTTTGAGAAGCCCATTCTAGGCTTCTGAAAACCTCTTGTAAGCACGCGGTAAATAGCATTGGGGAGATTGTGTCTCCCTGCCTTACACCCTTCTTGATTGGAATTCTGTTGCCTTCTTTATGAAGCACTAGGGTAGCAGTTGATCCCCCGTATATTTCTTCCAGGATGTTTATATATACTTCATCGACGCCCTGATTCTGCAGTGTCTGCATGACGGATGATATTTCTACTGAATCAAACGCCTTCTCGTAATCTATGAAGGCTATGTATAGTGGTTGGTTATATTCTGAGCATTTCTCTATGACCTGATTGATAGTATGAATGTGGTCGATTGTTGAGTAGCCTGTTCGAAATCCTGTTTGTTTCTTTAGTTGATTGAATTCTAATGTTTTTATTACTCTGTTAGCAATTACCTTTGTAAATAGCTTGTATACTACAGAGAGCAAGCTGATCGGCCTGTAATTCTTCAAGTCCATGTCAAGCTGATAGGCCTCTTATTCTTCAAGTCCATCTCATCTCCTTTCTTATGTATTAAGATAATGTTAGCGTTCTTCCAGGACTCTGGTACTCTTCCCGTCAGGAGACACCTCGTAAACAGGGTGGCTAGTTTTTCTAACCCAATCTGTCCTCCATCTTTCAGCCGATCTAATGTTACCTGATCCTCACCAGCAGCTTTGCCTCTTTGCATGCTCTCCAAAGCTTTTCTGACTTCTATCATTACTGGTGGGGTGTCATCTCGGTTACTGCTAGTTCTTATAGTATTAAAGTCGTGGTTGTCCCGGCTACTGTACAGATCTCTGTAAAATTCTTCCGCTATTTTAACTATCCGATTCATATTGGTAGTTATTTTGCTTCTTTGTCCCTTAGTGCATACATCCGATTTTTGCCTACCCCAAAATTCCTCTTCACTGCTTTAACGCTTCCTTCGTTCTTCAGAGCGTGTTCAATATTCTCCATGTTATACCTTCTTACATCGCATACCTTACGCCTTTTATTCAAATTTGAAAGCTCTGCCAGTTCTATTTTGTCTGTTGTACTTGAGACTTTCATGATTTGACGCTTCTTAATGAGATTCTTTGTTTCCTGAAAAAGCTTGCCAGTGTCCTGTCTAGCTACCCTGCCTCCAACTTCCATTGCACACTCCGTAATGGTACTCGTCAGATTGTCATTCATTGTATCTACGGTAAGGTTGGTTTCCTCACTAAGAGTCAAGTACCTGTTCTGAAGCGATACTCTGAATTCCTGTACCTTCCCTCTCAGTGCTAGCTCATTGATTGGATTCTTGCGTATCAGTATGTATGTGCATATGTATGACCATGAATGTTGTGTTGTAATACTGTAGTTACGATCATGTGATGTTTACTCCATGAAGCCTGTACCTTGTAATATGCATTTGATGCAATGACCCTCCCCCTCTTGTGCATATGAGGATGTAGTGGGTAATTGATAAATAAATGAGCAAGTGAATAAACAAATTTCGATGTGTGCTTAGCGAAAGTGTTTTAACGACTTAGAGCACTTGGTACTCTATACTATGGGAGAGCAGAAACCCGCCTCAGATCCAATGTAAGAAATTTCACTTCAGGTAAGTGATGCGCTCATCACCGTGTTCAGGCGAAATTTCCGAAGCCCTCCAACATATACGGCGTCTCTCATAATCATTTGGTGGTTTTGGGACGCTAAACCCCACATATTTTTATTATCATCGTGTTTAGAAAAAGTGGTTAGCAATTTAGAGTACTCGGTACTCCAGTATGGGAGAGCTTAGACTCAGTGCCGTCTCTTGAGCCTCAAACGTGATGAGGCCACATAGTGGTAATTTATGCTCGCGCCGGGCCCGGGGCACGCGAACAGCGAATGGTGAAGTGTATTTGGAAAAAAGTGCGTAACGATTTAGAGTACTCGATACCCTACTATGGGAGAGCTGAAAGCCATCCCTTGGGCGTCACCACCTTAATGAGGGTTGCCCTAAGAAATACTCAGTGCGCAAGGTCGCCCATGCGCACACATATTCGCAAAACGGCAATGCACACACGCTCACAGACGTATAGATATGTGGCGCTGAATTGAGTGTCGGTCACGAGCGTATATATATATATATATATATATATATATATATATATATATATATATATATATATATATATATATATATATATATATATATATGCACCGTTTTCCAGTAACTACTGTTCTCTCGGTCGTGGGCTTGTCGGCGATGAACTGTTTGATACAGAAAGCCGATTCTGTATCGAAGTTATTGAGATGACTTTTAATATTTGTGCGCCACATTTCATTATTGCCGGTACATGAATGCACGTCGGTCGTTGCTGCTTGCCGCAACTAAAGTTTGGCTTTTTGGTGAGAACCAGGATGGCGTCCGATTCGCAGCATGGAGGAGGGAGACAGTTGTTGGGAAGGAGCATTGTGCAATGCAAAAGAAATAAACAGAGAAATAAGTACAAATTCGGAAGATCCCAAGTTCCTTGGGAATCGATTTTATGCGAAGCACGCGCATGCAAAGTGACTGTGTTGTAGGTTTTTCGTTGAGCGAAACCTTACGAAGTTGCGCTGAAAATATCTAAAATGCACGCACAGACATACGCTAAACAGTCGCCTGTATTTTATGTCGCCACTTGTTTACAGTTGCGTAACAACGCCAACAGATACATGAACATTAGCAATACCAAAAAGCGGTAAGCTGATATGAAGCACTGCTGCTCGTGAGGATTGTAGTCGTAGACAACGCTATATAAATAAACTTGAGTGGACAACACCCGACTGCAATTGACGTTAACCGACGTGACAGCTGTATCGTAGAAGTACATATGTAATGTTTATAAAATTGGAAAGCCAGCACTGCAACCACAGTTGGCGTTGCACATACATAAGGGTCTATTTGAACGGTAGTTCTGAGACGTCACGTGGCTCCATGGTATAATATTTGATTGCCACGCACAATGATATAGGGTTCGATTCCTGCATGCTGGGGCAATGACATTTATTCTTTGCATTCATGCGGTCAAACCCGTATGCTTTTTCTTTACGATCAAGCGATTAAGAATACCCACATGTGTTATCGCCGTTCCTGGGTAGATATAAACTGTCAAACACCTGTGGCACATACCCGCCCCCGGGTATGTGCTACTGTTTTTGGAAAAGTGTATGACGATGTACGCGACGGGATTGTGACATTATTCATGTCATGATCAGCGAGTCTCGTTACAGTGAAAGATGTTACGAGGTTATTATAAGGGTCGCGTGCGGAATCGAAGTTTTCCGCCGAGACCACCAGTGTCCGCACGAAATAAGAAAAAAAAAACTTAATAAGAACACTAAGAACACACCAGTATTTGAACCCGTCTCACCTGCGCGCCAACCCAGTATTCTACCGCAGAGCCACGCGAGTGTTTGGGTCTTCGTTGCAAACTTGCCTTATAGGCAGCATTGATATCGGGAACGGAATCTCGTTAGTATCAGTAACAGATCGTTCTAGAACAGCAAAGGAACAACCAGGCGTCGCACAATGCGAATTGCGTAACAAATGGGTTGTCCAATGCTCCCACCAATTACAAAAGCTTGTTCTTGATCACCTATTAACTGTGGTGCATACCCACTCCATTTGACATCGTCGTCAGCTGCTGCACCACAAAAATTTGCTCAAAATGTCATGTAGGTGTGTAATGGATACCGCGCTTCTCAGAAGAGTGACGAAGCATAGTTTATAGTGAATGCCAGCCTACTACACAAAAAATTGTGGTTATCTGGTGATAAAGTTGTTTTTCTTTCTTATTTCCGTATTTAAGGCGTAGTGGGTACCCAGAAAGTGTGCTTGTAGCCGTTAGTTGCCCAAAGAGTGTTTAGAAAGGCTTCAAAAGGCCGCTCTTCCAGCTTTCACTGTGCTGCATGGAACACCATTTTACTCTGACATACAAATTTACAAATCTCGAGATTAGAGTGCTGCACAGAACACCATTTTACTGTCCCATACAAATTTACAAATCCCGAGCTTGGAGTGCTGCACAGAACACCATTTTACTCTCCCATACAACCATACAAATTTACAAATTTCTGTTTACCCCAAGTTAAAAGGGTGATCATGAGAGTACCAAGACGTAAACCGACCGACCGACCGACCGACCGACCGACCGACCGACCGACCGACCGACCGACCGACCGACCGACCGACCGACCGACCGACCGACCGACCGACCGACCGACCGACCGACCGACCGACCGACCGACCGACCGACCGACCGACCGACCGACCGACCGACCGACCGACCGACCGACCGACCGACCGACCGACCGACCGACCGACCGACCGACCGACCGACCGACCGACCGACCGACCGACCGACCGACCGACCGACCGACCGACCGACCGACCGACCGACCGACCGACAGACAGACAGACAGACAGACAGACAGACAGACAGACAGACAGACAGACAGACAGATAGATAGATAGATAGATAGATAGATAGATAGATAGATAGATAGATAGACAGACAGATAGATAGATAGATAGATAGATAGATAGATAGATAGATAGATAGATAGATAGATAGATAGATAGATAGATAGATAGATAGATAGATAGATAGATAGATAGATAGATAGATAGATAGATAGATAGATAGATGCTCAATGTGCCTACAGTAGGCCAAGAAATGGTTCGAATTTAAAATTAATCCGTCAGAAATATACAAACTCAAGCTTCACTTGCTCCCATTTTTCTGGTGAGGGAAGCACTTTTGAATATTTCTTGTGTCCATTTTCTGTGGAAATTGACAAGTTTTGAGGCTTATCAGCTACTGTATACATTTGATTGATTTGATATGTGGGGTTTAACGTCCCAGAATCACTATATGAATATGAGGGACGCCGTAGTGGAGGGCTCCGGAAATTATGACCACCTGGGGTTCTTTAACGTGCACCCAAATCTGAGCACACGGGCCTACAACATTTCCGCCTCCATCGGAAATGCAGCCACCACAGCCGGAATTCGATCCCGAGACCTGCGGGTCAGCAGCCGAGTACCTTAGCCACTAGACCACCACGGCGGGGCGGCTACTACATTTACCCAATTTCAAATTCAGTATGTATGTATGCATGTATGTATGTGTGCATGCATGCATGTGTGCATGCATGCATGCGTGCATGTATGTATGTATGTATGTATGTATGTATGTATGTATGTATGTATGTATGTATGTATGTATGTATGTATGTATGTATGTATGTATGTATGTATGTATGTATGTATGTATGTATGTATGTATGTATGTATGTATGTATGTATGTATGTATGTGCATTCTATCTCCTATCAGGGTACCTCCTGTGAGAGATTTATTCACATACGTTCGTACGCATTCCACATGACTCCATCTCGATATTAGCGAGCGAGTGGTAAAAACGGCTCGTGCCGTAGCTTTCCCCGAGAACCATGCATGGAGTGCGTACCTGAGTGTACGTATGAGAACAGTCACTAGAAGCATTCGCTATTTCTTGGTCACCCATTTTTCTATCTTCGCCTTCTCTCTCCTCCCGGCTATTTACTCCAGTTACTAAGTATACCATGCTACATATACAAGTTTTTCAGACCGACTTGTTCAAATTTTCATGAAACGCTTCTCTTTCTCTCGCTCCTCTCTGCGTTCAAGTGTACGGTCCAAGGCGGTAGTACGAGCCATAAGTGAGCAAGGGATAATGCTGGGCAGAAATTACCCGCCATGGCGATGCTCACAGTCTTGCTTATATCCTCGTAATATTAACAAAGGTCGGAAGAGTGTGCGGTCAGTATCACTCTTGTATAGCGTGCGCATGTGCTCTCGCGTTATCACTAACCCTTAATTCATAATTTTGTTGCACTCAAACAAGCCTCCGGCCGTGAATAGTGAGCGAATGGCAGCAGCCAACCAAGGAAGAACCAGTCGAATGCGCAGTGATGTTCCGTGTAGGGAATTCTCCCTTTTTCGGGGAACTTTCGCCTGCATTTTGAGCCAAAGGGAAAAAGGGAATATTCGTGATATTGCAGGAAATTTCGGGAATGATTAAATTATCCTATGAGCACTAATAATTAGTGGTCACAGTGCACCTTCACCTGCTGTAATCGGTTCTGACGCATTAAACACGCACGCATAGCCTATGAGTTTTGTTTTTGAAATTACGCGGAGTGATTTCTAGTTCACTAGCAGTGTTAGACTTGAAGCCCACAGCGTGCTGTGTACTAACAGTATATTAATTAATAAAGTCATGCTTTTCTTGAGCGGCAGTGTAGGGGCTAGTCACATGTTCAAACGTCGACAGTACATGAGACAAGTGTAATTATAGTATGTGTGTGCGTGGATGGGGGCGGAAATTAGCACTGTTGCACAGAGAATTTCGCTGAGAATTTCATCAATATTTGTAGGGAAAAAAATCCCGAAACAGGGAATTTTTATGTCTCTGAATGGGAATTCTTCGGCGTAGTACAGAACATCACTGCGACAGCGAAGTATTTGGAGGCGACGAGGCTACACGGCAGCAATTAAATGGTATTTGTGCGTAAACCACGATGACTCTCAAATGAAATACAAGGGCACGATTGAGCATTGTGGATTAGCCGACACGCTTATCGGAAGCATACCGACGTTAAGCAGAGGTCTATTGAAACTGTATAGACATCCGACCTTTACTACGCTTGATCGCTGATAAAAAAAACACACACACACACGCAGATTTAAGTCATGGTGCGAAAATAATCTTGTGGCAACATTTAAGAACTACTGGGGCGTTGTTTTCCTACTATGACCTCGGAATGTAACAGTAACACAGCACTCAGAGGCGGCCTATAACTGACCACGCTCTGCGGTTACAGGGAATGTATGAAGGACGCAGAATACCTTCGCGTATGCTCCATGGAACGCAAGATGAGGACGGATCACTAGCGCTAACTGTGTGCCTTAACCATGATCCGCTGAATGCACACGTCCATGGAGGCATACTGGTCTTGCGGACGCAGCTATTTTTGCGTATATACGTCACGAACTAGGCTGGCTTGATAACACTTAGGAAAAATATGTTACCAAATTTTCATTACGGCGCGCTAGGCGAAGGAAGACTGGTGGTCAGTACATTTCACTGTATGGAGTGCACACGCGTTGAGCGGTATTTTTCTGTCGCATCAAAATGCGTACACATGTCGCGTAAAATGACTGGTGCACCAGTAAGCGAACAGAAAACGGGGATGTATCCCATCGAACATCTTGTGTGCCACTGTTTAAGTTCGGATAAGCATTGCCAGATTCTTTCAGTGTTCCTCGAACAGTGTTGACGGTCAGCTTTTCACGGATGGAAATATTGTGGCCACCTTGCCTCGCAGTTGAGCACCTGTACGAGACCTTCTGCAATGCCTGAAGGAAGCTGGCTTGAGTGCATGTCTGCAGCTAGGCTGCAATATGCTTGAGAAGTACGATTCACCTGGACTTATACTTTCCCATCAACTCTCTCTTTTACCCCTTGAGAGTCTCCAGCTTTATTAATAATTGCTGGGTTTTTAGGTTCCGAAACCATCTATCATTAGTACGAGGGGTGCCGAAGGTAATTGGGTTCTGAGAAATTTTGATCATGATCAGCTCTTTAACATGCCCTTATATCTAAGTACAAGGGACACTAGCGTTTCGTTTCCACCGAATTTAGGCTGCCGCGGCCGGGACTCTACTCCGCGACCTTTGAATCAGCGGTACTCTCTACCCATCGGACTCTACCTTCATCTTCTTCCTTCACCTTCTCTGACGACAGCTCTTAGCTGAGAAAGGTCGCATTAAGCGTGCTAATTCAGGCTGCCCGATCAAGAGAGACGCACGCGCACAAGGCTCCAGGAAATGCTACAAGGTGGACGTGCTTACTTGACAAACAAATCGAGGAAGCAATGCTCTTGCAAACGGTAAAGGTTTCAGAAGGTCAACGGCGGTGCGTGATTAGCTTTCAAGCCGCCCGAAGCGGCCTCGTGTTGCGGAAGAAACGCCGGTGGCCTTCCGAGTTCAATAATACCATGTGCCAGTTCGCACGTCGCCGTGAACGTGTACACGCGCCGACCGCGTACTCATCAGCACTTGATGTTCTAATAACGAACTTCTCTTGCGTAGTCATTTGCGAGGTCAAAACAAAAGGTTCTTTTGCATCTCTCTGTCTCTTCATTTTGCAAAATGATCGACGTCATTGTCCACGTCACATACTCGTACGAGCCTTGACTCTGCCCCATTGATGCAGATCCTACGTGTCGTGGCAGTCTCTTGAACAGAAGCCTTCAGATTGAATTTACGAGGATAGCTAATATCCATTAGCGACCACATCCAAGTATAACGACAGCATGAAAAAAAGTTTGCTACGTTCTCACTATAGCAACGCCTTGATAACATGACGTAGAATAGTGGCGCTTCAACGTCGCAGACACATGTTCTGCAGTAGCTACAGAATATGCAGCACACTATGAGCACTGAATTGAAATCCTTATTAGGAGTGTTTTACCTTTTTATTTCCATTTTCCAAACCACCTGAATACATACTCAGTGAGATCGCCGACGAGCAAGCCACCGCGACTCCGCTACGACGCAGTCTCTGAAGATACAGCTTGAATCCGGACCATTCGCAGTAAACGACGGCGAGCACTTGCAAAGCGTGACAAAGAAGGTGCAAAGAAAATTTATAATTTTTGTCCATGTTGCAGCGCCATCATCTTCGCCAGTCATCATCACCGTCATTCTCTAACCATCGCACCGCATCTCTCGCGCAGCTCGTGCTCCCTGGGAGCTCGAGGCGAGCCCAGCCAGAACGAGCCTACGCACCTGGTGGTTTGGACGCTGGCTTCGTCATCCTTCTTCAAAATTGAAATTCATGGTCAATCCTCTGTGGTGGGTAGGAACCATAAATCGGGGCACAGGCTAGCAAGCAGAACACTCCCACTCCACTTCGGCAGTTCGTAATTGAGTGGCGAGATCGGCACGGCCATGTAGGTTGCTTTCACGTCTTATTTTGTCTCTCTGCCTCTCGCAACAGCGTCTTACCTGGCAACGCACAAAAACACGCAGCCCCTATTGCAGCTTTGCTGCGCTTCCAAATTGAATTTTCCCACATATGGGACCTGAACTCTTGGTGCCTGTATATATTCGAAACTGAAAGATGTACGCACTAGCAATTGAGCTATGAAGCAACTTTTTGTTAGGCAATGCTCCATCATATATATGTAACGCCGCGTCAGTGGTGGCCCGTCGGGGGGGGGGGGGTAAAATTGCACCAACAATCTCGATACTGTTTAATGCGGATTTCAAGCGTAGCTTCGTGTTAGGGCAATGCCAACTGTATCTCAAGTTTTGGCTATCCGCACTTTTAGTAATGCAAGATTCGTTATGCCACAAAAACTGTCAGTGCTCGAGTGTTACGCGCACCGCCCTCTGCAAATTGCAGGTGTAGCTCACCAAGCGAAACGCCGACCCCCGTTATGTCAAGTGAAGCCAGCCGCAGTGCCCGTGCCAGCCCTGCATGCACACGAGCTCAGGTTGAAGTGCCAGCGAGCGTAACATAGGAAGAAAGCGAGGATAGAGGCCAGTGGCTTCTGATATAGACAGACTGCTTTCGCGCTCTTTCATCGTCGTTCGTGCTCTTTCATCCTCGTTCGCCCTATCGGGTACGCTGACGCTGACGGCGACGCCGCTCAACGCATGAAAGGGTACCTCAGATGTGCGCTTTAAATGAAGACTAACACCACGTGAATCGTGGGACGCGGGAATAGGTCGCATGTGGTCCTTGAGGTGGCTGGACCAAGGAGGTTACTGGACACCGTGGCAACCGCTCCTCTTCGGCCTATTCGCTTCACCCGCGCCTCAGTAAACAATGAGGGCGGCACGGCCACATCGGCCGGTGTCCCATCGCCACATATCCATGCACGCTTATTGATTCTGTGTGTCGTTTCGTTATGTCGACAATAGAGAGTAAGGCCGCGTTCACACTGAGCATTCCGGCCGCCGAAAGAGCTCCGAATCCAGTTCGGCGGCGGCGAGATCCGCCGAAAGGGCCCTCTCCGCGCCGATCGCTCTCGGACCGATTTTTGCGGCGTCTGCCGCCGAATCGGTCACCGCGGACCAATAGGAGTGCTAGTCAAGGAATTTTAAAAAATGGCGGCCAAGCCCTACTCTCTTGTTATGCTGCAGTGCACGTAACTGAATGTTGAAACCAACGGGAGTTTAACCTACTCTGTGCCTACTTCGCCTCCGTATTTCGTGAAAGGGGTGACCGAGCTTCCTGTTGGCGTGACCGAGCTTGTTGCGGTCTTGCAAAGCAAAACAAACCCGTCAACGCCGCTGGCGTCGGTGGTTTTTCTGCTCTTCGTGCATTACAAGACAGCCACTTTCCAGCAAAGTAAGCAGTACTGTCTTTCTTGCTTCTTGCGTACGAGAATCGTCGAAGTATACACCACCGGATAGCGTAGTAGCGTTTGCGAGCCGCGACAACAACCGGGTGACAGCGCATCCATCCCGCGTTCGTCCCGTGGTAGATGGCATATTCGGCGGCGCGGGGCGCGTCCAGTGCGAACGACGCTGTGTTTCGGCGGCAGGGGAATTTCGGTCGCTGTAGAAAGCGGATGTTTCAGTGTGAACTAGGCATAACAACTGGAGTGGCTCAGCGGGCCAGTGCACCCTGCGAATGAGCGAAACGCAAACTAAGCATGCGTGGCACGCTGAGCGAGCCAGCGATTTTACGTAGCGAGCCACTCTCTCGCTCATTTCCTCCGCTCAGCGGAGCGTGCGCAGTGGACCAGCGTACGAGCATTCTCCAGGCAAAGCGTCTGCTCCACCGATAGTAGCTTCAACAGTGTTCAACAGGTGGCGCAGCAATACACTCTACCGTAAGGTCCCTAGATAAAGGGACCTTACTCCGCTGTAAAATTACGGTATATGCTACTTTTAGGTTGCTAAAGGTAGCATTTACAGTAACTCTACTCCGCTGTCATTGCTGAGCCACGCCACGGTGGTCAAGGTACTCGGATGCTGACCCACAAATCGCGGGATCAAATCCAGGCGGCCCGTGTGCTGTAGGCCCGTGTGCTCAGATTTGGGTGCGCGTTAAAGAACTCCAGGTGGTCGAAATTTCCGGAGTCCTCCACTGTGGAGTCTCTCATAATCATATAGTTGTTTTGGGACGTTAAACCCCACATTTCAATCATCAATCAATCAGCTGTTTTTGCTGAAACAAGCAAAGCATTCACTCGGCTATTATTCTTCCCTTTGTCTTGCGGTCCGCTCGCCCCTACGCTCCACCGCTCGGCCCGCTGGCCTGCTCAGCTGCTCATCTGTTACTCTCTAATGAGAGCAGAAGCATTTGTTTACGTATGCCGAGTGACCACAACCGGTGAAACACACCATTCAATGAAAATGACGTTTTGCACACCGAAATAGTTACGTTGACTCCTGCAACTTAAAAAAAAAATGCCAGTCTTTCTTGTGAGAACCCGCCGTTGCAGCAGTGAATGGGTCCACATGTAGGGGAGTGACTGAACACAGATAATTTTCCGGCACGTATCCCGTACAACACCTCACGGTTTTTGCCCGAAGCTTACGCTAAAACATCTCACAACGATGAATGGGAGAAGAATTGCCACATAAATAATTTCCCTGACACTGTTCTATGACAGCTCCTATTCTCACAATACCGTGAGAAGGTAGAGATGTCAAGCCATTGAATACTATTTGACGTCCAACCCTGAGATAATGCTCACGCCGGAGGATTGATATGTGGGGTATAACGTCCCAAAATCACCATTTGACTATGAGAGACGCCGTAGTGGAGGGCTCCGGAACTTTCGACCATTTGGGGTTCTTTAACGTGCACCCAAATCTGAGCACGTGGGCCTACAACATTTTTGCTTCAATCAAAAATGCAGCCGCCGCAGCTGGGATTCGATCCCACGACCTGCAGGTCAGCAGCCGAGTACATTAGCCACTAGACCACCGCGGCGGGGCATCACTCCGGAAGAGCTGCGGTGTTGCCACGGAGCAACGCAGGGTGCTTTCGTACGATACGCTTGTTCGATCCAGGCTTAATCTAAGGCAGTCATGCAAGTCATGTCAACAACGCCTGTTGCAACGTCAGCATCATCACCATTGTACAAACACAACTGCGATTCTGCGGCTCGCGCCACGCCCTCAATCACATCCATCAGTATGGGATATAGGGATCTAGCAATACGCCAGCCGCAAAAATAACAGCTTTACGTAGAAGCATCGAACTTGCTTATTAGCGCTGTTTGTAGGGCGAGGTAGTGATAACACAAGATTAACGAAATAAGTGGTAAAGAAGCAAACACGAGGGCGAATAAAGCGAACTAGAGAAAACAAACACCCTAACTATGCTATTGAACGTTCAATTAGAAATAAATTGTAGCCTGACACCGTATTAGCTTCGCGTGTTTCAGTGTCCTTCCTTTCGTCGGTGTTTTCCCCTGCACAACACTACGCGAATACGACTGACTATAAATGGTATTAGTACATGAACCTAAAAGTGTTGGGGGCTTCAATAACCTTCAACCCTGTTCGTCAACAGAAGAACGAAAGGAGAGTGGAAAATAGCGCTAACAGCTAGGGGCCCACGTGGCTTACTTGGGAGGCTCCTGTACTGACACTATACATTACGACACACCTAAACGGGGCAGATATCACGTTTGCGCCCTTTACTTTGCTAGCCCGATACAGCGCCAATGTAAACAACCCCCAAATGGTGTAACTCTAGCCGTCTAGAATGCTAAAACCATGCGCGCTTTCCAAAGAGCTGAAGGTGAAATCCGTAAACCGAGAAAAACTGTGCCGCTAGCATTCCATCGCTTGGCAATGTCAAGGCGTTTCAGAGATCAAGATCTGCGGAGCGGCGTCGATGGATATTGCTCATCCAGACTGATACTCTGTGACGCAGACCAAACATTCCTCACGTACGGAGAAAGTTAAGGTCAAGAACTGAAAGTGACACGGCAAAACAAATATGAGAAATCATTTGGCGTCGAAGAAATAAAAGCTTGAGACATTAAGTGGGCCCTTAATTACGAAAATTGTTGCTGGACAGTGCGAAACACAAGATGTGTTTTGTGTATTCACTATTCCGTTTCACTGTCCCGGTTCTTGCAGTCTATTTTTTTCTGTGTGGTTCTCCAACCAAATGTAGCCCACCTAAAAAAAAAAAAAAACCTTTTGCATTTGATTAAGCTTGAGCTCTGTTTTATAAACACCATACATCCACGAAAGCAGGAAATAGCACATGCAATTTAAGGTCAGTGGTCTTGCGAATATTTGAATTATAAGGTTTACTACCACAGCATAACGTAGTCGCTCTCACCATACTGCTGAGTTACAGCAGAGCTGTCGGTATTGCTATGTCTTAATTCGATTCGAATGCGAGCACGCGTTCCCAGTTTGCTAAACATGGGACCCATAGACCCTTGATGGCATCCGGTTTTGTCCGTTGATGTACTTAAATAGCATTGGTGGGCAAGAAGAGCCTTAGAAAATAGCGCGCTGCATTTCTACACTTTCCTTCCCTCACTTGGCAAAATATATTCAAATAGATGTTCTTTTGAGCTACATAAAAAACTAAAAGTGATTGCCTTGAACATTGCTTTCGTTATTTTTCTCTGAAAAACTAGTACGAGACTGTTCTTACTCTTGAAAAAACGCGAAAACTTCCTTTCTGTTTCGACGTTACCAGCTAGTAAATTAGGTGACCGGAAGTTTTTTTAGGGCACAAGGCTTGCAATCCTGAAAGCATCTTTATAGTAAAGAATAAGCAGTATTTAAAAGAGAACGCACGTCGCGAGTCAAACGTGGATGCAGCGAATTAAGAAAACCTTGGATAACGAAACTTTAAAACTTGACGCAACTCTCCCCAGCAGGTCCTGAAATTTTCGTTACCGCCAAGAATTCACGGGAAAATAGCCCCCGCGGCAAATACGTAAAACCCAAGGACAATTGCAAGATGCAGTTAATATGACATCGAGTTTATTACAGAGATATAAAATTCAGAACCACGATATAAAGCTCATTGCAAACACGTGGAATACTTTCTTTAGTGAGCCAAGTGAAGAAGGCAGTTTCGCGTTATTTTTTATCCAATTGGTATGCTTGTTATAGAGTTAGTCCATCCATGTGGTATATCGATATATCGGAGTGATATCCCTAGTAGAACTCTCTATTGAGCTAGTTGGAGCATGCCGGGACTGAATAGTCAATTTTGCGAAAAATCATGACCCTAAAAATAAAAAAAACACAGCATATTCACAGAATGGATACGGATGAGTGGGGCCAAGCGTCCGTCAATCCATCCGTGCTTCCCTGCATGCGTCTGTCCGTTCGTACGTGCGCCCGTCCATGCGTTCTTCATGCGTCCGTCTGTGCGTGCGTCCGTGCGTCCGTACGTCCATGTGTCTGTCCGTCTGCCCATCTGCTTGTCTCTCCGTCCATGCGTGCGTCCATCCGTCCGTACATCTAGTGAACACTTCAAGTACCGCCATCTCGTTTCTTTTTATCATATTACGGGCGAAGCTCCTTAAGGCGTGGGTCTGTATATACCGATGTATGTAGTAGTAGTAGTACGTAGCCATCGGTGGCACATACCCGCTCTAGAGCAGGTATGTGTCACAAGGGATGCGAGATGCGAGATGGAGGTACTTGGAGTGCTCACTAGATGGACACATGGATGGATGCACGGATGGACGGACAGGCACACTAGCAGATGGACGGACGGATGGATGGACGCGCTGACGTACGGACGGACAGACGGATAGACGGACGCACAGACAGACGGACGGAAGGATGGATGGATGCACGGTTGGTCGTGCGGACGGACGGAAGCAAGAACGAACGGACAGACGGAAGCACGGACGGGCCGACGGACGCTTCGCCCCACTCGTCATCAGTCACTCCGTGGATATGCTGGGATTTTTTTTTGTGCTGTTCATTTCACGTGCTGTTTTCGTGGGTTGCTTCACACGAAAGAAAACTGCCTGGAATGCTTTGCAGTATGTTTGCGAGAAAATTCTTTCTTGGCTCAAGAAATTGAGTCGCCGCTCGCGTTGTTAGGTTTTCTTTGTGCCGCTACATGTATACTCGCATTTGCTGCATGAGTGAGATTTTGTGAAAAGTGCAGCTATGTTCAGTATCTTTATCTTTGGCGTTCGCAAATCGCTTGAAGCTCGAACGAGCACAATAAGAGAAGTGGTGAATCTAGAAAAATGTTTGCAAGCTATAAAGCTAGGACGTAATCTTTGAGAAAACATTCCTGCCGCGTTAACGGCTTGCATGACACCTAAAATTGCTTTGTTTTTGCTGCGGCAACTGCTTGTGGCTGTATTTCACGAAAGAGCGATGTAACGTGTGCAGGAGAAAATTAGCGCGAAGGTGGGAAAGAAAACGTAGCCAACATTTTTTTTTCTTTTTTCGGTTGATGCCGGAGTCAAGTGCTGAGTCAACTGTTGCCATGTTGCGTTGTCTACCCGATACCATGACTCAATAGGAAGGAGGGGGGAGGGCACTGCGACGAGCCTCTCTTCACCCTCCTCCCATGAAGGGGAACCCTGGGAATGCCAATGACGATGCTAACGCGAGGCCCGATTGCACCATGGCGTTCAGCTCTTGAAGACGAGGCTCAAGCGTCTCCCAAGTTCTTTTCTACTTTCTTTTTGCATTGGGAAGCTGTTCTTTCCAGCAGAGCCCTCGAAGATTAACGCAGTTTACCGGGCCTACCGTGTGGCAGCAGCGGATGGTGTACTGGGCTGCGGGCTCTATACCAGCTGGGAACTCACAAGCAAAAGGACAAAAAAATGGTTGTTTACTAATGTTAACTAGAGTAGTCAGTAACGTCTGCAAGTGACTGAAAGTGATGAGCAAAACAAGGACGATACTTAGAAGAAAGGAAAGAGAGAGAGAGAAATGGAGAGGGAGGCAGGGAGGTTAACTGAGCTTTGGTTCGGTTGGCTACCCTACACTTGGGGTGGGAGAAAGGGGTATAATAGAAAAGAAAGAGATAAAGAGAAAAGTAAGAAAGAGATGGATAAATGGTCAACTTGAGACTGTGTATAGAATAAAAAATTCAGTTCACTAATACGCTGGTAAGTAATTTACATGGAGACACGCCGAAAAAAAAAAGAGAAAATGAAAGAGACGGGCAGTGCATAGGGTTGCTTGTATGCAAAATACTTCATCTAATCCCTTTTCTCTGTCTGGAAAGACAGGCTGACTGATACTTTTTTCCCTCTCTTTCGGCAAACTCTATAGCTATACTAGATGTATTGTGAACGCAGAGAGAGAGAGGCAGAGAGGGAGAGGCAGAGAGAGAGAGAGAGAAAGATGACTTGAGTGACATACGACGAGGGCAGTATATCGTGTAATGGTTTATGCGTGAGGAAGCGAAGGATCGCAAATGCACATAAGCCAATCGACGACGCAACAACCTTGGTGTCCGGCGCATGTATTGAGGAAAGGCCACCACGCTAAAGACTTCCTCCAACGCTTAACTTCTTCGCTCTTCTTCTCGTTCGCGAGCACGCGGAGGCTTTCGGTTTAGTTGTTTATGTGTACATTATTTGTTTCTCTTCTGGTCTCACTTCAAAAGGCAGCGTGTACATCAACTTCATGCACCGGCCGCTGGGTACAAATTGACCAGGAAACTCCTCTCTGCTTTGTCGCTTATTTTGCACTCGTTTAAGTAGGTGAGTTTTCCTCCACGCGATCTCGTACACACGGCGGCACTATGAAAGAGAAAAACCTTCGAGCATCATAACGTTTCCCATGTATGTGCGGAGGAAAAAAAAAAAGAAAGCACCACCGGCGGCGGAAAGAACGACCGCATTTTAGTTTCGCCCCGGCTGTTTTCAAGGTTACCTGTGCGAACATGAGATAATCCTCTTCCTCACAGCCTTAGAGGATGTAATCACTAGGCGTCGCTCATTCGTTCGAACGATAAAAAATGAAAGTATACAGCAGATTCTCTTAACGACAGTGACATTTATCAGAGCTTCTACCACATGCCGACGAGAATTACAACGCGTTTATGAGAATGGTATAACGCTATCACCTTCAATATGAGATCGCGATCCGTACGACCCAGAAATAGAGTAGATGGGATAAGTTCCATCGATAAAGCGTCACTCACGCGTACGATGTTGTAAGACTGAAGGGCGCTGCTTGAAACGGAGTTTGAGTCTGACGTAAGCGTGAGGTCACTTTATAACCACGTGCGATTATGAAAGTATTGCGCAGGCATCTGATTTCAGACCGTACTTAGCAAAATGGAAATCGTGTATTTAAGCGGTGCAAGCAAGAAACTCGAGAGCATGGCTGGTATATAGAGGACGGGCAGAGGTGCGATACACTTGAGTCAACGCCAAATTGATGCGATAGATGATCCGAGTATACGCCGTTGACGTCGTAAAATACGTTTGCAGCCCGTAACTCATGGTGTTGGTTACACTTACAGCAGAGACGAATTGATCAGGGGAGTGCAAATAGTGACTTTTGAAACCGAATCCGATACGAATCGACTTGTGTTAAAACATTTTGTATATCAAAATTTACTACTCATAGCATGAAGCGATGTTGCCATCCTACTTTTCGCAACTTCAACCTTCAATGCACGAATGGAGCATAAAGAACCAACTACCAGATTCATCGTATTCATATGGTAATGTTCTGAAGAATGCGGGTGATCGTTGCGTAGTATGAGAAACGCGAGTTGAGCTTAGTTGATACAAGTGGACTTGAAACAAGAATAATTATAGCGAAAGGGGAAAAAAAGGAAAAAGAACAAAGCACGAGGTGAAGGCCAACGGGCAGCGCCTCCTTTTGTCTGTTTTTCCTTGTTTTTAACGTCGCCTTGTCCTTCATCCTTATTTGCGCTAATTACTTATTGCTCAAGTCGATCGTTGTCGAACCGCTTAAGAATAGCATCTCAATTTGCGATGAAGTCTGTCGTGCTACGTAGCCTCCCATGTCGTATGCCTATGATATGTCCGCTATACCACGATCTCATTTACGTATTTTAGCACTGTTCGTTCATTCGGGTGTAGTTGACATATTGAAATGTCTGTAAATTAATAAAAAAAATACTTGCTTTCACGAACAGCGACTGTTCGATTTCAAGACCGAATCGTACTGTACTCAATTCAATGTTCAAGATTTTTTAGCATTAGCTATTATCTGCAAAGTTTATACGTGCCTCTTGTCTACGCGAGAGAACAGAAGAGGAGAAAAAAATGAAATAATGCATGAAAAGGTCGGAATTTTTCGAAAAGTGGTCATTTCGAATAAACGTCTCTCGAAGTTCCTTAATCTCAAGGCAATTGCTTAGCCAGACATGAAATCATCGTTAACCTCTTCGAGGACTAGATCATGGACCACTGGTGTAGCCATGCAAGGTGCATATAGGATCCCACGACCTGCGAGTCAGCAGCCAAATAAATGACGTTATAAAGAGCGGAAAATTTCATTACGGAACCCTCCCACCTTAGGGTGACACCGGGCCTCACTCGGAACACTGCTTCTAAATAAACATTTATTTCTCTCTTTTTCCAGAAAAACCAGCTTTCTCGGCGCATGCTTCGTGCGGATTAGCATCGCCTACAGCAATGGAGACACTCCATATTCTGTGTACCAGTGATCGATGTTTTTTCTTTGCGTATTGTAGCATGAATGTACAGTGACTCATATCTATACCTAGCGTGCGCGATGAGCAATTTTCTGTGCGTCTTCTCCATATGCCAGGTTTCAGTTCCAAAAATGGTGAAGGCTAGTGAATGCCATCTTTTTTTTTCTTCAATTCTTTATTCCGTTTTTTTTTTCGTAGTGCACGTGCATCAACCTTAACTACGAAATGATCACGCCCCGCCGTGGTGGACTGGTGGCTAAGGTACTCGGCCTCTGACCCGCAGGTCGCGGGATCGATTCCCGGCTGCAGCGGCTGCATTTCCGATGGAGGCGGAAACGCTGCAGGCCCGTGTGCTCAGATTCGGGTGCACGTTAAAGAACCCCAGGTGGTCGAAATTTCCGGAGCCCTCCACTACGGCGTCTCTCATAATCATATGGTGGTTTTGGGACGGTAAACTTCACATATCCATCATCATTAGGAAGTGATCAACATTTTTAAAAGCCCGATTTCAACCGATAACGAATGCCAAAGTGCATTCCAGCGCATTTTCGCAAAGCAACTGTTTTGCAACTTGATTTCATCGTACGGCGCAATATTAATTATTGGGGTTTAACGTCCAAAACCACGACACGATTATCAGAGATGCCGTAGTGGAGGGCTAAGGAAATTTCGAACCCCTCGTGTTTTTTAACGTGAACCTAAAAGCAAAGCACACGTCCCCAGGAATTTTCACTTCGATCGAAAACGCGGCCGTCGAGGCCGGAATTCGATTCCGCAACCTGCGGGTAAGCGATGAAGCGCCAAAGACAACCGTGGTGATCCGTCACATATGGCGCTGACACAGAACGTTCACCGCTGCGCATGCTATTGTTAAACATTTGGGTGGCTGCAAAGATTCTGCTTACTTTTTTTTGGGTACAGCGCGAGAACGACGAAGACAGAACAGAACAGAATGGGCACAAAAGATCTCGCCCGTCTTCGTTGTTCTCGAGCTGCACCTAAGCATGCTACGGTAAGCCCAACCTTCAATACCATCGCTTACTTGTTCTGTGCTGTATGTGCCTCAAAGGCGATGTCCACAAGTTGCCGCTAAAGTCGAAGTTGAAGTCACTTTCGCTGACGACGATGACAACAACAACAACAACAACAACAACAACAACAACAACAACAACAACAACAACAACAACAACAACAACAACAACAACAACAACAACAACAACAACAACAACAACAACAACAACAACAACAACAACAACAACAACAACAACAACAAAGTGCAGGTGCCTATGTGAATGAGTTAAAAAGCAACGAAACATACAAAGCGCCTGCTTCCCGAATACTCCAATTTGTCCCCCAAGATGACACAATGACCAATGTCTACATTTCATAACAAGAAGAGGCAGCGTAACTGCAAACACAATAAGTAATCAGGCCGGGGAATAGTTTTGTAGATAACGTATACCGAAGAATGTGCAGTAATACATTTAAATAGGAGATATCACATGTGAATCGAAAATTCGTTTAATGCAATACATGTAAGAAACAGCTAAATAATGCGGTTTTTCTTCGCTGTTATAATTCAGATAACACCACGCATGAAAATCGGAAATACGAAAAGTGACCTTACCGACCAAGATCGCAACTCTGTAGGGTTAGGTGAAGAGCAAGGGATAGGGACGAGTTAGAAAGTGCTTAAATTCTGAAGTTGTACGCGACAAAACCCCAATATTATTGCGAATCACGCCGTAATGGGCGACGACGAATGAATTTCTATTTCCTGGTGCTTTTTATCGTGAATTTAATTCGAAGTACATGGCTGTTCTTGCATTTCGCGTAACTCAATTTGCGGCTCTTCCGTGAGCTGCAGAGTCAAACCCACGTCCTCAATCACCGTAGCACAACGCCTTAGCTGTAAGTTATAGATACTCGACCGGAAGGAGGAGTTGAAGCGGTTATGCTCTATAGCTGCCTCCGATCAATGAATAACGGACCACCGTAAGTCTGCTGTACTGTAACGTACTCCTCGGTGGAACCGGGGTCACGTTACAGGGTGAAGCTCGGGTGGTGAGCCCGAAGGTCGTGGTTCGATTCCGGCGGCAGCGGTGCAGTTTCGATGGAGGCAAAACTCTGGAAGCCCATGGCATGGCAGTGCACGTTAGACAACACCAGATGCTCGATATTCCCGGAGGCCTCCAATACGACGTCTATCCTAACCATATCATGGTTTCGGGACGTGAAATCCCAGTTACTATTATTTCTCCATCGTCACCTATTTGGCGGTTAAATCGAAACTCGTGTTCATGGCTGGTTGAAATATGCTCAAATGTCCAGCCTGTTTTCGGAAAGCGCATATTATGCTGTAAGGGTAATCTTTCCAACTGCGAAAGGCGGCGCCCTGTCTAAGATGCGAGAAATGGCGCAGTTCCAGACAACGGGCTCGAACACACCGCCGTTCTTATTTCGGCTCCTCGACCGCGCCCGTAGTGGAATGACTCGGCCCAAGGCTATGCACCTATACGCTCGCTCGTACTATATACAACGGCGGTTGCCACCCGCGAGATGTGCTCGAGTTCTTCGTTCTCAGTTACGCAAGTTGCGTGCAGCATCGCGAAAGGTGGGAACGTTTGGTTGTCTGTTATATACTCATCCGCTCTGAATTTTCGCAGAAAGACGTTAGATAAAGAACATGTCCATATCCTTTTGTCTGTGAGGTGAACGCTGCATGGTTAACACACAGACCTGAGTAGCCAGGAATTTTTTTTCCCGAAGCTAGGCAAAAGGGGCACTAACCTTGAGTGTTTGTGAAAAACACCTATTTTGTCGATTGATTCTTGGCAAAATGCGCCCCTCCATCAGAATGTTGGGGAAGGAGGGGGGAGGGGCCAAACACTTTTCTGGCTACAGGCCTGCTCATAAATGCACAGGGGACAATTCAACGGTTGCACTGCACTGAGTTATTGTGCGGGTTCGAATCCCGGCTGCGGCGGTTGCATTTCCGATGGAGGCGGAAATGTTGTAGGCCCGTGTGCTCAGATTTGGGTGCACGTTAAAGAACCCCAGGTGGTCTAAATTTCCGGAGCCCTCCACTACGGCGTCTCTCATAATCATATAGTGGTTTTGGGACGTTAAACCCCACATATCAATCAAACAATCAATGAGTTATTGTGCCTAGTTATTGGCGAGGATGGGCCTCGGGCAAGCGCGACTGTCACAGAGTGCTGCGTTCATTAGGTATATCTGTAAAATATGCGATACCAACAGGACAGAAAAAAAAAAGCTAGCTTGCTTTTAAATATCCTAGGGCCGGCAAAACTAAAAAGTAAAAGTATGGGCTTCACTGCAAAATATCTAGGCTTCTATTGCCAAAAAATAAAAACTAAAGGTAAACGATAATAAACAAAAAAGTGGGGCTTACTTCCCCGCAATCGTGAGCAACAAAAAAAAAATTAGCCGATTCTGAAGCCGGGCATGTTGTTATCGATGCCGGTTGACCAACGGCGAAGCGCTCCTGCACAAAAAGAAGTTGTTCGTACAACCGCTGCTTACCGTTATAGTAAGCGCAGTTAATATTTCACTGCGCCTGTGCTCGCACACATAGTTTCGTGCAGAGTGCAGAACCCCGGTTGTTGCATTCCGAGAATTGTTTACTTGCCCGCGGAAAGTCGGGGGCTAAAGAAAGGCTCTTGTGAGAAGCGCTGGGTCACTTCAGTTTTGTTTCTGTATCAATGGCGAAACTCGTCTGCTTGCGGACTCCACCAAGGCGAAGCGAGGGGGGGGAGGGTGAAGTGCCCTCCCCTTATCATCATCATCATCATCATCATCATCATCATCATCATCATCATCATCATCATCATCCTGACTACGTCCACTGCAAGACAAAGGCCTCTCCTATGTCCCGCCAGTCAACTCGGTCCGGTGCTTTCTGCTACCGCTTTATACTCGCAAACTTCCTAATCCCATCGACCCACCTTACTTTCTGTCTCCCCCTCACCCGCTTGACTTCTCTTGAAATCCAGTCAGTTAGCCTTAACGACCAGCGGTTATCTTGCCTTCGCGTTACGTGCCCTGCCCCTGACCATTTATTCATGATTTAGACTATGACATCATAGCATGCCTATAAATAGGTATTTTATGAAGTCAGAAAGGAGGGAGACCAGTTTTCTATCCCCGTGTTTGGTTTGCCACCCGGCACTTGAGCGTAAAACATTATGAGGACAAAAGGCTAAGGCGCTGGAATCCAACACATATGATGATTTATTTGCTGTAGCCGACTATGTAACTATTTGTCGCGACCACGTTTCAATATAGATGCATTATTGAGTTATGAACATCGTACCGGAGATAAAGCGAGGCGTCCGTCCGGTGCAGTAAACATAACTAAATATTCTTATGCGCACACCCAAGCAAACCGCGGCCGAATACGCAGCTGCAGTGCTGCTCGAAAACTAAACGAAGTCACTGGCATTATTTGCGTCCCGAAGGAAAAAAAACAACAACAACGGAGTAGCCATGGGTTTTCGGCGATTTCGTTGAAGTGAAGTGGCGGGGTTGAACGCTTGAACGTGAAGAGAGGATCATGAAATGTAGGCACAGAACATAAAGTACTACTACAGTAGGTGATGTAAGCGAGCTGTATCTCAAAGCTAAGTGCTTACTGAAGCGCTGACAAGTGAGCTTTTTCGTACATTTCACTGTCAATACGGAGACGCGCTCGCGATGGGACGAGAACACACAAACACAGGCTGCACGTACCGGGTCACTTTTATTAATGCCCCAAAAGAGTTTAAAATGGATTCTAGAAAGGCTTTTTTTTTTCAGCTTTCGCTGTGGCTGTGCTGCATGGTCGAAGCAGGCATGAAGCTTTTTTTCTTGGCGCACTGAGACGGGGACAGTCGCAGAGAAGATGGGCAATCGGTGTTCGCTGCTACAGTGCGCCGTGTGCTGAGACGTCATGGAATGAAGGACAACCTTATCTCTGCAGAAGTTTTATTTTGCTTCTGCTGTGTGTGTGTGTGTGTGCGTGCGTGTGTGCGCGTGTGTGCGTGGTGCGTGCGTGTGCGCGCGCGCGTGTGTGTGTGTGCGTGTGCTTGTGCGTGTGCTTGTGCGTGCGTGCGTGTGTGCGTGTGTGTGTGTGTGTGTGTGTGTGTGTGTGTGTGCATGTGCGTGTGTGTGTGTGTGTGTTTTTGCCCGATTAAGTCAACCTCGTATTTCCTTTATCGAAACATCTATAGCAAATCAAGCGGTGGCACTGACTTCAAACTTGAATCGCTATTAAAGTTTAACTGCGCTGAGTCCCATTTTAATGCGGAAAATATTACACAAGAAACTGACGCAAAGTTATAGCCAATTTTGATATTCAGAATAGTAGTTTCAGCCGCAGATTGTTCTGCAAATAATTACTCCTCCATCAATTAGATTGCTAATAATAATGTAATCAGGACATTTCAATTTTCTCATGATCAATGGCCAGAAACAAAACTGAGTAACTTCTTTATACTCATGAATCTCTGTATAGGTGTTGCAAGGCCCCCGTCCTGAGGTCTGTTTTGTTTTTAAGAAATATCAAAATGGCTTATAATAGATTGTGAGGAACAGATTCGTCTGCCCTAGAGATAAAAAAGTAGGCTATTTCTCTACATTTACATTTCGATTCGTCATAAAACGAGTAGTGCAAAGGTAGTTAAACAAAGCTGGTTCCCAAGCCCCCAAAAATAAGCAGTTGATATTTAACGAAATATTATCTCCTAGGAAAAAAACATATATAAACCCTTGAACAAGGGAATAATTCTGGTGCCATGGTTTCAACGAGTGGTTTCGACTTCATCAAGTTAGCCTCGAAGAAACGCCGATGCGTTGTCTCCAACGACGCTCCTTCGTTCAAGGATTTTTAATCTTTTCAAGCCTCCGTCATACCCCTGAGCTTCTACCCCGTCAGAGATGAACGATTGCACAAAAAAAAAAAAAAAACTGGGGGACTTTTAAGCTTCTCCTTTAAGAGTTGAACGCAATAGCAATATTCTGTTCCTAGTGCGTAACTTTCAAATACTCATTTCGAACTTCCTACCCCGTCAGAGATGAACGATTGCACAAAAAAAAAAAAACTGGGGGACTTTTAAGCTTCTCCTTTAAGAGTTGAACGCAATAGCAATATTCTGTTCCTAGTGCGTAACTTTCAAATACTCATTTCGAACTTCCTACCCCGTCAGAGATGAACGATTGCACAAAAAAAAAAAAAACTGGGGGACTTTTAAGCTTCTCCTTTAAGAGTTGAACGCAATAGCAATATTCTGTTCCTAGTGCGTAACTTTCAAATACTCATTTCGAACTTCCTACCCCGTCAGAGATGAACGATTGCACAAAAAAAAAAAAACTGGGGGACTTTTAAGCTTCTCCTTTAAGAGTTGAACGCAATAGCAATATTCTGTTCCTAGTGCGTAACTTCAAATACTCATTTCGAACTTCCTACGCACCCACTACATGGCCTTAAGAGTGAAGTAACGAGTGTGCCTTTTGTAGTGGGTGACAGGCTCTACACTCTGAAGTCATTATGGTAATTGGCCCTTTCCACTTTCGCTCTGTTTGATCCCTCACTGATTCCAGAGCACTGATGCAAATGTTGTTTTTCCCCTGATGCTGCACGAAGCTACTGTAAAAGACTGCCCCATCCTTTAAGGCTGATCAATGTTATTTGCCTATAATCTTCGTCAACCTTGAGCATAGACGTATAGACCCATTCTATGTTTATAAACACGGGTAAGCGGACGTCGACATTATGGGTAAAATTATACCGACGTCTGCATGTAACTTCCGCTCACAATTTTTGGCGGAAAAGCCCGACTCCATGCCCCACGCCATAACCACTGAGGGTTGCGATGTGCGCCATGTTACCACCGTATTCAGAAACGCTGCTTGACTGGATCTTGACTTGCCACCGACTTCAATACAGCACAAACGCGTTTCGAATGCTCTGATTCTAGGCCGTGCCAAGGCAGCACAAACGCACAGACGCGTCGAGAACGCGCTGCATTGAAGCCGGTTCCAATTCAAGTTTTTATGTGGTTCTTATGTGGTTATTAAAGGGAAAAGAACAAAAAAAAAACTCCCAAGCATTTCCCCGAGGGTGAACATGGTTAAGTGCGAATACACGAGGTGATGCTATGAGGGGTATTTATTAATTCGCACTATTATATTTATTAATCACACTATGGTGCCTTTATGGTGTAATGGTTCCTGGGAATCGCAGTTTGATCACACGGGGGAGTTTACGTTAACTCACTGGCGAATGCCAACGGATTTTAACTTTACTCCCCCTCACGACCCGCTCTCGACGGGAGACTGAGAGAAAAGGTGGGCGCGCGAGAGAGAGGGGTGCGCGCGCAGCTGCAGCGAGCGAGGAGAACGGAGGAGCGAGCGAAGGGGGAGGGGGACTATCAGCGTCGCGTCCGTGGCTTATTCGGTAGAGCGTCGCGCTGCCGCCCGCCAAGTCCTCTTTCTTTTAAAGATGGAGAGAAGACTGCGGACGCCGACGACGGCGGTGGATGGTTTGGGGTCGCTTATAAAGTGTATTCACACTTAAAAGTGAGCCCCGTAACTGTCTGAATCAGGTACGACACCTCAACAGTAGCTCACAAGGGATGGGGGTAGGAAGGGATTAAAAGGATAGGATTAAACGGTATATATATATATATATAGAGAGAGAGAGAGAGAGAGGAAGGCGAGTGCGAGGCGCAGGGACAGCGAGCGACGGAAGTAAAGAGAAGATAGGGAAGGTGGACACGGTTGCAGGAGTCCGAGGACGGGGCACCACTCGACGAGAGCTCCTGTCGGCGTCAAGAGATGGCGTAGGGCGAATCCAGTCGGCCAGAGCTACGCTGTCGTCGTCATCAGGGACCGGCGACAGGAGATGGCGTAGGACTAGCCCAGCCAGCCAGAGCTGCACTGTCATCGGAGATCGCGAGGGCACAACCACTTGGCATTGAATCCAGCGAGCGAGTCCAAGTCAAGTTTAAGTCAAGTAGCGTTTCTGAATACGGGGGTTAGTGCTGCTGATCAGCAGCGCACACAACTGATGAGCCCGCGTCGGGGCTCATTCGTTCGCTACGGCTGCAGCCCATTTTTCGCGATGGTCCTCGTCAAGTGGAAACCGAAAAAAACTTGTGCTACCGTACTTATGCATTTGAGCACATCCAAACGCGACGCAGCTCGTTGGCATAGGCACCGTCCACTGACTAGAGGGAGCTGCGTAGCTCACACTGCCCCTTCTCAAAGTTGCTGACGTTGGCCGCTAGGGGCCCGCAGATATTGAAGGCGTACATGCGTCCCCCGTGTATTCCGGCCCTAATTTCTCCTGTGATGGAGGGCACGAGACGCCCGCATCAGGTTCCATTTTGAACGACCCCGTCTTAATGCTGCTGTTTGGCTATGTGTTCTGGCGCTGCAGTCAGATCGGAAAACTCAA
Source organism: Rhipicephalus microplus (assembly GCF_043290135.1). Lineage (NCBI taxonomy): Eukaryota > Metazoa > Arthropoda > Arachnida > Ixodida > Ixodidae > Rhipicephalus > Rhipicephalus microplus. The sequence goes on along the minus strand of NW_027464640.1, from coordinate 807,836 downwards.
CTGTACGGTGCCTATACCGCTTTTTTTTTCCTCGTTCCTTGACTGAGAACGCCTCATGCACCATCGAAAACCCAACAAGAACAGCGTCGGGCCGAGCGTCTTTTGCCTACCAAGCGAAACCAAACGCCCGACGACAGCGCCACCACATTGCCACTACGTATGTCGGGTAAAATTTGTCTATACGCTTCTTTTGGTGTTGCGCTTTGTGTTTACTGCTTTGGAAACGCTTTCTCGCACGGGTAAGCCCAAATAATTCATAACCTATAGGAAGGCCCTGTGACAGGCGACAAGAATGAGGAGTATGCACTGACGTCACTGCAGCCGCCATTTTTAGTACAGAAAGCACAGAAAAAGGCTCACTTTCGTATCTTAATCTGCTTATCTTCTGAAAAGCTGGAAGTTGTGGATTGTAATTCGAAATGTAACCTGATGACGTCATGTGAATACCCCCTATAGCAAGTAGACTGAAGACTCAAGGGAACTCTCACTCACGGACGAGATAAGTCTCATGAAATGGAAATGTCGATATAAACAATACAAGACGTTTTCACATGAAGGCGCATAAATGTTTATCAGTGATCGACTACAGACGACTTGTAAATACGGGGCCAAGGACCCGTGCTGCAGTTACGAGGTCGCGACGTCTATTTCCGGGTCTTGCTGGTAGCCTGCCGAAAGCAAATAAGCTTACGTGCATGTTACATGATTTCGTGCTCGTTTGTCTCAATAATTCAATGCGATGACCCCGTACGCAATCCGACAATGATCTCCGCTGATAAGCGAAAGTGCAAGTATGTGTTGCGATTCTGATTACGTCAGCCGGTCTATTTCAGTACGCGTTATGCGGTAGGTGAAAGTGGCTTCGAATATATTTGCGCAAGGTCTTCTTATCTTGAGCACTGAAGGGCGTACGCAGAAACGCCATAACTGCCGGGCTAAAATCGTTCGCTCATTACAATAGCGCATGCCCTCAAACCAAATACATGTCTCTAAAAGCGGTAGAAAGTGCGATCGCCATCACATTATGTAACTTTCGCATGCGGGCGTCAAAGGCAACTTTCGATATCAGATGCCCTTCGGTGAAGGTACGATCACTGGAGATCAACTTAACTTTCGTTTACGGCCACTCCCAGATTAAGATGTGTGGCATTGATATACCAGTTACGATATGGATTAGTTCCTCCTGGCGTACAAGGTCAAAGGTTGAATTACCCTACTCGGTGGCGGCATTATTCAATCGGGGCGGACTGCGAAAACGCCAGCGTATCGTGTCGTTCGCTGCGCACTTAGCGGGAGGTAAAAGTTGAACCACCGGGAAGCTTTTGACCACCGGGAACCACCGGGAACCACCGGTAACCATTTAATTTGCAAGTATATCCTATATCTCATCCAAACCTATGGAAATGCTAAGTCAAGGTCTGTAGCCCGGAAAGCGTAATTCAAGGGCACTTGAAAATTTGCCCTTGCGCCGTTACGAAGAATAAATGGCCTGACGAGGACTGAAAAGCTGCGTAAAGTCCTGAAGATAGCGTCGAGAAAGCTGATGAAAACCAAGAAGAAGTAAAAGAACAACAACCACGTCAAAATGGATTTGATCTTGAACCGCGGAAAGCCACCGGAACTTTTCAGAATTGACGTGCATGGAAAACAAGAACTGCAGCATTTTGCAGAATATGCTATTTTGTCTGTGCGCGTGCGTGCGCGCGCGCGCGCGTGTGTGTGTGTGTGCGTAGGTGTATGGGCGTATGTGTGTGCGTGTGCGTCTATTTTACGTGATTCCAAAATCACAATGTGACTAAGATTGAGGCGCGCTCTATTGGAGGTTTTGAGACATATCCATGGTGCTGCCACGTGCGCCCATATCTCATAACACACGCATTCTTGGGCGTCGTCTATGGTGGCATGCGGTATAGCAGCCATGTCCAGTGATCGAATCCACGTCCTAGACCTCTCTAGCGCGACAACTTACGAGCAAAGCTATCACGACGACTTCTGCTCCGGAGTAGCTTCACGCAGGCGGTTGAAACATGTAAGAATAAATACACACGTAAGACGCCTGAGATATGTTCGCAAATATTTATTATATAACTGACAGTTCAAGCCAGTAACGATTCAGAACGTGATGACATTTTCTTATATAGGCCTACGTTTACTAAAATACCAAGGCAGTTTAGTTACAAGGACACAAAAAAAACATAGACTGACGCGGATACACGGCGTACAATCGATCATTCACACACACACACACACATTATATATATATATATATATATATATATATATATATATATATATATATATATATATCCGCCTGTTTGTAACCTTATATGGGCCCCGCTATCAATGGAGGTAATATTTTGTCCCTCGTGCTACTGTAGCATTTTACAGATGGAAATGCCCAGACCAGAACAACCACCAAGTGCACTTTGAACGCCCTCATTAAATACACAGCTCCCGTGCGAAACATACGATTCGATTATTCAGGAATCATACTACACATTGTTGTTAAGCATTAGATGATAAAATTTATCTAGTACTATATATATATATGCTCAGGCCCGTGTTCGCAAATGTTCCTCGGCTCGAACCTCTGCCTCAAGGAATCATCGCGATTTATCGCATTGCAGAAATCGCACAGTGCAACAGTTCTCAGGGATGCCTTGAGGTCGAGTTTTGAGTCGAGCAGCGTTTGTGAATACGGGCCTTAGACATCGCACGTGAGAGGCCGTTTGAAGAGAGAAGCTACGCCACCATTTGGTCCGTGCAGAGCGAACAGAAAACAATCGTCGTCATGAAACGGAATGCGCTCGCTTCGTCCTCTTTTTCACCATGCGTCTTTGCTCCCAGAACACGCATGCACGCTGATTTGTCCAGCGTGGGATGCAACATAGAGTTTCCTAAAATCAACTAGAGGGGACTCTGTCGCTGTGATCGTTCGGCGACAATGGGAAAGATGAGTGGTTCACACATTTGCCTAGTCTTCGTACTTGCGGGCGGCGAATCATACTTGCGACTTCGTTTATTGCTGTGTTTCGGTTTCTTTTTGAAAGAAATATTCAACCCTTTTGAACTTCGTAACCATATTTGGAAAGGTAAGTATAAAAGAATAAGGTGTTGAAGTGCAACCGCTGAACATTTGCTGATTTTTGTTTCATGAAGAAACAGCTCCAAGCCACACGAACACACACGTAGCCAAAGCAGGCCAAAAGTACGAAGATTAGACAAATGTGTGCTACCCATCATTCCCATGTTTGCTGAAGCGCCGTGCATTGCAGCTCCCATAGACACTAGCACCAGAGTCCCTTCTAGTGTATATTGGGAAACTCTATGGGATGCAATGAGTCTGCTGGGCGAGGAAACGTGGGCATACAGAGAGGGAAAGAGAGCCGGTAATCGTCGAATGTCATGTGACACAAACTGCACTGTGCTCGCGTTGTGCAGTGATAAGACTCGCTATGAGGCCCATGTTCCCACTACATTATTCATGAGCATCGTGCACGTCCGTTATCATTTTCACCGGTCACACTGACTCGGGCGTGCACTTGCAGAGATGACAGCTGAACACTTAGCACGAGATAGCCACGCTTCACGTGTGACCACCTCTGCGCCAACACCCAAACTATTTCTTAAACGCGTGAGTTGTGTACAGCTAGCAATTTGCAGGACTTTCGACATTTGCTGTTTTTTCATAAGGTTTAGCGGATATTGGACCTTCATGACATGTTCTGTATTCCTTCAGGCAGTGCAAGCTGCTGTTTACAGTAAAGAAAAAAAAATGCGTGTTTTGACGGGGCGACAGGGAAACGTCTGAAACGGACACCATACGACGAGCTGAGATAGACGCTTCCGCCGGCAAAGCTCAGCGAACTTTTTTTTTCCCGTGGCATGCACAAGATCTCGCCTGACATAGCAGACGCGCAGCGTCGCAACATGTGGCATATGTTTACACGTGCGCGCAGTAAACTTCGCGAGTGCAACTACGCAACGTGTGCACTCAGCGTCTTGCCAGTGAACACAGCGAGTGCCGGCGACGTGAGTGGAGGAACGACGGGTTTAATTTCATTCGAGGGCGCTTTGTTAATCAAACTCATCATTGAAGAATTAGCTCAAGTGCCGCGCATTTTACGGAGCACGCACACCTACGCTAAGAAGGTTTTTGTTCCTGATGTCTGGACTGTCCACAGGTGCCGTTCGATTTAAGGCCGCTGGGGTATCAATAGTTAATCACGTCATCGCGCAGAGACCAGAATATGCGAAAAAAAAAGTGCGCTTACGTTCACCGAGAAAGGTTAGAGAGCGAGGCAAAGTAAAAGAAGCAGCAACATTAACCAGCTTGCGACTGGTTTTCTACCCTATGCAGAAGAAGAACGTGGGAAAAACAAGAACTGAAAAAAAAAACAAAAAAAAAACTCAGCAGTGGCTTAGTTCGGCTATGCCAGATTATACATAGCGTCAGCTACGGAGGGACGGACAGTTGGACGGACTAACAGATAGGCGGACAGATGGACAGACTGTCTAGCAAGTGAGCTCACGTGAGTCAAGTGCGAGTTCACTATTGCCACGTCAATCCAGGAGCTTTCAGGCCTTCTCCGTCGCGCCAGCTGTGAGCCGTGTGACGTCACCGTTCCTTGGGGATGCGCAACACTGCTCTTAATGAGCCGTGTGAAACTGCTCAACCTCGGCAAGTGTAGCTTACGTTACAAACTTAACAACGAAAGCGATAATATTATTTGGGGTCTTACTTCCCAAAACCGAGATGTGATCATGAGAGACGCCGTAGTGGAGGGCTCCCGAAATTTCGACCACCTGGTGTTCTCTAACGTGCACTGACTTCGCGAACTAAACGGGCCGCTACCATTTCGCCTCCACCGAAATGTGACCGCCGCGGCCGGAATCGAACTCACGACCTTTGAGCAGCCGGGTACCGTAGCCACCGTTCCACGGAGGTGGTCAATATAACAAAAGCGAGAACTGATACGAGCGAACAAGTACCAGCGCTCACCGCACGTGCGCAGAAGGTCACGAGCTGCCCGTTCCCTCCACCATGACCAAGCAACCACTTTAGCTATATCGATACTAATTGCTGCCCTAGTTGGTACTTGCTTAATGACACGCTTTGGCCCGAAAATAACACACACACAAACTAAAGGAACACTCAACGACAAGCACAAGCGGCACTTCCAACTAAAGTAGACCGGGCGCAAATCCAGGCCTGAGTAACAACATACAGACAAGAGCCTCTTCCAACTTCAGTTTGTATGTGCCGCTTGTGCTTGTCGTTGAGTGTTCCTTCACTTTGTGTGTGTGTGTTATTCGCGGCAAAAGCATGGCACTTTAGCTATACCTTTGTAACTTTTCCTACGCGAATACCCACATCGGTTTCCTCCTCTCTTTCCGTTTTGACGTCCATTCAGTTCGCGTCATTTGAATCCGCGTCACGCAAGCCGCGAATACACATCACAGGTTTTCACACGGTGTGAAAGGAACGAAAGGATGGCACGTGTCTCTATATTAGGAACAGTGGGTAATTCAAATAAAAATTGAAATGGAGGCAGTGACGCGAAAAATTACGGGTATTTCCGAAAAAAAAAGAGCACCATCAGACCAGCTTGAAAAAAATATAGCGCTGCAGATGTATTTTGCCATACGTTCGAGTGAGGTATAGCCGAATGTTCGCAAAGTAGTGCGAAAAATATAATAATTTTCATAAAGAGAAATACACGTTTTTTTTTGTTGCATACGAAAATCATATAGATATTAGGTGTGGTGAAATTTCCTCCACAACAGCCGTTCACACCTGTGACATCTCCGTAATGTGTTCTATCTTGTGAAAAATGAATAATAATAAAAAAGAACACATGTTAAAGCTTAAAACTGTTCACTATGTCCGCGGTGGCCACGTCAAAACCATGCGATGTTCACTCACATCGCAGAGGGGACAACACTATTGACTGAGAAGCAAAAATAAGATGCCTCTAGACTTCGAGTCGTTCGTATTAGGCGAACGCATAGGGGACACTTTCGACTCAATGAATCTGGCCAATAAGAGAAAGCCCCTCAGAAACTAGACATTCGAGAATTCGGTCAGTGATTACATAATTTTTATTGTATTTTATCGGGTACACAGCATCTTGTCTGGACATGCAAGTGGTCGTCACGCGTCTTGCCAGCCTTTCCTTATCTCGGTTCCGAGCAGAGCGAGCATCTACACGAAAAACTGACGCTGTCGTCGTAAATAGGTTTTTTCTTGTTTGCATAATGATAAACTCAAACGGTCTCGTAGAGTATCAACACCACATCCAGATATGCAGAGTCCCTTGCACATGTTTTATTGCGATAGCAATTATATGGACACTCTCAGCTGGATTTTGCCACCGGCATCGACATCAGCGTCACCATCACTCACCGACTGTCAATCAATCAATCAATCAATCAATCAATCAATCAATCAATCAATCAATCAATCAATCAATCAAGGAATGAATGAATCAATGAATCAGTCAATCAATTAATCAAACATGAGCCCTACATTCAGGCACGTGCTAGTCAGCACGTATCGCACGAGCGCTCCATGGAAAAGTCTCTTCTACTCTCCTTTCTGGTGTCCTCAAAAACGCCGGCCCGTACCATAGATATAGGCTCGCACGTGCGGCGCGAACGAGTGCGGCGAAGAGAGGACGTGCACGGTCGCATTCACGCACCACGCGCCCATACTTCAGTCGAGGAACCGTTTACACACCGCTCACCCACCCTCCTCCACATGTTCAGGCCACGCGGACGCCACGAACGAAGGCGCGTACACAAAGGCGCTGTCCTTCCGTTGACACTGTCACTTACTACGCATATATCAACAGCGCACTGCACGCGAGCGATAATTCAAGCTCCTCGCTATCGCTACTGTCACGGATTCCGCAGACACAACACTTGAGCGGCCTTCGCGAAAAATAATGCTAGCTCTCGGCTCTGGTTCGGACCGGTCACGTAGCCGCTTTCAACTGGTGTCTCTCTAACATTGCGACTTATCTAAGAGGGGTTCTTCCACGTCCGCTACGCATTGTTGAGGAGAACGTAAGGTTACGTGCGCTGAGCGGCTTGATGCGACGTGCCGACGCTCTGACGACGTGGATGTGGAAACGACTGAACAAACAAAGAAGGCACAATAACAAAATTTCATCAGCGAAATTTGCCATAAGCATGCAAGAGTTATCGAGAGACGGCGATGATTTTTTAACACCACATCGAGTACACCAATGCAGGGTACTTTCGGCCGAAGTCACTTCATATTTGCTGTATACTATATTCATATTAAATGCGAAGAATTTCTTTGCGTACTATCTATCTATCTATCTATCTATCTATCTATCTATCTATCTATCTATCTATCTATCTATCTATCTATCTATCTATCTATCTATCTATCTATCTATCTATCTATCTATCTATCTATCTATCTATCTATCTATCCACTTATGTATCGAAGCTCTTATGATCACCCCCTTAACTTGGAGTAAACCAAAATTCGTATTGGAGGATAAAATGGTTTGACGAATACGACTCGCTGGTCATGATGTGAATAATGTCACAATCCCATCGCCTGTACGTTGTCAAACACTTTTTAAAGAACAGTGGCACATAGCCGGGAGTGGGTATGTGGCCCTTTTATGCGGCTTTGTGCCATAGGTGCTTGACAGTTTATATATACCCAGGAACGACGAGAACGCACATGGGTAATTGTAACACTTGATCGTTAAGAAAAAGTGGACTTCGGCAGCGTTGAACCGACGAATGCAAAGAAAGAATGTCAATTGTCCCAGCAGGAGTCGAACACTAGCATCCTGCATGGCGATCAGGTATTCTACCACAGAGCCATGCCAGGTCTCAGAGCTACCTTTCAAATAGACTCTAATGTTCTTGAAACGCTAATTGTGGTGGCAGTGCTGAATTTCCAGTTTTTAAACATTACACATGATTCCCTAGTTTCCCCAATCCTTGCAAGCTTCCCATTGCCTCAGTATCCCTCTTTCTCGGTCGAGATGTTGTCCCCAGAAGGGAAGAATTTACGTTTTCGGGCCACTATTCACATTCCACCATAATATAGGCGAGAGCGAAAACAACAAGAAATATCAAGCATAACGGATCCAACACAACAGACAAGGAAATCATAGGTCATATAATTGTTGTTTTTAACTGCGATGTAGTAGTTATGACTTGAATTGAAATGACCTATAGTAGAGGCAAAAAAACACCCTTTCCGCGTGGTGCATGGGATCTTAACCTATAACCTTTGAATTGCGCTTAAGATGTTATCTATTAGTTTAGATATACTTAAAGGTGGTAGGCGCAGATTCAAACCAACATCGCGGATCAAATCTGATATCATTTTTTTTTGTAAAACGACTGGTACACGCAATTGCTCGAGGTAACCACGCAATGTCACGACAAATCTGGTATCTAAAAAAAGCGTTGGCTATGACGTACGCGTTTGAGTCGAGAACTACGCCGATATGATCTGAAGACAATAGGAACGAAAGGTCGTGCGTTACTGAGCCCTGAATTCTCCTGTTTTAATCCGCGAGTACTACACTTCCTGATCCGAAGTTCGGGTGACCTGAGATTGCAAGATTTGTTGCTTAAAAAGATGCTGCTGATCAAGGCGTTCCGAAAATGCTGACGGGAGCTCTCTCCTAGAGCGGTACCGATACATGATTACTAGGCACAGCTGTAGACGTGAACTGCGGATTAAAGTTTGAAATGTCTTAACGTTCGCCTGAACCTAATCCTACTGGCGTTTGCAGTTCGTCCTTATCGATATGCAGCCGCCGTGGCTAGGTACGAAGCCCATGTCCTGGAGCTTATCTTCGCGAACATGGTTGCCGTTGGTGGCTACTTTGCTCCAAATTGGCTACTTCTCGACCCATTTGGCGATGAAAATTTCCAGTTGGTGGCATGACTATATTACATTTAAATTCCTGGTTTCTTCATTCAATATGGCTTTAGTTATTCACCAATAGCAAATACTCTGTTCATAATACCACTTCTGTTTTATTTGGCTACAAATCTGATTGATTGATATGTGGGGTTTAAAGTCCCAAAACCACCATATGATTATGTGAGACGCCTTAGTTGAAGGCTCCAGAAATTTCGACCACCAGGGGTTCTTTAACGTGCACCCAAATCTGAGCACACGGGCCTACAACATTTCCGCCTCCATCGGAAATGCAGCCGCCGCAGCCGGGATTCGATCCCGCGACCTGCGGGTCAGCAGCCGAATACCTTAGCCACTAGACCACCGCGGAGGGGCTAAACACCACATATCAATAACTTAGTTAGAAGTGACAACCGATAAAATAAATAAAAGCAGGAAAATGAAAAGAAAAGCTTGGTGCGATTTGCGGACACCGTAAGCGTCACTCTTCGTGAAATTTCGTCTATACCGAACCAAGACGGCGTATACTTAAGAGGAGCATAATCGTAAATAAAGCGTCGGCGTCTCGATCAACGCTGCGATTCGAGCTTTCTTCTTTTACTGACGCTTTATATGTGAAATCTCATAAAATGGCCCTTATCTTTGAGAAAGTGTACTTGCAAAACGATTAGCTGCATGTGTCAAAGTGCGCCGGTCATTTCCGTTATCTTAATGGCACCCTAGGCCTCTTCTATGTAGTCCATCCAAATAAACATCACATAACCCTCAAAGTGGACATGAGATTTGGCACCCGGAGCGTCTATGGGCACTTGAGGAGAAAAAGGTCCCACACGCGATTGTTTCCCCATGAATCAAAAGATGAGAGTATCGTCATTCGCTTTCGCAACGTCACTCTTGTAACCGCAACCACAAAAGCTCGGACCATTCTTTTTATTTATTTATTTATTTGGTTTTTTTTACCCTCAGGGCCAAATGACATTGCAGAGAAGGGTGGGTTATTTACAATAAAAAATTTCAATGAACAAAAAGCAGTAAATACGGTTACATCATACAAATAAATCTCTTAAAAGTACAATGTCTGCTAGTATACCATATAATAATACATGTTAGGTAATAAAACACCGAACCTAATTATCCAATGTTAGCTAATGAAACACGGAAAAAGTTGTTATCGCTAATAGCAACAATGTCACCGGGAAGTATGTTCCACTCCTTCGATGTGCAAGGCAAAAATGAATTGAAGAAAGTGTTTGTGTTACATGAAGGCATGCCTACTTTGCGATGGTGGTCAATGTGGCGGGATATGTGCTGTAGTCGAAGTAGTAGTTGGCCATGCAAGCGAGCTGTTGATGTCTTTGGCAATACGTTCAAGAGCGAATGTATATGGTGGTCACATCTCGGTACTTCGGATACCACAAACGGAAAAAACCGAAGCGTTTCGCAAGGGAGAATATAGACGAAGTATCGAGCACAATTATCGTGCACCTGAAGTATTTACTTGACATTGCAATGGTACCAGGAACGACAGTAGCTCTGCGAGACCACCATGAAAACGGAAGGGCATGAGGGTTGCGGCCTCATTGCTATACTTAACCTTGACACGCGGTAAATCGGCACGCGATCTGCGACTATATATATACGCACGCGTTTCCGATACCGCGTACTTACATAGTTACCATCAGTTGTGTTTACGCACGCTATCGCAAAAGCCAGAAGACGTTTTATCTCGACCTCGACAGTCGCGTTTCAGCCTAGTATCAAAGGCCGACATGCACTTGAACTTTTCCCTTCTGGGAGGGAAGCAAGGCTTTTTTTTATTTTTATTTTTTGCACAAGTCTTGCATTATCGCGTTGCTCGGCCGGGTGTCGGAATGGCGTGTACACCTTGCGTTTGGCAACAACTGGTCAGACAAGCGTTGCAAGCTTCATTTGTAGGCTTACTTATCTAGTTGGCAATGTCTTCAAAACCAAGCTTCTCTTTTTCGCCACTGAGTATTCCTGAGAAGTTCCTCAGCCGAAACGATGACTTTCAATACAATTCATACGCGACCAGGCATTACATTTTTACGCTTCTATGGCATTCCTCGAGGATAGCCCAGTTGGCTCAGGTCCGAGCGGATCAGACTTGAATAGATTAATTGCAGCAACTGTGCTGTTTGACACTTGATTGAGGCGTTGGGCAGAACGCTGCATATGAAATAAGCCTTGCTACATCTACACCTACAGTTTCTTGACCTCATTCTTTACTAGGTGCAAGTGTATTAAGTGAAAAATATCATTGTCTTGTGAAAAACTTAACTATAGCATCGCAGCCATCTTTTCACCTTCTGGCTCCTCGTGTTGGTTCATGGATCTTCCAAGGTTACAACTTACACACTATACTATGTTCAGTAGCCCATCACCTTCTGTGCTCCTGTGTGCAATATACGTGTTCAGAGATCCATCAAGTTTACATTGTAGCCAGCACAGGCAGTCATACTTCCTCTGCACTATCTTTTCGCACTTCGGCGCATTACACAGTCACTCACGCGTCGAGCACGAGACAACACGCTATTATCTCTACTACATTTATAAAGACGAACCAACTCTCTACAATGTAGAGGCCTCCCAGTTGTATGAGGTAGCGTCTTCAGCCATTGCTTAATAAGGCGTGCGAAATCAGCCATTGCACATCATAGTGAGAACTAATTGTTTTCCAGTCATTCTTTCTAATCTACCCTATCTGTTAAACTTTAAAGCGTTTTTTTCTTCCTTTTTCCTGACACGTGTTTCTGCAATGTGAAAGGTAAAAAGTAGCAGGTGCAAGAGCAGAAAAAAACAACCAACTAAATGAAAAGTGGCAGTGCAACTTTTAAAGACTTGAAGCTCACAATGAGAGGAAAAAATGAGAGGAAACAAAAGAAAACCGTGCCTCAGAAAGATTAGCGCACACGTGCGTAAGGCGAGTCTTTGAAAGAAAAATGAAAATGCGTGTTTCAAGACGAGCACGCGTGCGACCCCTTTTTACTCAGAACAATGGACATATAGTTCTTGGTAACTTCTTCGTCCGGGCTTTCGTGTTAGATAGCTAACAATTACTCAGTGATATACGCTACTATTTGCACAGCGTTCACGTTAACAAGTGAGCTTGTGAGTGATCGTTTCGGAGTCTCGAGAACAAACGTTGCGCCTGTTTGTGTGTCGCTGTAGGCAAACGATGCCCTCGTTAGGGTGCCGGGCTGGTTGCTTAGAGCTGAGTAGCGCACGACTGAGAGAGATGTTACGGTTTTAGATGCGAAGCAGCTCTTTGACTAGCCTGTGCAACACTGTCCATCCGTGTCTCCGTGTCAACGCGCCGCACAGCGTTCCCCCTGTCGCAGTTGTTGGAACGATACCAAGTAGGTCAAGTTGCAGCTGCGCGTTGACGTCACTCTCTCACTCACCCACAATAGGTGCCGGCTCCTCCCAAAACACCTATGTGGTGTTGCTCCTTCCCCCGCTCGCAACTATTTTCTCTCGCTTCACTCTCTCCACCGCCCGCAACACTCGACTACACGTCAAGTAGAAACACCTTTTCAGCTCGTTTATCTGCGATGAAACTTACACAAAACCCATCCCGCCTCCTGTGTCCTTGTGTTTTGAAGGAACGTTTACTCGAGTGAAGGCTACACGTTTAGCCTTCACGGGCGTTGATGCAGGTACTGTTAGAACGGTTTGAAGCCAAACGCGGTACCGAGTTCGGCTTCAAACTGTTCTACCAGCACCCGGGTTGACGCCCGTTTCAACCGCGATGGAGGCGGAAACGGTGTAGGCCCGTGTGCTCAGATTTGGGCGCACGTTAAAAAACCCCAGGTGGTCGAAATATCCGGAGCCCTCCACTACGGCGTCTCTCATAATCATATGGTGGCTTTGGGACGTTAAACCCCACATATCAATCAATAAATCCGTTTCAACCGGGTCAACGGCATGTGCACCACTGCTGCTTCACATCCAATCTTCGGGGGGATGGTTCATAATTTTTTGACAGAGGAGGTGTTTAAGCCAGCCGTAAAAACTTTGGTGTCCACAGAAAACGACAGGTGGATATGCATTGCAGGAATTGGGCAAGACGTACAGCAGGTGAGAGTGTTACTCGAAAATTCTGCTTGGTGAAGGAGCAGGCGAAAGACATGAAATAGAGAGAGAGAAGAAAGAAAGCGATAGAAAGAGAAAAAAATGAGTAAACGCAATAGCAAAACTTAAAACATACAATGACAGAGAAATGTATAAAGCAAGAGAAAGAGCATTATAGAAAGGCAAAAATATACAAAGAGCGATAGGGTTAGAAATGAACAGATGAAAGAGTTAGAAAAACACAGAGCAAGGCAGAAACAGAAAAGACAGAGAGACAAACACAAAAAAAAGGAATAAGAAGAAAGAAAAGAATAGATACCAGAATGAAGATACCAGAAATATAAACAAATCAAAAACAGAAGAAATAAATTGTAAAGAAATAAAGAGAAACGAGGAAGGACCCCGAACTCCACACTTGCTTCAGGCTTGGCACCACTTCTGCGAAGGTGCTATGATTATTTCATTGGTTCGAAGAGACCTTCTTACCAAGTCGAACCTCATTATAACGAACAGTTGAACAGTGAAAAATCGGTCACGGTGAACTAAATGCGACCTTTGGTTGGTCGCACTTCATTTGAGTGACCTTTCATTCGTTTTTATCACGAAAGCGATACCACGAGGGCGATATCCGCTGTAAAGACTAAATATTTGCTCCACGTGATGCTCAGAACTGCGATGGCAGCGTAAAAAGAAAATTAAATATTCGAACACAACTCACAACCACATTTCAAAGGGAAAAAGTATATGGCTGTGGAATTAAAAATTTCTCAAAAGTGTGGTGTTAAACTTAGCCATAATTTCCAAAAAATCACGGCGGGCGCCACGAACAAGGCCAGGAGACTAAGAAGCTGTTTATAGAAAGTCCTGGAGAGTGAAACAGTAGTTTTTTTTTAATTAAAATGGCGAAATAGGAGATGTTGATGCCATTATGGTGGCACCGGCTACTCTTTTTCTCTTAGGATTTGCCCGTAGGATCAACAATAAGAGCACAAAACGCGAGACTGTACAATATCTGTACTGGAGAAGGTCTTCTCGTGTACAGACTCAGTAGAAAACTTTATAGTAAACACAGCATGCCTTTTTTTTGGATCTATATTTTCTGTGCGAGCCAGACTGTTGATTCGTTAAAGCTGATTTATCCTTACCGTTACAACAAATATTGGATATATCAAACAATATTTTCTTTCCCGTTCTACTTCAACAAGATTCGAGTGTACAGCCTTTCTGCCTTCTGTGGCCGATTTCGGAAATAAACTACGTGAGAAGTTTCAGTTACCGGGTGCGATATCATTGAAGGAGAACTGACACAGTTCAAGACATCGCAAAACGTTCATTTTTTTTTCTTTTTATGCAGCGTTAACTCTCTGGACACACTTGAGTCGGACAACACGTATAACTTTCTCTCTTTGATATTAAAGTTCTCTTCGCTGAGCATCTTGCAAGGTAGTACTACCGCAATGTACGTTGTCCCAACGAGTCTTAACACAGATCCACTGAGTTCGTGAACTCCGCATCTTGCGTACAGCTTAAATTGCGCTTACTAACCCACGTTTCACTCGCCATTCTTTGCTTGTAACACGAGCAGAAAGCACATCTTCCGCTGTACATCGTGAGCTACTGTCTCCCCGTGACGTCGAATGCGATCACACGTCACTGAGCAGCTGCCCCCTGTTTCGACCGGCGCCTGGGCGGACGAGGCGGCGGCGTTTTTGCTTCGTCAAAGAAGTCGCTGAAGGGCTGCCGGCCTGATGTCCACAGTGTATTGTCCTTACTAGCCGGGAAGCGAGGCACCGTGCCATCAGAGGTCTTAAACAGTTGCCTGAGACGACCACAATGATTTCAAAAAGACTTACACCTAAGCAGTCCATACAAATAGTTAATTAGCGAAGCTGAAACATGCTGCACCGGTGTTTTCTGCGAGTTGAGATTTATCGAAAAATATTATGTTGTCGCTCTTTATTTTCCTGGCCCCATTTAAAAGATACGTGATTCAAGCTTTGCGTTTGCTGACGTTTGCGTAAAGGACATTAAGATCACAAAGTATTTTATGGGTAGCTATCTATGCTGTGCGACGCATTGTTCTTAGTTGCATGTATGCTGATAAAACCTGAAAAGAGTCAAGACAGTCGCGGAAACCCTTCGAGGTAGTGCATGATATAGCATTCCTATTCTGTATCGCTTATGGGTACTCAAGGCCTTTCGGAGAGGCATATGCAAGTTCATTGTAAAAGGAGATCATACTGATATGTATGCCTTTCGATTCCTGTAGCGCAGGAAGATATGCAGGTATGGTAAATGAGCTTTATTAATATGGTGCCTTTTGTTAAAAACAGAATTTCATGTCTGTTATTCACTGGCCCGCGCACCCTCAAAGAATACTTGTCAATAAAGTACAGCATGAAACTTCCCTCCACCTCACAAAAATCTAACCCGGCCCCAAGCACTTACATTAAGGATTTTGCAAACGCGGATGTAGCCTACTTTGAAAATGTTACACATCATGTACCCTGACCTATACCCAAGTAGTCTTTGTCCACATTGTGGAGAAATAGCTTCATTAGAACACATGCTCTGGCAGTGCGCCAAATTCGCTCATTTATCGAACATCACCTCTACCAGATGGGAGGCGGCAATCCGGAGCTCATCCTTGGCAGATCATCTCTGGGCTGTCCACCAAGCCCGCGAGTCGGCTGAGGAGCTTGGCATCTCAGTCCCCACGTGGGAGCTGCCCGCAACACAGTGATCTGTGTTTTGGAGGACCAAATAAAAGTTTATCCAATCCAATCAATTGCACGGGGCAATGATGAAGACAGAGGAACAAACGGTACACTTAGGTAGACCGTAAGAATGCACGCAGAAAAGGTGCTTTTGCAGACTGCGGCTTCGTAACGCCCACTTTCATTCATGCAATAGTAATAGCCGATGACCATGACCGAATTTGAGGGCACGTATACTGTATAGGAAGCTCAGCAGACCTCGTGGCATGACGATTACGAGAATGAAATATGCGCTGATGTAGTTCTCTTTGGGGACATAACTTGTCGTCGCGTTTTGTGAGGCGTTCGCTTATGCGCCCTGACGGTCGCCAATTCGCAAAGAAGCCTGTGCTCTTCCCTTGCCATGTACGGCATAATTTACCTCCGCCTCTTAACGTTGTGCCGATTTTAAAGGGACGTATCACCTTTCCTCATTCGTGCTTCACATGTCATCGATTCCCACTGTATACGTGGGATCTGCCAGTTTTTTTACTTTTCCACAACGTAATCTGCGTGCCTCTTCTGAAATGACAAGAGTTGACGGGAGGGCAACTCAATTGAGATTAGAAGGCAGTTGCTTCTCTCGTATATGCGCATCGCCCTGTCCTCACTTACGATGGGCGGGGCGGCCCAGAAAACACAACGGGCACCTGTTCTGCAAGGGCGGGCCGCGAGGTTTTAGGAAAGGGGGTGAAAACAAAGAAGAAGGCGGTATAGGAACATCAGCTGCAGCAGCAGAAACGGCGGGAGAAACACGTAAACAGTTCGAGGAAACACAGTCACCGCGAAGTATACGTGTACCGCGTGATATACGCCCTGGCCAGTCTCCTTCTGAGCGAATGTCATTCTTCCGAGAATCGTCGTGCAGTCGTCGTAGGAGAAACGCCCATTGGCGTGCGCACGACGAAACGGTGTCAATTGTTGCCGCATCGTAGAGACTTCTCTCGCTCGTACACGATGATAGCGTTTTTTTTTTCTCTTTTTTTTTCGAGGTCGTCTGCGCAGTTGCACGAAGATGTGGTGTCAGTGTTGTTTGCCCGCGTGACTGTGATAGGCGCGCCTGCATACCTGCCGTACGTGCACATTGAGCGCGCCAGAACACTTTGCCTCGTTCTAAACACGCTAGGGTAAATGCGTACGGTATATATACTCACGGATTCAAACGAGACGTCAATTTTGCCAGTAGAACGACTGGTATGCGCAATTACTCGAGATAACCCGGACATTCCACGAAGATTCTGGGCTCTAACGATAATCTTGGATCTTATCTACGCATTCGAGTTAAAATTATGCCGATATGATCCAATCTGAAGACGGTAGAAACGAGAATGTGTGCGTTACGTAGCCCTAAATCGTCCTGTTTCAATCCGTGAGAATACTGTATACGTGCAGTGACGCGATCAATAAGTTTATACGTCCCATCGGCGTGGACGCATGTGGAGGAAGTTTCTGCAAGTACAAAATTAGCCTAATGCTTATTTCAAACATACGCGTTTGACGACGCCTGTGAAGTCAACTCGCCAGAGTGAAATGTCTCGCCTGAAAATCACGCAGCGATGGAGCGGTGCTTCCTACTGAAACATGCCAATCGCTTTTCGTCCGCTTTTAGTTTTAACACACGCGCTGTGAATATCTATTCAACAACGCACAGGAGAAATCTCCCACCAGCACTACCTTGGAGGTCAAGATCCAGTGCTTATATATATACAGAGTACTATAGAATAGGGCAGTGGAATGAACGAGGCGGCTGCACCGCAGCATCTCGGCTGCTTCTCTGGCAGATGGCAACAGCGGCGCCGATGTAGTCACTTTGTACTGAAGTTATGAAGAACGCCTGTATTAGAAGCGCACGCGTCGTAGCCTCCAAAAGCGTGTAATTGCTCGTTTTTAGTGCGTTTAATGCGGTACTGAACCTTTGTCGGTGTATGTACACCTGCTACGTGCCATTGTGCACGAGTGAATATGCAGGCGCGCCAAAATTCTCTGTGTTAGGAGCCTGTGAAAGAAAAAAAAATCACAGCATATCCACGGAGTAATTGATGATGAGTGGGGCGAAGCGTCCGTCTGTCATCAGTGTGTCTACCCGCCCGTCCGTCCGTCCGAATGGACAGATCCACGGAAGCACGAATGGACGCGCGGACGAATAAACGGCCGGACGGACGCACAGGTGGACTCACGAATAAACGCACGGACGAATGCACGGGCGAATGCACGGGCGAACAGACATAAAGACAGAAGCACGGATGGGCAGATGCACGGACGGGCAGACGCACGGACGGGCAGACGCACGGACGAACGAACGGACGAATGAAAGCACGGATGAATGGACGGATGGGAGAACCGACGGATGCATGGACGGATGGACGCACAGGCGGACGCTTCGAACCACTCATCATCATTCACTTCGTGGATATGCTGTGAAAACTACTAACGCCATCTAATTATATTATTCCCAAGGACAAATACATACTATTGGTTGCTTGGGCGTGTTGGTACGACATAGCGGAAAAAACAAACAGCACAAAAAAACAAGAGATGAGATGAAGAAGCACACATACAGAGCGCTGACTTCCAATCAACAAAAACTTTATTATTCAAACTAAACCACGCATATATACCGATGCAGTGGAACGAAAAAAGAAGAAAGAAAAGTGGTAGTCGAAGAAAAACCACAAAATCATTCTCATAGCTCGTGCAATCAACCAAATAAAAAGACAACTTCCTTTTCTGATAGGGCTACTGAAGGCATGCGTCCCCCAGTCTAGCAATCTCCAAGGCCTGCAGTATTTTTTCACGGGTAAGATGGTCCCGGTGGAGCTTGATAACCGCACGACTGAAAATAAGGGGTACACCCACAATCTCGACAACGAATGCCTAGGTGGCCCGTACACCGTCGAGGAAACGCTGTAAGCGTGTTCCTTGAGACGCTCATTCAGACCTCGCCCAGTTGGTCCTACGTATAGTTTCCCACAGGACAGTGGTATGGAATACACGATGCCATGAACGCATGGAACGAACGTATTCCAATGCGTAGTTCGGCAGGTGGTGGTCCCCCTAGCTCCTGGGTTGATGGTCCTACGCATGCTAGCCAGTTTCTCTGGGGCAGAAAAAGAACTTTGATGTCACATCTGCCGGCTATCCTCTTTAGGTGGTGGGCCACGCCCTGAATGTAAGGAATGACAGTGTACTTCTTATTTTGTGGTCTACTTTCGCGAGTCTGAGCAGGCAACCCTGGATTCATTCTTTGTTCTTTAAGCAAACATTCAGCTACAGCGGTCATCAAGTGATACGGGTATCCTTCATTGGTGAGGATCTCTACCTGCATATTGAAACTTCCTGGATATTGTGGTAGCATGACTTCCCTAAAGCGTGCGCGAAGCGGGCTAGTAAGCCTTCGCTACCGCTTGAGTCGGCCCACCCTAAAGTTGTAAAAAGGGCTATAGCGCTATAAGCATATGTATGTCATCTCGCTTCTTGAAACTTGGAAGTTACTCACTGGATGGCAGTCCCTTTTTTTTTTCTGACTTCTTTTTTCTAGTGCGCAGCTTCTAAAGGGCAGGATTCCGTGCACTCTCACAGAGCACAACCAACAAATCGACGATCACGAGCATGATCACGAGGTATAGCTTGCCTGCTTGGATTGACGTTTGAGAAACTCGATTTCGGCAAGACCGGAAAATCTTGATGTCCTACAAGAAAGGACGGCGTAACTAGAAATAAGTGAACAAAATGAAAGGGAGCTCAGAGAAAGCAAGAACATCGGAAGGGGTCATCGGCGCAAGCCAAGTGCGCGGGAGAATTTTCCGACCTGCTGGCGTTCCGGGGCAGCGACTTCCGGAAGGCGTTGTATGTAGCCGTCGTTGAAACGTTGCGTGCACTGTATGGAAGTAAACAGTGATGGCGCTCTATGTCGGCCGGTGTGCGTTAACCTATACGCAGAGCAACGAACCACCGAACCACTTGAATGCAAATAGACGACGCGGCCTCCCGCATGAAACTCGTGAACGTAGAAAATTTGCAAGTTTTGTTCTCGGTCGAGTCTCTAATTACCCAGATCTCCCACAGACATGTTGTGGTTCGCCAAGCCCGTAAACAATGCGAACACTTGTTCAGTGCTGCGACAAAAGCCTTAGCTGGCACTTTCACTCAGTACGCTAGAAACAGAGAGGCCGCAGGTGAAGATGTTCATTTGACGCTGAACCACATTGTGCAATGTTTCCACTGAAGGAGCTGCACGACATACCATGTACTTTGCAAAACAAAATCAGGTAACCCATTTTGTGACAACCTTTGTTTTTTTTTCTCTTCAATCTATGGCACGTACCCACTCTTGGGGATTGGCCAATAATGCGAAGATGAAAATTTAAAATCTTGTTTGAAGAACGTTCGGTGCCTTGAAAATAAAGAAATGACGATAACACGTAATATATTAAATTAAATCAATGGGTATTATGCTATTGAGCTTGTATCTTAGACTGCCGTATTCTTGAACCTGATGAAAGCAATTTTGAAGATTTCAGTTTGACCTTACCTCATTTTAATAACACATATTTCAAATACAAGATGACAATGGCACTCTTCTAATAGTTATAATGAAACTATGTATACACATGCATTAAAGGAATCCCTGCGGCGGTATCCCAGAAGCTTAAAACCATTTCTTCAGTTACGGGTTTTTACAGCGAAACCTGTTATGAAATCACAACTCGGGTCACGCTCAGCGCCGTAGTTGTCCGCCGCCGCCGCCGGTGTCCGTAACCACTATCGCGAAATAAGAAAAAAAAAAAAACACTTGATACCAAGGGCACAGAGGCGCTCGAACCTGGGTCAGCTGCGTGAGCCACACCAGTGTTAGGAATTGTTCGCAAACTTGCCTTAAGTATAGGCTTGATGTCGGGAAAAGAATCGCGGTAATATGAATACTAAAGCGTTTTAGAACGGCAAAAGAACAACCATGCGACACACACAATGCGAAAAGCGGGACGAGTGCGTCATCCAATGCTCCAACACATTACAAAAGCTTCTTTTTGATTAACTACTAACTGTGGCGCATACCCACTTCAGGCATAATTCCTCATCGTCGTCAGCCACTGCGAGAACAATTGTCACAAAATTCCTTGCTAGTGTTTAGCGGATACAACGCTTCCCCGAAGAATGACGAAAAATAGGATAGGGAATGCCGGCATACTACCCAGACAATATTATTATTAATGCCGTAATGGGTACTCAGCAAGTGTGCTTGCGAACAGTTACCCAATGAGTGTTTAGAAAAGGCTCTGAAAAGCCGCCCTCCTAAACTTTCGCTGTGACTGTACTGTGCCTTCCGTGCAGGTTGGTTGGTTGGAACCAAGAGGAATGGCTCAACCCACTGCGGGGGATAGGCCATGAATTACGCGGCAGGGGAAAAAAGAGAAAGGGGATGCCTAAATATTTTTTTAGATGAACGAAAAGATTAGTTGTGCTAACAGGCAATTATGAACTGTTTAAAAATAAAACAAATAGAAAGAGAAACTTTAAAAATAAATAAAAATGCAGTAAAGAATATATGAAATTGACTAATGACAAAAATAAGTAATGAGTATGTACTTGTGATATTTGCATGGTAGCCGTTTTGATTGTTTGATATAGTTATATATCGCTCCATATATGTTGGAATGACCTAGTGCCGAAGCTTCTAGGGAGAGCACCGTTTCAGACAGCCGGTGTTGGAAATTTTCGGCTTAAATTTCGACATCTGCGGCATTCCGTGAAAAAAGTGCTGTATAGTTTCTGTTTGTGTACAATAGTGACAGTGGGGGGAAGCAACAAAACCAGGTCTGTATAAATAAAAGCTCAAAAGTGTAATCCTGCATCGTAATTTAGTGAATGTCCCTTCGAATTGTCTTCTTGCGCACCATGAGCTGTACCACTGAAACTTAAGGTGCTGAAAATCTGCGCCGTTTAGAACAGAAGAGTTGGTGTATTCCTGCAGTATACAGAAATTTCAAAACAGTGCGATTGTATATTGGCAGCAGGGTCTTAGAATATTCAGAACGGGGCCCTGAATTGATTCTGTCGCCAGTGTGCCCGCCGCTTCATTTAGTAATAGTCCAGTGTGACCTGGAACCCAAATCAATCGGACAACACGAACGAGATTGGGTATATACGTGTGAAATTCTAATAAACAAGGTGGTGTCTTTGGTGCTGTAAGAGCAGTGCAAACGGACAAAGAATCTTTCCGTATAACAACAGTAAAGATATATTTTGGGAGCTTGCGTACGCTCCGAATCCCTGCCATTAATTCTGCCTGGAATATTGGCGTAAAATCGGGCAGTCGCCGTGAATAAGACCTATCAAATGCTGTTCAGTAGATGCCCACTCCTGCTTTCTAGGCATTAACAGAAGCATCTGTGGCTATAGCTGAACTGGCATTTTTAAAGCGTTTCTATTATTATTATTATTATTATTATTATTACTATTATTATTATTACACCTGTGAAATAGCGAGTACCTTCCATAGTGGGCTGCTGCCTTTGCCATTGGGGCAAAGGCAGCAGCCCAAATTGACATACGCGTAGAAGTGTGGCAGCTTGGACTAGTTTGTATGGCATGACGATAGTTATAGCGCGAGAACAAAACGACGACACAGAGACAAGAAGGACACGAAAGGCACGAGCGCTTCAGTTCGCTCTCACGAGAGAATTTTGTCCATGTACCCGTTAATAGTAAACATTTTATAGTCAGTCACAACTTTAGAATAAACGCAAGCTTCATCCACAGTCACCACTGTCCCACCCCCGTAAAACTTAAGTATAGATGTCCTATGCAATCGCATTCGTCCATTTCCGTGACGTCGAGCACTTTCCTCTACTTTCCCATACACTCTTAATCAGGTCCTGGTTAAGTGCTGGCTATATCAAGCAAATTAGACGAAAAATGTCCGCTTTCCTAGCTATATCCGGCACTTTAAGGGGAACTTGATTTAGAGTGTACAGGCACGTAAGTTCGTGTCGTTGGTTTTTTATTGAGACCTTGAACGTCCTGGCAAATTTCGGCAAAGACTCTGGCATCACTGGTCTGAGGAACGCAATAATTTAGCAAGGGGTGAAAAAGTGTCATCTGTTAATGTACATAGCATTTACATTATAGCAGTGATTAAAGGTTACAGCGCAGACCATGCACCCAGCACAACTCTCCTGCACAGTTGAATCACAGGTGCTCGTCTTCTGTTTAAAAGCGCCCTGGAATACATTTTTCGGCATGGTCATAAGACGCTGCCAATCGTCGAGGTTCCTGAAAACAGCTGAACCAAACATTATAGTACGGCAAGCGGCCTGGAAGTTGCAATTAATTCTCAAAGTCAGGAATCATACCCTCTTCTTTCTACAAGTAATTTGATACGCCCAAATGATTACGCCATATACCCATACGACGCTGCGACGCTCACAAATCAGCATTTTCAATGTTAAAATAAGAATGCTACAAAATTTTAGGAAACACCGGAGTGAGGCACGACAGTCTGATTGCTGTCGTCGCCTTATAATGAACGATGATGTTTGAGCGGGCACGCACGCGCCAGCAAAGCCGAACGACAAGAGGATCTCATAATATAATATTTCTTGGCGTTCTATGCCCCAGAACCTCGATATAATGATGAGGGACACCGTGCTCTCCGGAAATTTAGGCTATTGGCGTTCTTTAACGCGCGCCTAAATGTAAGTCCACTGGCCGCAAATATTTCGCCGGGCTTTCATTCCACGGGCTTTCATTCCACCATAACCATAAGATGAGAGATAAAGGGTAGGGGGGGGGGGTGTTTAATAGATTGTGCATATTTATTAACACGCTGGGCGTAGCTTTAGCAGGTGCTTTTTGTCTCGTCTGAGCATAAATCTAGACATTTAAATAAGACAACCACTGCTGTTTCCTGGACCACGGCGGTCGCATTTCGATGGGTCAAAATGCAACGAATATATCCGCGTGCATAGATTTAGCCGCCCGCGCAAGAACCTCAGGTGGTCATAATTAATCTGAAATCCCACACTAAGGCGAACCTCATTATGATATTGTGGTTTTGGCGCGCAAACCTTCAGCAATTACTATTTCGACCACTGCAGCAATATCTCTGACCTAGCAGAGAGTGAGAGCAGATTTCGGCCGTCACGAGAAACATTCCGGCTTGCTGTTGTAGTGAGGCTATGCGCATATTCTTGTATCTGAAGATTACCTTCGAACTATGAAAAAAAAAAAAACTGTACCTTGTGTAGTGCGCATGTACTGCTTGCGAAGCAGCGCACTGTATATTGGAGCACATTGCGAGCATTGTCAGTCAGATTGAGAATAATAATATTCTAAATATCTGTTCAAGTATAGTATGCCGATATAAATTTAATTTTATCAGTGACAAAATATCAAGCAAGTTTCGTACTGTGCGAGTGCCGCAAGCCCAAAAGAAGTGCGGAACTTGGCGTCACTATTTGTTTCTTTTTCTTTTTAATTTTTTCTTTGTTTCTTTCTTTGTTTCTGCTAGTTTCTATTTTTTTCTTCTACTAATTCCAATTTCTTTCTTATCTTTCTCTATGCACCTGTTTGTCTATTTCATACTTCGACTTTCTCTCTTTCTTATTCCTTCTTCCTGCCATTCTTCTTTCTTTCTCTCTCTATCTCTCTTCCTTCCTTGGTGTGCTTCTTTAATTTGATTCTCTCTCTGTCTGTCTTTCTTTCTCTTTCTGTCTTTTCACTCTTTCGTCTTTTCTATTACTCTTTCTTTCTTTGTAGGCTACACTTTATTCTCTCCCCTCATTGTTTCCATTCACCTCACGCTCGCTTTCTTTTCTCTTCCACCTTGCCATACTTCACTGTACAAGGCTATTCTATGCTGTGTTAGCGTGCCTGGATAGCCGAGTGGTTAAGAAGCTTGCATTCAGACCGGCCCGCTTCACCAAGACACTCCTTTTCACTGAGAGTCCTGCCCTCCATCCCTGTTCCTTTATCTTTTCTTCTCTCCCCGTGTACTTGCCTCCTCAGCTAATCCATCCCACGACAGAGACATCGGCGCACACGTTTTGGTAGTGAGGATGAAGAAGAGTGCTTAGAATAAAAAAAAAGATGACGAAGAGAGCGTGGACCGTTCTCTTTAAGTGGGCATGAGCCATGATTGAGGCATCATCATCATCAGCAATTCAAGTTTATAATAGTTTCTGTTAGCACTACCCTGCGCAACGAAACGCCTCGAGAACTCCGCTCTTAGATGAAAGCCCGTACACTTCTTGATACTGCACGTAGCGTAAGGCGAAACTACCAGTGCCGCTAGTTTTATGGCACTGAAATAACGCCTTCAGAGCATAGCTTTGCCGCGATTACAAGAAGGAGGTTGGGGATGCCCAGAACTTTGAAGGCTGAAATGAGGACGTACGGGACATTCGAAGCAGCACACCTCGGAAATTTTGTTAATTGTCTTTCCTTTACGTTTCTTTCCTCCGTTAGACGAACACGTACTATGTAGGACAATCAGCACTGAATTATTTTACGTCACGTATCGTCCCTTGGTTTCCATTGCTTTATCTCGTTTCGTGTCTTTATTGGCCGAACAGGTCAATTAGGCCCTGGACAAAGGGGCATTTCACAGATGGGATTGAGCTTCTCGGAAGTGCTCGAAAACGACACGATAAGACATTGTTAATGCGCGCACGTTGCCCGGACGATACGAAACATCAGCAGGGGCGACGCTGAAAGTGCGACAGCGGCATGCGCGAGAAGCAGTGGAGAGGTTCGTCAAGGTGCGTGTTTTTTTAGTATGGCAGCAGGAAGACGCGACAACGGCCAGGGTGTGCGAGGGTCCTTGGACGTCCGAGCAACGCGCATAAACAGAGCGGACAAGGTCGGAGGAGCCTCCTCGAGAAACGGGCCAGCGGTACACCACGCGTCGTGCCCTTGTGCTTCCAGACCTCAGCCACCACTTCCCGCTCCCTTACGGCGAAGGTGGTGGCAACCGCGGGCGGCCGAGACCGTCGCGGCCACACCGGCCGCTACGTCAAGGAGGGTGTGGAGTGCGAACAATCGGGCGCTGACACGACATCTCGATGACCTCGAGCGCGTGCTGTCGAACCACGTGCGTCGAACTGATGCGCCATATATATGCTCTTTGCACCAGCCAGAGGGCGCCACGATCCACGCTTCTGTTTATCGCGCCAATGTGCCGACACCGCCCTCTGTTAGAGACGCGACAAAAACGGGACGCCATTACGAGCAGCCGATGAGACATGATTCGGTGCCTCGTCTGACTGCTGCTAAGCTTGATTGATTGATTGATACGTGGGATGTAACGTCCTAAAACCACCATATGGTTATGAGACACGCCGCAGTGGAGGGAACTGAAATTTCGACCAACTGGAGTTCTTTAACGTGTACCCTGAGCACACAGGCCTACAGCATTTCCGCCTCCATCGAAAATGCAGCCGCCACAGCCGGGATTCGATCCCGCGTCCTGCAGGTCAGCAGCCGACTACCTTAGCCACTAGACCACCGCGGCGGGGTGACTGTCGCTGGGCTGTCTCCGCCGATCTCGAGCTCAATAATGTCCGAAATCAAAGCCACAATCTTAAAATATGTGAAGTCATGATAAAGCTTTCTTCGGGCTAGTTAAAAGATAACGCATTTCCACTTAAAGAGCTGCGTTACAATTAGTTGAAACAATCACAGGTACGAAACCACGCAGAAGAAGCACATTTATCAGCTGGTTGTTAGGAAAAAAAGGGAGTGGGGAAAGAGGGTAAACATTGAGGGCCAACACGATTGCATAAG
This sequence comes from Rhipicephalus microplus, assembly GCF_043290135.1. Taxonomy (NCBI): domain Eukaryota; kingdom Metazoa; phylum Arthropoda; class Arachnida; order Ixodida; family Ixodidae; genus Rhipicephalus; species Rhipicephalus microplus. Next base: position 781,280 of record NW_027464640.1, on the reverse strand, counting down.
CTCCATTCATCAAGCTCAATTGGTGCGTCAGGTTCTGTCAGGTTGTGCGTGTTCTGTCTGTCCACAGTGCCCCCCCCCTGCCTTTCTCCTCGTGCTTTAATAATGAGCAGTTGATAGATACACTTCGTGCTGTTTTTCAAGTTGATGTGAGAACTCATGTGTAGAGCATGTGCGCTTCGACATTTCACATCTATACCCCGCGACAACTTTCTGTGGCAGCACAGCCAAGGCTACGGAGCCGAAGCACGCTTGTCTTACTGCGCCACAGCATGTAGTCCCACAACGAAAACGTTTGTATACTGTTCTGGGTAACTAAGATTTTACCATTCGTCACTTACATTTTTCGCGGATTTATTTTTTAATTAGTGAATAAAAACGTTGCGCAGTAGAAAAAATTTCGTTTCACGCTCTCTCAGGTTTTTTGGGGGTTTTTTGGCTTCCGTCGACTCGCGTTTCCTGCAGCGAAACGCGAGCAAACGCGAGCCGAAACGCGAGCAAACGCGAGAAATCGAAACCGAAACACCCGTCGAAGCGGTCGGACTACTTGGCGCAGTAGCACATGTGCATAGGCTCCGCCCGCGTAGCCTTGGCCGTGCTGCCACAGAAAGTTGTCGCCGGGTATAGGGTAATAACTCTTCCGTTGGCTGTTATGAACAATAGGAGGTTTAATAGTGAACGTTTATGGCGTCCTTTCGGGTTTTTTTTTCTTTGACCTCTTGCTAGTTATTTTGCCCTAGCACTACTACGGAAAGCTTCTGTGTCAGCGGTCAATATATAATTGCGCAGCATGATGGTATTAGTTAGTTGGCGACGAGCATTGACATAAATCTAGAAAAATCGCAAGGAGGGACACAAATCAGACCACAGCGGCAATTTTCTTTTTTTTTTAATATGGGCTGTATTGCTTTACTTACATGAATGAAGGAAAGAAGAGTACATCTTATGGTTTGCATTTTTAGTTAGACACCATATTAATGAGATCTAACGGACAATCGTGCCAAGCAAAATATAAGGGATGTACATATATACCACGAAAAGTGGATGGAGGGATAGCCACCACGGTAGCCCATTTGGTAGAGCATCGGACGCGTTATTCGAAGCTCGCAGGTGCGGTACCTGCCCAGTCAAGTTATCTTTTCATCCACTTCTCATTCTTCACATTTACATTACAATTGCTTCTGATAACGTCCCCTATACTTTTTTGGTAGGATTGTCCGTTAGATCTCATTATTATTTATTTATATAATAACTAAATTATGCTCTTAAACTAGATTTAACAAAACAATAATGGTGTCTGAGCTCGAGTAATTATTTCATTGATCTATTTAGTTTTCTTTGAAACCAGTGAAACAGCTTTGGCAATTTCCATAGTCTCACACGGCTGAGGGGTAGTGAACACGGGTACACGCAAAAAAAATATACATCCTTCAAAAGAAACTGCATGTGCTGCTCCTAACTGTTATGTAATTCAAGTATGATTATCATCATCAGCTAGACTACGCCCACTGCAGGGCAAAGGCCTCCCCTATGATCCGCCAATAAACCCAATCTTGTACTTTCTGTGTCCACGTTACACCTGTGAAGTTCTTAAATCTATCCACCTAACTTCCTGCCTCCCCCTCGTGGATTCGCCTTTTTTGAAAAGTCCATAGAAGGCTGAGTGAGGGTACATAAATACAAAAAGGAAATTAATAAACTGTAATTTGTCACAACAAGTGTTTCAACAGCAAGAACTGTTATGCACCAAAAGGTCGAAATTAACGTATTGCTAAAAACTGCTGTACAGCCGAACGCAAGGCCACATTCTCCCGCCTGTATTTCAATACTGTTCTAGTTGGCAGCCCTCAATGAGACTACAGCACTTTGCCCTGTAATACGTGCGTGAAATGCTTTCCGAAGTCAACGCATTTGAAACTCTAGCAACGATGTCAGCCCCCCTCTTCTTGCATCAAAGTTTTTCTTCTATGCTTGGTTTCCAACATACGGCCATACTGTTTTGATCCACCCTCTGAAACCTTCACTTTAAAAACCTCGACTTCAACAAGTTCTAAAACGTGTAGATGTTCTGAGTTCCTCTTGTGTACCTCGATATATCATGGAGAGTTTGCCCATCCTCTGTGGCACTGTTGATGAGAACACACATATCACAAGAAATTAGAGATCTTTCTCGATATTGACTGCTGGAAGTGAGCCCTTCGCTGCCGCCTCGACTTGCACCCGGACTATTTCCACCCTACAACTTTCCTATGCCGCTTGCGGTTAACGGTCGCTTTCACGAGAGCTTGTTCACTATTCATTCGGAACGGCCGACAATGCTGCCGTATGCGTCTGGCAATTGTGTCATTGCCCTCTTTTGATTTACGAATACGGAGGAGTGACACGTCTCTCTCTCTCTCTCTCTCTCTCTCTCTCTTTCGGTGTGTGTGTGTGTGTGTGAGCGTGTGCGTGTGTGTGTGTGTCTGTGTGTGTGTGTGCGCGTGCGCGCGTCATATTCGTCACATAGCAGCTTGTGTATAGCTTGTCAGGTGATTAGCCAAGCGAATATCTGTAGTTTTTCATTAAAACACTCCTCTCTCTCATCCGAATGCATGCTGCTAGGCGCATCCACGCGCATGCGCGAATTCACCATGTCTTTCATGTCATTTTCCGCTTTTCCCATTACCGCCTTTTGTCGTAGGCAAGTTATGAAAACACAATCCTGTAGTTACCACCGCTCATTTATTGCTTTGTTTTTTTTTCTCTTGTACAGAATCAACAGGACTGTATATTCATTTTTAATTACTGCTGCTTAAAGAATTTTAACCATAACGATCATACCAACACTTGACATATTGACGCTCTATAAACAGCAATGTTCGCGCGTGATTTTAGATGATTGTTTCGTAACCTTCGGCGCAGGTTGCAACGAACATGCTCCAAGTATTCGGGTGGTGGTGGTGGTGGTGGTGGTGGTGGTGGTGGTGGTGGTGGTGGTGATTATGATGATGATGCTAGCACAGGCAGTGTTAGCCTGGCAGAACTGGTCCGAAGTTCGCTCCACCTGTGCGACCTTTTCCATTTTGCTCGGCTGCCCTGCCGCGGTGGTCTAGTGGCTAAGGTACTTGGCTGCTGACCCGCAGGTCGCGGGTTCGAATCCCAGCTGCGGCGGCTACATTTCCGATCGAGGCGGAAATGTTGTAGGCCCATGTGCTCAGATTTGGGTGCACGTTAATGAACCCCAGGTGGTCGAAATTTCCGGAGCCCTCCACTACGACGTCTCTCATAATCATATTATGGTTTTGGGACGTTAAACCCCACATATCAATCAATCAATCAATCATTTTGCTCTTCTCGCCATGCATACATCATTTAATACCCTCGCTTTCAGAAAACGTAAAAAAATATATATTACACACTTTCTTTTGCACCAATCTTACACCTTCCAGGAACTCGATGCTACCACCACCACATCCTTAAAACGAGGTACCATGGCCATTTGTGACAAACCTCAATAGCACGCTTTCAAAAATTTTTTATACATCAAATAAGTTTATTTGTTAATGGGAAACACTAATAGAGTGACTTGCTGAACCGTTAGACGAAGTAGATGTAGAGACAAAGTATAACTTCTCCTTCGCATTTACAAGTAACGAGGTTTGCGTCACCATTTTGGTAACAAGCACGGCCCATCTTATCTAATTTGCCGCACGCGCAAATATACGCGCTGAACTCTCGGTACACTTCTCGCACACTTCCGCGGCTCGAACGTGACGCTGTTTTCCCATTGTTTAAAGCGACCTTTCTCCATACGCAAACACGTACACGGCCTCGGGGGAAGAAACGACGCAGTTGCCGACTACGTCAGCGTCACTGGGAAAGACCTCAACAGAAACAAGCGTGCGCCTAATTTCTTCCTGGATCGCACCATGGCCCCTTCGCTACAGGCCAACACACCCTGCCACCTCAAGAGAACACAAAGACCGCAGCCGAGAGGCGTCCCCTCGTTCCCCTCTCCGAATGCTCCCACCTCCCTCTCATTTAAAGAGGCTAATCTTTTTTCGCGATGACACCATAGAACGATGCATGTAGCCAGCTCTGGCTTTAAATGAAAGGGACGCGCCCATTCTCTCTTTTGATGCGTGGCTTGTTTACAAGCAGTTTGACAAAATCACCGAGGAAGGAGAGCCTCAGCATCACGGCGATGTTGCCGTCTCCGTCATTCCGTTTTATGTTTGTTTCGCAATAATGCTTGTTTTAGCGAGTTCTTTTTGCGTTCTCTCACAATAGTATGGTTCGTTTCAAAACCACACGTCTTCTTTTTTTTTACTCCTGTCCTTCTTTATCTTCCTTCACTTCACCTCACCTGACTGTAATGTTGGCAGCGCGCGCTCACGCTCCCGACACCTAGGAAAACTCAAGGCCACCGATGACGTCACACCGGGGAAGAACCATCGCTTCGTTTGAGAGCCGGCCTCGCGGCGAAAGACACAAAATTCGTCGGAAGCAGCCCTGGGAGAGTATACTTCCCAGACGACCCGACGGTTATTACGCTTACTTTGAATGTGCGCGTGCACTGCGTGCCCACGTAAGAGAGGACCTTATTACTGTACCCAAATAACGCGCAATTTGCATCAGCTGAATGCGTAGCCATGTAAGATAGCGCTGTTTGTCACTGCGATCCCGTCGACGCTTGTCGGTGACGTATATGTAGTTAAGGTGAGACGCATAATCTGGAGCGGGACCACGCGCTAGCTGGTACCGCGTCCTGATGATAATGACGTCGGTGTGACCTCACATAACTTGTCGTCATTTCGCCGTTGGCTAACCAGACAAGTTCCCGAGACCACTCCACGCTTGCAAGTGCATTTTCTCTTTAAATGGTCTCCGAAAAACTTTTTCAAGTAATCATGGAATGAATTCACTGGAAAAGCTTATGGTTTCACGAATTCAACGCCGCAAGAATAATAGGAATCTCTCCTGTGCGAGTGGAGTTACAAAGATATGTCGCACGCTTAAATCGTATTTTCTCTCCTCTAGTCCCGGCGAAAGCATTGCAAGCTAAGCAGGAAGGAATGGCAGGGGAAAAGAAAATACGTCACGTGCACTTTGTGACCTTGAGCATTTTTTTTTAAATACGCAACTTTTTCAGTGTGATCGGTTGTGCATGCGTGGACAAGTCGCGGTCTCCAGCGGCGATGTCTGCAACGACCGAGCGCCCTATGTTAAAGTCAGCTAATGGCTGATAGATGGCTTTCTACAAGTGATTTCTGAGCGTCGGCCGTCATTTGTAGAAAGAAGAGAAAGCACTTTTCAGTTGACTTTGATAATTCATTGTAAATTGCAGGCCGCGTGCTGAGCTATAACATTTGGCTCACGTGTTCTCGAAAGCCTCTACTACCGATCGACAGCATTGTCCGACCATGCTAAAAAAGTGTTGCAGGGCCCTCTTAATGTACATAGTTACTCCAATGTGCTTACGTTCCTCCCATTGTGCAGGGTAGTAAACAGGGTGTCCTCATGGCTGACTTTCGTGCCTTTTCGTTGTTATCTTTCTTAGTGTTTTATTCTTCCATTTAGGTTGTTTCCACATGCCTAAATGTCCGGAAATGACTCACTGATCTTAACGCTTTATGACTCGTTCGATTTCGCCTGGACAATGGCCGTATTTTCCAGAATGTGAGCCCTAAACTACTTGTAAAGTGGCTTTCAAAAACGTGACAGGCGTTATAATTATGGGTAGTGGCTACAATTTTTTTAAAGTGGTGGTTGGGGGTGGGGGCGACTTCATGTGTGCGCATATATAAACACATACAAAACGCGAAAAATTTTGGGGAGGATGCGAACCCCCTAAAACCACTACCCTGACGTTATATTATAGTTGACAGAGGCGACTGATTTGACGAATTTTGTGGTTCGCAACTCGAAAATAGAGCAGTCCATTGTTGTTCCATGTTCTGAAATGCCGCGGTAGCTGCAGCTTTCTGCTGTAGTGGGGACCTCAAGGTCTTGGGCTCGATTTTCTGTCGCGACGACCACATTCTGAATGAGGATGGTTGCAAAATCCTTGCGTTCTGTGACTTTCGTGCGCGTTGATGAATAGTTCTACACCAACTTCTCCCCTAATTACTTTGTTGCCTCAGGACGCCAATACTTCTCAATGAGCAAATAATCTCAATTTCCAAAAGCATACATGCTTGACAAGATATCTCGCCAGCCAGAGCTATCACCGCGTTCTAAAAAGACTATTTACTAAACGCCAGTCTCACGGTGTGCGCTTTTGCTCCTGTCGCACTCGCTTTCCGCTGACTATCATAACAAAATTTTTATGACAACGATCGATGCTGTAAATGATTGAGCAACATTGAAAGATGACTTTCGTATAGGAGTGACATATACTAGCAATAGATAATTTACACGCTTATAGATTTCTTGGGTAAAAAATAAATAAATTAGAGAATAGGAATTGCTGAGAAAGTGGTGGCTCCGAGGAAACGATCAAACGTATTCGATTGCTTAACAGAACAAATATCAATGTTATGATCACGTTATTGACAAGTATGGATGTAACACGACAACACTCTTTCTGCGCTATAAGTCGCATATAAGATTCCTGGTGTTCACAATCGTTGCAGTGGTCATTTTTTTTTCATTCTATTGCCTTCAATCGAATGACGTTTCATTAAACCCCAAGCTGTCGTTTCCCCTGTTTATACGCACATCGTAAAAAAAAGAGGGTAGCCACGAAATCGTCGCCCACACTTGCTGGAAAAGGTAACACTGCAAAAAATCAATGAAGAAATCACGTGATCTCTTGAACGTGAACTGGCATTGCGCATTATACACGGGCCTCATGAAGTGCGTCTGTCACGGTAGGAATCGAACCCGCGATCTTCGGGTGCGCAGCCGAGTAATGTAACCGATTCTCCACTGCGACTGGTTAATGCATATCGAGGTACCTGAAAGACAAGAAAATGCAACCGTCGTGACTTGTCTCGATTGTTTTTTTTTTCCTCTCTCGCGCGCAGCGCCCCTAATTTGTACCGGCGGTTCACGCGTGACCTTCAGCGCCATATTTTCCTCTAACGGCCATCGCGTGTACCTTCCGAGGTACAAGCTTTAGGAACATCACCTTCGCGTCGTCTTTGGGATCTGAAACTGTACTTCCACTGCCATGCCTTGCGACCAACGCTCGTAACGAGAGTATACACAAGGTGGTACGCCTTCGGGTGTTTTGGTTTTATTTCCGAGCATGCATGTTGCGCAAGGACGATTATCTATAGCTTTTCCTCTTTGAAATTCTCGTTATGGCTTCTGTGTTTGCGTCGTCACAACAGGAACAGCACAGAGAGGGCCAGCTTCTCTTTCTTTTTTTTCTATTTTTCTTCGGCGCCTTGCTTGTCGTACGCAACGAGGAAAGATAACTTTGTTTGTTTACTTACAAGGTGCCGCTGTTGAGCAAGATTACGGGTGATGCATAAATGCATCTCGGTTGCCCAAGTCCCTCCCTGATTGCTCTTGTAATGCTCGCTGTACTTTTCTTAGACGTGGAAACGAAGTGACGGCGTAGCTGTACTTTAGCAGGACGCAAGTGGCGCAACCACCACTTATATCCCCGCTCAGAGGGAATTTTCGTCGATGCTGTATTCTATATAAAATTCCCAGGTCTGAAATGAGGTACGTCCATAAAATGAAACAGCGGAACGATTGCGCAGTAGCTAAAACGCTAAGAAGAGTTGTCGGGGTATCGTGATGACGCACAACGAAAGCGTAAAGACGCAAACTGCTATTCGAAAGTGCCTTGCGTATTTTCACGATTCGCATTAGCCAATGATGCATAAAAAACCCGCACTGATGCTACCTGTCTCTCTTGTCTTTTACAGCACTCTTCTTACTGGCGCCCTTTCCTGCGTTGAGCGACGTCGCCGGGGTAACCGACAGATATCAGAAAGTTACAGACTTACACGAAAAAAATGAAATGACAAAAAAAGAATGCTAAGGATTTAATGGTATCTGAACCCTGACCTCTTGCGTTGCAGTAGAATACTGTGCCAAAAAGCAACGCTGGCGCTCAGAACTCATTCGCAAAAACAACCTATATACAGGCATCCGGTCGGACAGGGAATCATTCTGAACTAGGAAATGGCGGAAGAATAAGATATCAACCGGTCATCACACAATGCCAACTGCGCAACGAGTGTCTGGTTTAGTGTTTTTCACCCGCCGCAATGTCCTCAGCCCTAATCATCGTCATCAGTATCATGCAGCATCAAAAATGTGTGCGTAACACCTTACAGATGGGTAGCGAGTCTCTTATGAGTGGTAAGAATAATGTAGTGGGCGCTGCCTGTATAGCCTGTGCGCTAAATGTATGCTTCATAGCGTAGTCGATACGTTGCGAAAGCCGAAACGTCAAACACTGCTGATGCCCCGACACGAAGCCGTACTCGGAATTTACATAATTCCCTATCGTAATCGTCCATTATTTTTTTTTCATTCAAAACTTTTTAATAGACAGGGGCACACATTGTGGTTCTCCTTATGAATTGGAGAGACGATCGGTGCCGGTAATAGATAATCGCCATTTTCATATGTATATTAGCGGGGTCCAACTGATCGATTAACTATTCATAACATTAAGGTGAACCCTCAATTACATAACCGTAGCCGGGTAACGTTGAAATTATGCTGATTCGGCGAAAACATTCACAACACTTGTGGTTCTAATATATTTAACTAAGCTGAATATGTTACAAAATGTTTTCTGTACCACCTGTACAGCTTTTCGGAAACTCCTAATTAAATGCCAATGTACTAAGAGGCGTTTTTCTTTGTATATCGTTTTCCTACATTCGCTGTGGCTGAACTGCTAGAGATGGTGCGTAACCTCATTGCAGCGTATGTTCTATCCCTTACCCACGACACAAGCCATTACAGTGAATATTTAAACACGTTGACGCATAGCGTTTGCAAATTATCCAAGCAGGCACTGCAGTTTTCCTTCATGGAATAAAGCAACGCGGATACCTTGACAGGTATAAAAGTCAACCATTTTGCCAAGTCTGCGATGATTGGCCAAGCCTGCTTATTTGAAGCCACTTTAGTGTCATGCACAGCCACAAGATGCATCCTCAGCACGAATTTTGCAAAAAAAAAGCAAATGACATATTTTAGTTGCGTGAAATTATTGATATTATCTCGCCTGACTCACACATTTTATACCCCTAGCGTACAAGGAAAATAAAATTTGCAATTGTGCGAATTGGTAGCGGGCGAAGTTTCAGTTAACTGTCCTTCTGTTTCATTCTGTTCAGCTTTTTATTTTTATTTTCCTTCCTTTCTCTCGCTTTCTTTTTTGCTGGTTTCTGTTGCCAATATTTTACTGCTGAGTGCTCGACCGCTTCAATCATTTTTTTTATGCCCGACTTAGCATTTGGCATTTTGTTTCGCTTGTCTTTTCAGGTGCACCCTACAATACTCGACGCCTCGAAGTTGTTCCGTGGTGGAAAAGGACAAATGTTGCAGTTTTACGTCCTGAAACCACGATGTGATTATTAGAGACGCCGTAGTGGAGAGCTACGGAAATTTCGATCATCGGGTGTTCTGCGGCGTGCACTGCCATCGCAAAGTGCAGGAAACCCTGGCGTTTCGCCTGTATACCTAAATGCGACCGCAAGGGTCGGGATCCAGCCCACAACCTTCGAGTTGGCAGCCGTGATCCGTAACAGCTACATTGCCCCGGTGGCAGACGATGTCACAAGTTAACACCCAGGGAGTAGAAGCGGGGATCATAGTAAGGCACTGTACTATGATCATTATGTGATGACGATCACGTGACGTGACGATTCAGTTGCCGCTCAGCACCGCTTCTACAAAGCGATATGAACAGCCGAAGGCAGCTGATGCTGATAGGCCGAGCTCGCATGTTAATCAGCACTAAATTGGCAAAACGCGTTTGGAGATTCTTTAATGGTCTAGCTACTTATACCAAGTGTATCAAGTTGACTATTCGGGCAAGCATCTAGTGGACCACAGATCAACTCGCTTGCTTCTTAAACCATAACTCATGGCGTACGTTCCAGGACCGTGAATTGTATCTCCGGCGATACCATACGATATGGCATTGTGTGGAAACGACAAAATTTTTGTTCAACTGTATTAAAGACCTCGAGGAAACCACCATCTTTAATTTGCCTATCTTTCTCTCTATCTATATCTCTATGTGAGTACTCCTCAGTTCAACAAGAAACATCGGTCATTAATATTGCCACTGGCATGTAACGAGATCGAGCCATGCCAATGCGTGTATGCGCCATTGTGACAAAGAAGATGAAGACTAGGCGATGAGCTTGTGTTCGTGGTAATCGGTACAGCTGGACGTCCAGTGCTTTTGTGAACAGACGTTGTGTTCCATTCATGATCACGTGACAATATCTAAAAGAGCTGATCTTTGATTATTAGGCAATTGGCTACAAATATGTAAAGTGTCAAATATTGAAACAAACAAACGAAAAGCTCCAAAACAGTGTTGAGCTATTTGCATTGCTGCGGACTTAGGCAGCAGAAATCTCACCAAGAACATGAAAGCTATCTGGTATACTACTTCCTTTGTCCGTGTACGGCAATCATTAAAGGAGGGTTCATTGACAGGCTGATTATCGCTAGCACACTACCAAACCCTACTTTCGTAACAGTCGTAGCGTGTCCCAACATATTCTACAGAGAAGGGTAAAATTAGATCGCAAAAATTTTATTTTTGATTTTTGCGGGGGGGGGGGGGGGGAGGGGTAGTGGCTCACGCCAAAAGCGTGCGCGAGACGAATTGAACTACCTCCCTATTATAAATACAATGACGCGCAAAGACGCAAAGACGTGGCGGAGGGCAACGGTCCGCCGTCACCGCGGGGAAGAGAATCGAAAGAGGGGGGTCAGAGGTCACGCCTTTTCCAAGGTCATTAGAGCACGGTGGCGCGATGTGGCGCGAGAGCCATCGGACCACCACCGCCACCAACCAGGACGAAGATCAGTGTGGGAGACTACGTCGGTCAAGAAACCCCCGTGGCCGGCCGCCGTCGAGCATCCGGTCTGTCCGAGCGCTAACGACAACGTCCATTGTAGATCGCTGTTGCCATTCCGCCCGCTGGTGGAGAAAGAGAGAGGGAGAGGATGCGGAGGAAACGATTTGAAAGTAAGGGACAAAAACATGACGGGTGACTGGACGGCCGGTTACTGTTCCTCTACGGTTGGATGCATATGTAGGGTTTCTTCGAGAGTGCGGCGGTGATTTGAAAGGAGAGCGCGAAGGGTGGCTTGTTCATCTTCGTTGATGAGCCGCCCAGGGGATCAGAAGAGAAGGGGGCAGCGGTAATTCGGCTTCTGTGGCTATGCCGGATCAGAAAGCTCGCGCACTGCGCCTCGCTTGCTTCCGGGCTGTGTAATAGCGGTCCGGTGTGATCGTTAATCATTATAGGGCCGGCGGCATGACTCGTACATGTCCGGTTGATTTTGTTATTTGGGTCACCTTCTGGCCAGAGCAAGTCTGCGCGTGAAAAACAAACAAAAAAAGCTTAAAGAAAACAATCTAAAATAATTGCCATTATTTAGTGGCGAGCTTACAAAGACGCGAAGCTCAAAATTCTACACCGTGTGCTCAGATTTGGGCGCACGTTAAAAAAACCCAGGTGGTTGAAATTTCCGGAGCCCTCCACTATGGCACCACTCATAATCATATGGTGGTTTTTGGACGTTAAACCCCACATATCAATGAAATCAATCAAAACTAAACACACATTACGGCACGAGAGTTTAGCGGTACGCTATATCTTATTATCCGATTATCGAGATCGCAATATTCGATTGAGGAATGCCCATCGGTGACTTGCCTCGACAATCTTGCCTGACGAGTCCGCACGGAATAGCGTACTGCTGATTACAAGAAGTGAAAGAGAGAATTTCTTACAGCAAAGCCGATCGATTGGGATGCCTCAAGCGCAGATCGTGTGAAGTTTCGAGGTTGTGTGAGCCAGACTGTCATAACTGAGGCGGGAATATCCGGCTGCAAGCTTTATGTTTTCCACTGAGGATGGTGAAGATCTCCAAGACAATAGGCAGTAAAGTTTATTCGGTTCCAGAAGAATCATCCTCCTCTTTTTATAAGGGCAAGACTGCGGACCATTACCAGATTTTGACGCGACAGCCAAGCCTCACTGCTACATTGTGGGCCTTCTGGACAGTCCGGAGTCGATCAAACCTGTCGTAGCTCTTAAGTATTGAATAAAATGCTTCCTCCGTCAATCCGTGGTCCATGCGGTGCTGCAAATAGGGGCACTCTCGGAGCATGTGCTTAAAAAAAAAGAAGCATGAGAACCTGTCACTGCCTTTATATTAATCTTAGAGCAGTTGGGAACTTATTTTAGCCACAATAAAAGGTCCACGGAAACACAAACACAAACATAAACGTAAACACACACACACGCACACACAGAGAGAGAGAGAGAGAGAAAGAGAGAGAGAGAGAGGGAGGCCACAGATATAGCACCATATCATTATCATTGCTTTGCAAACATCAATAAAGTGACAACACTGTACTTATATATTTCGTATCGGCTGATTAGTCACCCCTGCGTTATATTCAACTGCCCTTTTGTCCTATATTAACAATGGTGACTGAAATAGAAGCTGTACACACAAACGAATGGCCTTTGCAAATGCAGCGAAGGCTAAAGAATCAAATTGCGCGTATCCGACCACTAATGAATGTAGTCCTACAATTGTGTCCTCATTTTCGATGTGAGCTATGAAAAATACTGCCTTCAATTTTCGCAAGTAGCTCTTTGACACAGGACACAGCTCACACTATTAAATATTCGCATTTGTTTAGATTTATTCGTTGTTACTGCGCGTTTTTGAACGCGGGATAAAGCCGGACATTTTGCGTCTGCGTCGATATGAAACGCTGGGCGCGCGCACAGCCATCAATCTCCGCAGCGGTACGACGCACGGCATACCGGACTACTTCGCGTAGTATTACATGTGCAGAAGCTCCGTAGCTTCCCCTTCATGGACGAATGGACGCGAAACTTTATTGTAAGCCCTAAGGTGCGTGATTCAACGCGCAGCGGGCCGCTCCCGCGTTGGAACAGTCAGGCCAAGCCTGACCATCGCATCATGGGCCCTCTAGACAGTCCACCGTTGATCCCAGCCATCGGGGCTCTTGATAGCGGATAGGCACTAGTCTTCGTTGGATTAGTCCGTGCCCCGTAACGAGGGGGAACGTCAGAGCATGTGGTCAAGGCTAGTGAATTTGTTACCGTCCCTACCGGAGCTAGGGGAATATTTGTCGGGATAAATTTTATGCAATAAAGCCGGGCTGCGATACGAACCCGTCTGTAGCGTTATTAGAGCCTGTGCTCGATTTGACTTCTTGTTAGTAAAAGGAAAGTCTCTACTATTGAGGTAAAAGTACTTTGCAATTTGATTATAAGTGGTCGGATGATCTCTGTTCTCCACAGCTGCGAGCCAGCGGGGGAATTCTCTATGGTCGCGGAAAGCAACACCTCACGCCTTGTAGTGGGCCAGCTCGTTAAGGTTTGTGGGGCCTCACCTGGCAGATCTCATGTGAGCGGGGAACCACGTGAGAGTGTGCGTGTTGATTCTTTTAGCCTCCAGTATGGCATAGACTTCCTTACACACGGCGCCAATGCTGAAAGCGCTGATGGCTCCCCTGGAGTCGCTGAATATACGCTAATGTTTGTCATCCAGAAGGACCAAGACAATGGCCACCTTCTCAGCCGAACGTGACGACGAACATAGTACAGAAACGGTGTTAATCATCTAACCCCTGTGGTTAATCTACACTGGTGCAAAACTTATTGATGTCGCCATATCAGGCCGCGTCGACGAAGCAGCTTCCGCCAGGAAGTTCTGTCACCGTAGGAGCGCCACTGCCCTGGCCTTCCTTTTCGACGTTGCGCTGGGGATGCATATTGCGCGGAGCGTGGGATTTGATGACATTGTTTTTTTTTTTGCTCTTTCGAAATGCCCTAGGTGGTGTCTTCAACTTTGGCGGGTGGAACATCCATCTATGAAGAGTCGTCTACCCGCCCTGGTGCCAGACAGTCTTACAATCGGCGCCCTTTTTTTTTGGCTTTCTACAATCGGTGCTCCCCTTCATTGCCAAGAAAAGTTGTCCGCGAGCATAGCTTGCTTACTTCTTTGTTTCGTCGCGTGGCGAAATTCGCCCGTTCGTGCCACACTCGTGTTCCGCCTTTCAGGCCCCCTACCCCCCGCGTGTAGGTACACACACCGGACATTTTTGTAGTTGAGATACCACCTTGGTCCTTGCTTTCCTCTCTTTTGCTTGTTTCCAGTGTTGCCAGGAACTAAGAAAACCTGCCAAGTTCACGTCGTTGCACACTGCGCCAAAACGATGGAGCAACAACGAAAAATGTTGCTAATAACTTTCCCTCACTCATAACACTATAGCAGTGTCCTACAAAAGTGCTTCTCTCCTCCATAGAGTTTCCTGAAATTAACTAGAGGAGACTCTAGCACTGCAATCGTTCAGCGACCATGAGAATCGGGGGTATAGTACACGGATTTGCCTAGTCTTCGTAATTGTGGGCGGCGAATCACACTTGTGGCTTTGTTTGTTGCCGTGTATTGGCTTTGATTTATTAGTATGTGTGTTTTAGCGTCCCAAAACCACCATATGACTATGAGAAACGCCTTAGTGGAGTACTCCTAAATTTTTGAACACCTGGGGTTCTTTATGGTGCATTCAGACGACGGACCGAATCCGGATTTGTCGTGGACGCGGACAGCTGATCCGCGGATGGTCCGCCTGCAGGCGCATCCACACGGCGGACGGTGTCCTGGGAAAAAACAGCCGGATTACCCTCGACAGCAGATTCGGCGTTCACCTGCGCCCGCTGGCAGCAGACCGGTTTGAGAGTATTCAACATGGATGCCCGCAAGAAGCGTAGCTTTGTTGCGATGTTTGTCGTGTTGTGACAAATGAACGAGTAGTGTTATTCTTTCAGGAGAAAAGGGAGTAGCTAGCAAGATATTCTTTCAACTACATTATTCCCCACTTGTAGAACTTCCAAACGTGTCTCCCGCCTTTTTTTTTTTTTAGAAGCGGCACGTCGCCGGTTGCAGAAGTTGGAATATTTCACCACCATGACGGCTAAGAATCTCCCTTGTTAAAAGCGACGGCGGCGACATTTCCCGAACCACCAAAAGTGATTTCTGCATATTTAATCACCCGAGAACAAAGTCTCCGGAAACTAAGTAAACAATGCTCAAGCGTAGATGATGCCGACCAGTCAAGCAGCTATTCGCGAGCCATGGAGGACATGCCGCGAGTAGAGTGTACTAGAATGGGGGAGTGGGTCCACTGAAGGCTCCACGCTGAGGCGTTTTTTTCGGAAAATCCAGGTGGCGCTACCATCGCCTTCACCTGAAGACTTAGCCGTGGTTGCCATGGTTACAAGTCCCCTTTGCCACGCGGTTCGCGACGGGTGGGTAGTCTGATAGTTCGCGCGGTTCGCGTGCTGCTCGCGCGTCTGGCGCAGTCTCGCAGCGTTGTTGCTTCGTTCGTGCGTGCGTGGCCGTGAACGGCGTCGCACCGTGCTTCCGCGCCAGTTCAACAAAATCTAAATGTTTATATTGCGAAACGCCCTGCTCGTATAGGTAGTCACGCACGCAAGTACCGTGATTTCCACGGTAATTGTTTACAATCAAGAGCGTAAGTTGAATTTGGCTTTTGCGAAAACGTACGCATCGAAAGTGTAATATGAGCATTAACTGCGATGCTTTTAAAAATGTCAATATAACTGGGATATATAAGTAAGTTTGCGTTTGGTGCAAATTTAGACTCACGGCAGCAAATTGAATATGATGCAAGACTAAAGTTACCAGCTGTTATCACGAGAATTAAAGCTAAAGTATGCGAACCCTTCTGCAAATTTGCAGCTATTCGTTAGGGACGCGTGATATTATTGAAAAACTGAACCAGTCCTGTTGCGATTACGTGAGGGTGTTGGCAAAGGAAGTTTAGTCACATCGGACGGCAACTGTGCTATTCGTAGGAAATGACTTATAGGGCGGACGCACGTCCGTCGCGGTGGTTTTATGATGAGTTTTTGTTCGGCATCTAGTGCTGGTATACGTTGTAGGTATTAATGAAATATGTTATATTTTACCTTTTCTCTTCGTGCCTGCGGTACGTGTCCATGCAAACATTTGCTCGAAACATGAACGTGTTTTCACCTATAGATAGGAAGTCTGAAAGACACCAATAAAGAAGTGATATGCGCAAAATATTTTATTTTAAATTGACTGCGCAAGCTTTTCGCATAAATATAAAAAACAAAATAAATATCATCGAAAGACTTCGACACCGTCGCTCAAGGAACGTCAGGCTCTATGTTGTCCTGCTAAGCTTTAAGTGTTTTGCTCTCGCTCGTTTCGAAGCGTTTTCCCTGTTCATTCCCTTCACTAAGAAGTGAAGGCGAGTGAGCACGTAGAACGAAACGAGCTTTGTGCTCACTGCATCTT
The DNA here is from genome assembly GCF_043290135.1 of Rhipicephalus microplus. Taxonomy (NCBI): domain Eukaryota; kingdom Metazoa; phylum Arthropoda; class Arachnida; order Ixodida; family Ixodidae; genus Rhipicephalus; species Rhipicephalus microplus. The sequence continues at coordinate 764,744 of NW_027464640.1, read as the reverse complement.
TGTGGTCTGGACAGCCGACCGCTTTCGAGTTCAGAAAATTAGTTTTCACCAATGAAAGGATGTCAGAGATGCTATCTGTGTGCAACATGGAAACACTGAAACATTCAGTAAACAAGTTTTCAAGTGAGGCAATGAAATCATACAGCTGTCGTGAGGGGTACAGAAGTCCACCCCAGTCGCATTGCTCCGTGAATTGCGAAGGGAGCTGTTCAGCAACCGCGACAGCTTTCTCAAACAGAAGCACTTCTTTGCATTGTACGCATGCCAACTTCAATACACACTTTCTGGCCACGTACCCTGCTGTGTAGTAAATGAGTCTCGAGTCACTCTTCTCCAAAGTCACATCGATGTGGTCAGCAAACTTTTCTGGCATCGTGGCAATCGTGCTTTCGACCTCGCCAAGTTTTCCCTGTGATATAAGATCATCAATTTTTTTGTGCGTGACCTTTAGACCCTGTCTGTCATGCACAGTGACAAGAGCGTTTATCATGTCAGGGTTTGCGTTTGCGCTGTCCACACTGTGCGCCAAGTTATAAAAGGACAAGCAGTTGACGGTTATTAGAAACTCATCCGGAGAGGGGTGCGCGTTGCAGCCACTTGACTGGCGAACGATGCCGAAGAAATGTTCCACGGGATCGGTGCTAAGTCGAGATGTCATGAGATATTTGAATCCAACGCTCTCTGTCAGGTACTTCAGCAATGAAAGGGTATTTGCTATAGTGACCCTAAAACCTATGGCAGTGGACTCGCTGAGAAAGTGCCGCTTGTTGTCACTGAATGATTCCCAGTCATTCAGGAAGTCCAGAAAATTGGACAGGAATGCCACGTCTGTAGAAGCTGGTCTCAGCGCTTCGGCCCGAAACCTGGAAGTCATCACGGTGATCAGTCGTTGGATCTTCCTGCAAAATAAACAAAAAGAATGTATGTCAGAAGAGCGCTCATCATGCGTTTGAGATGTTTACGATTACACTTAATTCATTTGGAACGTAGGCGCAACTCACGAGAAGAACAGCTGAGTTGCCTCGATGCTGCCACACCTTCTCTCGATGTCCTCCTTGTAGAAGGCCAGGCCCCGTAGGACATATGGACCGAATAGTTGGAAGGCGAAAGGGGTTCTCATCTTCTCAAATGAGTTTGGTTCCAGATGCGTCTCGGTCAAATTGGGCATAACTTTCAGTGTCCTAACACTTCTGTCTAGAAGGTACGCCTCCCGAACCGGATGCACAGACACCTAGAAATATAGGTTGAGGTAATGCAATGTATGCAAAAAACACAATCTTTGTAAAATGTCAACCATGAATCTATACGTACCAATCCGTCTGGTGTTGCAAAGCCTTTCTGGAGAAGACCATTCCTGAGGCATTTTAGCAGATGCGGGAAATCGGAGATAAAGTGCAATTTCCTCATCTCGTCGACAGGATGCTGTATGGCGCCATTTATTTTCTTCGATGACGCCGACACCCCCGCTAGCTTCCACATTTTTCGATTCCAGGGGGCTCCGTCACAAGTGATGTGGTCGACGAACAAGCCCGCCTGTTCCACGAGGATGGTAGCTTCCATGAGAATTTTCAATAAAATGTCTCCTCTCACATTTCCTTTTGTCGCAAAAACGCCCACAATTTGGCTCCATTTTCCAGCGAAAGGCACAAACATGATGACCATGCCGTGATCACATTGCTGGTACTTGTCTTCGGGCTTCGTAAATTCTCCAAGGTCCACGAAGCCTTGAATCTGGCCAGACGCCGTCACATTGAAATGTTCTGACAATTTCATTTCGTCCACCAATAGTCCGCCGTGTCTTTCGAGGTCTGACATGCTCGCGGTTTTTTTCTTTAGAGTGTTCATTACTGCTTGATTAAAACCGAAGGCCGACTCGTATGACCTCAAGTATCTTTTCAAAGTAGTGTTGCTGGGCATCATGAGAATTTCGTTCTTTCTGATGTGCTGATAAAGCCGGGGACTCTTTAGTTTCATGAGTAAACACTCGAGGATCCACTCCTGATTGTAGCGCATGCCCTGCTTGCTGGTTTGTTTGGCAGCTTGAAAGCAAGCGCGAACACTTGCCTGCTGCTTTCGCGGTAGTGACGATATTTTATCCTCTAGTATTTTATCCGCGACATTCGCATTGTTTGCCCTCATCTCTTCGAGACGACCAGCAATGTCCAACAGCCTTGTCGCCATCCGCTTGTTTCTCTGACTCAGGACCCGCAGTTTGGTGGAGACTGAGTTTCTTCGCTCTTTTCGTTTTAGGTAGCTTTTTCTGGTGAGTATTACTTTCCTCACGTACTTGCATGAAATGCATGAAGAACCTGGAAGTATACGAGAAAAAAATTATGAAGAGCTTCCAGTTTTTTACCATGCATGTTTGAAACGCAATTTATGCACTTTCACTTTCTGTAGGCAAACTATTCTTTCGTAAATGTTAATGAGTACTACAAAAATTAGGGGCCACACAAATGTTCTAGCATTAAACAGGTTACTGATTGATTAATTGTACAATTACAAGTGACGTCTCAATAAACGTTTGCCGCACTCACCTTGTTGTTTAACCGCTCCTTTGCACGTGACACTGAAGACAAGGCCGTCGGAATGAGAGATTTGCGGCTCCAGTTTCTTCGTAAGAACGTCATAGGTGAAGTCCTTCGCCCTACCTGCTCCTCTGCAAGGGTGAAGAGATTCTGCGCAGTCCAGGACTTGTTTGGCATCTTCAAGGTTATAGGCGACCTTTTCGGAGATCAGCGTCTTCCGAACATATGTCCGACAAATCACTTCACTCCGGTCGGTACCGTAATTCATGAGCACAGTCTTTTCGATGCTTACGAGTTCACGACTTAGGGAGGCCGAAACATAAGCAATTCCGTCATAATGACGAAACTTGTGCATTGCCCAGTGGTCGTTTGGCCGGACAACGTCTTCAAGTTCAAATGCGTTGTCGCTTTGCCTCGCACTTTCGCAATCTTCAAATCTCAGTTGCGGCTCAACTGATTGCAGCGCAGTTCTTTTTGACGGCTGGTCTTCACAGGTTGGTGGTGAAGCCGCTCTCTTCTTCGTTGACTGCTCCGGTGTGGGCTGCTCGTCAGGACACTTCAGGAGATGAGGTATAATTATGGGTACAGCATCACTGCGAAGTTCCGGCTTTCCCCGCTCTATATATACTTCTCGGCCTTCGATAATATGTACATATTGCCTTAGTATGTATTTTTGCTCGAAGTGCAGCTCGCAAATGGCATCGGTGACTTGCAAGGGCCGATCAGCGCGGTTGAGATTCTGGTCCCATAGCCGGCGTCTTTCTTCGTCTTGAGGTACTCCAAAGAGTGAGAGCTTGGGCTGGTTTTTAACTCTGCTGTATCCGGTTTGGCAGCCTACGACACAACAGTAATTTCTACGCCTAGACGTGCTCATCCTCTAATCTTTTGAAGCAGCATGGAACGCTCCGTTATGCAACCAGCAGACACATATCTGCGCACGCAAACGTGCCGTCTGCCGCGTATTCTTTGTCCAGACGGCTTTGCTCAAAGGGAAATACAAACCTACGCGTTCACGAAAAAAAGCATACATTTTATTTCATGTCACTTGTTTTTGTCTCTAATAATGTGTAAAAAAAGAACCAGGAGACAAATTGTGAAAACAGCGCACGAACGACGGTGCATCGAACAGACGACGGCGCGTCGAGCAGACGACAACATCGAGCGCTCAGCGTCCCCGCCAGCGCGTCGTGCGGCCCGAACCGCCGCACGACTCGCACGCTCCCGCCGAAACTGACGTCACTTCAGGAGAAGGCTACTGCAGCGCCACCAAATTTTCCGCCGTTTTTGCTTCACCCGCACCGCTTGCCGCCGGCCACAGTGGACCCACTCCCCCATTCTAGTACACTCTACCGCGAGCAGACGAAAAGTGTACTGGTTGCCACCGACCCCAAGCTATTCCGCTGAAGTATCGGCTTTCTCCCGCCAGAATCCCGATGTGAGAAACAGGTTGGGTTCATCCGTCCGCGAGCCTCGCGGACGAGAGGAATCGCTGATGTGAGGTCACGTGACGCACCGTCCGTCCCGCCACATCGGGATTCGATCCGTCCTCTGAATGCGCCATTAACAGGCACCCCAATTTGAGCACATGGGCCTATTCTCGCCTCCATCAAAAATGCAGCCGCCGCAGCCAGTATTTGATCCCGCGACCTGCGGGTCAGCAGCTGAGTACCTTAGCCACTAGACAACCGTGGTGGGGCTGTGCTTGGGTTCTGTTTCGAAAGAAATAACGAACCCTTTTGAACTTCGTGACCCGATTTGAAATGGTAAGCCTATAAGAATAAGGTGTTAAAGCACAACCACTGAAAAATTCGCTTATTTTTGTTTAAAACAGCTTCAAGACACGAACACACACAGAGCCAGAAGTACGAAAATTGGACAAATACATGTACTACCCATCATTCCCACTGCTCACTGAAGCGCCATGCATCGCAGCTCTCATAGCTACTATAGCGACAGAGTTCGCTCTAGTGTACATTTAGAAAACTCTGTGCTCTCCTCCTCCATCACCATTGCTTTGTTCATGTGAAATAAATCACCAGCGTTTACACTAGCAAGAACTGCCGAAACGCTTGCGCAACCGCAGAAATGCTTGTATTTGAGGCCATTGTACTCAGCGTTTTCAATGTAGTGGCTGCCCGTGACGATGGTAATTACTTTTCAAGATATGCCCTCTTATCCATTTCTTTGTTCCCTTGTATTAGATCACTTTCTTTTATGGTGAGGATGGGAAGCGTTTTCCGAAGAAATAACTCACAGAGACTAGTATCGGTGAATTATTCTCCAATAAAATATGCCTTGATTTTGAGGTTTACTAAAGAAAACTAGTAACACAAGGACGCACTCTGAAAACTATCTGACCCGAAAAGGTTGCTTTTTAAAACTCGTTGGGCGTGCGAGGAAAACGCTCCTTTTCAGTTGCCGAACGTCCGCAGCTCATCATGCCCCTAGTAAGATGGCTTCTGCAGCCACCATCTTACGGTTGGCACGAGGTGCGTTAGATTCGCCTGCACCACGTGAACCAGTTCACGAGGTGCTGCACCTTGCCATTCGTTTCAGCGGTGCAGCATTGACGACCGCTGAACCCTGCCGTTCGTTTCGAAAGGTGCATTAGAGGTGCAGCACTGGTTCATGATTTTCCTGCACCTCCTTCGCTGACGGTGCCGGCTTGGTGCAGGCGCGCGTGCAGCTGAGCAGACGACGCAGCACTTAGACGTAGGTGGCTTAGGCGCCGTACCCGCCTCTACAAATGCGGTGTGTTTTGCCAAGATGTTTGCGCCTCATAAACTGTCCGCATGTTCGATTTGCCATCAGTCAGTGTTTGCTGAACGGTGTAAATTAAGCGAAAAGAAATAAGGCCTGCACCTTGTCGGCACATCGTCATTCGTTTCGGGTGTCGTGCTGTGCCTGCACCGCTGAACTCATGCTGCACAATTTCTGAACTTCGCGTGCAAAGCCGTGAACCGGTTCCGACCGGTGCAGGTGAATCGAACGGACCTACGGCTTCACTCGTGGGCAAGAATTTCCACTCCAGCAATTTTTTTAAAACCTTCTTTGGTTCAAACATGTACCTTGCTCAGTGCGGAATATATAGCAGATATTTTTTCTAACAGGGTCTTATTTCAGCTATTTTTTTTAGCTTGGAGTCGTTAGCATAAAGATAAAATGAAAACACGTAGTCCGTTCTCCAAACTTTTTGCCGTATACGTAACTAGTGAAGCAAGTTAAAAGGGCTGCTTAGCTCTCTAATAAAACCAGTACAACCATCGAGGCTTTTCAGGATTAAGTGAATTACATGTACCAATGTAAGCTTCGGTTTTTTTTAGAATTATAAGGTTAGCCTGTGCTTCCTACCAGTCATTTTGTGCATATAGCCTACTGTTTATATAAGTATACTGATCTCGATGTTCATGCATGTTCTGTCCTTGTACAATTTTTGCAGTGTCCATCACTGCATACAGCAATAAGTTATTATCGATGTATATAACAGCTTGCACTGTACATACACGTGATCATCATTGTTCATCTTTCTGTGTGCACATAAGCCACGTAAGACATATTTGGAAAATTCTCCTAAACCAGTCATTTTCGCAGTATATATCAGCTTGCACTGTACATACGCATGATAATCATTGTCTATCTTTGCACATAAGATATGCACATAAGATCTTTGCCCATAAGATATGAAAGATATATCTGGAAATAAAATTCTCCTAAACCAATGCCATGAACCTTGGTCCTTGGAGGAAGCTTTCCTGCTGTGGTGGTCAACCCAATTTATTATTCTTAGAAAGAACGAAAGTGTCCATGCCGTGCCTTCAATACTGAGAAGGTAAGGTAGTATTCGTGTTTTCACTGAACTTGCATTTAGCATTGTATAAGTATTTATTTATTCACATACGCATTTTTATAATGTTGTTTTTTGTTCGTTTTAATGAATTCTACGTATCCCTGCGCATATTTTCTTTGTGCACGTTAAAGTTTCTGTTTACACGTACAAACAGTTCTGGTTGTGCATTTGAACGTATATTAGGATATATTAGCAATGTTTTGAGAACGAAAAATGTAATATACAAATGTACTCTGTGTATGTATGCTTCTTGCAGAAATAAAATTCTCTTAAACCAGTGTCACATTCTGCTGCTCTGTCAAATTCTTTCTGATAGCAGAAAAACGCAATTCTCTTGCTAAGAAGCACGTTAAAGGGCATTCTTAGGCTGGTGCGCACGCCGCCCATCATGGCAAGCCAGCCACCGAAAAATTCATTAGCCTTCGATGTCGTCGACTTGAGGGAGGCAAGTCCTGAAGACGTCGTTGACGCGACGTCTTCAATAATAAGAATCGAAGAAGTTCACTGTGCCCAGCACTTCGGGGGCCAGAATTATCAAGTCACCGTGAACAGTGAAGATGCCCTGGCTCAAATCGTGGACGCGTCACACCTTACCATCAGAGGAGAGCGTGTCACCATCGTACCCCTAGGACCCCAAGTCACCCAGGTAACTGTCCTGTTCCTGCCGTGCCGCGTCCCCAGCAAAGTTTTCGCACAAGCACTGTCACCCTACGAGAAGGTGTCGCATATAACTTGAAAACTCATGGGATCAAGGCCAACTGTGGCCACTGGGACGCGATACGTCGGCATGGATATGAAGGCATCGTCACCTGTACCCAACTACCTCAAAGTCGCCGGCCACCATGTGACCAGCGACTGTAAAAGAATACAGTGGGTGTGCCGTCGATGTGGTGACAGTGGCCACTTTCTTATGAACTGCCCCGCTCCATTTTGTGGTCGGTGAGGAGTCTAAGGCCATGACGGGAAGGGCTGTTGACGGCCATGCAGCCACTGTGGTGACCCACATGCCACTGTCACTTGCACGATGAAACAGTCGTACTCGGAGGCGGCATCCAAGGATTTCCCTCGACTTCAGCCAATAACACCGTCCAAGAACAGGCGCGACGGTCCTTCAACGCGAGCAGCGGTAACCGACCACGACCATGATACGCCAATTGCGACGCTGCACCAGACGCCCACTGTGTCCCCAACAATTCCAGACCTGGTAATTCTTCCAGGTTCTGAAAACTCATGTTCCCGCGTCCGATGGCCATTTCTGAAAAACCGCAAACCGAGCCTTGGTCAGACAAGGTACCTCGGGAGGAAGACGTCTCAAATGGAAATATTACATCTGACGCTCCTCGCATGGCTGCTCAGTTGACCACAAGTTCAGATGTAATTGAGGAGACTACATCTCAGGACGACGACGCCTGCATCTACGAGGACTCCAACAGCACCACGATTGAAGCGTCCCTACAAATTGATGAATACACTAGCCTCAGTGACATAAGCCAGGACAGTGTAGATGCCTTTGTACCATCTTCTTTCAAGGACCCGGACACCAAACACCACCGGGTATCTACTAGTGACTCAGAAGCTCCCACCAAAGAAGTTCCCTGCGGACTTCGACACGGTCCCGGAAGCCCCGAGCCTCCGGTGGGTCACCTGCTCGTAAAAAATGACTCAGCCGCTCGCGGGGCACCGGCTCCCGTTCCTGCTAAAGGCACCCCTGCCTTTGTGTTATCTTATATTATGTTTTAATTTTCTCCGTGGCTCTTACTCTAAAAGTTATTACTTTTAACGTTAAATTTTTTTTCGCAATCCACAAAAACAGGCTGAGATATTGGCTCACGCGCGTTCAGTGCACTGTGATTTGCTGTTCGTGCAAGAAACAATTTTTTTTTTGTTCACCTCCTGGCTCGAGTGGATCGGTGCTGAAGGGGAAGAAAAGCAGCGTCGACTGGTTGCACAGGTGGTCGAAATGCTCGGCCTGTAAATTGTGGCTGAATAAAAGTCTATTACTACTACTTTTTAAGCTTTCTGATGTATTCTCTTTCAAGCGCGCATTCAATATTGATTGTTTATTTTCGTACGCCAGCACGCGTCCGACTGGCCTCGGAGTTATTATTTTTAACCGAGGTCTTTTGCGTGACCATCATGTTTCCTTCGATGCTTTCGGACGCGTGCTGGCGTTCTACTGCACCTTTTTTTCGTTAACAATAAGATTTGTTGGCGTGTAGGCCCCAGCGGCGTCCGTGAACTCTAATGTAATGCGTTCTTCCAATCTCTTGATGTGTTCCTTTTGAATTCACAACATGTGGTACTACTAGGGGACTTTAATTGTGTCTTAGACACACGCAGACGTTCAAGGTCCGGGTCGCGGCCGGTCAAACTGGAACGCCAGAGAACTCAAACGTCTAGGACAGCAATTGGCATTGATTGACATTCATGAAAGCGAACATAGTAGCAATATTGCCTATACTTGGCATCAAGCAGATCAAGCAGCAGAATTGATCACGTGTACGCATCCCCTGTTCTCATTACTTACGTTCACGACACTGGGGTAATGTTATTGCCACTGACATCAGTGTACATAAGCGACCACCGCCCGGTTATGCTCCCTCTCTACCTGTCAGTGGAGACGCCAACGATTCACAGACCATGGCGTCTCGATTGCCGCGTCCTCCAGGACTCTCAGTCTACGGAAACATTGTCCCGAACGTTACGCGCATCGCTCATTGAGGCGGATATAGCTGATTGGGATCGCCTCAAAGAACAATGGCGTCATCATTGCACTGCGTCGGGCAGGGTACTTAGTGCCCGTCATTGTTAATCCAAAAAAAGTACACATTGCTCACTGTGATCCCAGCTCTTCTCCCATTATGCGGGCATGGCAAGAGGAGCTCATCGAACGGTACCAACGTACTATGCGCGCTTATTCGCTCTCGGTTGCGGATTGGCGCTGTAGATGTGCACCATGTGCGCACCCTGAGGTGCTAAGGCTTGCACGCAGAGCTCTGCTTTGTTCACCAGGCTCGCCTGCCAACTCGCTAAACTCTACCACGCCAGCTGCTGCGGGTACGCGTGACTTTCAGGTATTCACTCAACACTTCCAGTCGATGGCTCAATCTGTTGCTAGTGTCAGTTACCCAGGATCCGTTTCTTCGCATCCATTGCCACTTCCCACGTGATTCCAACATGTCACAAGACGTTCTGCTATCACCGCCATTCGATGACGAAATAAAAGGCGCATTGGACGCAATAAAAAAGGGTTTGGCCCCAGGGCCTGACGGACTCCCTGCAGAGTTTTATGTACAGTTCTGGCCTATCATTGGTCCAATTACGTCACGCGTCATTCGCAACTGTTTCCGAGATATTACCTTTTCAAACTCTTTCCACAGAGGCCGTATAACACTAGTTCCCAAGAAAGGCCCAATGTCCACGCGACCAGAAGATTGGCGCCCTATTACCCTGCCTAATGTAGATTATAAGCTCTTGGCCAACATCTTGGTGCGCCCAATCAGTCCATCTCTTGACACATTATTCGCTCCCCACCAGGTCTGTTCTAGTTCAGGCAGAGAAATACACACCCATATGGGGCTAACGCGTGACATCATTCAGTACGCCACTAGCCGGTGTGCACACGGACTGTTGGTTACCTTAGATCAGGAGAAAGCTTTTGAATTCGTAGAACATGACTACTTACTAAATGTTTTACGTGCATTCGAATTCCCGGATAAGTTCATTGACCTCATTGAACTACGCTGAGTAGTTATTCATAATTTCGTTTGCAACCAATTGTTTCATTGCATATATTGCATCGTTATACCCTTGTACCATGATGTTGCATTGAGTTCTTGTGTACATGTATGCAAACAGTGTCATGTATATTACAGCAATGATGTCTTCATTGCAACGTAGTGATGTTTGTCGTGGCACATAGATGTGCCGAAGTGCGTATGCCCTATTACTGGAATGTTATGATACCCTTGTTTTCTGTACATAGCGTAAATAAATTTTTACTAAACAGAAGCAAGGTGCTCACTGTCTCAGCAGGTGTGATGCCTACGGGATGGCTTTCAGCTCTCCCATAGTAGAGTACCTGGTACTCTATGAGTGGTTACCCACAATTTCTCAACAATTTCTGATGACACGGCCTTATAAAATGTGAGGCTCACGAGACTGCTTTTGTTCTCCCATAGTAGAGTACGAAGTACTCTAAATTGCGAGTGGCCTTCTGGTAAACACACAAGCATTAGACAGAAGTGCTACAATCCTTTGGCAGTTTTCGTCGACGTGGCCTCATCGAGCGTGAGACCCAAGAAACGGCTCTATGCTCCCCCATAGCCGAGTAGTAGGTACTCTAAATCGTTAACCACTTTTTCTAAACACACGCACGTCTGGAGATAACAGGTTCGAGTCTGGCTTGGGCAGCGTACGTGATTTGGAGACGCCAGACAGAAGCCAGTCGACAGCCATGGCGAGCAGCGTTCCCAGTTTTACACCGAATTTATGAAATCGTTTTTGGATACCCCGTTGACGAGCTGTTATTGATGCCTTTTTTAAGGCGATGGCACACTCGTTTTTTCATATTACTTGGGAAAACCTGGAGTTTACTGCAGCGCCACACTGACTTGAAGAAAAGAAACAAGTCGTCCTCCGACTGACTATGCCACTCAACCTCTTCCCCCTCCTTTCTTTCCCTCTCTTTAGATCTTTGCAAGGTAGCAATTTTTTTCTCATAGTTTCGTAGCAGCGCACAGTGTATTATCGAAGTCTGTATAGAATAGCTTTTAGCGTTTGTATAAGCTTTGCTGACGTGATTTCGAAGTGTTTAGTGTAAAAGTGTCTCTAATGATTCTTATACTGATAAAAAAAAACAACTTTGCTCCAACCTTACTACGCGACATACTACTCGAAAGCGTCCACAATTTGTCCGAAATGCACAGCGTTGAGTGCATACGTTGTTCTTAATCTTCAAAACGCTGATCGCTCGATCACCGAAGTTATCATCGGTAATGATATGCGGCTGAAATAGAAGTTGATTATGCTGGTTTGGATAGTCTGCTACTCACTCTGAACCCGCACAGACTAGGGGACCATACGGTGTATCATTTAACGTGCGTAAGAAGTGTCATTTGACTGTTCGGCATCTTTACCGCAAGAATAAAGGAGGTACGACGAAAGGAGGAGGAACAAAGCTAAGACGACAACACTCGTGTCGTCGTACCTCCTTCTCTCCTCGTCTTTCTTGTGTTTAGAAAAAGTGGGTAAGGATTTAGAGTACTAGGTACTCTACTATAGGAGAGCATATGGCCGTCCCATGAGCCTCATACTTGATGGGTCCTGTCACCTGCAGTACCCCAAGAACACAAGTTGATGGGCTGTATGTGCGGTCGAGATGCCTAACAGTGAGCACCAGCTGGTCCATACTCAAGTTTTTTGGTCACGATATTGTCGTGCCGTATAATGCACAAGTTGTCTCTAAATGCAGGCATGATTCTAAAGCATTAGAAAGCAGCAAGTGTGGTCCCTGTGCATCAAAGGCAAAAAAAAAAACATGTTCCAAATTATCTTCCCTTATCTTTATTTTTAACTCTTTCAAATAATTGATCTACGTTATTTTAGAGCACCATTCAAATATCTTGAATACGTTCTTTTTTGCTGCCTCTTGGCATGTATTTCGGCAGGGTCATTCATGCACAACACATCAAACTGACTTTGAGCATGACACAATCATTGATTTTGACAGTATAGCAACATTATTGATTCTTTGTTTCTACACTTTCGCAAGGCATTCGCCAGAGTACCACATAATCTATTAGATATCAAGCTTGCTTCTTCAAATATTATGGCTGAACTCCAAACCTGGCTTCGGAATAGTTCAAGCAGTCTCGAACAGAGTAGGGGATTTTAGAATAGCGCACCACCAGCCCTTGCGGTGTGGTCCCTGCCACGGCGTATGCGTCGTAACGCAAGCCGCCGTTCGCGGTCGTGGCCCAGCCGCAGAAAATCTGAAATAGCATGCAGCGATTGCGGCCCATGAGGCCCGCGAAGCGCCATGTGTAGCTTCGGTGCATTTAGGTTTGCGGTCGGCGCGAAAGTCCCTAGACTTTCCCTAGAAAGAGCAAACGCTATTCCAAAACTCATATGGCGCCCGCAACTAAAGCAACGCCCGCAACACCTGCAAACGTTATTCTAAATCTCCTTAGTGTTGTTCTGAATGCTGAAAAGTTATCATCCATTGAAAGCGTCACTGAATGCGCACCGCGAGGTAGCGTTTTGGGTCCTGTGTTAGTTTACGCCTACATAAATGATCTAGTCGATAGCATCAATTTTTGCATAAAATTATTCGCAGATGACTGCGTCATCTACCGTCGCATATTGGTTCAATAGAAGAAGATTCATTTTTACTACATGACTTAAACATATAACACATTGTTGCTCCACCCGTAGTATGCGCTGAAATATGTCGAAGTTCAATCCTGTTAGCTTTGCAAAAAGACATTCCAGAAATCTAATGTACACTCACTATCGATAATAGTGCATTAAAAAAAGTACCGAAGTGTAAATGCTGGGGAATTGCTTAGCAGAATTATATCATTGGATAGACAAAATGTCATTAAATAGAGTAGAATGCCTAGCACAATTTTTGTTTTTTTTTGCATAAACTTTCGTTGTGAAACAAAATATGTAAACGAGACTTTTTTTTCTACTTGACTATCTTGCGCTATACCCCTTGCTCGGCGAGAAATATGTAGCAGATATTTGAATGGTGCTATTTCAGGCATTTTTTTCTCTATCTTGTAGTTGTTAGCCTTAATAATAAACTGGAAACTTCAAGTACCTTTTTCAAACATTTCGTGGCCAAGGTTAATAGTTAAACTCTTTGCGCAGGCTGCTGAGCTTACCGATATAACCAGATCAAACATGGAGGTTTTTCGGGATCAACTTAACTCTGCGTACTTAAGAGAGTGTGCTTTCATGAGCAATGTGGAAATTGCGCCCTTTGCATGGACGGCTTTACCTTGAAGTATTTTGTGGTTGTGTTTGTGTGAACCATCGGATGTACATGTTTTTTCAACGTCATCTCATATCCATGTTCATGTAAATGACGTCTGTGTTGTCATCATCATTAGAATATGTCTAAGACTGAAATGTTCTGTTGAGTGTTATTGACGTTTGTGGCAATAAATTTTTTCTAAACAGGACGGCTTTACACCCTCTCATATAGCTGAGTGCCTTTTATGCGGACGTCTCAGTGCTCTCCCATAATTGAGTACGAAATACTCGAAATCGTTAAACATTTTTTTCTAACACAGCAGAGTACCAAGTACTTTAAATAATTACCCACTTCACCTAAACACAGCCTGCAGCTCTTTCATGGTACAGTATACCAAATACTCAAAATTGTTGACCAATCTTCTAAACGCAAGCGTCCGAAATACACGACGTAGAATACATATACTGATCTTAATCGTCAAAAGGACTGATCACTCCCCAATGAGATCTGCTACAAGTATTAGTAATAATATGACTGAAATAGTACCTTCTTTGCAATGACCCTCTATAGATGGTTGACTGTAGTTCTAAAATAAATAAGACGCCCGCATCTTCCCATGGGAGGGGACACGAGTAAATGCGTCGCAGAGTGATGAGGTATCGCGTGGATGTTGCGTAAGTGGATATGGCTCGGGAATGTTAAATTGTTATTTCGTCTTTAATATTTCAATTTATTGAATGGAGGAGAAACGTTGCCTTCAACGAGTGGTGTGGCGCTAGTGTTTGGTCGTGTCCCTGACTCGTTGAAGGTACTGTTGCTTTCATCGCATCTACTTTAGTCAAGCAAAGCGTCAGCTCAAGCAAAAACCAAGACGCCCTTGACTGAATTCCGAACGCGCGATCCAGTGCCTACCGAGTGACCTGCGAACGATTGTGCAGCGCGAGCAGTTGGGTTTTACTACCAGACGCTGCCTGCGTCGGCCTCACGAGGCGAGAGAGAGGGGGAGCGACAGTTGGCACGAGACGCGAGCAGGCAACATGAGACGCACAGTGGGAGCATCGACGACACCGCCGACGCCGGATTTGCGAGTAGATTTGACTATAAATGTTCGGCATATTTGAAATTTGGGACCCGGCTGAAAAGTATCGGGCAGAAACAATAGAAAAGGTTCAAAATCAAGCAGCCGGGTAGTGTTACCCGGCAGTTAGGCGCACATAGGTTTCCCCTTAAATGGAGGGGGGGGGGGCGAAGCAACCCTTCCCTATTATGTCAATGTATGGGGTTGACTTTGCGCCCATCTCTTAGGTGACTAGGGGAAGCGGCGGCCTTCTCTCAACCCCTCCCCCCCCCCCCCCCGCGTGCATACGCCTATGGTAGTAACCGCTGTTTTATGAAGCAGCTACCTACTCCTCCTCCTCCTCTATCTACTCGCTCAGTTGAAAAAATCACTCGTGTCGTATCCTGCCACATATGCATTATAACTCTCAGATCACGTGATAATTTATTTCGTAGAAAAATTGGTTTAAAAATACTAATTTTTCCATAATTAGTGTGAACTTTAGGTAACAAAAGGTTACTGGAGACCGCGAATTTAGTTATGTTGGCAATGCAAGACAAGACAGCAGAAAATAGGTCGATAGTGAGGTTGCAGAGAAAAATCTTACAAAACAACACACACAGCACAAGTACACAGTTTGTCGACGGCCAATATGCCAAGTAGGAGAAAAAGAGGATGTGATGGCGTCTGACGTAAAGCCAAAGTAATTATTGCTTCTTTTTTCCGTACATTCAATGGCCAAATGTGCACCGAATATGAATTATCCCATCATACAAAGCAATAACTTAGATGACTGTGTATGAATGCATAATACAGTGCCTTCAGATTGCCAATGTTAAAACACAATCATGACTTGACCAATGCCCTTATGTCACATAAAATTTTTTCCCTGCCCACTTGCCATGCTATACTAAACGTGGCTATGTTATGCTTTATTTTTATCTAAATTTCTTTCCTTGTTTCTATCTGTTTCTTTCTCAATTGAAATGCGTATAGGCGTACGTGTTGGAAGGGAGTAAAAAAGGAGGCATGAATTCATTTAATAATAATAATAATAATAATAATAATAATAATAATAATAATAATAATAATTTATTTAACGTACCCAGGAACAACCGCAAGGTCTTTGTGCAGGCGCACGCAAAAATAAAACAATAAAAATAAACAATACAATGCAGACAGTCCTCAGAAATATCAAGAGAAAAACGCGTAGACATGAGCAAATGAACACAAAAGTAGAGGAGTAAATAAGACAAGACAAGAAGTATTGAAGGGAAGCGAAAAATTAGATTTCACATATACAACTATATATGCAAGACGGAGAAGGGAAGATTTTGTACATTGTACCATACTATGTCAGGACAGTGTGAAGTTCATATAAAAACAATGACTGTGGACCGTTAAAAACGTCAAGATCAAGAAAATTAACATTATAGAAACTTTGTATCCTGTGAATGGTAGAGTGTTGCAAGACGCAGGCGGGTACATGAAACGGTATATTCTTTCTTGTTAACTTACGCGGAATTCGAAAGTTAACACAATTGAGAAGTACAGGGCAGGATATGATACCATGGACTAGCTTGTAAAGAAATAACAGGTCAGAACGATTTTGTCGGCAGTGAAGTGATGTCAATGGTAATAATCCAGCAGTATTTGAACGAAATCCAGCGCGATTTCTAGCAAACCGATGGTTATATATGCTGAGGATTTTTTTCTGGACTCGTTCAATGGTTTCAGAGACATCACGCAACACTACAGACTGAACAGATGCAAATATCCACCACCCCACGCCAAACTAAACAAGAAACAGCAGGTTGCCTGTAGGCAACTACAGACACACACGTACCCGAATCCGGTGACCCTTCGCCTCTGCTACCCAGGCATTTATACGTCCGACGCGTGTAAGGCGTGCGGAGCCAGAGCGACGCTGCAG
Source organism: Rhipicephalus microplus (assembly GCF_043290135.1). Classification (NCBI taxonomy): domain Eukaryota; kingdom Metazoa; phylum Arthropoda; class Arachnida; order Ixodida; family Ixodidae; genus Rhipicephalus; species Rhipicephalus microplus. The sequence goes on along the minus strand of NW_027464640.1, from coordinate 748,397 downwards.
CACATGCTGTGGAAGTGTACCGGTAACGCGCAGCAGTCCCCTACGAACCCGGTAGACATGGCAGTCTCGAACCGCGAGGCGCGATGGGAGGCGGCTCTGCTCAGCCACGACCTTGCCGATCAACTGTGGGCCGTCCGGCATGCCCAGGATGCCGCCCGGGTCCAAGGACTCGAGGCCGTCACCTAGGCCGGGGTGCTTGTAGCCCCGCCCCGCTATATGACGCCGGACATGTTCAATAAAGTTTTTACTCACTCACTCGTTCAATGGTGTTACCGCTGGATTGAGCAATGCCATTCTATATCACGGACGCATACTCAAGTTGTGGAAGACATATTGCAGTGTACAATTTGTGGAGGGCTATAGGAGAACTGAATTCTCGAGATGTTCTGCGAACACATCCGAGAGTACAAAGGCCCCGCATAGCAGCACGCTTAACGTGAGCAGAAAAGTTTAACGTGCTATCAACAACAACACCAAGATCACTGATCTTATAAACCTTGCATAACAACACAGAATTGACAGAGTATTTAAATGACACGCTAGATGTTTTGCGAGTGATAGACATGAATTTTGTCTTCGAGGTATTCAGAGAAAAGTTATTGCAGTTGCATCATTTGGAAAAAGAACACAAATCTGACGCAGCAAGCGACAGCCGTTAACTGAACAAATTTCCTTAAATATCTTGATATCATCGGCATACAAGAGGAAAGAAGAATTGCGAATGGCAAAATAAACATCATTAACGTACATTAAAAATAGGAGTGGGCCTAATACGAACCCCTGAGGGACCCCCTAGTCACTTTATACAAAAAGAGGTTTGGCCATTTACGGCAACATAACAAGATCTATTGAGCAGATAGCTGTGCAGGAGATTCAGAACCGACAAGTCAACATCAAACTGCGCAAGTTTAACCATAATCAGTGAGTGGCTGACTACGTCAAAAGCCTTGCTCAGGTAACAGTAGATTACGTTAACTTGTCTTCTCTGAGAAATAGGTGTGGAGATCTGCGCCATGAAACTAGCAAGATTTGTGGTAGTTGAGCGACCAGCAAGAAATCCATGTTGATTTGGAATCAATGAGTTTTTCACACCAAAAGACGCTATGGTAATAGTGTCTAATAATAATAATAATAATAATAATAATAATAATAATAATAATAATTATTATTATTATTATTATTATTATTATTATTATTATTATTATTATTATTATTATTATTATTATTATTATTATTATTATTATTATTATTATTATTATTATTATTATTATTATTATTATTATTATTATTATTATGAAATGGAATGAAAAAACTTTATTTCAGTCCTGCAGGACGCGCTTAGCGCGTAGCAGGCGTCTCCCACGTAGGGACCGACAGGGAGTACCTGGCGGCCGCTTCGTGGGCCTGCTGGACGGCCCATTGCTGGTCGGCGAGAAGTGAGCTCCTGAGGGATCTCTTCCACTTGCTTGAGGTAGAGTCGGGAGGAGTTGTTCTACACTCCCAGAGCATGTGTGCGAGTGTCGCTGTGTGTCCACATGATGGGCATGTGTCGCTGGGGTATGCATCGGGATAATAAACGTGAAGCGTGACAATGTTTGGGTACGTGTGTGTGTAATAGGCGTAGGGTTAATGCCTGCGGTCGGTTAAGTTTCTGATCTGGGGGTGGAAAAATGCGGCGTTCCAGGTAAAAGTGCTTTGTAATTTCATTGTACGTAATTGGTGCATCCCGATGGGTATCTAACCCAGCAAGATGAGGTTGCCCTGTGGCAGTGCGGTCGGTAAGTGCGCGCGCTGCATCATGGGCGATCTCGTTGAGGTTGGATAGGGCGCCCGGCACCTGGCCGAGATGGGCGGGGAACCAGATGACAGTGTGGTGCTTCAGCACACTAGGGTCCGCATTGCGCAGGATACGTAACGCCTGGTCGGAGATGACTCCGCGTTGGAAGGCTTTGATGGCCGGCCTGGAGTCGCTGTAGATGAATTCCTGTTTGCTGTCGAGCATAGCTATAGCTATAGCTACTTGCTCCGCTACTTCGGGGTTTCGGGTGAGGATTGTGGCGGAGTTAAGAGTCTGCTGCGCGGATGATACCGCGACCGCGGCGAAGGCTTGGTTGTTGCGATAGGCAGCGGCGTCCACGAACGAGGCGTTGTCCGCTTCCATGCCTATGCCCTTGAGAATGGCGGTCGCCCGCGCAAGGCGCCTGCCTCTGTTGTATTCGGGGTGTACATTTCGTGGTATGGGAGCGACCGTGATAAGGTCGCGGATTTCACGGGGAATTAGAGTCAACTCTGGGGAGTCCCTGGCCCTCGAGGAGAAGAAACCAAGCTCGTGCAGAATATGGCGGCCTGCCTTGGTGGTAGTGAGTCGGGTCAATTGCACGCGTTCCTGAGCTCCGGCAATCTCTTCTAGCGTGTTATGTACGCCAAGCTCGAGGAGTTTGTACGTTGGAGTGGTGATAGGGAGGCCAAGGGCTCGTTTGACCACCTTGCGAATAAGCGCATTGATTTGATCGCGCTCAGCACGTAGGCACTTGTGTATAGCGGCAACGTAGGTAAAATGGCACAAAACAAACGCGTGTACGAGACGCAGCAGGTTGTCTTCTTTGAGGCCATGGTGCCTGTTGGCTACTCTACGTACGAGTCGTATGGCATTCTCAGTCTTAGTCCTGAGCTTGAGTACTGTTTGAGTGTTGGTTCCGCGGGACTCGATGATCATGCCGAGGACCTTGATGGTGTCTACCCTGGGTGTAGTACGACCATCTCTGGTGTGGAGGGTGATATTGCGTTCCGCCGGAGGTTTCCACCCTTTGGGCTTGGCACCCCGGCGTTTGGGCAAATATATCAACAGCTCCGACTTCGCAGGTGAGCACCTGAGACCGGTGTGGTCGAGGTAAGACTCGGTGGTGTCGATAGCCTCTTGCAGGGCGGACTCAATGAAGCCTACCCTGTGGAGCACCATATGGTTACATCATCCGCATAGATAGTGTGATTTAGCCCGTCTATTTTTGAAAGTCGTTCGGAAAGCCCGATCATCACGAGGTTGAAGAGCGTGGGTCAGAGGACGGATCTCTGAGGAGTGCCCCGCTGTCCGAGCTCCACTTCTTCCGACACTAGGTCTCCTACGCGGAGGACGGCTCTGCGTCGAGTGAGAAAGGAGCGGATAAAGTAGTAAAATCGATGACCTAGGCCGAGGGCTGCGATCGCTTTCAAGATTGACGAGTGCGTTATCGTATCGAAGGCCTTTTCTAAATCGAGACCGAGTATTGCACGAGTGTCCCGAGTGTTTCCGCCATCTAGAATTTGATGCTTTAGGAGTAACATGGCGTCTTGAGTGGATAACCCTGGTCGGAAGCCAATCATGTGGTGCGGGATGCAGTCGTTATCTTCGAGGTATCGACAAACCCTGTTGAGGACGACGTGCTCAGCCACTTTGCCCACGCACGACGTGAGAGATATGGGGCGTAGGTTATCTAGGCTCGGCGCCTTTCCCGGTTTGGGTATGAGAACCGTGTCAGCTAGTTTCCAAGCATAATAATAATAATAATTTATTATTATTATTATTATTATTATTATTATTATTATTATTATTATTATTATTATTATTATTATTATTATTATTATTATTATTATTATTATTATTATTATTATTATTATTATTATTAACTTTCAGCCTTGAAGTCACAGGACCACCATACGATTATGAGAGACGCCGGAGTGGAGGGTTGTCTGAATTTCGACCACCGGGGTTCCTTAACACGTATCTGAGAGCATCGTGGTGGTTTGACGTCATGTTTCGAAAGAATGGGAATACATGTCATCGCTCCCGCCGATTGGCACGCGCACGGACGCACTCACAGAGAGAGAGAGAGAGAACGCACGCGCGCGCAAGTACACACACAAACACACACACGCACGCGCACGCATACACCGACACACGCACACACATGCATGCACAAACACATGCATGCACACACACATGCAAGCACACACACACACACAAATGCACACGCACACACAAACACACGCACGCGCACGCACACAGATACACACACATGCAAGCACACACACACACACACACACACAAATGCACACGCACACACAAACACACGCACGCGCACGCACACAGATGCACACACACATGCACGCACACACATGCACCCACACACACAAATGCATGCACCCACACACACATGCACACAGATGCACGCGCACACATACACGCACACACACGTGCACGCACACACACACACACACAAACACACACACACACAAACACACAACAGACACGCACGCGCACGCACATGCACACAGATGCACACACACACATACACGCACACACATGCATGCACACACATGTGCACACACACACACACGTGCACACACACACACACACACACAAATGCACGCACCCACACAAATACACACACACACACGCGCATACACATGCGCGCACACACACATGCACGCACACACACATGCACACAAACAGACACATGCACGCACACACACAAATGCACACACACATGCATGCGCGCGCACACACACACACACACGCACGCACACACACACGCACACACACGCATACACACACATGCATGCACACACGTGCATACATACACATGGATACACACACACACAAGCACACACACGCACGCACGCGCACGCATACAGATGCACACACACATGCCCGCACACACATGCACGCACACACACATGAATGCACACATGCACGCACACAAACATGCGCGCGCACACGCACACACACATGCACACACACGCACACACACACACACACACGCACAACACACACACACACACACACACACACAACACACACACGTACGTTTATATAAGCGGCTCATAGATTCCCGCCCTCGAAATGCAGTTCCGGCTACACATTTGTACCATAACTGGCCTACAGCAAGTTTTTCAACATGCCCTTGCAACTTTCACGGTTCGTGAATAATGAGCATCTACTCCTCTAGTGAGAAGCACATATTCCGCGAATGAGTGAGACTATGATTCTTTACAAAGAAACAGCCGTAACAGTGTCAACTCGCAGCGAACCGGAGCCGCCGGACGAGACAGAAGCCGACGTAATTCTATTCATATGGGCTGCCCAATCCTTCTGCTCTCAAAAGGCCACCTGGCCTGCGCGGAACGCACAGCACTGTCACAGCGAAAGCTGGAAGAGCGGCCTTTCTAGAGCCTTTTTTAAACACTTTCTTGGGAACATGCTACAAGAACATTAGCAGAGTACCCACCATGCCATTAATCACTGTGTAGTAGACGGACATTCATTATGTTATTTTTCACATTTCTTCGGAGAAGCGTGGTACCCGCTGCACACTTGCAAGAAAATTTGTGCAACTTTTTTGTGTTGTGGCAGACGAAGATAAAAGCTTTTGCAATCCCCACAATCCGCGTATGCTTCACAGTTAATAGGTGAACAAGATCAAGCTTTTGTAAAGGGTTAGAGCATTCGATGAACCACTCATTGCGCAATTCGCATTACTCGTATGTGACACCTGGTTGTTCCTGCACTGTTTTAAAACGCTTTATTACGTATAATAACGAGATTCCTTTCGCGACATGAAACCAGCCTAGGGCCAGTTTGCAAAAGAGTTCGAAGCACCGGCATGGCTCAGTGGTCTCTTGGCTGTCACGCAGAGGACCCGGGTTTAAATCCTACAGTGGCCTTAGTGTTTTAGGGGCGAAGCTCCTTAGGGCGTGGGCTGTGCGTCCCCTGTAGCCTGTATGTAGCCACCTCTAGTTTAGTTCTTGCAGTGTTCACTAGATGGCGGTACCATCCCCTGTATGTAGCCACCTCTAGTTTAGTTCTTGCAGTGTTCACTAGATGGCGGTACCGTCTCCTGTATGTAGCCACCTCTCGTTTAGTTCTTGTAGTGTTTACTAGATGGTGGTACTTGTAGCTGATGATGAAAAGATGCAAGAAGTTATAAACTAGAAAGCGGTACTTGTAGTTGATGAAAGACGCGATATCTTATAAAATAGGAATGATGTCACATATGGCGCGCGTCATTGGTTGAAGGCAATCGTTCGATTTAGTGCGGCGACGTACGCTACGGGGAGCGATGTAATAAAATCGAGTGGGCAAAATGTACAGAGGATTCATGGTTTACCAGGTTTACCTCCGGAGCTTCGCCCACTCATCATCATTCACTTCGTGGATATGGCGGAATTTTTTCTTTATTTACATGTTGTTGTTTTTTCTAATTTCGTGCGATGGTGGTTGCGGACACCGGTAGTGGAGCCACACAACTACGGCGCACGTAACCAGTGTTTTGACCTCATGACAGCTTTCACTGCAAAACGAGTCAATACGCTTGCCTTAGCGTATAATTACATGCAGCAGCAGGCTCGCCGTAAACGGATACTTTGCATCCCGTACCAGGGGGCAAAGTGAGAACCGAACAGATCCACGTGAGAAATACCCACGAGAAACGCGGTCGATCAAATTTCGCACCGTGCGAGGAGGAGGCGTCAAGCGATCGCGCGCCTCTTGTCCTAACCACGGGACGACTCAAGAGGATACGCGCCGCGCAACGCTCGAGTCGTTCTCTTCCGGTAAACTAAAATAATGAGTCCCTGACCGAAGGTCGTTTCTGTTCACGCTGGCGTTCATTTTCCGCGCACTCACCGTTCCTTTCCCGGCGTCCGAAATGGATGACAGCAGAGGTGTACGTATAGCCTGACCGTGTCTTGGTGCCATACACCGTAGCGCAGAAGACAGAGAGAGAGGGTGAGAGAGAAATGGAACATCAATTGTCGCGTGCGATTGCACCGACCACAACGTGGCTCCACCGCGTCGTGCTCCCGACCAGGCTGCAGAAATTAGGTGCCTTTCTCCTCTTCCAACCGCTACCACCCCCCCACCCCCCCACCCCACAAGTGACTGCGGGAGCGATGGAAGCGAGCCAATCGTCTAAATATAGGCACAAGCAATCGCGTGCCTCGGAGATTAAACAAGCGTGGGAATGGTAACCCGAAACAACACACATTGTGCGCGAAAAACACGGAGGATCCTAATATACCTGGAGCCTCAATGACCGGCCGCGGAAGGTTCTTGGCATGCGTCCACTAAAACAAAGCTTGCTTTGTTTTTTTGCCCCTTTTACCACGATTTTGGGGAGAATGCGCGAGCGCGACCCTGAAAAGATGCGGCTCTGCACAGTGTTGATGAACCGGAGCTAATGGTTTTCTACTTCAGGAGCGGCCAGAAGTTCTGACGTGAAACCAAGTCGAGTGTAGAGATAATGTATATTTACACCCAAAGACGTATGGAATGAGCCCTGTGGGACTGTTGGCGATTTTCTTCTTACTATAGGCCTATTCAACGTTTGTAAACAATGCTGTAGGCGCCGCCGACATACTGAGGCGTTCAAGCTACGTCGCAGCGCCTAGGCTCCATCCAGCTCAAAGCTCATCATCACCCTTTATGATCACACAGAGTGCTATGGTGAGCTGTGATCGGAGGCAGCTTTAATTGCTTTCTTATTATACCGATTCCTATCACTGAGGGATCAGCCATGCGATTTCTTCTTTGGAGCTTGCTGGTAATGCGCACGCCTATAAAATAGACTTCACGCCACTTTGATGGTGACACGTTTAGCGTTGGTGCGGTCTTACCGATGGCAGTGATGAGATACGCCTTCATCGTAATTCACGTGTGAACAATTTAACAGATATTGGGAATATGCAAGAGACTTGTCAAACATTTACGGATCATCTTACTAGAATGCTGAAATTTAACCTAGAGCTAACATTACGGTTTTCTTATATGGTATATTTAAGCAAAATGATTTTGCATGAAGCACGCTTTAAGTGTATGTACAGTACCGTTTACTGTTAAATATAACACTCTGATGAGCACTTACGATATTGCGGGCCTCATAACTGCAAGTAGACGTAGAAATACTGTTTGTGGATGACACTAAGCTATCAAAAGGTATCGGAACAGTTCACCAGCAGTAGTTTTGCGCAAATCTAACCCACTATGCTTTTGCCAGAGAGCTAAATCCGGGCTTGGGGCACACGCAAGTGCTCCCTTTAACGGTGAACCCGTCTGTATTCGTGCGAGGTAAGTACTCGGGGCTAAAACACCATGCGCTGTTGATGCGTCATAGTTGTCAATGACTCCATCGATGACCTTCACACTGCTTTAACAGCCCAGCTGTTTAGCAAATCGTTCCCTGTGGTTTGATCCGTCAAACTGTTATAATCATGATCGGTATGCACTAGAGAAATTGGGTAAAATCTACTACTCACCACTAGTACACTAAATCAGAAGGCGATTCGTTGGCTCAACCAATCAGTACCTGCGAAACAACGGCGGAAAACCGAAGAAGCCAGAGTATACGTACAACGAGAGAACGCGAGGGAACAGGAAAGGCGACGGCCGTTGTGAGAAGACCCCAAAGCCACGGGAGGATGCGTCAATGGCGACGTGCCCGTAGATCCGTGAGAGCTGCGAACACTTTGTTTCAGCGTGAGTGTCTGTCTCAGGAGTTTGGACAACCGTATCGCGCCTGTGACTGTCTGCGGTGCAACGAGAATCTCCCTACACTGAGATTTAGCGTGCAAACAATTTAGCGTCACCTAGCTGAAGCCTACCAACAACCTGGAAGCTACCCGGAAACAACCTGCATTACTTGGCTAAAGCCTGAAAGATATCCCAGAAGCAACCAGATCAGTCTTTAGAATCATCCAGTTTCGCTGTTTCAATGCTTGCGTGCCGTGTAATGTAAACTTCATCGACGTTTCCTCCCTCAACAGCATGACAGAAAGCAATTCGTACTGTCTTTGAGCAGCGTGTATATAAACCGTGTACCATATTGTCAAGAACAATGTCCCTGCCATAGAGACAATGTCATCAGCATTACCCATGCCTACTGTAATCGGCCGCCTCAGTGGAGCGGCGGTTACTATGCTTGGTCGCTGACCTGCAGGTCGCCGGTTCGATATAAGCCACGGATATTACAGTTCGATTGAGGCGGATCGGTACAGTTCCATGTACTACAGTTCCGGTACAGTTCCGGTACAGTTCCGGTACAGTTTCGGTACAGTTCCAATACCATGTATACGTTGAAGAACACCGCATGGTCAAAGTTTTTTTTTAGCCTTTCACTACAGCATCCCTCATAGTTATATCGTGGTTTTGGGGCGTTAAAGCACATATACTACTGTTGTTGCCTGCTGCGACATCCTATATGCCCGCACACATGCTACCGTCCTTACAGTCCGGAAGATAAGAACGAGGTGTTACGAAGACACAATGGCGTCCGTGACCTCTTGAGTTTTTCTGCAGGAATAAAAAAAGATGAGACGCCAATGAGAGCCATAAAACTCAATATAACTGAAAGTCAGAGGGGTTAACTTCTTCGGGCTGAAGATTGCTTCGGTAATAGGCCATGGTTCAATTATCTCTTAATAATTCGTATTTCTAATCGAAGCCACGCGAGCAATCTTATTTGGCTCAATATTGGCACTATCGCGATTATCTCGGCAAGCAAAGATTACTTAAGGATGACTACTGATTTATATGTGGGAATTAACATCCTAAAACCACCATATGATTATGAGAGAAGCCGTATAGTGGAGGTCTCCAGAAATTTCAACCACCTGAGGTTCTTAAACGTGCGCCCAAATCTGAGCACACGGGCCTATATACAGCATTTACGCCTCTATCACAAATGCAGCCGCCGCAGCCGGGATTCAATCCCGCGACATGCGGGACAGCAGCCGAGTACCTTAGCCATTTAAATGTGTTATGTAAACTTCTTATGCTATTTATGTTTGAATTTTGTGTTTACAATTTCAGGTTGCTTGAAACCAATGTATTGAATATATATATTGTTTGTCAGTGCTGATGTCTAAGCTTTGCACTGTCACGGACTGCGGAGGGACAAGGGCCTTTGTCAGGCTGTTCGCCTTTAGCCCTTTGCCCCTGCAGTGAGCTCTGTATCCGGCTTACTGTAAATAAAAATACTACTACTACTACTACTACTACTGCTACTACTACTATATCACCGCCGCAGGCCAAGGACGACCACTGCAGACTCTACAACTCCACCTTGGTTTACGTGGTGGGACTAAGTACGGATGCTCATAAACAAGAAGAAAAGAAAAACTGGACGGAGGCTGAACACGGGACTGGCAGCACTCGCCACGTGTTTGACGCCCCGACGCTCATTTTGCTCCTTACGCGAGCAACAAAGCCATGCTTGCCAAGATATTCTCCCACATCGTCTCCTTATCAGTTTTTTTTTTCTATTTTAAGGTATTCTCTTGCACCCAGCCATGTGGTTCGTAAAAATTTACGTCGTCTCTCTCTTTCCACTTGGCCGCCGTGTTTCATAACAACGGGGTCCCGCAAAACCGCAGATCACGTCAAAATCGGGGCCAATTCACCAATAGATGGCCTTTAAGCGGGGAATTCTGTCTGGGAAACCACTACACGTACGTAATAACAGCAGAGAGACAGAGAGAAAGTGAAGTTGAAAAAAGAAGGGAAAGTTCGCATTTCGTTTGTCGTTTCAACAGGTTAGCTCCGCGACGGGGGCGCAATGACGTCAGAACTGCAAGACGAGGCCGTAAACGGAACGTAGACAGGAAAGCGTGACCGTATAGTGTAAGCACGGGTGACGCTTAAAACCAACGGTCTTTCCTGGGAAACGTCCGTTTGTCGGGATTGCAATGTTAGCGCACTTTCGGTCTTGCGCTCAGTTCAAGGGTGGCACGTGTCCATTGTTTTACAACGAGGAAAATCTACACACGTACGCAAGACATAAAAAAGACAGCCATAAACAGTTAACACGAACACGTTGCAAGCACGCGTGAAACTACCTAAAAGGCGAGCGTAACGAACGTACTACAGGAGCATGAACGATGGTAAAAAAAAAAAAAGTCTAATCAGCTCTACGTCGTGAAAGCCATCGGACAGCGTTGCTGCTGGACAATTCATTTGGTCCCTTCAAGTCTCTTCCTGTTTTTTACCCAATGCATGTGACCCTGTGGTGACCGAGTTCACCATGGTCACGTTACAACCTGCGTGACTACCACCACCACTAGTACTACTGTTGCTGCTACGATGACAATGACAATTATTATACTAGTATTATTACTACTACTACTACTCTACTAGTATTACTACGACTCTCTACTTCTGTTATTACTACCACGACTTTACTACTAGTAGTACTCTTCCACAACAACTGCTACTGCTACCACTGCAACTGCTGCTAGTAGTATTACTACGACTCTACTACTACTACTACTACTATTGCTGCTGCTGCAATAACAGCAACTATTACTACTACTACTATTGATACGGCAACGACTTTTACTACTAATACTGATACTACTAGTAGGACTACTACTACTATTACTACGACCACGACGATGAACAGCTAATACTATTACTACTACTACTACTACTACTACTACTACTGCTACTACTACGACTGCGACGATGGACTGCCATTAGAACTACTACTAGTACTATTACAACGACCGCGACGATGGCGGCGGCACAGGGTAGACTATGACAGCATCACTGTAATGTATGTACAGGCCTGGTGAAAAGTTGACGGGCCACGCTTCCGTAGAAATACAGGGGATAGTGGCCTGGGAACTTTCGACCCCCTGCCACCCGTCATGCTTTCACTTGAAGATGGCGGAAGAAACGCAAAAGAAAAATGCTAACAAGGGCAAATAAAGAAAATAAGAATCTGCCCGCAAGGGCACACGACACGAAGAAAACTGTGAAGCTGTGTGCACGTGGTGGGACCGCAACCGACGGCATGCCCAAAGACAGTCTGATAGATGGCGCGAATGGCTCTTTGGGCGTGGTATGAGAACGGTCAGAGCACCGACGGCGGTGACGCTGCCTTGTGAAACTCACACGGGGTAGTCGACTATACAAACGTGATCGACGAATCATTTTTCCCACAATACGCTCGCTTTCGTTTTGTTTCCTTTAGAACGTTCTGGAACGGTGAATGCGTTCTAACTGCGGCTGCGTTTAGCGAAGGCTTCATGAAAGAAGAAAAAAAAGAAAAAGGAATCATGACAGAGAGATTAATGCATCTAGAAAAGCGAAACACGCCAACATGTTTACAAAGGACTATGTCTTTTAATTCGTAAGCTTTTTCTTTAGCTTTGTGTCCGAGGTGTACCCAGATAATTTTTTACATATTAATAAGATGTTGGCGTCTTTTGTTTGTTTCTTTTCTACAACTCAAACATTTTCTACAAAGCAAAAAAAAAAAACGGTGGCGGAAGGTTCTTGAAGGCTTTTCTTTTCAGTCCCGCTTTTTGGTTTCGCGTGTTTTCACAACGGTTTCGAGAATGAAAGGAAGAATTCGACGACGGTAGCAGCGAAGAATAACGTTTTACGTATTGGACGCTATCTGACATTGCTTACGCGTTACAGCGAATAAAGTGATGACCACGAGGTCGTCGTTTTTTACTCGACCATATTGCAGCTACAACGGCTATACCGGGGTGGCGGTAGATCCCTCGCGTTTAGCGATTCACTACTGTTAATAAAATCTCACCTTCGGCTGCTGACCCGCAGGTCGCGGGTTCGAATCCCGGCTGCGGCGGCTGCATTTCTGATGGAGGCGGAAATGTCGTAGGCCCGTGTGCTCAGATTTGGGTGCACGTTAAAGAACCCTAGGTGGTCGAAATTTCCGGAGCCCTTCACTACGGCGTCTCTCATAATCATATGGTGGTTTTGGGACGTTAAACCCCACATATCAATCAATAAAATCTCACCTGTACATAGGCGCCTTTTCCTTCTTTATTATTGGGATGATGTTAAAGTTACACGCCTTTACGACAGCACCGGCTACTTTTTTTCTCGTTTAGCAGACAAAACACAAAATGCGAGAAAAGAGAAAAACGGGGTTGTATATGTCATACAGTGGCACACCGTATACGTGCAGGAATAGTGCAATACAACAGGACACGAGTTACAAATATTGAAGCAAGAGTTCGGGTGAGCAAGAACAGTGCACATGAGCACGCACGGAGTCAGATATTTGTGCAACATATAATGCACAGCAATACACAGAAGACCAATGAGTAAGCGTCACGTAAAACACACGATTGCATGTAAAATATGTACCAGCGTGACCTGGGACATAAAAGAAGGTGAGACGAAGGCAATGAAACAAACAATATATAAGTGAAATTGGTCTGATGTGCTAACATTCCGGCGTCATAAATTAATGTCGTAACCAGCTTTGTATATAAGCGAAAGCGCGCCTGAGCTGTTAACATTCACGAGCTATTTATGTGCTCATTAAGAAAAAAATCTGTAGAACGTCATAAATGAGTAAAGGTATAAACAAACAAGACACGACTAATGAATTCTAATGCAAATACTAATGAGAGCGAACTGTAAACAAAGGGAATTCACCGCAAACTGCCTTCGAGAGTCCCTTTCGCGACATTCAAGATTTTTTCCTCCCGCTCCATTTTATAACCCTTCTTGCGCACTTTTTTTTTTTTGTAAGTGTCCATTTAGACATGTATCTACGTTCGTCATGGAAGCGCTTTCCTTGCACGTGCAAGAACGAAAAAAGAAAGAGGCAACGGCGGAGATAAGAGACCGGGGAAAAATAGAAAACCCAATTGCTGATGGAGCTTCAGCTAAAGACGGCAATAAAAACAACAGAAAGAAAACAAAAGATAACATGCATAATGAACGACGGCTTGAGAAACATGATCAGGGGAAAAAGCTACTGCGTATTTAAGAATCATTTAACGTTCTAAAACCGCAATATGAAGACACCACAGTGGAGGGCTCAGGAAATTTCGACCACGCACCTGGGTTTCTTTAACGTGCACCTAAATCTAAGCTCACAGTTATCGAGCATTAAATCTAAACTCACGGGTCTCAACGGTTGACCTGCGACCTACGGGTCAACCGTCGAGCACCAAAATACCTATAGACCACCGTGCCGGGTATCCAGTGCGTACGTATCCGACAGCAGGGGCGTCTCTAGGTAAAAGAGATGCGCACACGTCTAAAGCTTCAGGTATTGAAGAAGAAGAAGAAGAAGAAGAAGAAGAAGAAGAAGAAGAAGAAGAAGAAGAAGAAGAAGAAGAAGAAGAAGAAGAAGAAGAAGAAGAAGAAGAAGAAGAAGAAGAAGAAGAAGAAGAAGAAGAAGAAGAAGAAGAAGAAGAAGAAGAAGAAGAAGAAGAAGAAGAAGAAGAAGAAGAAGAAGAAGAAGAAGAAGAAGAAGAAGAAGAAGAAGAAGAAGAAACTAAACCACACGCCTGCAACAGCGTCAGTGAAGTGTCCTTCCGTATGAACTTGGAAGTGCGGGACTTGTCTACGTATAAACCACCAAATAAATGACACCTTGTGATAAATTTCGTAGGGTTAACGAGTGCATCAGATGCGATAAATGGGCAAAAAATATTCATGGCAGTATTAGGCACTGCCCCTTGTTGTTATAGGTGCTATATTCGAGGGCCGACCTGCACTCGCGATACAATTAGCGGTGATTGATTGATATGTGGGGTTTAACGTCTCAAAACCACCATATTGTTGATTATGAGAGACGCCGTAGTGGAGGGCTCCGGAAATTTAGACCACCTGGGGTTCCTTAATGTGCACCCGAATCTGAGCACACGGGCCTACAATATTTCCGCCTCCATCGGAAACGCAGCCGCCGCAGCCAGGATTCGATCCCGCGACCTGCAGGTCAGCAGCCGAGTACCTTAGCCACTAGACCACCGCGGCGGGGCATACAATTAGAGGTGATTTGGTAACTCCTCGACGTCTAAACGGACTTCGTGGCTCATAAAACCGTACGGACACTTTTTGTGGAACAAGGCAGAAGGAACACATGAAACGGACACACATTTATTACTGTTTCGTGTTTTCTATGACTGCTCTATCGGGTGAAGTCAACTTGTCAACAAATGCTAATACCAACAAGCCCAGAAGCCCGACTTATAGCACAAAGCAAACGGTCTTGGCAAAGAGTGTACACATTTGCCAAGACCGTTTGCTCGGAATGCGCGTCAGAAAGTCAAACTGTGGTTGTACCAATTAAAGGTTGTTACAACGAATGGACATTGCATCAATCAGAGCTAAATTCAGTGTTAATGACTTTTCACCTCCATTTTTTGTACTCATAATAACCGTGCATCGCTTGTACGTTAGCAGTCTTATTTACTCTTTTACATCAATTTGATGCGCGCGTGTGCTTCATGCTCATGGAGCTATCGTCGCTTTCGCTCGCTTGCAATGCGCTCGTCTGCATACTCGCGTTTCTTTTGCTCGCCAGAAACTGAGCACAGCTTACCGACCGGGTCTTGTTAGTACACTTTTGCTGACAGATGTCCGAGGCTCTGACCAAACTATCAAGGGAACGGCAGAAACAATGAAACCGACGTATTGTGTATATTAACTTGCCTGTTTTCCAATTTGTGCACATTCTCCATGTTATAGTTGTTATTAATATATATATATATATATATATATATATATATATATATATATATATATATATATATATATATATATATATATATATATATATATATATATATAATACATCGCACGATGCAGCTTATACGCAGTTTGTCGCATACGACGCGTATACCACGCCGGTTTGCCTGTGACGTCAGAGGCTTAAGAACGCATCGTTGAGAAAGACAGTCTCCTCGCTTCACGGTCGCCTGCTTTCCGCTGGGCAACCGGACCATTCGCTGTGTTTTCTTTCTCATGGGTCTCACGAAACAGGTTAGAGAGATGTATGAGAAGAAAACTAGAGAGATCACAATGAATGGAGGGAGACCGAAACGCGTATTTTGGGGCGGCGGACAGAATAGATGTGCGTGCACGCGCGTGCGTATACGTGTGAGAAAATAAACCCCGCCCCCTCTGCGTCTCCTCCGTCGCGGGCGTAATCTCCTTCCTTTTGTTTTCGCCACGCAAGTCTGTATTCTGATTGCGCAATGAGTACCTGCGACTCGGAGAGGACTTTTCTAAGCAAGCTATCTTGTGTATCTGAGCTCTGGAATAAAGTGAGGGCAGAGAGTCGTTTTGTTAAAGGAGCACTAATACGATTTTGAGCCACAATATATATATATATATATATATATATATATATATATATATATATATATATATATATATATATATATATATATATATATATATATATATATATATATAAGAAGTGTATACCTATGGGCTCATTTTTCCGTGTTTTAACTAACACAATATTAATGAGATCTAACAGACAGTAATGCCAAGGAATGTACAGGGGAAGTTATTAGAACCAATGGAATGTAAATAAGAAGAAAGAAGAAAGAAAAGTGGATGAAAAAATAACCAGCCGCGAGCAGGACCGTTTATATATATATATATATATATATATGTATATATATATATATATATATATATATATATATATATATATATATATATATATATATATATATATATATATATATATGTATATATATATATATATATATATATATATATATATATATATATATATATATATATATATATATATATATATATATATATATATATATATATATATATATATGTTATGTTTCCATAATGCGCACTATCAACGCTCTCCCCATACCGAAGCCAGAAAAGACGTATAAAATATTTCACATTAAATTTAGAGTTTAAACTGCCCTGTTTTAATCACTACACGGCAAAACAGTTCACTGGTGTTGCAATACCTGTGCCCTCTATGTAACGTAAATCGCGAAAATCGGTGTCACAGTCTCCGGAAGACCATTCACTTGTCGTTGTTTACGTGAAAACTGTGCGACTGAGAGCAAACTTACAGCTGTTATCAGTATGCCACGAGTTAGGTCTTCCCGTGACGCCACATTTGTGATGACACGTCACTGCGAAGCCACCTCTTTGATACCAAAAACAAAATTGTTTTTTAAAGTAGGGTTAATAACAATGCATTCAGTGCGTTCCCAAGTACCCAGACACGCTCTTTAGGGTTCTCGACACCTGTGTTTTTATTTAAAGCAACGAAGAAACATTGTTTGAAAATTCGTGTCAGCGCTTCATTACGGCGAAAACCTTACATTCCTGCTCAAACGCGAGAAATACCATCAGTGTCAACGCGTGTGACGGGAAAAATTATCATCATGTGATGACGTCGCCCTATGACACCACCATCCCTGGTCGCGAAAATTATTGACGTCATTATGACAGCATTATGAAGTCCAACAACGCGGCATCACGTGACGGCGTCACCACACGACTCGTAAGCACTGCGAAACGACGTGAAGCGAAAAAGCTTCTAATGCCTCGAATCCCGGAGGCAACGCAATACCACGATTGGTGCGGAACGTTGTCTGGGGGAAGGGCTGGATTGATTGATATTGATTGATATGTGGGGTTTAACGTTCCAAAACCACGTTATGAGACGCCGTAGTGGAGGGCTCCGGAAATTTCGACCACCTGGGGTTCTCTAATGTGCACCCAAATCTGAGTACACGGGCCTACAACCTTTCCGCCTCCATCGTAAATGCAGCCGCTGCAGCCGGGATTCGATCTCGCGACCTGCGGGTCAGCAGCCGAGTACCTTAGCCACTAGGCCACCGCGGCGGGGCGGAAGGGCTGGAGGGACACCAGTTAGATTACTCAGTGTTCTAATGCCGACAGGAACCGTCTGCGCACCGAATATCAATCAAAGGCTTACTGAACTTTTTGCGTGGCACTGGCATAATGCTTTGGCTCTACATTTTCCTTATGAAGCTTATTTGTGTTTTTTGGCGAGTATACTTTGCTATGTGATGTCGCTTATATACTGATAGATACTCAGCGCTATTTCTTCTGATCAGGTGCTGATATTCATGCTCGTTTATAATAATAATAATAATAATAATAATAATAATAATAATAATAATAATAATAATAATAATAATAATAATAATAATAATAATAATAATAATAATAATAATAAATATTATTATTATACTATTGTATGTCAATACATTGATTGATATGATTGACTGATTGATTTGTGAGGTTTAACGTCCCGAAACCACCATATGATTATGAGAGACGCCGTAGTGGAGGGCTCCGGAAATCTCGAACAGCTGTGGTTCTTTAACGTGCACCCAAACCTGAGCACATGGGCGTACAACATTTCCGCTTCCATCGGAAATGCAGCTGCCGCAGCCGAGATGCGATCCCGCGACCTGCGGGTCAGCAGCAGAGTACCTTAGGCACTAGCCCACCGCGACGGGGCTACATGTCCATAAACAATTTTAATTTTATATGATTAAAAATATAGCATATGCATAAAAAAATCACACCATCTCCCGCTAAAGGCGACCATGAGGCCATGCAAAGCAGAAATGCAAAGCAGCTCGGGCCATGCGCACCGCGGCTCTTACACAACCACTTACGCTGGTCTGAATGCGCTAGCGCGTTCCAGGGCGTTCTGGCTAGGATACAACGCGTTGGTTGATCGCACGTCTGCATAATCTACCCGACGCCATCACGTGATTCCTGAGAGAGTGTAAGGGGGAGAGGCCACATAGTCTTACCCAGCCCCTTACGCAGGCTGGAACGCGCCAGCGCGTTCTGGCAGTGCTTGGGCCAGCTGTTGCGCATGCGCAGTAAAGGTAGTTACGCACGCCGAATTGAGCTTCGCCATGAGCTGCTTCGCGCCTAAAAAATGGGCACTATTGCAAGATGTATGTCCCCCTTGTGGTCTTTATAGATTTACACCACTATATCTGTCTCTCCAAGATGACCTTTCTAACATCATAAAAAAGGAGGGATAGCTGGAGTCTATATAAAGAACTGTCGCCTCATTCTTAGCCGTTCTCCAGTCTTCATAGAAACCAGATGACATTGTGCAAGAAGCTACTGCAGGTGTTTGAAAGGGTGGTAAATTAACCGTATACCTCAGAACTCAGAGTCACAGACCGTAGCGAACGTTAAGTGTAATTCATTGTGAAAGGAAAGGGGTAGTGGTATCAGATAGATTGCTTAGAACCTGCCATTGTCCATTTGCTCCCTGCTTCGTAGGTTACTTGAAGCAACGGCAGCCATTGAACGTCATTCCGCAGTACGGTTTTCTCAGTACATTTAAAGACTATAGGCCTCCAAGGACGTTACCAATCACTGCAAGCACCACTGCTGGAATGATCTACGGACATGCCACGCAGAGAGATTCATAATGACGGAAAACATGAGAGGTCAGCTCAAATGAATTTTCTTCCCTGCTACTCAGTGTTCTGAGGGGGTGAAAAAAAAAAGGAGAGTGAAGGTGTTCCTGTTGAGGATGAAGGTGACGGTGAAGCCAAACCTTGTGGTGGATGCAAGCTCAATGCTGTTGTGGGTGAGACCCACAAATGCGGCGAGTCGTCTTCGCTTCGCAACTTCCACTTTTTTTCCTTAGTTTCTTTTTGTTCTCTTCAGTTTGCCCTCGGACGATTTCTCCTTGTTGTTTCGCTACCTTCACTGCGTGTTGCCTTCCCACGGGCTGTCATTAAAAGTTACCTGTCGGGCGGCATTCAGCCGATGTACACACGTGACACCGTGGCCAAGTTTTCTGTCTCAACTGCCCGCTTGCAGACCTGTCAACAAGAATCATCAATCCCGGCACTTACAAACGTGTCACGTATTTCCTCCAACGCACGACAGCGGATTGCCGTGCTGCTTCCGCCTCGCATTTTTTTTTTCATTTCTTTTCTCGACCTACCTGCGTTATTGTTGTTTATTTTCTTCTTTACTTGTGTGTGTGTGTGTGTGTGTGTGTGTGTGTGTGTGTGTGTGTGTGTGTGTGTGTGTGTGTGTGTGTGCGTGCGTGTGTGTGTGTGTGTGTGTTTATGTGTGTGTGTTATAGCGCGATTCCCCGTGTTATAACAACCTTCTCTCGTGTGTTAATGTTTTGTTTGTTATCTTCCTCGTCTAAAGCCTCGCGACGGGGCGTACCAAACCGCAAGGTCGATTGATTCACTTCCTCGATCATCAGTTCCAGCGCACCACCACCAGCGGAGCATGTCAGTTGCAGCAAACGGGCGTACGACTCGCTGCGTTTCGTTTGTAAACGTACGATGAGTGTCCAGCTGGTCGTACATTACACACCGCATGACGTACACGTACTATTTTCAAGTACAAAATGTGCAAGGAAACTGAGTGGCCATTTATCGGCTACCTCAATGAACCATGAGAGGTTACTACAGGAAACGCAGTTATTGCGAAAACGCTATATATATATATATATATATATATATATATATATATATATATATATATATATATATATATATATATATATATATATATATATATATATATATATATATATATATATATATATATATATAGAGAGAGAGAGAGAGAGAGAGAGAGAGAAGAGTTACGCGTGTACATGTCCACACAAGCTATGAGTTTCCTGAGCGGCGACATGAAACTGGTGTGTAACTAACCTGGATATTTATTATTATGAACGATGGCTTTCCTGCAACACGTTCTACACCATCCGCACGAGACCACCTTGCGTACTCTTACGAAGAGCTTCATATAATTATTGAGTACCCGTGTGCTCATATTAAGCCCGTGTACTCAGATTTGGGTGCTCGTTAAAAAACCTCAGGTGGTCGAACTTTCCGGAGCCCTCCACTACAGCATCTCTCATAAAGATATCGTGGTTTTGGGAAGTTAAACACCACATATCAATCACTTAGTTAAACGCAACAACCTATAAAATAAATAAAAGTAGGAAAATAAAAAGAAAAACTTTGTGCGACTTGCGGACGCCGTAAGCGTCACTCGTGAAATTTCGTCTTACCGAACCAAGATGGCGTATACTTAAGAGCAGCATAGTCGTAAACAAGGCGTCAGCGTCTCGATCAACGCTGCTATTCGAGCTTTCTTCCTTCACTAACACTTTATATGCGAAATCTCATATAATGGTCCTTATCTTTAAGAAAGCGTACTTGCAAAACGATTAGCTATATTGGTTAAGGTAAGTTAGGCGCGTAAAAATAGCTTCTCAGTATAGTACCCACAGAGATCTGTGGCGCCACTACTCACGCGATATTCCTAAAGGATGCTGTGTTTTCACGGCAATGGCGCTGTGTGTGTCTGTGAGGATCGCGTTTGCGGGGGTTGAGATAGGGTCGGTTCGAAACATGTATGCAGCCACAGAACACAAAGCTGCCTTTAGAAGAAACATGTTGGATTTGTATTTTATCGCTCTTGTGCGAAACAATCGACCACATTCATACTATCAATCAGTTGATAGATAAACGCTCAGAATACGCCCAACAACTATACATAGCCTTCACATAATATGAGAAGGCACTTGATTCGGTAAAGATATCAGCAGTCAAGCAGACACTGCGAAATCAGGGTGTCAACGAGGCATATATGAACATCCTGGAAGAAATCGACAGCGAATCTACAGCCACCATAGTGCTCCACAAAGAAAGGGACAGAATACCGATAAAGAAGGGTGTAAGCCAAGGGGATACAATCTCCGCAATGATATTTATACGAGTCAATAGAGAGTACCTTAGTAACCTGCGCTTCGCCTTTGAAATTGCACTTTCGAGTAACTCAAGGGACGAATTGCAATTTTTTATTACCGAATCAGACAACGAAAGAAGAAAGTTCGGTCTTAAAATTAATCTGCAGAAAAACGAAAGTAATGTACAACCACCACGGAAGAGAATAGCACTTCAGGACGGATAGCAGTGCCCTTGAAGTTATGAAAGAATACGTCTGCTTAGAAGGTAGCAACCTCGTGCAGAGGCGAACCGTGGGACTGAAGTAACTAGAACAATAAGAACGGGGTGAAGCACATTCGGCAAGCATTCTCAAATCACGAATGGTAGAATGCCACAACCCCTCAAGAGGAAGGTATATACGAGCTGCATCTCCCCGGTACTTAACGGCGGAGCAGAAACCTGGAGGATTGGAAAGAGGGCCCAACTTAAGTTGAGGACGAGGCAGCGAGCAACAGAAAAAAAAATTATAGGTGTAACCCTAACGGACCAGCGAGTGGAGTGGATCAGGGAACGAACTGTTGTTAAGGGCATCATAGTCGAAATCAAGAAGAAGAAATGGTCACGGGTCGGGCACGTAGCGTGAAGCCAAGATAGCCGCTGGTCATTGAGGATCGCCGACTAAATTTCAAGAGAATTGGCAAGCGGGTTAGGGGGAGATGTTAAGTTTGGCGGGTAGATGAGATTAAGTCTGCAAGTGTAAATTGGCAGTGGCGAGCACAGGACCAAGTTGACTGGCGGAACATGGGAGAAGCATTTGTCCTGCAGTGGGCGTAGTGAGGCTGATGATGATGATGATGGTGGTGGGGATGATGATGATGATATATGGGAATAAAACTTAGTAGAGGCTTAGCTCGGCTATGCCAGGATATACGTAGCTTGAGCTACTGACAAACAAACGGGCAGTGAGTGACCTGACGCGAGTAAAGCGTCATCCCACTAGTGATGTGTCACTACAGGAGCTTGCAGGCCTTCTCCGGCACGCCAGCTGTGCGCCGTGTGACGTCACTACTTTTCGGGCACGCGCAACACGACTCTCAATAAGCCACGTGACTTCGCTCATCCTTAGCCAGTGCAGCGCTCGCCGCGATAATTTCATTGTTGAAAGTTCACACTTCTGTCCATTCAATACTTCATCTTTGTACACGTTTTTATCTGCACTATGCCGCATGCCACTTAACAAGACAGTTCACAGAGATCTCTTTCACCTGTATTACGTGCTCGAATGAAGTTTGCTCTGCTGAGGCCCGCATAATTTGGCTTTGAATAATGAAAGGACAGAGAGAAACTTCCTTAATAAAAGATTCGATCCTTTAAAAAGAGCTGATTCCTTTAGAGCTGATTCTAATTGTTTTAAGTTTTCCTTTTTCCGCAGACCGTGAATCTATGGATTGAGCTTGACGGATCTATGCACAGACTCGATGCTCAGCGATGTTTCTGAAAAAGAGTTACGTAATCATGTATTTGGCTAAATGTATTTTTTCCTGTGTTGAATATTTGTATCCACTCCTGCTAGGTCTCAATAATTGAAACAGCCACATTCGTAAATAAATAAATAAATAAATAAATAAAAGGCCGAGAATTTAGCCGGCGTGTGTGTATCGCTGACTTGCTACTCTGCGCGAGGAAGGGAATGCGTGAGTGAAACAGACAAAGAGAGAGAGAGAGAGAGAGAGAGAGCAAAAACTTATCGAAAGTTAAAAACGGAAAGAACTATATATACCGACACTTTTTTTTTCTTTTTGCATTTTGGGTGGGCACATCTGCTGACAGGATGACTTATGAGAGGAGCCGATGACAAACTGACTACTGACCTCGTCGATCATGCCTCTGACCATCAATGTTATCGACAATACTGACCAGCCAAGCAACGATAAATTAGAGTCCCCCTCCAAGGCGAGGAAATTGGCAATTCGTCCACGACGGGCGCACTTCTCGTATGCATCAACTTCCTGATTACACAATAGACAAACTCGATCGCCGACCCTTCCTAAAAGCCACGACAAATGACTCGAACTATGACAAGCAGTGCATCGTTAGCGACAGAACTAAACGATCCTCATAGTCTACAGCATTCATGGCTATAGTAAGTGATACGCCAGACAATTTTTCGGCGCTAAGCAACAAAAATACCGAAACTATGGTGTTAAGCACGACGTCTAGTTGAAAGATTATCCACTCCTTATCTCATGAAAATAACTGAATAGAACAGGAAGTTAGAAGAAGCAATAAGACTGTCAGCCTCCTGATGAGGTCAATCGGCGGACCATCCATCCCTGAAATTTGTTGGTGCCGGCAGCCAGCCCGAGTCGAGGACCAATTTTTCGACAATAGCAGCCACGAGGCGCTCTAACTTAGTGCCATTTCGTGTATGTATTCCAACTTCGTGTAAGACGTATTTCTTCCTAACTTCATGATGCTAATAGGAGTCAACATTTTTCGTTTCAAGCACCCCCTTCCACCTTGTGGACATCACGGAAGCTGGTTTGCTTTAAACACAGCAATAACGTTCTGACACGGCAGGTTGCGGGATCAAACCGCGGCTGCGGCGGCTGCATTTTCGATGGAGGCGAAAATGCTGTAGGCCCGTGTGCTCACATCTGGGTGCACGTTGAAGAGCCCCAGGTGGTCGAAATTTTCGGAGCCCTCCACTGCGGCGTCTCTCATAATCAAATGGTGGTTTTTGGACGTTAAACCCCACATAAATATAAAAAACAACGTCCCGACAGTCTCGCCATATTGAAGCCCGAGGAGCGGTTTCCCACAAGGCATTGGCGGCAGAAACAAATCTGAGAACAAGCCACAACATAAACAATATTGTTATTGTTACGTTAGATGCAAGAAAGAAGCGCACCATTCCAAGGTACACGCGTTAACACGGTACCTTCGGTCGACCACCGAAACGCAGCATGCGGCAACCATCGTCGAGTCGAATAGCACCAGATATTCGACAGACACTTCAGCCGGCGCCGGCATCAGCTTCTCAGTTTCGTTCGCCGCGCTTGCCTTAGTATGGTTGACTGGCTCCGATCGGCGATAACGGTGCGATAGCGCTATAGCATCGACTATCTGCGTAGCGACCAATCGCAGCGGAGCTTCGTGACACCCGAGCGTGCTTCAGTTATACTTAATCGCCGATGCAATAAAGTAAAGCCAGTGATAAGGAGGAGTAAAGGCAGTAAAGGCGGCTCAGTTCTTTGCATTGCTGTTTGGTTTTCCGGTGCTTTCCGTTCTCGCCTTGTGTCTCGTCACCGAGACATCAGAGGATTTGTACTCGGGACCTTTTGAACAACAGGGAACGGCACGAGGCAGAGAAGAAGGCTCCACAGTTTCGTGAGACGAGTGAAGGTGAAGACATGGTGCTGCGCGCGCAGTTTCGCGCCCCTGTGACTATTACGAGCGCGTTCGCGCGCTTTACTTTTCTCGCGTTGGCAGCAGCCCTGCTACTCGTGATTATGATCATGACGGTGCAATTCCTCACGGAGCCCAATCAAGTGTCGTCATTGTGTCCCTGCCATGAAGATGCCTTTGCCCAGCAGGTATGTGCAGCTTTCATGGTGGTCTAGTGGTTATGGTATAGACTGCTGACCCAAAGATCGCGGTATTGAATCCCGGCCGCGGCGGTCGCATTGTCCAAGGAGGCGCAAATGCTGGAGGCCCGCATACTTAGATTTATGTGGATGTAAGAAAACCTCCAGGAGATCGAAATTGCTGAGCCCTCCACTACAACGCCCCCATCGCTACATAGTAGTTTTGGGATGTCAAATGTCAGTAATTATTAATGACGTGCAGCTTTTGTCACTGTTTAGTCTCTGATGTTCAGTCTCTTTGCGCGTAATTGGTGCTACAGAGTACGGGAATGTACCACAGTACAAAATACAGCGACAATTATCGAGAGCTAGTGAGCTAGTTAGTACCTACGACCGCGACTGCAGGCTGAAATGCTGGAAGACACGTTCGGCACCCAGGGTATGCGGTGTGGATTGATGGATCGGTGTGGATCGATGTCTGTGTGGACAAGGGTTGGTGTGGATTGATGTCTATTTGTCGTTCTGGAGCTTGGATCGCATAAGAATTGTTGAAATTTTACCTCCCCAAACCACCAAATAAAGATAAGGTATGCAATAGTAGACGTCTCCAGAAATCCTAATCATCTGGTGTTCTTTAACGTGCCCCTTAATCTAAGTACGCGTGTCTCTAGCACATGGCCTGCATCGAATCGCGGCCGCTGCGACAGGGATTCCATCCCTAGACATTCGGGTCTGCAGCGGAGCACTGAGCTGGGAACAGCAGTTCATGTGCACCAACGGACGCCTTTCGGCGTGAGTTTGACTGATAAAGATGAAAAAAAAAAGTTTACGGAGCGCGTGCTACAGAAAGCAAAAAAAAAAAAAAGGATGACGAAACGTAGCCAGATGAGTCAAGGGAAGATAATTTTTGACGCAAGATGAGTCAGCTAGTTTTCTTCGTCTTACAAGAAGATGCTCTGTATAGGCAGATATGCGACTGAATCACGGTTCATGCCGTGCCGAGCCGATTAGATAACTACGTTACGCTGTTTATCAAGACCGTGTCACCATCTTCAAAAACTCCTTCAGCGGCTGTGTGTACGATTGTGCACAGCAACTTGGCATAACGCGTTGCCTGATTTTTTTTCTTTTTTTTTTTCAAAAGGCTTGAAACACAGTGTGCGTGTACCTGCTTCCATAGTGGACAACTAGCAGTCATTAAACTTCATTGTGCAACCACTCGCACTAGAAGATCACTTCGCTGAAGACACTACCATGTTCGACGATCGTTCGACGTGCTGCGTTCCGGGACCAACGTCAAGAATATTCTTTTCATTAGCTCGAAACAAATACAACCAATAGAGAGAGAGAGAGAGAGAGAGAGAGAGAGAGAATAAAATGAAGGAAAGGCAGAGAGGTTAACCAGAAATGGGAGCATCTGGTTTGCTACCCTGCATTAAGAGAAAAGGGAATGGCCCGGAAAGAAAGATGAGACAGAAAGTGAAGAGCGAAACATACACGCAAAAAAGAAAAGGAGATCAAAAGCTCACTACCACGCAAGTAGTGTAATAAGGCCTTCGTTGATTTTCTGTGCGAAGACAGATAATGTCGGCTTTCGAGCACTGAGTATTCTGACAAGAGTCGATCGTCAAGGCGGGCTGCCTTTGTACGCTAAAACGACGGCAGTAACAGAGAACGTGCTCTATCGTTTCATCGCTGCAACAATGATCGGAAGCAGCACATACAACCAAAAAAACAAAAACAAATTGTGCATACCTTTTGGGCATCATATTTTATTTCTTTTAAGCAATTGATTGAAGCTGTACGATTGAAGAATCATTAGATATTTCATTACACTCATTCCCTTTTTTTTTCTTGGAATGTATTATTGAATACCTCGGATTCATACTATGCGAATTTGACGCATTTGTAGAGAGTTAACCATAATTCGCGCCTGAAGGAGATAATATACTGGAATTATGTGCAACATGAACTGATAAGAAGTGCGCAATAGAGCTTCTTACTAAACGTACACACGTGGTGAAAATTGCTGCAGACACAAAAGGGCGTTATCAGACAAGTGAATGAGTGAACAACTTTATTCAGTTCCTGAAGGTTACCGGGGCTGGGTTCCCGCCTAGGAGTCGGCCGAGAGACAATCTCTCTCTGCAGCTTCCTTAGCCTGCTGGATCACCCAGAATTGGTTATTTAATCCTAAGCTGAGTCTATAGCGTGGTCCGCCGACGTTCCCGAATGTCCTCATTGGAGCCCGCATCTGTGACTTTACCAATTAGTGCTGGACATTTCCGCAGAATGTACGCTAGCGTGACCCTATTACGGCAATACTTGCACGAGTTGGTGATATGACTAATAATGATATCTGGGGTTTTACACGCCAGACCAACGATATCGTTATGAGGCACGATTCAGTGGAGGGCTCCTCAAGTTTCAACCATCCGGAGTTCTTCGACGTGCCCAGAAATCGCACAGCACACGGGCCTCACGCATTTCTCGTCCATCGAATTGCGAGCAGCGCTGCAGGTACGATACTTCAGCTGACTGTGCCATTCAAAAAGACTTCTCCGTATCTTATATGCGGATTCGATAAACCATCAATAATGGTCTACAAAACGATCGAAACCTGGACGCCAATTTCGAGTTTTGTTCAAAGGTTATGTATCAACACACGGTTACCGCGCACAAGATGCCTCAAAAAGAAAAATCTTTGAAATCAGCCAAGCCGGTGTAGCTCATGAACATGATTATCGTTTTTTTTTAATATCAAACAAAGAGAGCCCCACACGAGCCGCTAGTGAGAGTACGATGAGCCAGGTGTTTGAAATCCCGTCTTAAAGGTATGCGCGCTCTTTAGCGCATGTCGTCTTCTTAGGCCATACGTATCTAGAAAGAAATCATGCACAGAAACATCGTAACTATAGAAGAAAGAGACTCTCGAAACAGTGCATTGAGTACATTCTTTGGTACTGCTCTTTGCTCTATACTCTTGTTCCTAATTTTAAATGTGAAGCATTTTTTTGGTGCTTTGCGAGCCTTTTCAGCTTCTATCTATCCGCCTACGTCTGGTGCTCTCATAAACACCCCCTTAACTTGGGGTACACCAAATAGCGCGGGAGAGTAAGATGGTATAACTAATAGGAACTAATACGACGAACTGATCATGACATTCATGTCACAATCTCATCACGTACGTCATCAAATTCTTTAAAAAAACACAACCGGGGCGCGGGTATGTGCCACTGTTGATAGACATTTTATATCTACCTAAAAACGGCCAGAACACATATGGTAATTTCATAGCATGAGCGTTAAGAAAAAGCTGGCGAGGGCAGGGTTAATCGGACGAATGCAATAAGTAAACGTCATTGTCCCAAAAGGACTCGAACCCTAGCATTCTGCTTGACAATCAGATATTCTACCATAGAGCCAAGCCAAGTCTCGGAACTACATTTCAAATAGACCTTAATGTTCGTGAAACGTCCATTCTGGTTGCAGTTTTGGCTATCAAATTTTAACGCGACAGCGTTAAAGAGTTCGTTTTACAGAAATTCCGGCGTCGGTTTCGACATCGGCGTCGTTGGATCAGAGCGAAAAAATCAGCCATTTTCGCGCGACAAAAAAAAAAATCGACAAAGATGCAAATAAAATAATGAGAAATTCCGGGTCTGTGTGGAGTTTGAATCTACAGGTCGTTTGCGTGGCAAGCTGTTGTTCTTCCACACAGCCACACCTGCTTTTCTTTATTTCTGTTTAAACTTCGCACACGGGAGGACAAGGTAAACATATTACAATACACATCCAACATTGCAGAACAATTACCACGACCGTAGAGCACTACTAAACCCATCACGCTTTAAAACGCCTATAGGGCTTCAATTCCCTTTCTAACTATGAAGGAACACATTCATTCTTTTTTATTACCTCTATAAACGTTGATATGTTTTTTTTAAATACTGCCTTGCGGGTATCCCGTCAGTTTACACAGCCACACCTCTGCTTGTCAAAACAGTGAAAATACCTTTCTTTGCTTAGACATGCAGTAAAGTCACTTTCATGCTGCAGCTAGCACACGCGTCTTGTATACGTTCTTCACAATACAGCATGAAATAATGCCGTAATAATGCGCGGCGTAAGCGTACATTGCCATCAGGCGTGAGAAGTTGGGATTATAATAATTACTTCATCGTTGAAAGCCAGTCATCCGCTACAAAAAGCACACACGCCACTGCACCCGTAGTGGGGCATGGCAATTTCGAAAATATTTCATACACTAACGGTTTGAAGTACCCACTACGAACAGAATATTGCTATTGCGTTCAACTCTTAAACGCAAAGCTTAAGGGTCCCCCATTTTTTTCAATATTACATATCTATTTCTGTTATACGGCCGTCATGTCGGGTTAACTTCAATTATAGTTATGCGCCACTCGCTAAGGTTGGTTTGTGTAGCAGTGTTTAGGGCCACAATCCTTGTGATCCCCAGCGCAAGCACCAGCGCTTGATATCAGCTTACCGCTTCTGATGTTGCTAATATAAATGTGTCTGTTTGGATCGTTACGCAACTGGAAACAACTGCTAATACAAAACGTATGTGGCTGTTTAATGTATGTGTCTGTGTGGATTTTAAAATATATTGAGCGCCCACTTCATAACATCTTGTTCAATAAAAAAATTTAAACACATTCAACTTGCATCCGCATGCTTCGAATAACATCGATTCACAAGGTGCGTGGGATCTGCCGCATTTTTTACTCATTGTTGCATATTTTTAAGGAAATGTTGACAATGTGATCAATGCAACAATGATTGAGTGACGAAATGTCTCAAGCTGCAGCCTGCATTTATTTATTTATTTATTTATTTATTTATTTATTTATTTATTTATTTGTCATAGTACCCACAGTGCCCAAGGGCTGTACAATGGAGGGTTGGGATAGAGAATGCAATATTTCAATACAGAACACATGTTCTCGCTAGTGTTGGAAAGGTATTTTTTTCTGTCCAAATTTTTCCTATAACCTGACGAACTTGCTGTCCGGCCAAAGCTCATTTACGGCTTTAGATGATGCGCTCTTCTCTCGTGTTCTCCGCAGGTTGGCATCGAACAGGCCACGACGAATGGCATCGTGTCGCGTTCTATGAGAATTCGAAGCGTATGCCAGCGCTATGCGTCCTGCGAGGAGCTACACAGGCCAACCGATGGCTTGGGCATCAACCTACCGACGCTGGGGAACAGGAGCACGTACTGCGTTCCAGAGCAGTGCCCCATCTTCATCGACAGAGCACGATCATTCGCCTTCTGCTTCATATCAAAGGTGCGTAGTACTGCGGCTTGTATAGGACCACGGCTGTGGCTACATGGTAGAACGTCCGTTTCCCATGCGGTAGTTGCTGGGTTAGATTCCCAGTGCCGACTAGAAACCCACCACTTTTTGTTAATAGACAAAAGGGGTACGTCGACCTGACACTAGAATGTTTTCGGGTGCTCATGTTGAAAGGTGGTCCTTTAAGGTTCTGTGAAGGCCCTTGGGCGCACCTCGACCAACCGCAGCCTTGACGTAACTGTCGAGCATACGCCTCTGCTATGGGAGGCAGAGAATTGCTGCCGCCGGGTGCCTACCGGTAACTGGCCACAGGCGCACTTCTGGCCTGGTGCTCGGCAGAGCGAAGTACATGGTCGCCTGGTATGCCCCCCACCTTGTGAGAAATACGTAAAACCACCAGACCTAAAATTATAGCCAACCTTTTTTCTCTTAAATGTTTTCGAATGTAGCTGTAGCTGTGGCGAGTCTAAAGTATTGATGGTGGTTCAGTGCTCGGTAGCTTGTGAACAGGTAGGTGTTCATAAGCGAAGACACGTGGTGTCCTAGTGTGCTTTTCAAAAGAGAGCTTCTTCGGTTTTTGATCACTGTGCCTGGTAGTGCTGCTATTGATGTCCAACCAAACACGTCACACTCAAAGAAACAGTTCAGCAGACTGAACGCGATTGTGTGTAGCTTTCGAAATGTAATTTTCGGTGGACATTTCAGAACATGCACCTCCGGTTTATCAGGTTAATTTATTGTGTCTCCCTTTTGTCTTCAAACATAATTCAGTTTTCACTTCTGATTTGCAATTTTCTTCCAGTTCAGACTCTAATTGAGGTAACAGCCTGACTAAACATGTCCTTTGAAGAAGCTTCATTAGACATCATCTTCTACATTGTTGGCGTCAGATAAGTTCACTTACGTCACAAAAATTGAATGGATGAGGCCCCGTGAAGAGATACGGCGTCGTGCGCGACGCATCTTAGCGTTGGGTGATACACGAAGATACAAAGAAGCTTACTTGAGTGTAGATGGCAACAAAGCGTGTTGTATCTGCAGGATATGTTTTACAGCGAAAGCTGTTATGAGATCACAACACAGTTCACGTGCCTGCTGTAGTTGTCCGCCGTCGCCGCCTGTGTCTGTAACCAATATCGCACGAAATAAGAAATAAAAAAACTGGTAAACAAAAAACACCAAGGACACAATGAGATTCAAACGCGGGTCCCCTGCGTACCAGCCTAGTATTCCACCAATAAGCCGAGCTGGTGCTTGAAACTCCTTTGCAAACTGGCCTTAGCAGGCTTGATGTCGGGAAAGGAGTCGTGTTAATATGAGTAATAAAGCGTTTCAGTACAGCAAAGGAACAATCAGTTGTCACATAATGCGAACTGCGCAAAGAGTGGGTCGTCGAATGCTCTAACCGTTAGTTTACAAAAGCTTGATCTTGTATATATATTAACTGTGTCACATATCCACTATGGGAGATTGTGGGGGATTACAAAAGCTTGTGCCATAATTTTTCATCGTCATCAAACACAGCACAAAAATTGCACAAACTTCATTGCAAGTCTGCAGCAGGTACCACGCTTCTCCGAAGAAGGACGACGGATGGCATAGTGAACGCCTACTTACTATACAGTGACTAATGGTGTAGTGGGTACCATGTGAATGTGCATGATAGTTACCTAAAGATCATTTAAAAAAGGATCTGAAAGGCCGCTCTTCCAGCCTTCGCTGTGACAGGCCTTGAGTTTTTTTTTTCATTAGGTTCAAGCAGATATTAAGTAAATTCTGCAACTGCCGCAGCAGATTCCTTATGACCTCAAGAGATGAGGCTAATTCGCTCTTACGCATATCGTGCAGGTGGCTTCTACTAGCATGAAGACTCTGTTCCGCGACCTGCTAAGCATAAAGGCCAACACTTCCAATGACAGCATGACAACCTGGGACAAGCTACACCGAGCCTTCCACCGTCAGACTTACCGGGTTGGTCCACGCACTCTGTTCATGCAGAACGGTGGGAGAAGCTACTTCAAGGCCCTCTTCGTACGGCACCCGTTTGACAGGCTCGTCTCGGCGTACATCGACAAGGCACTCAGGCACGTCTCCCTGAAAATGGCAATTAATACTCATGTATATTGTGGCTGTGGCATTCCTGTGACTGGGATATCACAGCGGTCACTCGAAAAGCCAAGTTTAATGTTGTTGATTCAGTTTGGAAAGTTTGCGCTTTGGCATAACCGATCAGGCATACAAATTGAGGCATGTGTGACAAGGAGAAGTGATAATGGGGCCCGGGCTCGGCTAGCGCTAGGACAGAGCTGGCAAATGCAGAGCTAGTACGACATTATCTATATCTTTTTTTTTTTCTTTTTAAGCAATAGTGCAGTTACCGTCCATAGGATACTATATGTTTTCTCGGCTTATCTCCCGGAGTGGGTATCTGCCATCAATTCCAAGCTACAGACAAACAAACAAAGAGCTGGGCAAAGATTCGGGCGTTGTCTCTGTTACGCTCATTACAATGGCGCAGTTGACAGGATGCATCAGTATATAGGACTTGGATGGTCAGGCTCATAAGCGAAGAATTGTATCCAAGTGGTATCGTAGGATAAATATCCCTAGCTTGAATATAGTATCATCGGATCTGGTGTACGTGTGAGCAGATTGTAGGCAGGTATCCTCAAATATTGCGTGAAGAGCTTCTGGCCAA
The DNA here is from genome assembly GCF_043290135.1 of Rhipicephalus microplus. Taxonomy (NCBI): domain Eukaryota; kingdom Metazoa; phylum Arthropoda; class Arachnida; order Ixodida; family Ixodidae; genus Rhipicephalus; species Rhipicephalus microplus. Next base: position 715,290 of record NW_027464640.1, on the reverse strand, counting down.
ATGTATGTTACCTATGATGTGAATGGAGCCCCTCGACCAGCAAATGAATTTTTTTGACAGCGCCATTCTTTGATGCTGTAAAATAAACTGAGAATCACTGTTGTGGGTTATGGGAATAGCTTGTCGTAGTTTACGGGAACAAACAGCTCTAAAGACGAGCCGGTCAAAGCTTGACTTGTGTTTTAGGGCCTTGTCCGTCGTGCTCCCGTCGTCCCGTTCTTAGCGATGTTTGTGCTCTGTCTGGGAATCACTCAGCTTTTTTTAGAAGCAATCCCGCAGTCGATTTCAGTGGGCGAACTGCCGACATAATGCTAGCTTGAACCCCCTCCCCCCCAACAGAAACGCACACGAACACGCACGCACACAAACGCATACGCACACTTACACAAACACACACACACACACACACAAACACACACACACACATACACTGACCACAAACTGAAAATAGGGCAATATGCCCCTGATGCATTTCGACCTGTTGCTTCCTGGGAACCCAATCCGTTTATTGCTTGCACTCACACGCCAAACTGACTAAGTTTCACTTCTGTTATTTTTTTGGACAAGTTCGCTCTTTTTCAGTAATTACTTTTGTTCATTTTCCGTCTTCATTTGTGTCAGATTGGCTTGAGCCATCATACGTTCTGGAGGTGCGGGCCATGCCCATTTGCGTTTCAGTTATTTTCATATATAGGGGCCAAAACACACGCACACGCACGCACACAGAGAGAGAGAGAGAGAGAGAGAGAGAGAGAGAGAGACAACATTCACGCTGATGTTTGTAAGTATAAGACACATAAAGATGCATATTTCGCAAGTCAATTCAGCAAAGTTTACGACACAACAATGGCAACGAGCCGTCACGTTGAAAAACCGCGCCATACTCGAACGAACTGTCAGATGTGGATATGCATGACCTTTTCTTGCAGGCCCCGTTCAGAGGTGAAATGGTTCTACGAAGTGTACTGGGAGAAGATACCGGGAGTCAAAGCCGAGAACCGCACGCCGACTTTCTCAGAGTTCGTCGACTTCATACTCGGCACGCCTGTTCGTAAATGGGACGAACATTGGTCGCCGTACTACTCGCGCTGCCAGCCCTGCCTGCTGGACTACGACTTCGTCGGCAAACTGGAGACGGCCGACAGGGACTTCGCGCTACTGTTCTCCGAGATCGGCATCGACGGAACACGCTTCGGCCGCGTCCACGTGAGCCGCAGAAGCAGCACTGGTTGTTCATTAGGAGCCAACTGCACTGGCCACAATGACGGGTCTACGGCGGACTACTTCGCGACTCTCTCGCACGACCAAATCGTGAGACTTTACTCGCGATATTTCTACGACTTCGAGCTTTTCGGCTACGACTTCAGGAGCTACCTCACGTGTGGAGGAGCTCATCGCAAGTAACACTGAGGGAAATAGCTTGCAATGTTAAAATGACAGACTAAAAAATTACTCAGTGTCCAACTTCAAGTAAGATCCCAGAGACAATGTTCACAGGTTATCGGAAAGTGAAGAGGGCTCATGTGTGACAGCGCGCAGTCAGCGGCGTGTTCATGTGTTCCGTATTGTACAGGCATTTCAGTGAAGAAGGTACAGAACAAAATAATGACATGGAAGCCAACGGAGAGCTACGCAAAGCGAGCCGTAGGAAACAGTCAGAGTAAGAAAAATATCTGTTAGAAGTGACAGTGGGGTTAATTGACACGTGGCACTGACTAGATACATACTTAATTCGTGCAAGAAAGAAAGAAGGACAAGCCGAAGGGAACATCCCTGCATCCTGTTTTTTACCTTCGCTTTGTCCTTAGTTCTTTTATGATATAATAAAACGTGTCTCAAGTAGACAAAGATCATCGTTGAAATAAGTAAGCCGCGCAAAGACAGACAAATGAGAAGAGACTTCTTTTGAAGTCGGTGATTTCACGCCTTACTTTTTTAACGATGAAACTTACCCAGTAGCTCAACTTTCGGTATACCTGTTGCAAAATTGTTACAGCATAGAGACGTGACCATTAGTATAAGCGTATGCGCGCCACTGATTCGCCTCGTGGTGGTAGAAGGAACTACAACAACGATCTCTAAACTTTACGCTTTTGTGACGTCTGGCACCCCTGAATCATGATCTCGAGTTTGAATTAGTTTGCTGCCAAGCAGACTTGGGATGGAGAGAGAGAATTCTTAACAGTGAGAGTCCTTGAAACTTCTGAATTGCGTAGTTAAGGAAGTGAGTGAGAGTTAATTGAATGTGCTGTTTCTCAGGTTGAAGGAAAAACAACTGATCAACCTTCAAACACTCAAGGAAATTCAGTAATTTAATTTTTTTTTTTGTGATAAACATGGCCAAGATGCTTAATGCACGATTTGTTTTTCAATTGTGTTCTCGTCGATAACAAAACTTGGTTATCTGGCATTTAAAAGCACTTTCATCTAGCTTTTGTACCTTATATTATTATGGAACTGTCACGATAACGGAAGTGCAAACAATATACGAATAATGCTAAGCCTAAGACAGCACTTGAACGATCGGTGCCTCAACTAAATACTCATCCAAACATTTGCTTTTGCTGAAACAGTGAGAATGGCATTGAAACTCAGTCAAGTAAGACTCAGCTCAATTAAGTGAGTGTAATGTAAGACATGGTGGTTGAATAAAGAACTGAACCGATCATTTGTGTCCAGAATCACACGAACATTTTTTTTACCAGAAAGTTTTTGTTTATTGTGACAGCATTCATGCTATTGACAAGAAATCGGTGAGTGGCCTTGGGCGAACTTAAAAAGAATGAGGATGGATGGATGCCGGAATTTATTGAAAAATCATGAAGCATGCGTTCCAGCGCGATAGCAAACTTTTACCTTTGTACGAATGTGCTGATGGGTGAAAAAAACCTGCATCAAATATAATTGCTGTTTGGAAGCTATTATTAGCAGTTAAACGAAAAATCAAACATGGAAGTGCGATGCTGTATTGTTGGTGTTTGATGATCATGCTCACACGACGATGCAGAAAGATAAAAAAAAAGTAATGATGATGATGATGGTGGTGGTGACGACGGTGTTGGTGGTGATGACTTTAAATCATGCACTCGATGGTAAAGATAAGGCAAAAGTAAGTCAAACGTTCATATAAATAATTAAAACAATGCCTACGAAGTGTAATCATCGCAACAAGTTGGGGTAGGCACGTACTATCTAAGCTCTACTAGTTCAACAAAATTCCGAACATCGCCTCATTCCGCACATTAGGCACCTATTGTCTTCCGCGAATATCTCCACAAACCTTGTGGAAACATTGAAAATGCTCGAAGCTCCATAGCACGCAGCAGAATAAAATGCCGTCCATTCGGGCATAACACAAAGCGACAAAAACAACGAATAAGGGCTTCGAAGAAACAAACGCAGTTTACTCTCATCCTCATGTCATCTTTAGCAGCGTGCTTAAACACGCTTTTTAGAAAGCCGATCACTATTCTAACGCAGACAACCCCTCTTCTCCAAACGTTGGCTTCAGACGCATTCACTGTCCAAGAATTTCTATTACTTCAAACCTCCATGTCCTCCATCAACTTCCGTACTGTGAGAAATCAAAGCCTTCGTTAGAAGGCCTGTGATAGTTAGGCAGACAAAATGCGATCAGTCAATGTCTGTAAAGTTACTAGGTTCAACGCGAAACCACCAATGTCAAACAGAGTGATCTATTGACAGTTGCCCCCCCCCCCCCCAAAAAAAAAGGAATGCCCTATAGGCAGAACCAGCTAGCGTTTCGACAATGCAAACATCTTGATCGAGCAAAGACCAGCCGTTTTGTTGAAGCACTAGCTTCATGCTGGACCCCGCCTCATGTTCAGTTCAATTTTACATCTTCCTACAAACGCTATGTCTCAATTAATGATAGAAAGTTTATATAGGTAGACAGACCACCAAACCATAGCAGGAGCCCAAACTAACAGAAAGGCCATATTGACAAAGAGTGACAACAGGACACCACCAAATCTTGCACTAAGTCTCACCGGGATGACGTGGAGCGATTGGCGTAAGTAATGTTGCGTACAAATTTTTTCTCAGCTGAGCGGCCAGTGACTTCCGCGAAACTTCTCTTTAACGTGGACTAGGTTTGTATATCACCCTCATGAGTACGGAACCAAACGTTTGCAACGTCGTCAAATTGTAACGTATTTGCCTCTCGTCATCCCATCTCACAAAAGTGTAGTAACAAATTCGTAGGACAATATGCAGATATGGCAGCCGGCCAGTCAGCCAGTCAATAAATCAATCAATCAATCAGTCGGACGGTCAATTGTCCAGCCGGTCAATCAATAAATAAATAATTACGTCAGCCTAATGCCTAGTTCACACTGAAACATCCGCTTTCTACAGCGACCGAAATTCCCCTGCCGCCGAAACGCAGCGTCGTTCTCACTGGACGCGCCCCGCGCCGCCGAATTTGCCATCTACTACGGGGCGAACGCGGGATGGATGCGCTGTCACCCGGTCGTTGTCGCGGCTCACAAACGCCACTACGCTATCCGGTGGTGTATACTTCGATGATTCTCGTACGCAGGAAGCAATAAAAGACAGTACTGCTTACTTTTAGATGCGGAGCATCTTATACTCGCGCCTTGTAGTGCGCCGTCCGCGCCGTCCGCACCGCTTCTCGAACATTCGACAGCTGACGCGCGCGCATGCGCCGTCGCGCCGTCGCCCACTCTTCCACCATCTGTGCATCCCTTCCTCCTCTACACACCGCGCGCGCTTCACTCCTCCACCATCTGTGCACCCTTCCTCCTCTACACACCGCGTTCGACATCTACAATTCTCCTGATTCTCCAGTGGACGCGCATGTGGCGTCGCGCTTCGAGAACATTCAACAGCTGACAGTGCATGCGCCGTCGTGCTGTATATATACTCAAGGTCGGCGCTCGCTCGCTCAGTTGCCGCTCGTAGGTTGGTTTGTACGGCGCGTCGACGTCCAAGGTCGCGGTGAAATGAATTCCAACGAATCCACAAACACAATGATCTACGTCCCTTCGACCAGCGCCGCCCTTTCGCATACGTGTGTACGTGTTCACTCATTTAACACCCCCTCCTACAACCACGTCAACCAATTTAGCCATCGACCCAAGTAAGTCGCAATTTAACACCCCATTTCACAACCACGTTAACCAATTTAGCCATCGACCCAAGTAAGTCGCACTTTAACACCCCGTTAACCAATTATATGGTCCGCATCCTCCTCAGTGTTCCCCCGAGGGAAGCTGCGGGCAATTTTTTTTCTGTCAAGTGGCTGTCTTGTATTGCACGAAGAGCAGAAAAACCCCCGACGCCAGAGGCGTTGGTGGGTTCGTTTTGCTCTGCAAGACCACAACAAGCTCTGTCGCGCCAACAGCAAGCTCGGTCACCTCTTTCACGAAATACGGAAGCGAAGTAGGCACACAGTAGTTTAAACTCCCATCGGTTTCAACATTCAGTTACGTGCACTGCGGCATAACAAGTGAGTAAGGCTTGGCCGTCATTTTTCAAAATTCCTTGACTAGCGCTCCTAATGGTCCGCGGTGACCGATTCAGCGGCAGACACCGCAAAAATCGGTCCGAGAGCAATCGGCGCGGAGAGGGCCCTTTCGGCGGATCTCGCCGCCGCCGAACCGGATTCGGAGCACTTTCGGCGGCCGGAATGCTCAGTGTGAACGCGGCCTAAGGCTCTGCTTAAGACAGTAACGGGGCTCCCCGATCTGGTGGACGATGTCGGTGATAATGAGGGTAATGGAAGGTTTCGTCAACTAGAGTGCCCTATTGTCAACGATGACTGTCGGCAGTGCCATTTACAGTAACAGATGATGTGGTACGCAATGTCCAGCTTCGAAAAATCTAGGTAGAACTTGGCAGAGAAGCCGCCGAATTCGAGGTGAATTATTCAGGGGACAGAAGCTCGGACAAATGCGGCTAAAGAGGGCTATCATCTCGTGGTTTATGACAGCAATGTCATGGGAATTGCACCATTCATAAACTACCCACCAACATTGTCTGCGAACAGCCATTTACATCATTATACGTTGTTAGTCAATGAGGCAGCTCAAGAAAAACTGATTCACAGCTGCAATATAGTAGTGGTCGCACGACCATTTGTGACTATAGCGATCAAAAAGAGACTCAACACGACTCAACGCGACTCAACGTGACTCAACGCGACTTATGTTTCCCCTGCGTGTGACCCGACCCCACGTCACACGCAATTTTCGTCAGCTCGTACTGCTATCGACTGGTTAAATAGGCTGACGTCCTATTGCAGGGCAGGCTCAAGTTTGCGCAGCGCCGTTCACTGCCCTAGCGGAAAGAGGGCAAAGCTCCGGTCGCTCCGATGGGCCGTGCTTGCTCGGTTTTCCCATAGCGAGCACGGAAAGCGTGTTCCTTGGAGCGCTTATCGCGCATTTCGTACGCTATATGGGCAGCGCTCCTTCGTCATTCTGGAAAGCAGGCACGCACTACTGCTGCATTGTGAGCTCCTACAAAAGTTTAAACTGTCCGTCAAGTTCTACCATTTCCAACGCAAGCAGTGTGAGGAGCAAAGGCGTCAAGAGTGGATTATGGCAGTTCGCCGATACCCCGTGGTCTCATTACTTTGAAAATTTTTGTTGTGCACAGTACTGCAAACTAATTGATTGATATGTGGGGTTTAACGTCCCAAAACCACCATATGGTTATGAGAGACGCCGTAGTGGAGGGCTCCGGAAATTTCGACCACCTGGGGTTCTTTAACGTGCAGCCAAATCTGAGCACACGGGCCTACAACATTTCCGCCTCCATCGGAAATGCAGCCGCCGCAGCCGGGAATCGATCCCGCGACCTGCGGGTCAGCAGCCGAGTACCTTAGCCACTAGACCACCGCCGTGGGGCAACTACTACAAACTATTAATTAACGGAAAGAAAAGCGATGGCCGGACTAATATGAAAGATAGCGTGTTTGTGAACTTAAACTGAAGCAAATAGATAACCACTGTACATTTCGAGATTGGGCTCTGGCTTTCCGAGACAACCATTGGTAGGGCAAAAACGGTGGTGCTTGCTATCTTAATACACTTAAAATACCTTACTGTGAGCCCTGCAGGTGTTTTATTGAGCTGACGGCTGCAGACTTCTCGTCGCCGCTCGGTGTAAACACATTTTTGCGGCGGGCTCACACCGAGCGTTTATAAGCACAGGCCTCGTATGCAACACCCAAAAGTTTAACTCTTATTAACCTGAACACACCGCATTGAAATGGTGTCAGGGACTGAACCGGGCAGACGTAAGTTTCGTCTCTCCACACTGACTTCTTGATAAAATGAAAGCCGTGCTACAAAGTAGGCATTCAAGCAATAGAAATCTGAACGCTATACATAAATGCACGCGAAAGCGTGGTGGTAGTTTGCCGACAGCTCCGAGAAGACACGAATGCCGCAGCAAATGCGCGGTTCATTGGTAACATAAATATAGAATTCACGCCGTCACCTCACTTTTATTATCATAAAAAGGCAGCTGTTCACCATCGACATTCACATAGCACTCGCTCAAACACATCGCGTCTGACTTGCTTGGTCCCGCAAAGGTTGTCAATGAATCGCTCTCGGTTCTGATAAGATCGACACTGTGAACACGTTTTCATGATATTTTTAAACCTTCGGAGCAAGTCACAGGTGACGCTGCACGTGGAGGGCGACCAAATAACAGCGCTTGCAGTATGCGTGAACGTGTCGAGAGAGCGCAGGCAGAAGGCGGGAGCGAGGTACGGAGCGACCGGCTTTTGCTAGAAAGGCCACAGAACACCTGAAAGGCGGTGAAACGCGCGCGGCGCAGTGACCCCTGGCCGAGGTTGGGAGGCCCATTCCAGCGCATCTGATTGCTTAAGAGCTTTGTGGCTGCAGTCGCGCGACCGAAAAATCGAGCAGCAAGTGACCGATCAAAGAAGTCAGTTTGCGACCAATGCTGCACTTTGCGACCATTCACGACTAGTCGCTTTGCGTCTATAGCAAGAGTCGTTCGAGTAAGTTAGGCGCAAAGCGACTGTTCCCGAATGTTCGCAAAAGTCTAATTTGCGAATGGTCGAAAGTCGAATGATCGCAATGCTTTGCGACTTAGTTGGTCGCACGACTGGCGCTAGTCGCATTTGTGACCTACAGCCTTAACGACCATCAACTGGAGTCTGTCAGCAAGACCCGTACCTCTGCGAAATTTTCGTACAAGTTCGTCGCGCAGCGAGGCGGTTCAGCTATGCCGATGGATCGGTAACGTGACGAAAGCGCCATACTTTTCACCGTGGCGTAGGCGATGCGACTAAGTTCAAGAGCGCAGACGGTTGCGAAGCTGTGTTAGCTGTTCGGTTCGTGTCGTCATTCGGAACGCCAGCCGCGCACACAAACACGCCACGTGATTGTCACACCACGCTGCTTTTCCGCAATCCACGCACAATTTTTGCTCACGGCGCGTGCTGTGGTCCGTTAGATCTGCGGGAAGGCGACCAATTTTCATCGGCGCGGCTTATCGACAAAAAGCGCCCCAGCTCGTATACTGAGTCGGGGGCTTGCGTGGTATTTGTGCTGAGTGGCGTGCAGCGGTGCCCGCGCTGCAGACCCACGCCGAGTCTTTGTAGTTTCGTGCAGCACGCTAGAAGCTACAAGTGCATTGGTGTTCCCGGTACGCGAGCGTAACTCGGGATACCTATTTATGCTCCCCTGGTATGATACACAGGCACAGTGAAGCTCGTAATGTTTCCCCACATGCAGGGAAAGCGCCGCATGTGTTCGCTTGCCCTGCATGTGTGATTGGCGGGAGCCTGGATTCTTCTGTCCAAAGCGCGATTCCGATGAATCACTATGGGGTAAGTGAATCATTCGCTTTCGAACCGTTACAAATTAACGCCTCTATCGAATGCGATTCCATTATACCGTATGATTCACCATCTTGTTAGCTTATATTACCCCACAAGGTTGCTGTGACCTTCCTAATGAATCGAGATGCCGACATTGAAGATGTCGTCAATATTGCAGAAATTGACGATGCGCTAAATACAACCACTCCCCATTCTCTCCGCGTGTTTTCTTGTTGTCCCACAACCTATATTGTCCACTCTATCACTGGCATAGCTACGAGTTGGGTTGGGGGGCTTCAAACCCCCGCCCTCCCCATCTTTCCCGAAGTTTTTCAATTGTGCATCTGTGCTTACGCGCCCATACAAACGCAGCCGAGAACATATATAAAGTCTGATTAACAAATCCCTCACGCACAACTCCTTTTTTTTATGGGAAATAATTTCTCGCTACGCCCCTGTGCTCAAACGCCTGTGTTTACAGCAGCAGCAGCAGCAGCAGCAGCTTTCAGCACTTGCCGCCTGCAGCCTTTCAGCCGTGCTGCCCCAAACTACTGAGATATAGTATACAGACGGTGGTGGGTGAGGCGACGCGACGTAGTCCGACGTCGCAAGGGAAACCAGGTTTCGAGGCTTGTTCTCTTAAGTAACCCGCAACGCATCGAGTCGTGCGCTCCGCAGTGGCGCAAGCGCCGGTCGCCGAACCCGGCTCGTACTGGCGAAAGGATCGCACGCACTCGCGCGCCCGTCCTCGTCTACCGCGGCGGCGGCGATAGAGGCAACAGGAGCACTGTGTCAAGGTGGCGCGCGCGTTAATACCTGTCGCCTCGGGGCTGGCACTGCGCAAGCCGAACGGCGCGCGCCCGCTGTTGGACGCTTTGGGGGCAGCCTCGTGTCGGGCGTACAGATACCGGAGTCGACGAACGAAACACTAAGCGAAACTGTAAACCGGCGCTCAGATTCGAAGAAACGAAAGACGTGGAAGTGTATTCGAGAGCAGGGTGCGGCTAATTCCAGGAGCTCAGACTGTTTTGGCATTCGTAAACGAAATTCGAGAAAATCAGGCACGTTCTCAGGGGTGCTAGATGTGTCGTCTATTCAAACGCGTGCACACTCGTCACGGCGAGGTTTGCAACGCATGGTAACGCTCACGTACGGAAGGACCTTATCAAGCCATGAATCATTACTGCATTTTTGGGAGGTTGGTGGTGTGAACACTATATATACTTAAGACACTTAAAGTGACAAGTTGGTTGAGTTTTCTGGTTTTTTTTATTTTACGTGTCTATAAACCCTTGCGCACGTGAGCGGTCGCAAGCACGCGCCAGCGCAGTACAAAATCAGTGATGCCAAATGTGATGAATAGATCACAGCAATCGAGACTTGAACACATGAGGCCAACGCAGGAAGTAGAGGTCTTCATGCAAGGCGTTCTAAAACGTCTGCTTTTTAATATTCGTTATCTACATTAACAGAAGACGATAGTATTAAGCTCTCAGCAGTTATAAGTAGTAATGACCACAACACTGCATCACTTATACGCTGCTGCTAAGTAAGGCTTGTCCCGTGCTGGCCTCACCATATGTGGTGCACATATTTTATATACAGGTAAGATAAAACAATGTCATCAACCAAAACGTCGATTTACATGCTTTACATGTATACATATATAGTATTCACGCCACCAAAATGCACAATAGCAGTAACCATCAATTCTTTTTACAAGGAACTCATTCCTTACGAAGGATGACAATTTCTGTCATGCTTCATTTTATCTTTGAGACCACCTTACGACAAAACACCCTACACTTACTAGCTGGTGTTGTTTCTTAATTGTTTTGACAGCATTACATCAAAGCCTCCAATATCGCTATTTATGGTGGTTGCTGAATATGACACATTAGGTACTTTGTAGATTGTCGTCTCATTTTCGCATAGCAAAAGCCACGTTGGTAAATTCTAAATAAAATATTTGATAATGCATCCCATGTCTTGAAATCTCACTGCCGTGCACGAGGCACATAGTATAATGTCCATGATGAGCTCAGCGAAGGACAGCATCGGGAAGAACAAAATAAGCCCCTATTTAAGTTTCGTAGTGATGTATGCGTTAATTGTGTAATCCCGTTTCTGAGGCTCTGAAACCGCTGGCATCGCAGAAAATATCGGTGTAAATGAATTATCAGAAGAATTGTACACAAAGGGCTGCAATTGTTCGCGATAAGCATAATTGACAGAAACGCGAACACTCTTTTGGCAACCCTTCGTAGTGCTGTATCGCAACACTCCTACTTGTCCTAACGTAGGCCGCGATAAAGAACCAAAAGAAAAACAAAGTGAGTAGGTGAAGGTGATCAATAATAAGAACAGGCAATCTTCCGTGCGCCGCTTCTTGTATTGTTGGGACCTGAGTCCTGTGGGTCTCGTCGTTGGTAGCTGGCTCCCATCGGACTCGTCCCTTATAGCGAGAAGCGATGCTTATATGGGAAAACAGAGAACAGACGTTTATTTACATTAGAGAGAGGTCAATAAGAAAGTTTAGATATATAGTGGCGTTCTTCGTACATGGCGAGCTCTCCACTCGAAAAAGCACACCGAAGGAGCCGTGGGGCTCATTATAAAGGGTCTGTCCTCCCCAGATCCCTAGATCGGGGACCGCGTACAGAGGGCACCGTCCAATCACGGACCACACATTACCCGCGAGGGTGACGAGCACGCACGGTCCACGCGAACGTTCAAAACTGAAGCGTGGTCACCGCACGGCCATGTGGCACGAACGCGGCTCCCCCCCCGTCAAGGTGTGTCGCTGGGCGAGGGGTCTGAAGTTGATGACTGCATCCATCGAAAGGGCCGCCGTAAACAAGCTTCAAATGGTGCCGAACGATTCGTTCAATTAGCGGGACGATTCCCGGCCGCCGCCGCCGCCGTCATCTTCCAAAGAAGAAGCTGCACCGGTGGTCTCCCGAACTGCTCACGGCGCCGCGGCGGCAGGACGCCGCACCCTCCGGCCAGGTGGGAACAATACATGGCGGACACAGGCCGCCAACCCGTTTGGCGATTCAAAAGGAACATCAAAAGGAACGCCGATCCATTGTCAGACCTGGCGCCGGTCCTAACAGCCTCTCCGCCGGGGAAAGAAGATCCCGAGGTGCAGTGGCCAGCAGGTACTGTGCAGCGGGATCTGTATTGCAGCTTGTCGGCTCTTCCTCTATTACTTTTTGTCCCGAACACTGGATCCGATGATCATCGACCAAGAGGGCGTTGCTCGCAGGGATGAGGTGAACCCCTCCACCATATTCTCCGCCCACCACAAACGAGGAACTGCGGAAACTGCGCCGAAAGCACACCCACACACAAGCAAGCACACGGCAATTCTCTACTCAGAATCACCAGACTCAGATTCACCTGTGGAAGTCATTTCCTTCTACCTCAACTTTATTCCTGTGGCCCCCGCCGAGTCGCAACACCACATCAGCCACTTTTGAAGACATTAAACAAAACACTTGACACATGATTGGATAAATACAGAAAACTAGTGGGCCTCAAATCGAGGATAGAAAGCAGAAAATCGTTTTGAAGCCCTCGGGGTACTAGGGACAACGACTCAGACCATCTGCGTTGCTGTTGAGTTTACCCTTCTTGTAATGGATATCAAAGGTGTATTGTTGAAGAGCTAAGCTCCAGCGCAAAAGACGGCCGTTTTTCGATGACATGGACTGTAGCCATGTGAGGGGACAGTGGTCAGTCTCTATTGTGAACCTAGAACCGGCGATGTAACAAGCTAGCTTCTGCACAGCCCAAACAACGCAGGCACATTCCTTTTCTGAGGCACTGTATGCTTCCTCACGAACAGAAAGCTTTCTACTGGCATACAGTACAGGGTGTTCCTGGTCGTTCTCTCCCCTCTGACAAAGCACGACACCCATACCCCGGTCGCTGGCGTCACACTGAAGAATGAACGGCTTAGAGTAGTCAGGCGCGCTCAACACTGGCTGACTTTTTAGTGCCTTCTTTAGCGTAGAAAATGCATGTTCCTTGGCCCCATCCCATTTTACGGTCTGGGGTTCAGTCTTTCTAAGAGCGTCTGTCAAGGAACTTGCAATGTCAGAGTAACGCGGGATATACCTTTGATAATAACCGGCCAATCCAAGAAACGACCGAATGTCTTTCTTGGTTCGTGGTTGGGGAAAGTTGTCTATTGCGGCCAGCTTTACTTCTGACGGCCGGCGGTAGCCTTGGCCTATTACATGCCCTAGATAAGCTACCTCAGCGCGCCCCAATTGGCATTTCGCAACCTTCACTGTTAAGCCGGCCTCACGCAGACGACATAGCACAGCTCGCAAGTGTTTCATGTGGTCTATCCAGGAAGAAGAAAAAATAGCAATATCATCTAGGTACGGGAGGGCAAAGTCCTCCATACCCTGTAACACTTTGTCCATTAGGCCAGAAAAGCAATAAGGGGCATTCTTTAATCCAAAACTAAGGACCTTCGGCCGAAATGTTCCCATCGGGGAAATAAACGCCGCAAGCCTACTAGCCCTTTCAGTTAGAGGCACCTGCCAGTATCCCCTGACTAAATCCAAAGTCGAGATGAAATTGGCACTGCTGACTTGCTCAAGTCTTTCCTCAATATGCGGAATTGGATAAGTTTGGTCCTTTGTAATCGAGTTGAGCCTCCGATAGTCAATACACGGTCGCGGCTCTTTCCCTGGGACCTCAACCAAGATCAGAGGCGAGGTGTAATCACTCTCTCCTGGCTCGATCACTCCTAGCTCGAGCATTCGGTTTATCTCCGCGGCCATTATTTCCCGTTGCCTCGGGGAAACGCGGTAAGCTTTAGAACGAATTGGTTCCGAAGATGTCAGCTCAATATCATGAACTAGGGCTTTGGTTCTGCCAGGTGTGTCTGAAAATGTTTCTTTAAAGTCAAACAATAGTTCCTTCAGTTCCGCTTTCTGATCTGGCTCCAACTCCGCCTGCTCTACCAGGTTACTAATAGTCTCGCCAATGTCTTTGTTTTCTGTTGTTAACTCCGGGAAATCAATAGGCATTTCTTCCGGTTGATTGAGCGACATGTTTACAACGGCATGCCTCTGCTGGTACGGTTTGAGCAGATTAGTGTGGTACACCTGTTGCGTTTTACGCCTTCCCAGTTCAGTAACCAAGTAATTTGTGTCTGACAATTTCTGAACCACCTCAACAGGTCCCTCCCACTGGACCTGAAGTTTATTCTTCAGTGAGGGTTTCAGTATCATCACTTTTTCCCCCACTCGAAAGCTTCGCGTCCGGGCTGTCTTGTCATAATAGCGCTTAGCGTTGTTTTGAGCTCTGCGCATTTCCTGCTCCGCTAGTTCTTGAGCTGCGTGAAGTCGGTCCAACAGCTCAAGTACGTATGCTACTACCGAAGGGTCGTCCGCCCGGCCCTCCCAAGATTCTCGAACAATGCGAAGTGGGGAGCGAAGAGCACGTCCGTAAACAAGCTCCGCAGGCGAAAACCCTGTTGATTCGTGAGGAGCGACCCGAAGCGCGAACATAGCTGCGGGCAAGCAAGCCTCCCAATCCTCTTTTTGCTCATAACAAAGGGCGCGTAGCAGCCGTTTCATGACTGAATGTACCTTTTCTACAGCATTTGACTGAGGGTGGTACACTGAACTGTGGATGATTTTAACACCACACTTTTCTAGAAATGTCGAGGTTAGTGCACTTGTAAAAACAGATCCCTGGTCGGACTGAATTTCTGCAGGGAAGCCTACACGTGCAAAGATAGATAAAAGCGCTTTAACTACCTCTTCCGAGCTGAGCTCCTTTAACGGTACTGCTTCCGGGAATTTCGTGGCCGGGCAGAGCACTGTGAGTATGTGCCGGTACCCGGACTGCGTTACAGGAAGTGGACCCACTGTGTCTATAACTAGCCTGCGAAACGGTTCTGTGATAATGGGGACCAGCTTCATAGGTGCTTTAGCCTTATCCCCTGGCTTGCCAACGCGTTGGCACGTGTCGCAGCTTCTTACAAATGCCTCCACCTCCCGAAAGCAGCCGGGCCAGTAAAACTCCCGTAACAAACATTCTTTTGTTTTTTTGATGCCGAGATGCCCTGACCACAAACCTCCGTGGACCAGGTGCAGCAGCTCCTTGCGGAAAGGATACGGTACGACTAGCTGATTAAACCGAACTCCTTTTCGACTCGTGTACTTTCTGTACAAGACGCCCCCCTTCTTGGTGAACTGAATGTTTTGCTTAGCCACCCCTTCCTTCGCGTCTGGCGTTAGGTTACGGAGAGTGGAGTCATTTTCCTGTTCCACTATCAGTTCTGTAGGACTTACATTTAACAGCTTTATAGTGCATTCTACTTCTCGAGATGCCTCGGATTCATCCGGTTTCTTACATCTTTCTTTAGATATTGTGTTTTGAGGCTCCATTATAGGGTGGTCCAGTTTCGTGCCAGGTAAAGAAGGCTCTGCCGCTGAAGCTGTTTCGTCTGCCACCGGATCTTTATAAACTGTCTGAGCGGCGAGCTCCCTTGCTTTGGATCGAGTTAAGGCCTGTACGATACCCTCACTGAACCCAATTCCTTTTTGTCGCAGCAAGTACTCTGATTTATTTGAGAACAAATACGGGTATTGCACTGGGAGATGTGCCGAAACGGCAGCTTCAGTGTCTAGAACACCGAAAGGGCCTTCGATGCGGACTCTTGCTACTGGGAGACATGCACTGTTTGTCTCTACTGCTTGTCTTATCCATGCGCATTCTCCTGTAAACTGACTCTCCTCGACATAGGACGGGTGCACTACATCCATAGTGGCGGCCGAATCGCGGAGCACGCGGCACGGTTGGCCGTTCACGACTAGGTCTCGGATGTATGGCTCTAGCAATTTCATGTTTTCGTCATTACTACAGAGTGACATTAACACAACTTTCGGGTTCTTACAACCCAAAGAAATATGCCCCGTCTGTTGGCAGTTATAGCAAACTATCGGCTTCTTGGCCTCGAACGCCTTTTCTGTTGCCCTTCCGCCCTTTTCTCGGGTGCTTCTTCCTTTCTCTTGTTTTTCTCATCACCGCTTCCTTTGGAGTCTAAACCCCCCTTCGGCATATACCGACCCGACTTTGTCCATCGCGGAGGCTTGTCGGCCCGATATTTACTAATCTCCCTCCTAGGGACATCCTCGCCTTCGAGGGCACGGCGATTTACGTACTCCTCTGCGAGCTCTGCCGCTCTCGTGATAGTATCTACTCCTTGTCTATCCTGAACCCAGTACCTAATGTTTTCAGGTAGACGCCGAAAGAATTGTTCCAACGCAAAACACTGCAGAGTCTTTTCCGCGTCGCCAAGCGCACCCTCCTCTCTAAGCCATTCCTCCAGATTTACCTTTAAGGTGTACGCAAACTCTGGGTATGATTCGTCTTTGGCTTTCTCGATCTCACGAAATTTTCGCCTGAACGCCTCCGCTGACAGTCTGTACTTTTTGAGCAGACTCGCTTTGACTCTGTCATAGTCGTCTGCGTCTTCTTTACCCATACGGGCTATAATGTCAGCTACTTCACACGGCAGCAGCGTAAGCAAGCGCTGGGGCCACGTGTTTTTAGCAAAATTTTCCCTCTCGCACGTGCGCTCAAAGTGCACCAGAAAAAGACCCATGTCCCCTCCTACCGCGTAGGATGGCATCAAATCTGTCATTCGGCGCTCTCTTTCTCGTGCCACTGCGCTAGCTCCGTTCATTGATTGAGCCTTTGCTAGTTCAATTTCTAGGCGTTTCATTTCCATACGATCGATACGTTCTCTTTCCCTTTCCTCTTTTTCCTCATGACGTCTCTGTTCCTCTTTTTCCTCACGACGTCTCTGTTCCTCTTTTTCCTCACGGAGCCTCTGCTCCTCTTTTTCCTCACGGAGCCTCTGCTCCTCTTTCCTTTGCGTAATAGCCTCCAAGCATTCGCTCAGCTCCTCGTCATCTGCCCCGATCTTCTCGATGGCGTCAATGATCTCCTGCTTTCTTTTCGTCTCGGCAATTACCTGGCCCAGCTCTCGGGCCAACTCTAACAACTCTGGCTTTTTTAGTCCCTTCAAATTCATGGCGGTCCTTGGTGCTGCTAACTCTTTTAACTAAACAACTTTGACGTACTATCAATACTTCCGTCCACCGTTACCAAATCACTGCTTTGTTTACAATCCTACGCAAAGCCTGGTGATATCTCAGCAAAGAAAAGCAGTGCACTCACCCTATGCAGTCATGAATTCGGACGCGTTCCTTCCAGTGTTGTCAGTGATGCCACGAAGCAGTTTTGTCCGACTCTAGGTCCTCCAGACAGCAGGTCTCAGCATTGCCTCCTGGTCGATGAGCTCGATCCCACCGCTGCCATCCAGTTGTTGGGACCTGAGTCCTGTGGGTCTCGTCGTTGGTAGCTGGCTCCCATCGGACTCGTCCCTTATAGCGAGAAGCGATGCTTATATGGGAAAACAGAGAACAGACGTTTATTTACATTAGAGAGAGGTCAATAAGAAAGTTTAGATATATAGTGGCGTTCTTCGTACATGGCGAGCTCTCCACTCGAAAAAGCACACCGAAGGAGCCGTGGGGCTCATTATAAAGGGTCTGTCCTCCCCAGATCCCTAGATCGGGGACCGCGTACAGAGGGCACCGTCCAATCACGGACCACACATTACCCGCGAGGGTGACGAGCACGCACGGTCCACGCGAACGTTCAAAACTGAAGCGTGGTCACCGCACGGCCATGTGGCACGAACGCGGCTCCCCCCCCCCGTCAAGGTGTGTCGCTGGGCGAGGGGTCTGAAGTTGATGACTGCATCCATCGAAAGGGCCGCCGTTAACAAGCTTCAAATGGTGCCGAACGATTCGTTCAATTAGCGGGACGATTCCCGGCCGCCGCCGCCGCCGTCATCTTCCAAAGAAGAAGCTGCACCGGTGGTCTCCCGAACTGCTCACGGCGCCGCGGCGGCAGGACGCCGCACCCTCCGGCCAGGTGGGAACAATACATGGCGGACACAGGCCGCCAACCCGTTTGGCGATTCAAAAGGAACATCAAAAGGAACGCCGATCCATTGTCAGACCTGGCGCCGGTCCTAACAGTATGCACAAGCCATGTGTACCCGCTTGTGCAAGTGCGTAGACGAGGCAACGACCCAGTGTATACGCAATAGACGGTCCCTGCAATTGCCTGCCGTCAATCACGTACATCACAACCAATGCTCGATAAACACTGTCTTGAGGGTTATCTCGAGGAAACACTGACCGACGGTTCCAAGGAAAGGGTGGGGGTAGCGAGGCATCAATAGCAACCAAAGAAAGTGTGGGCGGGACAGTCGTACACCGAAACGTGAAGTCATACTTTTTCGTTTCGCCGCACCACAATTAATGCACTTTCCCGGCCCAGACAGGAACGTTTTTTTCCTTGGCAGAGGTTCAACCTTGAATAGAAATGCCCCGAAGATGGACCAAGGCCCCCATAAACACCAGCTGCCAGTGTCACGTACTACGTGGCTCGTTGCACGGAGGCTGCGTAACACCGGGGACAGCTTCGTTACCGCCAGCACAGGGATAGCAACAACCTTGCATGATAGAGGTCACGTCTCCGTGACATCTGCATCGTCCGGCCTGCGACGTCTAACCGGCCCGAGCCGGTTATTGCACGGGGCTCCTTCGCAAGCAGTGAACATTGGACTCGCTTGCGAGTTGGGGCTATATGCGTTGCGAGTCTGGGAACGACAACGCCTGTATCCAAAGGCGTCGTGAAGCGAATCGCTTATTAGACCTGTTGATTGTCTCAAGGTCGAGGGAATCCCCTGGAAACAAAAAAAAAAAAAGGTTCGACGGCGTCTTCTTCATTGTTCTATGGAGTCTCGCCGAGCCTCGGCTTCGGCTTCCTCCTTTTGTCAACCAGAGGAAACAATGAGAGTGAATGGTCTCCGCCGCGATACTCCCTTCCATGCGCTCCATTTCTTTATGTCAACTCATTTTTTCCCCGCAAAATAATCGTCTCACTACGTTGATAATATGCGGTAGCGCAACCGTGTGCTCGAGTATCAAGTTGTTTGTTAGATTAGGTCTTTAAAAAATGATAATGACAAAAAGAAAAAAAATGATGCAACAATGAAGTCCGGCAGAAGATGCATGCATATATAAAGAAGCCTTTGTTCGCTATAGTGGTATTTTTTGGAGGTTTTAATTGACGAGGTATTGCAGAAACCTTTGGCGTGGTTGGATCTACTGATTGTGAAGCGAAGTTTTCTTTGATACGTCACGCAAGAAACGTGGGGGACGGTTGAGCGGATAAATTACGATTCCCGATATCTTTATCTATCGTTTCATTCAGCGATCACGTACTAGGACAAAAAGGCGGTCGCCCTTACCTCCTCAATCTCTCTGCCGTTTGATCTTAGTCTAAATGACAAGAGTCGCCAAATCGATTGCCTTTTATTCATTTCGGTCTGTTAAAGGTTTTCGTCAATAATTCGAAAACGAGCTCCCTGCCTGTGGTAATAAAACTGCTGTTTTCTTTCATGGACGTTTATTTTCTCGGTGTGTACACCGCAGGACAAATCATGTCCAGTTTACCCTGTCTGGCGCGAGCTGATTCCTTGTTCCTGTAAGTTCCTTAAATTTCACCACCCCCATTTTTGGTAGCGCTTCTCATTCCTCGCTCTTCATCCCGTCGCTCTAACACACATTTGGTCATGTTCTCTGCCCTGCGCATTACGTGTCTGGCCCAGGCTCATTGATAAAGATGTTGGCTACAACCATAAGCGGGTTCACAAGTACAACGGGGCCGCCCTTCACCCAGGCCCGTACTCATCGAAGGAGCACGCACGCAAAGTCTTCTCGTGCATTTCAACTACCTTTCCTCATCTCATTTCTCTTTCTAGAGAGTTGGACACGTCGCATCATCGCTTGAAGTTCAGCGCTATGGCCACGAAAGTTTTTGACGGTATTGACGGCTGATGACCAGTGATGTTGCAATACAATAAATTATCATCTTTACCTACGGACAGCACTGGTCCAGAGGCAGGTTGCTTTGGGGAGAACGTCATCACTTCGCCTTCGGTTTTGCACGCATTACGAAGCTTTTTCCTCTTCGGAGTGTCAACTTGCCACCGTGTCCTGTCGTCGCCGTGCTCTCGGCCTGTCGGCCTGTCATGTTGTCATCACGGTTCGTCATAAGCGTGTATGGGCCACAAATGTTGCGTAAATGCTAACCCCACTACTCTTCACAGTTTCATACTAAGCATAGCACGAGTAAGGGGGTTCGTTGTTACTATCTTAAACATGATGTTTGGTTTGGCAGTGGTGCCAGAATCCCCGACGTAATTCTCCAAACGCTCAAGTTTCTTATCTAAAACCAGAGACACAAACGTGCATCTCTGTGGTAGTTTGAAATGCCACTTCTAGGAACAGATTAACAAAGTGATGGTATGGTAGTGGAACGGATGTGAGTGGAGCGGTAAAGAGTAAATATGCTTCTTTGGGAGAACCGGCGCCCACTACATGCTTCGGCTCCCCGCCCCAGGTCACAAGTTTGTGAAGCTGAAACACCCTTTCTTTCTCATTGCTTCATGCTTCCTGCTAGTTTTTAGACTCAATCAGAAGAAAATAAAAGGGGGGGGGGGTTGATGAAGAACCCTGTGCACGTCTATAGGTATACAACTCTTCGTTCTCTTGTGCACCACTGTTTTCCTCGTCTTCCTGTTGCTTAATGTGCAGCCTATACTTTTCCACTCCATCAGCCGGTGTGTTGTTCTAGACTACGGTGACGAGAGGGCCGCACGAGCAACATACGAGAAAACAATCACTGTTCTGAAATGGTGTGCTCTAATGATACCGTCTGTTTCCGTTTTACCATACAAGAGACATCGGCGAATCTTTCCCGCTATCACTCCGTCGAGTGCGTTCGACCGAACTCCGTTATGTGCCCTTCGCTTGCAAAACAACGTATTGGATGACCACTCCTCCACAAGTCGAGAAGTCTACTGCTTTGACTTTTTTGGTCCTTCAAGGTCACGCGTTAAGGCAGCAGTAGTGATTGCATGGCGGCGCCAAGTATCTTCTGAACATCTGTGGGAGAAGCAGCTAAGGTTGCGTGCGCGATGCGGCGATCTTTTCCTGTTGCGTCCGCGTGTACTAACAGCCTGCGACCGTTTCCCACGTCACGCGTGTGAGACGACCGAGAACGTGACATTCGATACTGGCACAACGTCTACGCGAACACGCGACTGCTGCCTTGGTCTCTTGGTGTTTCTGTATACATTATATAAATCACGGCGAATAGGCCGCGGAGAAAAGCACGCGGTTGCAAGTCACTATGCTTACATTTCACAGCACTTCAGGCTATGCATATTTACTTATTCTCCGTGACGTTCGGTACTTGTTAGAGAGGAAGTGGTCCTCTCATATGATTGCACATTCCCTAAACCAGTGGCGAGATGACAAACAAACTCTTGCAGACGCAACACCGATGCTATTTGAAGTTTTGTGACGCCCCCGACCCCCAGTCCCACTAGATACAAGAGAGTGCTGGCGTGGGTGGTAGGCGCTGAACGCACGTACTGACAGCAGAGGTGCGGTGGATACCCCGGACGTCGAAATCGAGCCCTGAGGAATAGCTAGATCGGGTGAACAGGGCTCGAAGGTCGGATTAGGAGCATGTTTTTTTTTTTTTTGCTCGAGAAGATGGATGCTCACCTCAGGCGCACTTGATCGGATGTGTAAAGCTTGAGGATCATCGTCATGCATACAGTGTCTCTTCATCCTCGTCACTGAGAATGCATAAGATTTAGCATGAGTTTTTTTTTAGTTCTGAAAATGGATTAAGAAAGGTGGTCGTGATTATGAATCGGCGCCACGAAAAGACGCACAACACTAGCAATGAAGAAGACAATGACGCATCGAGAAGGGTGGCGGATCAATTAAGAGCGAGTCAGTATGAGTAATGATTGAGGCATCATCAACACCATCATCAGTGACTGTCCACTGCCGACGACGCGAGTGGTGAGTGGGAAGAAGGCACAAAAAATATTTGGTTAGAGAAAATAACGAAAATTTGGGCTTTTGGAGCACCACGCAATCACGACGAAAACAAGCGCGTTGGTGCGTTCCTCCTTCTTGTCCTCTTCATGATAGGGCGCTAGTAAGTTTCAATTCGGTTGGTCCTCCGGCGGCAGCTTTAACAGTGAATGTTTGTACCGGTGCAAAGAGGAAGGCAGAAACCAGAACGCCCAGCAACCATGGTTGACCTATAGCTGCGAGCACGCTGGACCACCGTAGCGATGACCTTACCGCAATCGCTGTACAGACAGCAATATTCCGTTCAGGGCACGGTCGGCTCTAGCCCTGGAGGCGCCACGCAACTCAAGTTCTGCAGCTTCGCAGTGTTAACTTTATCTCAAGCGTTCCAATACTGTCAATGCCAGCGTTAGTCAGTCATGAACGCTAGTGTGACCGCACGTTCTAATAAGGGCTTTCGAAGAAAACGCAGAATTCAAATTCAGTTCAGTTCAATTTTATTTCATCTCAAGGGTGAGAGTAGGCTCGTGAGAAAAGGAAGTGGGCGATCGCCACTTGAGCGGAACCCGAATCTCCCTGGCACATCGAGAACATAAGGGTGACAGATGAAATAACAGATGCACGGAAAGTTTTGCGGAGTACAAGTGAAAATATGCATGAGCAATAGTGTTACGCGCATAAACTCTCGTAGGCGTGATCATTTTAAGTTCCGAAGTACTATGCAGGGGAACAGGAACACGAAATGCAATACACCTGAACAGCAGTGTAATGCCAACAAACTCTGATAAACGTAAACGGTTCCTTCCCGACCATCATGCCTCTTCCCGACCACATGATTCATCGTCGAACCATAGACTTCGTGGAACGAGATTTGTCCACGAATAAGTATCACGAACGAAAAAAGCCCGTAATTCATGTCCTTTAAAGCACCGTCTTCTCTCTCACTCTTCCTTTTGCTTTATTCATGAGAGTCACGGTGTGAGAAAAAAAAAACACCTCTTGCTGGTTGCTTGACTAGGTCGCACGCTGTTCATAGAACAGCACACGCGTTTCTCTAGCCATGGGCGACGCAATCGTGTGCGCGCCTCCAGCAAGAGGAGTTATGAGAAAGAGCGTGTGAAGAGTCGGCGGTATAATGGCACCCGTGAGAAACTGATCGTGCCGTGTTGCTTCGATAGGTTCGAACGTACCACTTGTCAGTCGCACGGAGTAACGGGGCTCCTCTGCGCGATATTCGCCGAGAGAACGGCGAAATCTGCACTCGTCGTCGGCTGTATACGCGAGACGCACGACGAAACCCGGAGAGCGACATTTTAGACGCATACCTGCACTATTCCGTGAAGTAGTGTCAATTTCCAGCACATGGTGTGAGGGTGTGTAGACTAACTAAGTAATACAAGTTGAATGGTGTGACGTACGCCTCGAATGTTCCGCAAGATTATTCCCCGTATTCTCGAACGTCCCTTCACTCAACGCTTCACCCTCACTTGAGAAAGCCGATGGAAGCGCCTTCTCTAGGCACGGCAAGTCACTGCCTATCGGCATTAATGTGGTGCGATTCTCGAGCAGCGCAGCGTCAACTTCAGCTGAGCAGCGGCGCAGTGCCTGACTCTGTCAAGTGAAGGGTGAATGTCGAGTCGAGGATCGTTTGTGAATACGGGGGTATATCTGTAATGACATGTCACGAAGCTGAGAAGGCCGCCGCCCAAGTCGGTGCAAGTGGGATATGAAAAAAGAGAAAAAAACTGCCTAAGCTCTAACTTTTATAAACCTCGTTATGATGAGCGAAAATATATTCGGCTTGGTTTTGTAAAGGATATCTGCACGGTGTTTATTAAACCTTCGCCAGGTCACGTGTCATTTCAGCGGCGAGACTCCGAGAGAGCGCAGCTTCGACGCCTCTCCGCAGCGGATCACATGGCGCGACATCGCACCTGCCACGCTTCCGCTCCAGCAGCTCAAGATCATTGCGATAGAATGAATGACAATGGCATATATATATATATATATATATATATATATATATATATATATATATATATATATATCTATATATATATATATATATATATATATATATATATATATCGCAGTAGAGCCTTCGCTCTAAAACCAATTTAGCAAACAACACAAGAGAAAAAATTGAACTACCTTTAAAAGTCGAACGAGATAACATTATCTTTCCCTATAGTGCTTATTTCAACCATTCTTTAAGTGCACACTTTCTCTTGTATGATATTACTCGAGAAGATTAAATTGTGGATTACTACAACGAAATGGGCAAAGTTGAAAGTGGCTTGTGTCAGTGAAGCTTTCGCATATGGCTGAAATCTGTGTGATGGGCCGCCATCATCATCATCATCATCATCACCATCGTAATCATCATCATCATCAACATAATCATCATCATAAGCCTGACAACGTCCACTGCAGGACGAAGGCCTCTGCCATATTCCGCCAGTAAACTCGGTTCTGTGCTTGCTGCTGCCCCTTTATACCCGCAAAACTTCCTAACTTTATCTGCCAGCCAAACTTTCTGTCTCCCCTTCGTGCGTTTGCCTTTTTTGGGAATTCGGTCAGTTACCCTTAATGAGCAGCGGTGATGATGTCTACGCGTTACATGCCCGGCCCATGTCCAATACTTCTTCCTAATTTCGACTACGGTATTCTTAACCCTGATTTGTTCGCTGGCCCACTCCGCTCTCTTTTTGTTTCTTACACCTCTTCTATCTTTCCTTTCCATCGCTCGCTTCGTCATCCTTGGTTTAAACTGTACCTTATTTGTAAGCCCCCAGGGTGTATTGGATAGCATTTGCTAAACCACGAGCAATTATGTACGTCAAATATTTCAGAACTTGCTCTGCATTCTCTACGTGGTCTAAGGGAATACGCGCAGTAACACGCGTGCCTTTTGTGATGGATGGCCGGCTTCAAACCACGAAGCTGTTGTGATAATCACTTGTTTGGACGCCCGATGACAATGTGCGCTTGTACCACGTAATATCACTGTGACGTTACACCTTGTATACTGTGAGGCCTGTATACAGAACGTGGATGTTTGTAATGCATGGAAGCTGTTTTCAATTCACTTCCAAACAGATGAAGTTTTTACTGTATTTACAAGCAGACGCGTGGCCGAGTGGTAAAACACCCGCTTGCCATTCAAATGACGCGCGTTCGATCCTCACTCAGACCCGGAAGTTTTCATTACTTATTTCATACGCATCTTCCTCGATTCTTCGGTCACTCACAAGATGATTTTCCGCTCCCAACCAACGACGTCCACGCCGACACCAAAGCCGACCCCATAATTTCTGCGAAATGAGCTCTTTAACAATATCGCGTTAAATATCAATGGTGAGTCGACATTCTTGTTTAACACCCCTCCACGGTGGTCTAGTGGATAAGGTACTCGGCTGCTGACCCGCAGGTCGCGGGATCAAATCCCGGCTGTGGCGGCTGCATTTCCGATGGAGGCGGAAAATGTTGTAGGCCCGTGTACTCAGATTTGGGTGCACGTTAAGGAACCCCAGGTGGTCAAAATTTCCGGAGCCCTCCACTGCGGCGTCTCTCATAATCAAATAGTGGTTTTGGGACGTTAAACCCTACAAATAAGTCAATCAATCATTCTTGTTTAACAGCTGCTCTATTGCCATGGTATTTTCTAGGAAGACATGATTCACATAATGATATG
Organism: Rhipicephalus microplus; assembly: GCF_043290135.1. NCBI lineage: Eukaryota > Metazoa > Arthropoda > Arachnida > Ixodida > Ixodidae > Rhipicephalus > Rhipicephalus microplus. The sequence continues at coordinate 689,744 of NW_027464640.1, read as the reverse complement.
GCATGCTTTAATAACGCTACTAGGAAGAACGGACATAACGTAAAGAGCTATGAAATACTAACGTAGTCGTGTAAAACTGTATTGATTGAATTGGGAACCACAGCACCAGTTCCTTTATTCGGAAACGTTGCCTTAATTTGCCCTTTCAGTGTGCGGTGACAGTATAAGAATGGCTCGCTTTGTCTTACGTAAGGGAAATTAATACACTGAGCGAAAGAAAGACGCAAGAAAAGTTGATACGGTGATTTGAGAACGGCTAAGAAGGAAGAATGATGAAGAAATGCTTATAATAAATCAACAATATGAAACTATTTATTCAATCCACTTCATACATACATACATACATACATACATACATACATACATACATACATACATACATACATACATACATACATACATACATACATACATACATACATAATCTCGTTGCTTTTTCACTCGGTCAATCTTGCAACTCGGCCTATGGAGACGCGCCCACGCTCATGTGAACAGGCTCGTGGTGGGCTGACAGATGAGAAGCTTTCCCGCTGTTTTATTGAAATCGTCTAATTACGAAACCGCGAAGAGGCTGAACGCCGACATTGATCGCAACACATGTACAGGTTTCTCGATGAAAGCCAACACGATGAGTGCTTATACTTGTCAAAAGGCACCGCTAATTCTACGCGGAGGAAAACGGGCTTTCGACGTTGTTTGCGAAACGACCACCAAGGGGTACGTCCTCGGATGGCAACCTGTAACGGGCTCGTTTCCTTCGTGCCTCGAAACGAAGGCTAATAGTGACTCTCAGTTCCCGGTGCCCACAAGGTGACGCTGTATTACTGACAAGTTATGACCGTTTCAACTTTAGTGTGAAGGCTGATGCAATGCCAATGCTGCGATGAACGATCACGACCCCGTCTCCCTTCCATTGAATGGAAATTCTGTGCACGCCTATGCCAGCACTCTTATTTTTTTCATCACATACCACCCTGAAGTCAATAATCTACTTCTCTGCGGATCTTCCTGACTGACATTATCAGCTCATAGAAAGAGGAAAAAGAGAACGTGATCGCACTTTCAAGAATAAAAACTCACGCAAACAATAAAACAAACCGCAAAGTAAGGTAGGAACCATATATGGAAACAAGCGTAACATGGCAGCGTAACGTAAACGAGCCGGATTCCAGCGCAACGCCTTTGTTCAAGGTCATGGGGTCACGCAGTCGCTGCTCCGTTCGCAAGATCTGAGGCACCTCGAGAGGCGGGGTCACAAGCCAAAGCCACCTGACAACCCCCATCCTCCCGCACAAGTACACAGACGAGCGCTTACGCACGCACTGTATAACGCAAGAGCGCGAACGGTAAGGTATAGACACACACACACACACACACACACACACACACACACACACACACACACACACACACGCACGCACACACACACACACACACACACACACACACACACACACACACACACACACACGCACACACACACACACACACACACACACACACACACACACACACACACACCGCAGGATTCTAGGCGACTAGTAGCATGCAACCCCTGTGATGACCTCCATCCGAACGGGTCGTGCATTTCGTAGGACAATTCCCCTCCGCATGATAGACCAGAAAGGAGGACGACTGATTTGGTGCATCACTGTAGCCTCATGCAATCACTCATGCAATTCCACTATTTGGTTCAAGGTTACCCAAGCACATAGACTAATAACAATGGTTGGGGTTGAACGTAACCAAACCACGACGTGATTATGATAGACACCACAGAAGAGGACTCCAGAAATTCCGACCATCTGGTGTTCTTTGACACCTAAATATGAGAGTACCCGGGCCTCAGGTATTTTCGCCTCCACCGAAAATGCGGCTGCCACCACCAGGATTCGATCCTGCGACCTACGGGTCAGCACTCTTGCACCGTAAAAACTACACCACCCGCGGACGCACATTGTAAATCAGTATTTGTTTTTATTCAGAGACACTTTTAGAGTCAAGCCGACACGTAATCATGAGCGCTACTAAGGGTACGTCAAGCGTGTTAACAAATCAGTGCAGCTATTTAGACGGTACTGGTGGACACTATCTGTCGCAGACGACTCTTGAAAAAGATTGAGCATGCTGGCAAGTTCTTTATATATTTTTATCCCTTAATCCACTTCCTTAAACGTAGGATAGCTAACCGGGCATGCGTCTGGTTTGCCCTCCCACCTATCCGTCCTAGCCTCCCCCCTACTTTCTACCCCTGATGCAGAATTCGTCTTTATATGGACATAAGTTCTCGTGTTTTGGACGCTCTGATCATGTTTTGAACCGCAGAGTTTTGCCTATAGCATTGCGTATAAGGTGTCATGTACTGACATCACTCCACAATCTACAACTTCCGCTTGGAGAAAGTGCTCACTACGGGGTTAGTTTTATGACAATGTCCCAGCTACGGGCTCGAAATAACTGGCCGCACTCAGCGTACCTTCCAAGAAAGCTCGCCAACTATTAGCGCAGACTGCGCTGATGATCCAGGTATGCAGGCATGATATGTTTGTTACCTACCATGCGCACGTGGATAAATCTGTCAGTATATATATATATATATATATATATATATATATATATATATATATATATATATATATATATATATATATATATATATATATATATATATATATATATATATATATATATATATATATATTATTCTTTCGGCCTCCCATCGTTCACTCGTGGGAATTGCATTGGGGTCAAATACGGAAGGAGACAAAATGGGTGGAGGGGGCGGGATGAAAGGGACTCCTGGCACTCGGAAGCGACCCAATTCTTTGTTATGTTCTTTTTTTTTCTCAGTGGAAACCCGTCTTTCGTAACCTCGGCAAACAGTATGGAGAGCCACCTGGGGGCGCTCGGCTTCGCGACACGTGAGGGACGGGCAGACGTTCAGCTTTGACGTAATGATACGCGGATGTTTTGATACCGTAACAGGCTGCTCACGTGCGTCGAATGGGGTCGTCCAGCAGACCTTCCTGACACCTGGGAGGTTCCCGCCGAAAGGAGAGGAAACTAACAAAGAAAAAAGTCAGAGACTGCTTGATCTCAGAATCAAGAAAACTATACACGGGGACGCAGAAGCTTTGCCAGCTTTTCTATTACGTGAAGCAGTGGCTGCATTAGCGCGCAAAAGGGGAAGGTAGCGTTTAAGGACTGTGATCCTCCCATGGGTCATTCAACTGTGACCCTTTCTGCGGAATTGATTTGATATTTGGGGTTTAACGTCCCAAAACCACCACGTGATTATGAGAGACGCCGTATTGGAGGGCTCCGGAAATTTCGACCACCTGCGGTTCTTTAACGTGCACCCAAATCTGAGCGCACGGGCCTACAACATTTCCGCCTCCATCGGAAATGCAGTCGTCGTAGCCGGTATTCGAACCCGCGACCTGCGGGTCAGCAGCCGAGTACCTTAGTCACTAGTCCACCACGGCGGGGCCCTTTCTGCGCAAGAGTGTCTGGTTTGGTTCGAGATGTTATGTATGTATGTATGTATGTATGTATGTATGTATGTATGTATGTATGTATGTATGTATGTATGTATGTATGTATGTATGTATGTATGTATGTATGTATGTATGTATGTATGTATGTATGTATGTATGTATGTATGTATGTATGTATGTATGTATGTATGTATGTATGTATGTATGTATGTATGTATGTATGTATGTATGTATGTATGTATGTGCGCTATCGTGCACCTTGTACGTAGGAATAAAGAGGGAGTGGATCAAGGGTTCGTGTCATCGATAGGCACAACCAAGTTTAACCTACCGCGGTGGTTATGGTATTCAACTGGTGACTTGCAGGTCACGCGATCGAATCCCCACCGCGGCGACCGCATTTTCGATAGCGGCGAAAATGCTTGAAGGCCGTGTGCGTAGATTTAGGCGAACGTTAAAGAACCCCAGGTGGTCGAAATTTGCCGAGCCTCCCACAAATGTTTCGGGGCGTTAAACTCCAATTGTTAGTTATGAACCCAATCAAAACCAACAGACAGCTATAAGCCAAGGTAGGTATATCAGGTGTTTGTAATTTTCGAAGGCAGTGCAGTAATCATGACAGAAGTGCGAGGGTATGGAAGTATAGAAAGTCACACTTCAACGGGCTGAGCTACACCGTCGGTCGTTTTTCTATTCACTTTATTGTATATATCTGGGTGCTGAATACTGGGATTGTTAGCCAGCGCCACTGATAGTTATGGCGGCGAGCCTGCGAGAGCTTTTGGGTAACTGCTAATTCGCGAGAAAAAAAAACGTTACGTGTAATGTGACGCCGGCTTGTATAAAAAGAGTTTGGAACACTTCTCACTATATATATCTATTGGTTTAGTTATGTTACCTCCTACGTAGGCCATGCTCGTGTACGGAAATTTGGAAATACGGATGCCACATAAGTCGACTTGGCATGCAATACGTGAAAAAAAGCCTGTGTTATACGTAAAAAAAAAAAACTGTACGGTCCCGTGCGTACTGCAAGGCATTTTTGATCCCTCGAGTAACATTCACTGTATTGTTTCTCCCCACTTCTCGCAATTCCATTAGCTGTCTCTCCTTAATATATTTACGCCAATTATGAGCAAGAAGATTTGAAATGGCTATAACGCAGCAGACTACAGGGAGACCCCTCACCCCTTACCATCCTTAAGCTCCTTATTTTCTCTTAATTTCTCTATCGTTATTTCTTGGTCTTATTTCAGACCTCCCGCAAATAAAGAAGTCATGAACGTGTCGTGGTAATATTGTAATGAACTGAAACAAGCAAAACGATGAGCCCGATAGAAGTTTGCGTGTTTAGAACCCATTGTGGATGCTTTGGATCCTGGACGGCTTTCGGTTTTGTGCGCTGACGTGGCCTAGTAAATTGGCGAGGAACGAAAGCCTTAGCGAGTAGCCCACTCATTTTTAAGTCGTTTCCGTTGTGTGGCCAAATATTTGAAATACACTTTCTTTTAAGTGAGACACAAAATTCTGACAGTTAATCTTTACCTTTAAGCGCCTTCATTTTAGCCGAAAGCGCTGAAAGAGTATTTCCTTAGTCTATCACAACTTTTAAAAAATCCCAGCATATCCACGGAGTGAATGATGATGGGTGGGGCGAAGCGTCTATCAGTCCGTCCGTGCGTCCATCCATGCGTCCGTTCGTTCATCTGTTTGTCCGTCTGTGCGTGCATCCGTTCGTGCGTCCACCCGTCCAAGAATTCGTCAATGTGTCCGTCGGTCTGCACGCGTGTCTGTCTGCCTGTCCGTCCGTTCGTTCGTCCATCTAGTGGGAATTCCAAGTACCGCCATCTCGCATATTTTCATCATATATTCATCATATAAAAGTACCACCATCCAGCGGATATTCCAATGACCATACGAGACGTGGCTACCTACCACTAAGACGACTACTACTTCTACTAGTACAACTACATACATCGGGGACGCACGAACCACGGCTTAAGGAGCTTGCCCCTAAAACAAGCTTTCTGCTTTGGTGTTATAGAGGGGTAATTGAAATGACCGGACATCTTTTGGGTAGCAACATTCTGCTCTTGCCAAGTTGATACCGACCGAAAATGAGAATATGTTCTCTACTTAAATGAGAAAGCCAATAACCCCGGTAAAACGTAAACACCTAACAATTGCGTTTAGAACGAGTTTTCAACTATTTAGGGCGCTCTACTATGGGAGAGTAAATAAGCTGTCTCAGTGTGTTTAGAAACAAACATGGTTGATCCCTCCGTCATAGGAATCGGTATAACACGAAAGTAAAACGTTTCATTACCAAAGTAGCCAAGTGCTTACTGTTCATTGTTGTATGAAAGCTTATACAATGCCTGTTTTGGTGTTCGACAGCTGAAGCACCGTTTTTCGTAAATGGGTCCACGTTGACGCTTAGTCATACATCTCCGTTCCGATGACTAACGTTCGTGATTAATGATTGATTAATGATTCAACACGCCCCTCTGGTCATGAATGTATGTGGCAGCTGTAGTAGGTAGCGGTGAGAGTGGAACCAAAGAAGGTGACCTGACATCTAGAAGAGCATGACTGATTGTACGCCAAACCTAGGTTAGGGTTGCCTACTCATGGCATGTTGAAAAACAACGCGTTAAAGAAACTAACCGCGGATTTCGAGGTCATGATGCATTAACAACTTTACCAAATGTAGGCCTACTGTGAGAGGTGTACGACCGGTACCTGGGCTGAGGATGGAACGGGGTTCTTTTGTTCCACAAACAAGTCGCCGAACGGCTGGCGGTCTATGTCCGCCATGTATTGTCCTTCCTTGCCGGAAGGTGGGGCGTCGAGTCGCCCGATGCCGTAAGCCGTTTTACGAGACGACGACAAGTGTTTGCGCGGTAGCAACATCTTCCTCGGAAGAGGCCGCGGCGGCAGCCGCAAATTGCCCCGCAAATTTGAGCGAACAGTTCGGAGGACCCTTGTGAGCTACTGTAAGTGTTCTCACCTCGTAGTGAGACAGGGATGAGGTTTTTTAAATGACATAATATTATTACCTCTGTTATTAGTATTTTAGTTACATCGATCGTCCTCTCGTGAACTGACTGATTTGCGACAGTTTTGATAAACGATAATCCTCGTTAACAAAGGGAGACTCACGACTTTTTTTCTTGATGCTCTATAGCTGTCAATAAGTACTTCCAAACTTTTGTCCTGCACACGCCGCGGTGGTCTAGTTGTTATGGTGCTCTGTTTCTGTCCCAGAAGTCCTGGGTTCAAGCACCAGCTCCGACGACAGCGTTTCGTTCTCGGCAAAATGGTAAACGCCCGTGTGTTGAGAACAAACGTTCGACGATTTAGAGTATGAATTACGGTCCTAGTTAGACTATTTAACCAGCTGTCCTGGTTAGATTATTTAGATGAGTAGGTTGGAAATCGTTTGCTTAGAACGGCCCGTGCGCTTAGAATTTTACACGCATGTTAAAGAAAAAGAAAACACTCAGGTGGTCTAAATTTCCGGGCGGTCCACCAATACGCCTCCATGCGTAATCATATCGTGGTTTTGGAACGGTAAACTCTGCCATTTGTTATTATTATGGCCGGACTTTTAAAACTAGAGTTTTCACTAGATTACTCAGTCCTTCAAAATCAGCTCCTCATTAGGAAAAGGAAATAATTACGCTAGGAAAGTAAGGAGAAAGGAAACTGAGCAACGTTGTTCGCAGTATTCATCCCCGCGCTAGATGCACCACGGTATACAAACACATGCGACGCGGCACAGCCATTTCGGAAAATAAAGGAAGCCGACTCATGCGTGTGTACGGAAGAGAGACGTCAAGCCCCGCTTCAAGGATTCCCTGTTTCTCCGCAGTATGCGCAGCAGCAATGGAGCGCAAGCAAAGCGGTCTTGGGCAACTGAGTAGCCGTGACACACTAAGAGGACAAGGCCGCGCCGGTTGCGTTCCTGATGTTATCCGTGCTGCTTGGCAGGGAAGGAGCCGTGCAGCCAGATCTCAATCTCGGTGCTCGCATGATCTGCTAGAGCACCGCGTGCCGCGGTCAGCCGTACCCTCAGCCAACTCGGAAGAGACGATGAGTCCGATAACGAGAAGCCCGTGTGCGCCCGGTGCACGCGTTGCACGGTGCCAAGCTAAAGCCATTCGTTGCTGACACACCGCGGACACCCAAAGTGTGTTTGGACGCCCAATTTGCGGGAGAAACCGGTGGCCTTTTTCTTCCGCTCTCGCTATGCTTGATTAATCCGCGTTTCCTTGGAGTTCTCTTGTTAAGGAAGGCTTCCGTGGGAAAATGTTGGCAGAGAGTGTGGTGCCTGGTACTCATTCCATCTTAGACTAGCAAGGCACAACGAAGATAGCCCGACCTCAAACAAACAAACAAACAAACAAACAAACAAACGAACAAACAAAGGGGCCTCAGTTCACAAAATACATTTTCTTCGGGAATACGCTTACTCTCGTACCTTTCTCCAACACTAAAGTTAAGTACAAGCCCCCTCCCTCTTCCAAGGGTTGTGAGCCTGCTGTCGATCTGTGCAAGAGAGTCGTTCCAGGTGGTTTTCGTTAAAACAGACACGTACTTTAATACCAAAGTGTTTTATGTCGGGATTCGCCAACGCTCCTGTGACGCATTTTCGTCACGGAAATGACGTGAAAGAATACGCGTCATCAGAAAGCAAAAAAAAATATTCACAGCATATCCGCGAAGTGAATGATGATGAGTGGGGCAAAGTATCGTGGGCTCTAAGCACGGGATCCACCCATTTTGTGCGCATTTCACCACCGCCTCTCAGGTCCGTCCGTCCGTCCATCCATCCATCCATTCATCCGTCAGTCCGTCCGTCCGTCCGTCTGTCTGTCTGTCTGTCTGTCCTGTCTGTCTGTCTTTCTGTCTGTCTGTCCATCCGTCCGTACATCTCGTTAACACTCAGTACCGCCATCTTGCATATTTTCATCCTATATTCATCATTACAAGTACCGCCATCCAGCGGATTTTTTAAGGACTAAAATGAGAGGCGGTTACTACATACAAGAAACGCACGACCCACGCCTTAAGGAGCTTCGCCCCTAAAAACGTGGTAGATCCCTCCGCCATAGAAATCGGTGAAACACGAAAAGTAAAACGTCTCCTTACAAGAGTACTTTAATGTCTAGTTTACATTGATATAAGAAAGCTCCCTCAATGTCTATTGGTGTTTCAGATATCAAACACCGTTCAACATGAATGAATTCACTTTGGCGCTTAGTCATACATCTCCATCCCGACGACTAACATCCCTCAATATTAAACAAACCCTTGTGCTCATAAATAATGTAATGACAACTAAAAAGAACCAGGCGGATGTGAAAAGATGTCGTGTGCACGCGATCGCTCAATGCACTGGTGTAGATGACTTGCACCATAAGGTTCCGTACTTTTCCACAGTTCGTTCAGCCGGGACAGTTTGTAAGGGTACGCTACTACTCGTTGGTCAAGCGGGAGTTTTCCAGCCGCGGATGACCCTGCGTTTCACGATTTCGCGACCTCGCTCGAAGAACGGCTCCGCGTCTGGCGTCCTCGCGACTGCCGTAGCGTCGGAGGCGAGGCTGCGAAGGTTAGTCGTCGAAGGAGGTGAGGGGATAAAGGTAAGTTAGCCTTCGGGGATCTGACGTTGTTAGCTGAAAAATTGCATCTACACCAGGGGAGTGTTTACTAGCCTGGAAGCGTAGTTTGTTTTGTCGCGGATGCCAGACTCTTTCATTAAGGTAGCGGAGGCCGGAAGACGTAATAGCGGGTTACGGCGTGTGTGGTGGCGTCCGCCGCACTATGAATCGAGTTAAACACAGGAGTGGTTCCAGTGGTACACGCGGCAGTCGAGCTAATGCGCAGACAAACACCATGACAAATTTCTAGATAAACACCGAAGGAAGTGGGTCACAATTGTGCGCAGGATAATTATCTACAAAGGTAGTAAAGCCAGTCGGTACCCTTTGAAAGGCTTTTATTCGAGTATTTGTCATAAGAGCAGATGAAAGCCAAACGTAGAGTCGGACCAGAAAATTACAAACGCGAAGAGAAGCTCAGAGAATTCTACCGACGCTTTTTTTTTAATGTTGTCATCCGTGCAACGTGGTTAGCTTTGTCGAAGCTTCTACGTTATCGATAACGTAAGCTGTGGCTGGTCTATGAACTTCTGCGCATTTCGAAACACACTCACGATTCGTAGCCAGTGTCGTCGCTGAACTGTGTCACCTTCTCAGCTTCGAACAATCCAGACGAGAAGATGAGGCGCTAAGACAAATTCATACATTTTGTGGCCACCGGTGGAGGCTCTTGCAGCTGGGGCTTCCAAATGAATCGGGCTGAGCCAAGGGCCACTGACAGCCAGGTGATCAGATGATGCTGCCATGAAAGAACAACTCGTGAAAGTTTTGTTCTGGGCACATAATACGACTTCATGCGGGATGCGATGAGGACTCGTTGGTAGCACATCTTCACTGAATTCTGCCTGTGCACCACAAAGAAGCATACCGAATTGTCGCTTTTTAGTGAAGACTAGAAGTGGAGTGTCTGTTATGCCTTTGAAAATCTGAAAGGCGGGCAGTGAAAGAAACAAGCCGGGGAAGTCGCCGGCTGTAAACCCCGCTCGCCGCCTGTGACCGCCACATTGCGTGCCGCCTGTGACGTCACGTGGAGCAAGAAGCGGAGCCGTCGTCTACTACCATAGTTTCAGCCACTGAAAGTCGTTCAATTTCAGTGCCAAGCTGAAGAAAGCTGAAACATCTCGATTTCACGTGCGGCCGACGACTGAACAGCATCGTTCGCCGGAGTGCACACGCTGGGACAGTCAGCTCCTCGTTACGTCATGGCTCACGAGTGTGCCAGTGCTGTCCGACCATCAGTCCACTCGCAAGTTTGCGAAAATATTCAGGTATTAATTAAGCGCAAGCCCAAAAGCGTTAGAATTTCTCCCGCATACATTTGAATACACAAAGATCGAAAATTTAGTGTCATGACCCCTTTAACTGCTCAACAGTTCATGGGACCGCACTATCGTCGTCTCGTGTCTCGCGCTGTTGTGTGACGGAGTCTCCCGTCTGGATTTAGCGTCACACAGGTCTCAAGTTTGATACACATAAGACGAGCAGGCTGTACGCTTGTAACGCCAGCACTTGCTTGCCCGTGCACGCCAGCGTCGCTGAAGGGCTAATTCACCTATCGGAGACGGCGAAACGGCCCGGCGTCGGCAACGCTTGGCTTTCTACGAGGGCCCCCGACGCGCAACCCGCGGTGCCACGCACCGGGGACCGACTGAGCGTCGGAAGTTGAAAGCACCGCGCTCGAAGCAGCAAACGAACATTATAAACAAACCATAAAATGGCACATAGACAATCGCGAAAAAATATAGGTAATCACGGGAAAAGAATAGAGAGGGATTTAAAATGTCACACAGTCACAAGAACAGAACAGAAAAGAGCAAGAAAGAGTAGAGGAACACTTCAAAATAACACAAAAGACCAAGAATATAAAACAGGTAATCGATGCTCCACAGTTCATTAAGCTTGAGATGCAACAGGGTTTGATTTTTTTTTCTTGTTTCTTTCTTTGTGATATAGCTTGTTCGCAAGAAGAAAAAAACACGCACGGTAGCGACTGCTGCACTGTTTAGTGCGTGGTCCATTGTTTCCATGTGTAACTGCTCCTTAGTTTCCTTCCAGAAACATTTCGTATACCAGCTTGCACAAGTGCCTTGGGAGCATGTACCGGACATTCATCAATTGCGAAAAGCTACATGGCGCTCTCTGGATCACTGCTCATGAATTGTAATGGGTGATTCATAATTCATCTCTGCATTGCTTTGTTTCATTACGTTGTCGAAAATTAATGTTCTTTTCGTTTTCTTTCTTAAGAAGCTGGTGAACATTTCAGTGGCCTAGTTTTCAGTGCATCCGCCATAGCACGAACAGCGAAAGCATTTAGTGTTTCTGCCTTCATTCCACGTACGGAAGAGGGCATGCTTCCACTGGACCTGCTGTCACTTTCTAGACGCGTACATGTGTGTGCGTGCCCGGTTACATGTCCGCTCGCAAGAGGAGGCGTTTGGCGTGGCCGCCGACTGGGTCAAGGCCCACCGGCGAGCTCTGACGTTCGAAAGTGAAACACCGCACTGACCTACTCCTGTGCCGCGCTTCTCGACCCTGCCGGGTTCACTGGAACGTTGAATCGGATGCCTATGACGGCTTGTAGCGCGGAAGGCGGCGGCACTAGCCGCTTGCGGGTGACACGGAGTCTTGGGAGCCATCTCGCACCCAAAGCTACCGTGCATTCTGCGTCTTTCTAACGCGAGTGCATTTTACAACGGTCACGACCAACAACTTACCGAGGTCGTTTGCGTCACGGAAATGACGTCGGTGCGAGGGAGCTCTTGTTTTTGTTTTTGCATCACCGCAAGGTGTCGTTAGATTACCTTTTGTTAGGTACATTTGTTAGAGTGTGCGCGTCATAGGTAGGAAGAAATTGTAGAAAAGGCAAGGCAGGGAGGTTAACCAGTCCCGGAGGGCTGGTTTGCTATCCTACTCATGGGTACGAGAAATGGGAGGGAATGACGAAAGAGGGAAATGAAAGAGAGACAAGAGCGAGAGATAGCACATGACAGCACACACATAAACATGCGGTGTGTTACCTGTCCATCATGCTCGCTTGGTACGAGCCATCACTGTCACAGCCGCTTGTCAAGTTAGTTTTTCATAGATACGTCAAGAGTTCCCTGGTCGCCTTCACCTTCGTCGTGCTCTGTTGACAACATTCAAGAATAGATTCAACAGACATTGGTATATTGTCACTATGCTCAAAAACCGACGCCAGTGACCACCTCTGAACGTATTGTATACCAGACAGTAACACAGGATGTGGCGTAGCGTCTCCTCGCAACGACAGGCATCGCAGAGAGACTTGGTGAAAGCCACACCTAACCATAAACGACAAGGCAGTGCTGCATATCGCCTCAGCGCGGTCCAGTAGGGATACAGGCCTTCATCAAACAACTCATGCGGGGTTGACGGCTGGTCTGATTGGTCAGGCTAGTTAGGGCACACACGCTTTAATCGAAAACTCAATCCGCACAGTCACGAGGCGGAGTCGAACAACTGTTCGTACAACGACGCTCGCTCATGCTGAACGTCTCAGAACAGTGTGGCAGTCGCGCTCTTGCGAGTGTAGGTTTGACCAGCGAAATGTGTTAGATTTCATTGCTCGATAATGATTGCCAGCGGCTGCTTTTGTAAAATCTCAAAGCGGCAAAAGAGTCCTCGCTGGAAGGGCGCTGCAATTTACGCATTTGATCCGACGACCTCACTTCACCAATTAAAAAAGATAATTAACTTGATTTATTTGATCCTTGTCGTAATTGATGCCTCTAAATTCAACTTAAGGTGCCTGCCACAACACAAAAAGTAATTATGAAGGCCGCCTGAAAACATCAACTTTTCCTGATTACTGGGGATCTTCCGGCACATTTCTTGAAAAACCATGTCGCTCTTCGACGAAGCGGCAGGTTTCAACATTTGTCAATATGTGTACAACGCGACGATGTTATCGCAATAACTTTACGTTGAATATAGGTTAAAGTACGCTTGAGTTCGTAACTACGCTACAACCTCACATAAAAAATATAACACGAACAGCGGCAGACTATCGGATAAGTATACAACAAGTAAAAAAATTACATCATATCCACGGAGCGAATAATGATGAGTAGGGCGAAAATTCGGAGGGTTTTATCGGCAAACCATGAATCTATCTGTCCGTCCGTCCGTCCGACCGACCGTCCGTCCGTCCGTCCTTCCTTCCTTCCTTCCTTCCTTCCTTCCTTCCTTCCTTCCTTCCTTCCTTCCTTCCTTCCTTCCTTCCTTCCTTTCTTCCTTTCTTCCTTCCTTTCTTCCTTTCTTTCTTCCTTCCTTCCTTCCTTCCTTTCATGATGCTGTTTTCTGGACTATTGCAGTTCTTTCTTTTTTCTGACGCAGTTTTCTTCATAGTTCCTCGATATTACTTGCACGCGGTCAACCGGAGTGCTTGCGTCAACAATATCTGTTTACAGGAACTGCGACGGCCGTCACGCTATACCCGACACGGCCTGTGGTAAACACGCACCGTCCCCCGCGATCACCGAAGTCATCCACGCGGGAAGCCCCCGAGTCGACGAAGAAAGCGAAAACGAAAAAAAAAAGGGGGGGGGGGGAGGCCGAATTACCGCAATCGGTTTGGACAACCTAGCATACTTCGTTACGGTAAACAGGATGAAACTTTTCCGTTGTGTTTACGTTCTTTGATTCGCGACGTACAGCGGAGTGTCACAAACATCAAGGTGCCTCGCAGACTGGGCGTCGAGTGTGCAGATTTCGCAGTACGAACACACATTTACTCTAGCAGCCATGCAAATGTGAGAGAGGGTAATTCCAGGTTGGCTGCGCAGTGAGAGCGTTGGAGATCTGTAGTACAGCGTATTTTTAAAGAGAACAAAAAAACAACAACAAATTTTTGAGAACCTATTGCAGCGAAGCATGTTGCTGGAAAAAAAAGAACAAACAGACTTGACTAACGTTCAAACAGATTTGACTAACGTGCTTAACTGGTGTAAATTATGGCAAATGGAATTAAATGTTTCGAAGTGCAAGTCTATGCGCATATCACGTAATACTACCGCATGTCCAAATTATTTCCTTAACAGCACCGTACTCGATCCCGTCCCCTCTTATAAATACCTTGGTGTCCATATTACTAACAACTTATCTTGGAAACATCATATCAACTATGTCACATGTAAGGCAAACCGGGTTCTAAGATTCATGCGAAGAAACTTTTACATGGCCCCTGTTGATTTAAAAAAGCTTTTTTACATTACGTACGTTCGTCCGCATTTGGAATACGCGTCATCGATATGGGACCCTGGTAATATCACTTTAGTTAATGAACTTGAGAGCATTCAGAATCGCGCTGTTAGATTTATATTATCAGATTACCGCCGTACCACTAGCGTAACAAACATGAAATCAATTATTAACATTCCTTTACTCGCTACACGCCATAAGATATTTCGTCTCGTACTCTTCCACGAAATTTACAACCACTCCCTTCTGCGTTCACTTTTAATAACCCCACCGTCATACATTTCAACTCGTACTGACCATGCGCAGAAAGTTGCTGTTCCTCGTTTCAAGACATCAACATATTCCCACTCATTCCTGCCTAAAACTTGCAAGGATTGGAACCACCTCCCACAATCAGTTGCATCCATCACCTCGCCTTGCAGTTTTAAAACATCGCTCGATAACATACTTGGTGTTGAAAATGTAAACGTTTGATTTTGTTGTTAGTTTTCTTGTATAATCTACTGGCTGTATAACATAGTTGCAGTTGATAATAGTTGCTTTCCAGTGTTTAATAATGTTCTAGTGTCTTGTTTATGTATTATTTTCTTTAACATAGTCAGTGCCCGCTCCCCTCTGCAATGCTGTAAAGCCTTGAGGGTACAATAAATAAATAAATAAATAAATAAATAAATAAATAAATAAATAAATAAATAAATAAATAAATAAAAAAGCATGGCCTGCGCGGAAAGTGCTTCACAGTCAGAGCGAAAGCTTGAAGAGTGGCATTTCGAGAGCCTGCCGTAGACTTCCTGGGGATTAAGACAAGTACACTTGCAAGGGAGACACTGCACCATAAGTAACAAATTTTGTCAAGTTTCGAAGCACCACTACGCCAATCTGCGGAGAAGCGAGGTATACCCTCCATGTGTGTGTGCAAGATATTATAGGTGCTTTGTTGATGCGGTGGCTGATGGTGATAAAGAATTGCGACTGAGCCTTTCGTAATGGTTGAAATTCATTGAAACAGCCACTAGCTACGCTAGTCAAGTTGTGTGACGCCTCGTTGTTATTTCTTTCTTTATTTTGCTCTTCTATCACACCTTATTACGTTCCGTCTCGACATTAAGCGTGCACCGAGTACTTTCGAGAAATATTTTCAGCCGCCGCATGGCTTTGTGATAACAGAACCATGCGGCGGCTGAAAATACTTCGCGAAATCGTAGGCTGCCACGGAGGTAGCGCAGGTTCGAACCCTTTCCTCGGAATGCTTTTTTATTTCGTCTTTTTTTTTCTTATCTCGCGTAATAGTGCTTACGGACACTGGCGTTGGTGGCGGCTGACAACCACTAAGGCGCCTTCATATGCGCGCGTCTCCGGAGACGCGCGCATACGAAAGCTCCCTGACAATCGCGGCGCCAAACACGGCCGTTGTTGGGATCTCATAACAGCCTTCACGGTAAACGTCTCTATCGCTATACTCCGCTATCTATCATCGAACGGCTTAATACGATGTACCGAAGAGGCAAAGTAAAGGCGAAATCAAAGCGATGAGAGAAACGCCGCCCGGCGTGGTGGCGTAAGGGCGTCGCGCTGCTAAGCTCGAGGACAACGGGATAATTCTCGGATGCGGCAGCTACGAAACGCAAAGAACACCCGTACGCTTAGGCATAAGCACACGTCAAAGATACCGAGGTGGTTGAAGTTAACCCAAAGTTCCCACTACGGCAAACACAAGCCTCGCAAAATGCAAAAATGAATATGAAGTGATGACGTACTTCTCACCATGGCATGTCTTTGGTCTCCGACTTTCCGCGAGGTTAAGGATTCATGTGACTAGTCCTCAGAATGCAATATCAAGGGTCCTCGGTCGCCCTTATCACCAAGAACCTTAAAGGGCTAACCCGCACTTTAAACAAGGACGAACAATAGCGACAGATTCATCAAAACAAGCACCCTTAGGTAAATAGGAACCCGCCCCCATCACCCTCCCTTGCGCGAACATCTATGATTATGCCATCGGAAACTCTCGGCTTGAGGTATGCGCCACGTTCACTGCTGAAGAGGTGGTAGCCAGCGCACTGTTGACGAATAAAAAGAGTTAGAGCAAGCATATGTAGCTCTTTGAAAGGAACATTCCCACTAAAGAGCACTGATAAGCTCGGAACGAATTGATGACCTTAGCTTCACAGCAGAGTCTTGTGTTGGAGAAAGCATGGCCTCCGAGGCCATGGAGAAAGGCATGAGAGCTTGGACACAGCGACTCGACGCATGACTAGGCTCTCAATTGCACAAGTGCAACAAGCGATTACTCCATCCTTTTATACCAGACGCTAAATAAGCATAAATTCTCGGGCAAAAGATTAGTGAAAAAAAAAATGGGTTGAAAATATATTTCGATTCCGTGCTTTACTAATCATGGCTGTGCAATGATTTATAACTACCCCCTCCTTTTGCTCCTCTTCACCTCGCAAGAATCATCCTCTGTTCCTTCACCTGAGCCTTGCTGTATCCACACACGGTTATGCTGCGCTCTGCCCTCCCCTCCCGCTTTTCCTCCTCAGTCATACATCACTCCTTGCCTTCACTTCTCTTTCCCGCCCCGCCGCGGTGGTCTAGTGGCTAAGGTACTCGGCTGCTGACCCGCAGGGCGCGGGTTCGAATCCCGGCTGCAGCGGCTGCATTTCCGATGGAGGTGGAAATGTTGTAGGCCCGTGTGCTCAGATTTGGGTGCACGTTAAAGAACCCCAGGTGGTCTAAATTTCCGGAGCCCTCCACTACGGCGTCTCTCATAATCATGTAGTGGTTTTGGGACGTTAAACCCCACATATCAATCAATCAATCAATCTCATTATACCCACTGCGGGACAAAGGACTCTCTCGTGTTTCGCCAACCCAACCAGCCCTGCGCTTGCTGCGGCCGCGTTTTATTCCCGCAGACTTCTTAATCTCATCTGCCCGCCTAACTTTCTGCCTGCCCCTCACACGCTTGCCTCTTCTTGAAATCGAGTCTGCTGAAATACAGACAGCCTGGATCGATCATTCGTAGTATAATATAGACGGACACATTCAAAACTGCATCCAAGCGGGAAACGCCGTGCACTCCACAAAACATGGTATCTAACGAGCAAGTAAGCGGGCTTCCATCGTGTCACAATACGCACGTCAGCGCCAATGTAATTAAAAGCATTGCATTCCGTCCCTTGCCCCCCCCCTTCTCTTAATAAAACAAGCGATGTCATTAATGCAGACCACGAACCAAGCAGACAGGGTTTTTTTTTTATTTTTCTCCGTTCGCGTTCCATGGATGCGCGACCAGTTCCTTGGTCTCCCCGCTTGGGCGTCCAAGGCCACACGTCGGCGAACGTGTCCCGATGCAGCCAACGTCGGCGGCGGCGAGCGTGGTGACCAATTACGCAGGCAGGGCCACAGGCGGCATCGCCTCATCGAACGAGCGCAGATCGCGCCACTGCACATCATCATCCGACCGCGCCATCTGGTTATTCCCCTGAGCCGGAACGACGACAACGCTTCGGCCATCGCATTAACAGCCTGATCTAGCACGTACGTACGTACGTACGTACGTACGTACGTTCGTTCGTTCGTTCGTTCGTTCGTTCGTTCGTTCGTTCGTTCGTTCGTTCGTTCGTTCGTTCGTTCGTTCGTTCGTTCGTTCGTTCGTTCGTTCGTTCGTTCGTTCGTTCGTTCGTTCGTTCGTTCGTTCGTTCGTTCGTTCGTTCGTTCGTTCGTTCGTTCGTTCGTTCGTTCGTTCGTTCGTTCGCTCGTTCGCTCGTTCGCTCGCTCGTTCGTTCGTTCGTTCGTTCGTTCGTTCGTTCGTTCGTTCGTTCGTTCGTTCGTTCGTTCGTTCGTTCGTTCGTTCGTTCGTTCGTTCGTTCGTTCGTTCGTTCGTTCGTTCGTTCGTTCGTTCGTTCGTTCGTTCGTTCGTTCGTTCGTTCGTTCGTTCGTTCGTTCGTTCGTTCGTTCGTTCGTTCGTTCGTTCGTTCGTTCGTTCGTTCGTTCGTTCGTTCGTTCGTTCGTTCGTTCGTTCGTTCGTTCGTTCTGGGCTGGAGACACCTGCTGAGCATGCGGGGGGCGTCCGGTTCCGTTAAGCTTCTGCCACTTTTGGACCATAATAATGTTTCCACTCACTCACTCACTCACTCACTCACTCACTCATTGATCATTTGGCACTGAAAAAAACTAGTATTATCACAGGTTCCTTTTTCATCTGAAAAGCAACAACAATATTTGGGGCTCCACGCACCGGAACAACAAGAAGGTCACGGTGCGCGAAATATATGTTTACGCTACGGCCATATATTGTTGCCTACTTGATCTTTTCGTATTTCGTTTCGCTCCTAGCAGCACTTTCTTTTTTTTTTTTGCCACGTGTTAGTAAATGCGCTACACGTCAGTTTTCTCGCGCCATGTTAACCAATCGTTCCGCGGCCGATAAATATATCGGAGGTGTCGCACAAAAAAAAAAGGAAGATAAATACCAGATCACAAGTGACGACAAGTACATGCATTCCTCAAGTATATAATAACTGCTAGATTAGAAAATTCGTTTCCGAAGACTTCGTGGACACTTGTCTCTCGTTCAATCATTTGTGCTGTAGCGCTCCTCAAAGCCCGAGTTCTTCCGGTGTCTAACAAGGTAAGGCAAATGATGACAATGCACATACATTCATCGGTGGCAGATAATCAACAGAAACAATAGCCCGATGAGGTGTCGAGCTCTAACGAGAGAAGATGGCATACGTAAGGGCTTTTCAGCGCTGTACAACAAGTGCAATCAAAGGCAGACTGCTGTCCAGCAAATTTGCATAGAGCAATTAAAATATTTCGCAAATATGTACAGCCACGCGACCGCTTGAGCAGAAAGAAATTTCTGAGCTAAGTGCCAAGTGAGCTTTACAAAGCGAGGGGTGGGTTTGCCATACGACCTTACCTGCTTATTTTTACAATACTGCGAGTCAAACGCGTGAGCCCTTTGCAAGACGGGAATCAAAACTCTAAGGCAACAGGACGGTACCACACAAACTAGGCTCGTGTTGAAGCTTCAGCAAGAAATACATCATGACGTTAAGACGCGTGATTGTTTATTCGTGAGGGAGTTTTAGTTTAATGTACATAAGGCTGTACGTGCGCAACGTGCTGCGCGCTGCGTACGCTACGTTTAAGGCTGCGTCCTACAGCATTAGTTTACCGTGCGCAATATCTGAAACGTGTACTGCACCTGAGCGTCAACAGGCCTGCCTTTATGTAAGGTCCCTAGATGAAACAAGGTAGCGTCACTCATTGTTCTCGAGCCGTCCTCCTCACTCTCTCGATTACTCCTCTTTTTCTCTGCCATCCGCATCTGTAATTGGTGCATTACTTGCACGTGATCTTGCAAATGGCTGGTGGTGTTATTTATTATTATGCAAAAGGTTCAAAACGAGTACGCATGCGCATATGGCTCCAGCCGGATTCTCGCCGTGACCAAAGACAAAATCGTAGCCAGAACATAAACTGAAGAGGAGGAGCGTTTCGGTGTGCGCTAAGTCGACCAAGATTGTTTCGCCATGCTCGTTCAATGCAACATCTGCGTTTTTCAGCAATGCTGCGTTGCCGTAAACAACAAAAAATGGTTTCGCTCTCTTCAACTTACCTCGTGCTTTCCGAGATGAAGCGCACCATCAAGTGCAACTATGAACCATTTCACGCGAATGCTTTCGTGCAACTCCGTCAACGTATGTCGACGTGGATCTGCGAAGCGAGTTCACTTGTCGGTTTTTATTGAAACGCCAGGCGCGCGTCTAATGCGTGTCTAGTGCATGCCAATTGGTACAAATACATGTGGGTATGCACGTATACAGAGCAGCTGTAGGTTGTAATCAACGCACCTTCAGAAACATTTCACTCTTGACCAGTTGCCGCTTGAGCCGAAACGCGCTGCTTCGAGACACCTCACCAGTAGAACTCTCACTTTTCAGGAAGTTCCCAGCACCGCATCAGAATCACTTGGCATCACGATTGTCCAAATGGGCACATTTTAAAAAAAAACGTCATCGCAGTGCTGCTGGACGAGTGTTCGTACCAGTCTGGTCGTAGTTTTTTTTCTTGCGTGTGCACAAGCCGGTTGTAATCAATCGTCACAACGTCACGCCCTGTGGCCACTTACAGGATCCAGCAAGAAGCACGTTCACTGTGTCACAGCACGAACAAAACACAATCGGAGAAGTGGACTAGTTAGAACTGGACGAAATACCGTGGCCGTGGAACTAAAATGTACTACGCGAGACGCCATGGCTAGTGGTGTAAAGTATACAACTGCACAACGTTGCCGGTTGAGTAACGCACATCCCGCTTGCTCTTGTGTTGTGCCGTTTATGTTCATAAAGGTAACTGTTTATTCTACGTCTTAATTCGTTCCATTTTGTTTCATTTACATCTATTCACCGTAGCAACGGAACCCAAACATTCGCTTTTGGGTGAAAGTTTTAAACCTTTTAGGGGGCGCTTCAGGAACATAGGCGAAGAGGAAAGGGAAAGGTGTCGCTACCTTGGAAACTTGTTTCATCTAGGGACCTTACCTTTATGTGTTGCTTCACGCCATCTCGTGGAGAGGCAAGAAGTTGTAATAACCGATATTCGTCGACGCAACACACAAGTCAAATCACGAGACAAGGCATATTTATTTGTGGATGAGTGCTGGTTTGGGGTGTTGAGGGGTCAACTAGAAACATGAAGGACATAGACGGAGAAGGCGGTCGCTTACTGCCAATTTAACATTTATTGTTTGCTACAGATGTTTTCTGAGATCACAAGACAAAAAAAAAGGCCAAACTGGGGTTGCTAAACGCTAAATACAGAAATGCTCTCGTTGGCGGTGGTGTCTTCACGTGTCATTGTTCACGCCATGACAGTTGCTTTCACAATGATGAGGGCACCATGTGCGAGAAAAATCACCTGAGCTTCGTAGAACACGTAGGTGCATCCACGTGCACGCTAAATGCATCACCAGAACTAGCCTTTACTTTCCAACACTTGCAAGGCTTTTGCAGACGATCATTCACACATTTTTCGATTATACCCATGTCACACGTGGCAACTGAAGTGCACTTCGAGCGAGTACACTTAGCCGCGAGTGTCATTTGCGCGCTGCCACACGAGCGAGTTCGGTGTCACTCACTGCAAAGTACACTTTCCAGCAAGTGCGTTCCCCAACCTCACTTCACTGCGATAACTGGGATGAAGTGTGTAGCCTCGGCAACAGTGGCTTCTACAGAAAGACGCTGTTGCGTAAAGTGGTGCTCATACTATAATTAAACCAATGTTTTTGTTATGGTGGATACTGCTATGTGTAAAACACGTCATAAAACACAACAATAACTTGGCTAGTTCCACCGTCGGGCTGCTTGCGGCCACGTCCGCTTGGGGGATGCGGCAGCACATGCACAGAATTGTCTGGGTCGGTCGCGTTGTTTACTTCCAGGTACACGTGCACCTGTGTCGGTGAGTTGTTCTCTAGTCATTTGAGATGGCATGTGCCACAGGTGCTACTTCAACAAAGACAACGTGGTCCGACTATGTTATTTTTGCACCTGTGTCTCAAATATTCGTTCTGCTACAAATCCGTCCATCGCCACTGCCATCATTTCCAAAGTACACTTCGTTTTCTCGTGTAGCAGCGAACCACTGAAATGAGCGTGAGTACACTAACTCAACGTTCACTTAAGTTGCCACGTGTGACAGGGGTATAAGACACACGCAGCAATCACAGCATGCAGTTCAATGGAATCACACACACGGCGCCCCGTACACAGCCCACGAATCCGTCGCGGTGCTTCCCGTCACCATCGCGTTCCTGCTCCTTCGTAAATGACGATGTCCAATCGGAAAACGTAGCGCTCCAGCTTAGCAGAGATCCCAATCAACTGCACCTGTTCCCTTGTTCGCTTCAGGTTGCTTATTTAAGTTCCAAATGCATCCAAATTCACACGGACTTCGTTCGCTGCCACGACCACCGTAGTGTTACAGTTTACTATAGAACAATGTAGTAACGTGGTCGGTCACAGCCATCTTGCCTGTTTTGGTCTCGGCTGTTCGAGATCTCGCGAGAGTTACTGCTAAGATACCCAGCGGCTGTAGCGTGCGCAACGTAAGAGCTGAGATCTAGTAGTGTACGCAACCCTCGCGTGCGCAAAAGCAGCCATCTCTCTTAAGTACAGCGCATGCGCAGCCATTTTTCCACTCGGGCGATGCGTGCGCTAGGCCGTTGTGTGCGCTAAGCTAGGACTCTCTATTATAGCGCTTGTAAAAATAAAAAAAAAACAGAGCAGGAAAGACTAAAAGGGGAGGGAGGGCTTAGCATACAATCATGGGAGTAGTGTAACAGAGGGGTCGGTGACCACTAGTGCCTGGAATATTATGATATGTATGCATAAAAGAAGGGTTATTTATAAGAAAGAAAGAAAGAAAGAAAAAAAGAAAGAAAGAAAGAAAGAAAGAAAGAAAGAAAGAAAGAAAGAAAGAAAGAAAGAAAGAAAGAAAGAAAGAAAGAAAGAAAGAAAGAAAGAAAGAAAGAAAGCACTACATGTTCTGACATTATCGTGTTAAACTAATCGCTATCACGAAGCATACACAATGGTAACGTGTTTTTATCGGAACTCATACGAGGAAAGAGGGGCTACTCGTACGGATGTACTTCGTCATTTCAACGGTGTTTTCCAAATCGAGGTTTACAGCGAGGTGGTTGTTTTATTGCGATAACAATTATATGGGCACTCTCAGCTGTATTTCGCTGCCTGCTTCATGCACCGTAAATTTATAGGTATCTATGTATATTAAAACGCAGAAAGCAAAAAAAATTCAGAAAAAAAAGACACCGGTGCGCGGAATCGAACGCGGGCGTCGTGAATGCGAAGCGTTAACAACTGAGCCACCGAGAGGCGCCTCCACCTACACGTTCAAACGGCAAGCTATTTATGTATACCACTTACCGCTGTTGGCGGGAATCTTGGGCGGAAGGGTGTGGTGGGGGACTATCATGTTTTCAGCATTATAAGCAAGATGGCGAACTGAGCGCGCGGCGGCTCTCATCTCTCACGCGTACTTTGGCCCGCGGAGAGGAGGGGAGTGGAGTGGACAATCTCTCACATGCCCAGATCTCCCGGTGGAAGGATCATACATCTTAACTCGCATTGGGCTTGCACTGGAACGATTCTGTTGTAGTTACAGGGCGCAAAAGGTCACTGCCATCGTTGCACAGCCTCCGTTTGTGAAAAGGGCGCGCTTTTCAGACACGGCGATGTAACAACTCAGGCGCTTATTCAAGTTCATCTGTACCTGTGAGTAGGTTTCGTGCGTCATTTGTGCGTGAGAACCGTGGGGCGCGTTTCGATCTGCTTGCCATTCTGCGCGTGACTTTCTGACTTGTTGCTATCACGTTCATTGGTTCGCCTTTGCGGCAAAGCTGTGACTTTTTTCGGGTGAAAAACAAAATATAGAAAGGGAGAAGCTTGAATCTGAGCTTTTTACATAATTGTTGAAGATTCGGTATAATATAGTAGCTGCGTTTTCTCCCTCTCTTTCTTGTAGTTTTCTTGCCAGACTCTTCGTAGGCCATTTGGATGAAAGAAGTAACTTTTGTGCGTTATGGGCCGTACCAGTGCACAAACTCGTGGGACGAAGAAAAGAGGTACAAACAAGCGCTGACTCTCAACTCTGTCTTTTTTCTTCGTCCCGTGAGTTGGTGTGCTGGTACTGCCCATAATGCACCACCAACTAGCCCAACTATCAGTCTTGCTTCAGCTTTTGTGCGTTCATGGGAAGGCTGCCAATTACAGTTGTCTGACCGCACGACACCAACGAAAATAGGGGCGAACGCTGATGCCATCTCTTTCAAGACGCTTTTGTGACTGCAAAGGGCAGCTAAACAGATAACAGGGAAAACTAGAACAGTAGAGGCAGTCCGGTGTGGTCTATCCATTTCGGACGCTATGCTTGTAGCTTTATTTTCCTCCTGTATGATTGCAGTTTTCCTGCTTCTCTGCAGCGTACGAATAAACTTCGAGTCGTCCGACCGCAACAGTCTCTGTGCAATACATGACGGCCAACTGATCTGCGGTTTAACTGTCTTCCCCGAGAACATCTAGAAGGAGCGGCTTCCGGCGTTTCCCTTTTCCCTGTCCCGGCCATGCGGTCACCTTGCACGTTATCTGTGCTATTATACCATGAAGGTCGCAGAAAATTATGTGCGTACGTCTACGATTCAAGAACCTCACTTTCGCTCCTGTTTCACTCACTTATTCACATGCAGTCACGTGCTTTCATCTTTTGTTTCGGTACCTCAGTTGGCGAAAATTTCCGGAGCCATACACTATACGGTTGATTGATGATGACTGATTGATTGATATGTAGGGTTTAACAACCCAAAACCACCATATGATTATGAGAGACGCCGTAGTGGAGGGCTCCGAAAATTTCCACCACCTGGGGTTCTTTAACGTGCACCCGAATCTGAGCACACGGGCCTACAGCATTTCCGCCTCCATCGGAAATGCAGCCGCCACAGCCGGGATTTGATCCCACGACCTGCGGGTGAGCAGCCGAGCACCTTAGCCACTAGACCACCGCGGTGGGGCTACACTATACGGTGTGCGTTATACTCATATCATGGTCTTGGATAGTTAATGCATCATTATTTATTGGAGTTTAACGTACCACATGGCCGACAAGAATATGCACGACGCCATATTGGAGGACATCTAAAATTTCGACCACAGGGGGTTATTTACCGTACAGCTAAATCTGAACTCACGGGCCTCGACCATTCACGCCTCCATGGAAAATGCAGCCGCCGCGTCCGGGATTCAAACCCGCGACCCGAGAGTCAGCAGTGGTTTTGCGGCCCTCTTGGAAACATTTAGGTGCGCACACAATATACGAGAAAAATGAAAGGCACGAAGACAAACGGGCGTGAGGCTCACAACTCAGTTTATTGAAGGAAATACACGAAGTAGGGTCTTTCACGAAATGTGCCCAATATTGTATAAAATCAGCAAAAGACGCTATTTGTTCGACGTATTCAGTTGATTTTTTCTGTACCGGCAGGTATCTTAATAGGGCTGAAAACGTCATATGAAACAGTCATTATGAAACTTAATATCAATAACTTTTTAATTAGTTGCGGTAAGCAGTTTAGTCAAACGAGAGAATTGGAGTCCTTGGTGCGCAGAACCCATTGCCGCTTAGAGATTTCGGAAAAAACAGTCTCTAGTAATGACTAAGAAATAATCAAGTTCTCATGAATTCAGCGGCGAAACCGAAACCAAAGGACCGATGAGCGCAAGAAGCAGACAATTACAGTGACGTCACTGTTCAAAACAGCGGTAACAGGGGTGCAGCTATTCCCCGTTCGTTAACGCATGTGCGTCATGCGGGCTGTAATTGTGAGTGCAGCCCACACAACGAAGTCGATTGATGGTTGATATAACAACGCTTCCTTATTTCAACTGCGCTCTTTCGCGTTTCGGTTTCGCCGCAGAATAGGGAAGAAATTCAATAATTCGCAGTATTTACTAGAGGCCGCTTTTCTGAAACCTCAAAGCAGCAATAAATTCTTCGCACAAAGGACTCCAATTCTTCTTGTTGACACAACTGTCACCAATTCAAAAGCTAATCCATTTACCTTTTCTAGTTACTGTTCCAAACGATATCTTCAGCCCTCTTCAGACGCCTGCTGCTACTGAAAAAGTAACTGCGAACACAGTGAGCAAATAACGCCTTTTGCTAATCTTTAAAGAATAGTTGACACATTTCTCGGAAAACCATATCCCGGTGTTGCTGAAGAGCACATGTGCGTAAAAAAAACAAGCAAGAAAAAAAAACGGAAACACGCCATGACAATATCTTTTTTTTTTTTTTACTTAAGTGGAATTTGATTGATATGTGGGGTTTAACGTCCCAAAACCACTATATGATTATGAGAGACGCCGTAGTGGAGGGCTCCGGAAATTTAGACCACCTGGGGTTCTTTAACGAGCACCCAAATCTGAGCACACGGGCCTACAACATTTCCGCCTCCATCGGAAATGCAGCCGCCGCAGCCGGGAAGCTTAAGTGGAATTTAAAACGTCCAAAAGAAAATAAAAGAAAAGTATGGCTCAAAAAGTGAACTCCTTGTCAAAACAATTGATGGGCTGCTTACGCATTTATCAGCACACCTTGTGATATGAAAGGCTTCTAGTGTTTCCTGAGTTAACTTGTCTTTGGGATAAAACCAGATGTTCGTGTCACACCAAATAGGATAACATTGGCAGCTCCTACAGTGCTCAGCTAGGTGGGAATGATTGCCTTGGTTTAAATATTTCACATGTTCATTAAAGCGAGTGTTAATGCACCGGCTATTCTGAGCTATATATAGATGGCCGCAGGTTGAGGTTAGTAAATCAACCACTCCTATTGTTTGCACCACACATGCATTCCACTTTCCTTTGGAAGGCAATCATATTTTAATTTTGTCCAATCTTTTTGCCCAACGCATGACAGATGCATTGAACCTTATTCGGTACACTGAAAACAGCGTTTACACCAAAACATACGTTTGCCATGGGCTTGAGCTGATGTGAATACCGATAAATGTACGGTAAAACAGCAAAGCGCGTGTTCGCTGTATGTCTTTTTTGTTGTTGTTACAGGCGTGTGCTTTTGTGCGACCTTTAAAATCTTGATAATTTCTTCAACGGCTCAACGTACAGCATTGTCTCGATAAGCTGTCGTTGCTGTAGACGGCTGATTTGACGTGAAAATTGTGATTTCATGGTATGAATGCATGACTTCGACAAGGCACTCCTTAGACAAGACACTGCGATTTAATTTTTCAGAATTTTAGAATGGTACGAGCTAAAGTTGAGTGGAGATTTCACTGTATGCGTATTGTACAACCAACATGTGTGTCCTGATCGTAGATGCAGTGTTAAAAAACTGCAGCTGGTTATTATGGGCAACCTCATGTGTGAACTTAAGACCCATTCCATATTCCCTAAACAACTTCAAAACATTCGCAGCAATACAGCCTTGCACGTCTTTCTCAGAGATAATTAAAAATGATCAACAAACAAAAAAACCTTTTTGGCAAAACCAAGTAAACGTTTATGAATATCTCTGCCTTTTCCGGCCAAGGAAATATCGCTGAGAACAGGGGCTACTTTCGAGGCAATGCAGACTCCTGCATTCTGGACACACATTTCACGAATGTAAATTTTTAATGAAAGGCCAAGAGTTCCAAAAGTCCAGAACAGATACCCCGGTATCATTTGTAAATTTGGCTTTATGATTGCGATAACATATGCATGATTTGACACCTTTCGTTAGTTCCGCGCATGGGATCTAATAGTAACGTTTTTGTACGTCAACACTGGAGGCACTTCAACTACCTGGATTTTCATTGCTTAAGTATTTAATGACAACATCGGAATTACGTATTACTAGTGGGTCATAAATCTTGAACGTCTAAAAGTGTTTGTGAAGATAGGAAGCTACTGGCAGTTGTCACGTGTTTCAGAGACTCTCGCTGTAAACTGTTGATATGGCTTCTGCGTTTTACAAGAAAGGAATACTTCCGATTACAGTCTCTCTGCTCTTTCGACTGCAGAATCCAAGCTTTTTGCTCTTTAGACTGCAGAAGCCAAGCTTTCTAGGTTAAGCGGATCTAGAAAAGCCACAACTTAATGCTTGACCTTTTGGGGTTTTACGTCAAGGCTTTGGAAATTTTTGGTAACAGCTGGATTTGCTTTTTCACTAAAGACACCATCCAGCATCAACACACAGCAACCCTCTTTATTAGCCGAGAGAACGCGTGGTCCCCTCGAGAAAAGCTCTGAGGCAACTAAATCCAGTTTTTTGGCAGCCCTCCTTACAGTCCTCGTCTTAGCTCAACACATTCAGATACACACCTTGAGCATTCATCTTCGGTGACTTCGGTGAAGAAGCAACCATCGAATGTCAAGCCAATGTTGCTTAGTCAATAAAGGTCTACTTAATAAACGGCGATATCCTGAAATTGGTAGAAATAGGACGAAAGTCCCGAACATTTTACGGAACATTCCTGGCATTCATCAGCTATTCGGCCCGCTCCAAGGCACTGACGGTTTTTCACATATACAAGTGAACAATTTCTGCGCGTGAACTACAAGTGAAGAAGTTCCTACACTATGACCATGCGTGTAAGGTCCACATCAACTTATGATCCCTGTATACATTGTTTTCAAGCCCACACTACCACTGTTTGAAGGGCATTATCGGCGTGTGTAACTGCGCTCGAGCAATCTGATGTTTCCCTTCCATTCTGTATATATCCTCAGCTGTATACCACTTGACAGAAACAGGGCATGGGTTCGTTTCAACTACTACGTGGAATGATCTTTATTACAGAGTCCAAACTTGGTTTTGTGGCTTCGCGCTGCTGAGCGTGATGCTCTGTGTTCCGATACCGGTTGCCACGGTCGCATTCAGATGGCAGACGAATCACGAGAACACACGTGTACAGCACAAGGTGCGTGTGCGTTAAAGAAAACCAGATAGTCAAAAATTAATCCTTAATGCGCCTATATGAAATGGCTAATCATCAGATTGTCAATAGACCGATTTAGTCTGACGTCCGCAGCAACTTACCACACGCAGCCTGCGCAAGCCATTTCAAATGGCTGGCAGTGTGTGCGCAGAGATGATGCGGACCCTTAACTAACACTGTATGTTAAATTTACCTCAGCCTCTCTTTTGTTTCGCGTGTGCGTACGTGTGTGTGTGTGTGTGTGTGTGTGTGTGTGTGTGTGTGTGTGTGTGTGTGTGTGTGTGTGTGTGTGTGTGTGTGTGTGCGTGTGTGTAGGCGTGCGTGTGCGTGTGTGCGTGTGAGTGTGCGTGTGTGTGTGCGTGTGTGTGCGTGTGTGTGTACGTGCATGTGTGTGTGCGTGTATGTGCGTGTATGTGTGGGCGTGCGTGTGCGTGCGTGCGTGAGTGTGTGTGTGCGTGTGTGTGTGTGTGTGTGTGTGTGTGTGTGTGTGTGTGTGTGTGTGTGTGTGTGTGTGTGTGTGTGTGTGTGTGTGTGCGTACTTACCATATTACGTGCTTGTATACAGCAATAGAAGGAGGGAGCAAGGGAGAAATGATCATTTATATTAGATGGAAAGCAACAATTTGCCGAACCTAGGTGCTTCAAAGTACGCGTGCTATAGCGTGATTGCTGCGAAATCAGCATGCACAGCAGGTGTATATGCAAATTTGTACAAAAAAAATATCGGCTGATTCCACGTATCTGGAAATCGACGTTATGCGAAGCATGTGAAGGGAAGGTGACCGTTTTGCAATTTTTTTTTATTGCGTGACACGTCATGAAATGACGCTAAATACATGTACAAACGTTGCACTCACAGACACATGTTGGAGAGTTTCAGATGTTTATATAACCAGTTATTTGCAGTTATTACGTGTGGCACATATACCCGCATACCAGCGGCACATACCCGCCCATGGGTATGTGCCACTGTCTGACGGGGCGTGTTTGACGCCGTACGTGACGGGATTGTGACATTTTTTTATGGCTTGACCAGCGCGTCATAGTCGTAAAACCGTCTTACCCTCCCATGCTACTTTTGGTTCACGCCAAGCTAAGAGGGTGACCACGACAGCACCCAAACGTAAGCGGCTAGATAGATAGATAGGTACGCTTAAAGTCGCCGAAGCGGGCTAAGAAATGCTTCGAATTTAAAAAACCAGTAGCAGTAGCATATAACGACATCAGCAGAGGTGAAGCTCCTCTAACGAGTGTCCACCACATCCTCGCTCGATGATTACGTACTATGCCACTATGCATCTCGTTAGTTTACGAGGATATATGACCAGTGTCGTGCAAAGATGCATACATTAGTACATGAACCGAAAGCCATCACAAAAATCAAATAGAAAAAAATAAGAGTACGCCGGCTGGCCCATCTAATGGCTTACGGAAACAGGCTTTGCGGAGATTTATCCTCCTTCGTTATCCTCTGTTTGTCTATGAGCGTGACGTCTAGAATGCATTACGCACCGTTCTCGGCTCGCATCATAAAGTCATCGATGAAGAGTTACTAACTGCCATAAGTTGACTCTTAGCTCTCCTAGTGCCCTTAAACGGGCAGTTAGTGACTGCTCTGATGGCTTTACAGAGTGATTGAGGTCGACCGCTGAGGAAAGGACAAAGAAAAAATCACGTCATATACTCGGAATGAATGATGATAAGTGGACGAAGCTCGAGAGGGGGAGGTCATCGGTAAACCGTAACTCCCGTCAAAAGTTAGCCCATTACATCATTATAAAGACGTAAGACTGTGCGTATATTGTACAAATCAAATTTTATTTTGTTCATGTTCGTTCGTTGTTTCGTTTCTTCGTTTGTTCTTTTGATTTCTTTGTTGTCATGCTGGTTGGATTGCGAGGTTCCTTCAGTACTACGACTTTATGGTCCGTGAAATGAAGCGAGTAATTCTTGTACTGGCTGCGGAGGGAAGTTTGCAAACACTAAGTCCATGCACGTCCCTCGGATCGTGGAGGTTTGTCCGTCTGTCCGTCTATCCTTCCATCCGCTAGTCTGTCCATCCGCCTGTCCTTCCGTCCGTCCGTCTGTCACTCACACCAGCGCCACCTCGGAGTTAGTCACACAACTAGGTGGTTACGAACCGGTCAAAAAAGACATGCATGGACAGACCCATGGCTTTAGGAGCTTCGCCCCTGAATGGAAAATGTAATGAGCTCACTATAACAAATTACCGCGCGCTCTGTAGTTAGTGTAGTTAGTGGGAAGTGATTCTTGGGCTGGTACCGCAGCAATGATTGGCCGGTCACTCTTCGTGGATATTGGACACAACTAGATGGACCGTAATAATAATATAAATAATAACATTCATTATCATCATTACCAACGTACAGACCATCCCGGAAAACAAAGATTGCAAGGAGATGAGTAGCACGTATCTTGCGATTCTCGCGCAATCTCGGTCAGTGGATGTGCGCCGTTCATAGAGAAAAACAACAACAACAATCCATTGCAGCCTTCAAGAAGACAAGTCGTCTTGTTCAAACGTTGAGGCCAGCGACAATCCGTGCTGAGTGGTTTTGTCATATTTTCAACTACTACTGCTACTGCTAGTAGTATTAGAGGTATTAGTTGCAGTGATCTCATTCTTTTGTGCGCGCCACACGATAATAATAATAATAATAATAATAATAATAATAATAATAATAATATTATTATTATTATTATTATTATTATTATTATTATTATTATTATTATTATTATTATTATTATTATTATTATTATTATTATTATTATTATTATTATTATTATTATTATTATTATTATTATTATTATTATTATTATTATTATTATTATTATTATTATTATTATTATTATTAATAAACTGAGCGGGTCAGTGGCCATAAGCAGGATATCAGGTACACTGCGGCTGCCGGCACAAAGCTAATCAACAATCAGCCGGCACAAAGCTAAGTGTACTCGCTAAATCATCGAAGCAAAGACCATAATCATCGAAGGGGATAATTGTGTCAGCTCACCGTCGTTAATGGTATCAGAGAAAGAAATGCTCTATTTGAATTCGTCAATGACTGAAAATGTCACGTGGCTAAGGGTGTATATATGAAGAGCGGCTTTTCAATAAAAAACTAGTTGATAGACTGGCGCCCTATCCTGTATCCCCCTTTTCTTTCCTTGTCGGAGTTGCGCCACAAATATTTATTAAGCTATGAATTTCCAACTCGCCCAGTACTCTGAAGGAAGTAGACTGTAGGTTGAAGATCAAGCTGCTTATTCGACCGCACTTGTGGCCGGTCAACGAAAAGTCAGATTACCCGGTTACACACTGGCACACAGTGTCGGCCGTCGATCAACTGACAAGTGGCGAAGCGCGTCGGCATGGGCCGTCGAATATTCCAGCGTTAGCGCTGGGGGCTACATAGGTTCCAGAGTAATCTGCAATGTTCGCGTTGCGCGTAATCGTAACAAAAAGGGTCTACTACAGTCCCGAAGCTTCTTGAACACTGCAGGCGTGGTTTGCGCTGAACATTACTTAGAGTACCAGGGGGCGATACCAAAACTTGAGGAAGGAATGTGGTAATGTGATTATAAGGAAGGGACGCTCCGGAAATTTCGACTACCTGGTATTCTTTAACGTGCACATCAACATATAAACAAGCGGGCCTCAAGCCAATCACCTCCACCGTAAAGCGGTCAACGGACGGGGTCCGATCCCACGGTTTTCGGGTGAGCAGTGGAGTATCATTACCGCTAGACCACCGCGGCGGGCCCGGTGTTTGTGATAGGGTGTTTCCTCAGGCCTGGTGGTCGAGCGTGCCCAAGAGCTGCCACTGTCATAACAATTCGCTCCAACCAACTCGCAGTTATTGTTTAGTGTATTATAGACTAGCGCCTAAAACGCAATGACACAGGCTACACAGACACAACCAACGCTTGTTCCATCTGTCTATATATATAGCCTTTGTCGTCATGTTTTACGCGCTATCCCACAATGCATTTATACCAACTAGCCCGGCTTTCCTAAATGCTTTTCAGTGTTTCAACTACACCTGTACAGATCCCATCGCACAGCAATCTGTATCGATGCAACATTACAAAGATAATATCTCGTTTGGCGAATCCTCTCGAGTTTGCCTTACAGAAATGGGATATCCTCATTCTGACCAGCACCAAGTCTGCGAGCAGCCCGCCAGTTATGCGATTCGCAATTAACAAAAGCATTGCATCTACTCATACACTATACTCGTCGAGAACGAACTCGGTTAAAAAAACCAGCTGGTCGGGCCCATTCGCTTTCTCTTTTCTCAAAGTGATCGCCTTGAAGTGATCTTGACCCATTTCAGTTAATGCGCAGCGGTGGTTTTCCCCTCCAACGGAAGCTGCCAGTCGGCACAGCTGGAGAAAGAGGGGTAGAGAGAGAGAGACAGCTTTATCCGGGTAATAAACGAGCCGGCAAAGCAGAAAGTTGTGATTGTTGCAGGTAGGGGAGGCAGCTAGCAGACCACGTCGTGGCATCACCGTCAGCGTAGTTCCGGAGCATTTATAAACTTCGGAGGACGGTCGCGCCTTAATTGGGCGCAATGCGGCAACGGCTACGCACGTGCAGTCCTTAACCTACTTGATGTTTGTTTTTGTGTCTTTTTATAGTTATATTGAATACGCCTAAACTGTGCGTTTTTTTTTGTTTTTTTTTTGTTTTTTGAAAAAAAAAGGAAGTAGATAAACGACTGGCTACCTCCTAATAACGAACAAAAATAAACAAAAAGAACGCTGTTGGAAGTTTTGAGCATTCGTTTTTCCAGCAATTCCAATTGTTCTGACAACGACACAAAGTCTTCACGTCAAATGAACGAACCACACTCGTCTAAAGCGGTTGGAGTTCATTTTGGCAAAGACGAGCTGGGTTAATCCGAAGCGGTAATGTGACCACTCGAACGTTCATCATTTTCCTGTCACACTTTTAAAGGCCCAGCTGGCGTGGTTTCATTTTCAGCAGCATCATGGTCATTTCACCGAACACACTGCTCGTTTTGTGATGAATTATTTACTCGATAGAGTTAAGGGAAGTTACCGCTGCTTAGCTTTTGTTGCTGAAACCAGCTTTCACTGCCGAGACGTCGTCTGTATCTCGAGGGCGCGATTTGGACAGCGGGGCTGCATTTACATGGGACGGTATGCAAAGGACATTAATGATCTTACCTTTCGGCGCCCTCGAAATACTATAGGATTGGGCGTGTTGATAGAACGTTATTACGAGTGTGACAGGAAGAGACAGAATCAGCGCTCTGCGCCCTCTCTGCTGTCCCCGAACTTGCCTAACCTGCAGTACTTGTCAAAAAATAGCCCCCCCCCCCTAAAAAAAGCACCTATGGCCTAATTTCCATAGGTTACTGATTCAAAGCCTGGAATGCACTGCTTGCTCTGCCTTCTTGAAGGTACATAAGCCAGGTGTACTCGCAGTTAACGCATTCTGAAATAAATAAATAAATAAATAAATATATAAATAAATAAATAAATAAATAAATAAATAAATAAATAAATAAATAAATAAATAAATAAATAGTTAATGCATTGTCCACTTCAATTAGATCTATCTTACTATAAGGAAAAGAAAAGTTCAATCTCAAACAGAGGTGCCTAGAGATGTATCTCAACACGAGGTTTCCCGAAAGAAAGCACGACGTAATGAAAAAGAAAGGCTGATTTAGCTCCGCTCACGTAAAAACCTGAGAAGGAGACGAAGCATGCAGTGGGCGCCGGTATTTTCAACGACCAAACCTTCACTGTTTTCTACTTATTCACTCGCCATCGGTCCACTACCAGGCCATTACTTTGCAGATGTGTTTCAAGAAATGGTGTTTAAAATAGATTACTTTACCCGATATACGAAGGATTATGTTTTTCTCTTTTGGTCTTAGATAAGAAACCTGAGCGCCTTGTTAAATTTTGTCAAAATTTTACAGTAAAAGCTGTTATGAGATAACTACTAGGGTGGCGTATGCCATAGTTGCCCGCCGCTGGCGGAGTCTGTACCCACTATTGCGCTAAATTGGGAAAGAACTAAATAAATCAAGAACATCACAGACACAATGGGATTCAAACCAGGGTCCACCGCACGCTAACCCAGTATTCAAGTGCCGCGCTGGGGCTTGAAGCTCCGTTGCAAACTGACCTGAGGCAGACGCATGTCGGGAAAGGAATCGCGTTAAAATGAATGAATCACGTTAGAAAGACCGGTACACTGAGGAAAGCGTTGAGGGAGTTTTAAAAGTGGAAGAAAAGAGAGAAAGGGGAAAGCGCGCACACAACTTCATATACCTCACAGTCATTATAACCGTCAGTCTATAACCCCCGGTGCAAGCCTGATGTCTTCAAGAAGTCATCAGTCTCTGCGCTGTCATGCGCAAGGAATCACTCGCAGTCGCTCGGGTAGATTGCAGACCGATGGCCGCTATAATCATTGTGGAAGGTTATTGCGAGTAAAGGCGACGAAGGCGGTGCTCAGCGTCAGTACCCTTTTAACTCATAGTTTGCATGGTATGTTCCGAATAGTGGGATTCACTCAAAGTTTATGGCCCTAAAGGTGTGGCCAATGCAATCGACTCAGAACGTAGAGATGATTTAACACGCGTCTCCCACACCGCGGCGTTTTAATCCTTGCCACGAGTCTCATTTTCTATTGCATACTTTATGCATTACCAGGTTTGCAGCAGACTACATTTGAGGTGTTAAAAAGTGTAACATGCAGCCCAACTTATACGCGCTACTTGCTGCATAGAGAAAGGCATCTGGAGAGAGAAAGATGTTGAGATAAGGAAAAACTCGGGCACTGCATTCCACCTGCTATGCAATGAGAACGAAGAAGTGATTGATGACGCTAATTTAGGTGAATGAGAACGTACACGCCGCAGACGTCGAGCGTATACACGCTGATCATATCTCGCGCCATTGGCATTCAACGCGCCTCACTGTGGAACTGGTAAGTGCAACGTTCCTCTGGCGAGGATATGATGCAATAACAGGTCGACGTTGTATCATCCACGCCCAAGTATCTGAGAACGCGCGCGCTACCAATTCTACGGGCAAACACTAAAGAGGAGTCCGCCTCGGTGGATCAGTGACTATAG
Organism: Rhipicephalus microplus; assembly: GCF_043290135.1. Classification (NCBI taxonomy): domain Eukaryota; kingdom Metazoa; phylum Arthropoda; class Arachnida; order Ixodida; family Ixodidae; genus Rhipicephalus; species Rhipicephalus microplus. Next base: position 653,680 of record NW_027464640.1, on the reverse strand, counting down.
GGTGTGCTAGGTTGCTCGGCTGCTCACTCGAAGGCCGCGGATTCAATCCAGGAGGCGAAATGAAGACAAAACGGTAGAGGCAAGTGTACTGTACCATGTCAGGGCACGTTAAAGAACACCAGATGCTCAAAGTTTCCAGAGCTTTCCTCTACGACGTCTCCCATAGTAATACCCCTGGTTGCGAGACGTAAAACCGCACATATTAAATGCTGTATATACTGTCACGGGTATAGAGAGAGACAACATTTATTAAAAAGGAAAAGTGGTTCAACACGTGTACGTCCCATCAAGGTACCTCTTGCACGGCCGCCGAAATCACAGCAAATGAATGCAGACGACGACGTTGTTGTTGTTGTTGTTGTGCGGCTCAGTATGAGCTGCCCTGCAGTCCTGCATTACTGTTCGCCGTGTGCAGTGTTGACCCGACCAGCGTTAACTTAATAAATACACTCCGCAACAATGTAAAAGCTAAAGAGGAAACATCTTGACGTTGGCTAAACGCCACTAGAGGGAAGGGGGGTGCTTTGAAAAAGGCATTTTGCATATCTCATGCATCGGCCATTTATGAAAATCATTTGGCCTCTAGACTCGACAAACCTGTTCATGCTGACCTCGAGAATGACCAAATTCAGGGACGCCAATTCTGAAATCGAGTTTATGGTCCATGGTTATGTGGAACTCATAGAGAGTGAAGTAAATGCCTAATAAAAAAGATAATGCCAGAGACCAATTGATTGATTGATATGTGGGGCTTTACGTCCCAAAACCACAATATGATTATGAGAGACGCCGTGGTGGAGGGCTCCGGAAATTTCGACCACCTGAGGTTCTTCAATGCGCACCTAAATCTGAGCACATGGGCCTACAACATCTTCACCTCCATCAGAAATGCACCGCCGCAGCCGGGATTCGATCCCGCCACCTGCGGGTCAGCAGCCAAGTACCTTGCTAGAGACCAGTCATGCCTGTGTAGCCTACCTGAAAAAAGTAACGTTTATTAAGCGCTGTAGGTGGGAAAATAATGCAAGTTCTATTTTTCTATTCGCAGAACTTCAATGACGCAGTCACAAGTTTGACTCGCAGAGAATATGGAAGGAAGACAGCCAACTGCTGGCTCGGCCGTTACGAAGAGGGCGGCGGAACGCGCGTTTCAGACCCCTGTCCTTCCGAGTGTTTTACTATGTGGAATATATATATATATATATATATATATATATATATATATATATATATATATATATATATATATATATATATATATCACTTTTTTTATTCTTTTTCGAAGCGACAGGGAACCAGTAAGGTCCTAGAGGCAGCCCCTGTCCTACTGCCCTATCAGACAGACAGACAGACAGACAGACAGACAGACAGACAGACAGACAGACAGACAGACAGACAAATAGATAGATAGACAGACAGACAGACAGACAAATAGATAGATAGACAGATAGATAGACAGATAGATAGATAGATAGACAGATAGATAGATAGATAGATAGATAAATAGATAGATAGATAGATAGATAGATAGATAGATAGATAGATAGATAGATAGATAGATAGATAGATAGATAGATAGATAGATAGATAGATAGATAGATAGATAGATAGATAGATAGATAGATAGATAGATAGATAGATAGATAGATAGATAGATAGATAGATAGATAGATAGATAGATAGATAGATAGATAGATAGATAGATAGATAGATAGATAGATAGATAGATAGATAGATAGATAGATAGATAGATAGATAGATAGATAGATAGATAGATAGATAGATAGATAGATAGATAGATAGATAGATAGATAGATAGATTCATGGTAGCATACTTTGGTTATTCATTTCTTACTGCGTTTCTTGATTGTTTGTTCTTCTTTTCTGAGCTTAAGTCTCTCGTATAAAGCGTCACGCTCGCGCGAAGCACGTGAACGCTGATTCAAGGTCACATCTTAGTCCAAAGAGCGGAAAGGAACAAGCTGGATTCCATCGCCGCACGACATTGGACCTCGCACGCTTGGTAGGAGAAAGTGCGACGACGAGAGAGAAAGACATTAAGACGCAGACTGAGAGCAAGGAAAACCAAAAAGAAAAAAAGTAGTGAACGAAGTAGAAAGAGGCCGCGGAACCAGAAGTGCGCCTATTCCGGACAAGATGGCGTCGTCGCCAGCTTCCTTGCACTACCGGTAATTCCGCATGCACTTTCGCATACGTTAGGCCGTCAGCAGCCGCTTCAAAGAGTTACGGCGCACTCGGGATCGACACGTCACACTCTTCGCGCGGCAAATCAAGCGCATACAATAGGGCAGCCGTCGCTTTCCCCCGCTTTTTGTTCTCTTCGAATAGTAACCATTACAGGCACGCAAGAGTAACTGAAATTCATCTCGCGTTTTTTCTCCATGTTCTTCCTTTTCTTTATTGTACAATCCTTGTAGTCATAATATACTTATACTTACGGAGTCGAGAGAAAGGTGCCCGCAGCGACGGTTACTGGCGCTTTTTGAGTCCAGTCTCGTTCGCCACCCTCCTTCTTGATGCGGAAGTGGAACGCACGCTGTTGGCTGCTGCGAGCAAAGCGGACAGCCAGAGCCAACGGGACTCGCAGAAATAGACGACGCCGCGAGTGTATACTTCCGCGTAGTCCGTAACACCTCGACCTCTGGACGATCGTCGCACAGCACTATGGAAGAAGGAGCACCACTCGTGCAACGCGCGCTGCCTTTATACTCAGCACTGGTTGGTTGCGTGTGCGTACAGCACTGTCCCCCCCCCCCCCTTAATGTTTTTATTGTTCTTTGATTTTTATCTCTACGTCACCACCGTTGTCATTTGAGTTGTTGCAAACGGCACGAAGGTTCCTTCTTCCTTATTTGTTTTACTTTCTCGCTTCCCGATCACCTCGCGTACTTCTTTTTTCCTCTGACTTATATAAACCAGGTCCTCCAGACGGTTGCGACACCGTCACTCCGATTATGCGTGTTGCTTAAATCCCGGGACATCTGGTATACCACCAGGACACCCTTCCCTCCCAGCCTTCGCCCCCCCCCCCCCCCCCCGCTTTTCTTTAAGGGGCGAAGCTCCTTAACGTCGAAACTTGTCCATTGGCGGCGTTGGCGTGCGCCGTTGCCGTTGTGAGAATGAAGATGATGACAATGATGCTAACGGACAACGACTGGCTTGTGTAGTGTATGACGTCTCGATATGCTCTACAATGCATTTCGTACGACTGGAAACAACCAACAACTACCAAGTGAACGTGCCAGGGCCTCGTCTTTGCCAATTTCAGGTTAGATCCGATACCACAAATCAGTAATAATGAAGACGAAACGAAATTCCCAGATACACACAGCATACCGTTTATGACCAAGAAAACACTGCAGACAGGGTGTTTTTTTTAAATACTATACATTTTTATTAGAAAAATCATACTAGTTAGGCACTTGCCATCTTTCTAACCAACTTATAGGCCGAGGCAGATATATTTTGCCACTAATGAGATCACTCAGGAATTAATTTTTACAAAAATATTTGAATTAACTTTTATGATGAGTTTTAGGGTGCATTTACATGTCGATGTTGTGTTACGTCACATATTGTGGCGAGCCTGGTTTTTAAAACTTGAAAATCTCACGTGTAATTAATTTTCGAAGATCCATCGTCGAATTTCCAGACCGCGATGCTGGAGATACCGAAACTAAACGCACTGGTCGTGCTGGAAAGGCGGTCCCTGTGCTGTGTCATGCAAGAACTTCGCTTCACGTTATTCGAATGATTGCGGATCGCGCTAAAGACGTTGTGTCATGTTAGCAGAGCATGCCGGTGGTCCTTCGCACATGATGTGCGGTCGTTATCTGATTCTTTGTAATTTTAACTTCTCAAAAGGTACAAGACTCGTATATTAAGGCGAAAGCCTTCATACTCGCAATGACCGGTGGAAAAGGTGAAAACTTTATTTATTTACAGAATATTTACTGCGGAGAAGCTCCGAGTAGTCGGATATTCTTGATTTGTGTTGGTGGGGCTTAGACCAGGGCTCCGCTTGAAGCAGCCGTTTTACGGGCCCGGCCGATCAGGCTTAGCTGATCTTACAGGTTCGCACTGGCCAGCAGCTCCTCCCATCGCTCCGTTGATGGATTTTGTATTGCTTTTAATGCTGTAATAGTCTGGAATTCCCCCGTGGCATGGTACAGAGGGGCTTTACCTGAACCCCATGAGCAGAGAGGAGAGTATAACGGGGGATGCTTTTTACTCAGAACGTGTTTGGTCCCCTGGCACGGTGCCAGCTGTGGCATCTTCTTCTTACGCGGGAGAATAAATTAGCTTAATGAGCGCTTGAACACGGAGGGCATCTGCACGAAGCGCGAGAACGCATGCGAAACGGCGGCAGGCTAGTCTCGCGTCTCACTGCGCTTACGTAAACGGAAGTTCGCGCGTGACGCAGCGCAGGGACCACCTTTCCGGCCCACCCGGTGCGTTTAGTTTCGGTTTCTCCGGCATCGTGGTCTGGAAATCCTACGATGGATCTTCAAAACTACGCGTGAGGTTTTCGATTTTAGATGTGAAGCAGCTGTTTGACTAGCCTGCGTAACGCTGTCCCTCCGTCCACACCGCGTCCCCTTAGCTACAGGTGTTGGGGGCGGTCTCGCACCCCAACAAAGCAAAGACCTCGCGTGTCTTTGCTTTTCGAACAAACGTCTACTCTAGTGAACGCTACACCGAGTTTCGCTTCACACCGTTCTTCCGGCACCCACGTCGACGCCCATTTCAACCGGGTCAACGCCATGCGCACCACTCCTGCTTCGCATTTCATCAGGATTCCCTTCGGGGAGATGGTCCATATTTTTTTTTAAACTATGCTCATCATAATTTGCGACGTAGAACAACTTCGCCAATAAACACCCATCCTAAAATTGATAATAAAAATAATTTAATAACTTTTGTTAATCAATCATTTCTGAATGTTCTAATTATCGGAAATTTTTTCCACCTCTGCCTAATAATTGGCTGCGAAGACGGCAACTTCCTATTATAGTCTTTTAATCGAAAATGTGTACTGCTAAGAAAACACCTAAAATAGGGGTGTTCTATACGTCGAGAAAGGTTCAGACGTATAGCTTGGCAAAAGGCTCTTTATGAGGTAGGTCTGGCTACCGGCGAACGCGTGCGCGGGTGACAATTAAAGCCCCCGATCATCGTCGACGTATTCAGTAACAGCGAAGTTGACATTCATTACACACCATATAAATGTACACCGCTTTGTCACTCATTTACACGCGTGAGTCGTCAATGTCACGAGTGAGCTACGGCAACACCAAGAAATCCCAATGTTCGTCCACTCATCATCGTTTACATCGTGTATATGCCACGTTTTTTGTTTGTTTTCGTGTTTCTTTCTTTCTATATATTTATTTATTTATTTATTACTTGATTTGCTGTGGTGTTTTTCAGTGTCAACCAGCAGAAAGGGATGCGGGTTGGTTTTACAATTCTGGCTGACACGCTGTAGACGCCCTCTCAGTTCTGTGAGGACGTGTAGCGAAAGTGAGACAGCTAATGCACATACGAGATGGCCTTACCCCAAATCCGATATCGCATTGCACTCATACAGAGACAAGTTCACGCATAGCATACGAGCTACGGCGCAAACTACGAATTCCCACGTTTCACTCCCATGCCTTACATTAAAAAATCCACCGAGAATATATCCTATGCCTGAGCCTGCAAGCTGTGTCCCGCTAGCAGAAAGGAGCCTAAGTTCAACACGTGAGCAGAGCGAGAACCACTCCCCTTTACCTGTAGAGTTGTACGTAGCTGGAAGTACAGGGGCTTTACTGGTAGCCGGCCACGCGCAGCTTCAACCCCGAAGTTCGAGTGTATATACTGAGGTGCACGGTAGTGGAGGCCTACCGCTAGCAGGATAGCCTCCTTCTCCTCACAACCCTTGTCGTTTGAAATTAGATAAATATATTTTCTCTCCCTAAATCATGCAAAACAGTCGTTCAAGTAAATTAAATACACAGGAGGCACATATACAATATCTGTTTATCTGCTCGAGTAGCATTGGACGAAATTCTATCGCACTCAAATGTCCAAATGAAGTAAAATGTGTAAAAGAGCAGGCGAGGAGCGCAGCTTTTCAGAGAAAAGAGGTTCGACAGCAGAATACAGCAACGGTAGCCACATGTAATCGGTTCGAGGTAAGCAAGTTGGCGCAGAAGGAATCGTTAGCCATCCGAAAATTTCGATAAATAAATGAACAAATCTTCAGGGTTCATAAAGGTTGACCGCGCTAGAATGACTCCCGTATACGAAGAAAATGCGCAACATTCTTTGCGTTCCTGCATTACGGTAGAGCTATTTTGTGGCCGCGGCGGTCGCATTTGGATGGATTCGAAAGACTACAGGCCCGTGCACATGTACTGTGCGAAGTCAGTAAAAGAAACGTAAGATTATGGAAATTTTCATGATCCTCTACTACAGCGTGTCTCATAATGACATTGTAGTTTTGGCGCGTAAAACACTAGAATTTGTAATAAAATTCATCTTTCTGCAGTTGCTGTTATTGGCACAGCTAACACATGATCATACCCTTGAGTATATCAAGGCATAAATTCACTAGCACACTCCCCTTCCTAAAAATAAAGATATTCTAATTCTGTTCTAATAATATAGTTATTCTAGGCTGTTACGAACACTATATACTTACAGAGGGGCAGTTTTCCTCTGTAATATGCTGTTATTGCAGCGAATTAAGTTAACTTTAGGAAGAGCAGTGAACGGAAAAGTGGCAGCCGTCTCTCCATTCTAAGTCAATTTGCTCCACGTATGTATAGTGAGTCTATCAGTGACTACTATTTCGTTTTGTAGGTCGGTATCGGGATCGCTTATCACGGAAACGCTGAATGTTGTACTTTCTCAGTGCTGTTTGGGTTCTTCATTCCTCTCTCTAATGCGACCACTCGACTCTGCATGGTTTGAGGGCGTATCTACTCCGCTATATCTTATTTGTGCGAACGCAGGCTGGGAAGGAAGATTAACCGGCCAGCCACCATACAGACGACGACGAAGCGTCGACTGCGCCTTACAGGCTCGTATTCACAAGACAAAGACTGGTTCTATGCTTTAATGCTTGCATTTACACTAACCGCGGGCTCCTTATCTGCAAAATCTTCCACCAATCCCTGTGCATTCACCTAAGGCGATAGGAAGGCCAAGGCTGTCTTCTTTTTCTTTTCAAATGGTGTGAAAGGGAGCAGGGGAGACGAGCCGTGGCTTCACGTACTACTACTTGTTCACCGCTCTTGGGGCCCGTATGCCTACAGGGGGTGATTGGCCAAGAATTGAGGAAGGCACTACAACGGCCGCGCTTCGTGAGGCGTTACGTCGAATGAAGTCGCGCCAGAATTTGTGACGTTTCGATGACGCCATATGGTGACGTCATAATGTGATGATTTTTTTTAATCCTTCATCGACAACACCGTCGGACCTTCACCGCCGACGGTAAGATTCCCCGTTCGCTGAGGCATGTAAGGCTTTCACCTTTATAACTTCTGGGTGTATACGACCGAGCAGGCAAGAACGGCGTATTTTGTTTGCTGTAGGAAAAAAAAATAAACAGCCAGCACCGCCAATACCTGCCGCCATTGTCATAGAGGGTGCAGCATCTGAAGACAGCGAGCATAGGTGGCGTGGCTAGACAACCTGTGGCCTTCAAATAACGCGTCCGATGCTCTACCAACTGAGCCACAGCAGCGGTCATCCCGCCATAAAGTGGACGGAAACGATTACCACAGCTGTAGCTCATTTGCTAGAGCATCGGATGCGTTATTAGAAAGTCGCAGGTTAGGTCCCTGCCAGAGGCACCTTTTTGTTGCGCTCTTCACATTAACATCCTAATAACTACAAATGACATCCCAATTACTTTTCTTGGTTTTCTTGTCTGTTAGTTCTTATTATTGCTACATCTAACGAAGAAAAACGAGCCCTAAGCTATCCCCCTTGTCGCGCATACCCATTACGGAAACATATGGGAAAGAAACCTGGAGAAAAACAAAGAAACTCGAAAATAAGCTACAAACCACCCAGGTCACTGTGGAACAAAGAACGACTTTAAAACTGAGTAAAAAAGATATTCCAATCTTTTAAAATAATAGATGCAGCGATAGACACCGCCAAGAAGTAGCTGGTGGCGCGCTTCTTTGCCAAACCCCTTCATCGAGTCAACAAGTAAAGGCAATCTTCCAATCAGGCTCATAGCGAAAAGCGGACCCCCCCCCCCCCCCCCCCCCGATTCAGAAATTTTGGTAGGAAGAGGTAGGTGTTTTCGAGCAGGCAACCCATTTTTCTCGCGCAAAATACAAAACACAATACGAGCACGAGCAACCTCCAGTTCGACCTCTCTCCACTGAGATAGCAAAAGTGTTTGCGCGAACTTGAGGTTTAATATTACAGTTGCATTCCCTACACGCGAGCCGGCGGGCCGGTATGGAGCAGACCTAGGCCTCTGAGATTAGTTCCATCAACGCACCGTTGCTCAAGGCGCGTTGCCGATGCTGATCCTGGAGGCAGCGAACGTACTAAGAAAAGGCATGGAGGAAGGAAACAACTGAGCAGAGGTCCTGACTTGACTCGTTGCGAAGCCGTGGTGGAGGCGGAAGTCGGCCATGTCGACAGGGCAAATTCTCCTCTCTTGTTTATATCCGAATGTGAAGTAGAAAGCCCGGCTTTCTTCCCGGATCGGAAAGTACGTGGGCTTCGCGGCGCGCGTGTCGTGAAGATCCGAAACCAACGGAACAGGGCTCAACACCGTGCCAGCGCGATACCGTTGGCGAAATCATTTTGTCCGTGTATTAAACAGCGACTGACAGCTCACCCCGAGCGCGATACCGTTGGCGCCGTTGGCGAAATCATTTCGTCCGTGTGTAAAACAGCGACTAACAGCTCACCTCGACAACGAAGCAAGTGCAATAGAACGCGTGCCTGATGCATTGACTACGACGAGTGTGGTGTCAATGTTTTCACGACATTTACATTCACGCACTGTAGAGACAACACGATCGCCCGTGCGTCGCCTTCTGTGGTTGCGTTGCGTCGCTCACACAGCCGACGCGGCGTCCGGTAAACGTGGCCGCGTTCCACGTGAAACGCACCGACGGCAGCGTTGTGCAACTGCAGTAACCTTGATATTCGACAAAACAACTTTTAAAACAAAAACACAACTTACATACTGCCCTAAAATATGAAAATAATGAAAATAATTCCTTTTATCACATAATCGAGGCTTTCAGCAACGGTCCCCTCCTCCGAAAAAAAAAATTCCTGGCTATGGGACTGCTTTAGACCGCACATTATACAACGCTAAGTGGGCTTTCAGTCCTTTTCCACGCAGGTTATCGATGGCCATCTCGGCGTTATCTCACTTACTGCAAACAAGTGCCACCTAGCAGATTCGGACGTGCCTGCAAACACGAAGGCTCGCAGATGTGCGGGTGTTTCTGATCCAACGTACCCAGCTTACACTCTATGAAATCGAGGCCACAAAACCCTTTCAGTTAAACAAGCTGGGGAATGAAGATAGGGTGTAATCTTATCGGGAATTTCTATATTCCTAATGAGCATACAGTCGAACCCCTTTATAAGAGGCACTGATTTATATCAGTGCCTCTTACAAATGGGTATAAGAAGCACCAGTGTACCTACAGTACAATGCAGGTTAATAGGAAAATGCTTACATGGAACCCTGCTAATGAGAGACATGTCATATAAAAGACAAGAAATGTTGCCCAGAGCATGCCTCTTATAAAGGGGTTCCACTGCATTTCAGTTGAGCTACAATGCCAAGCACATCACACATGCACAGCGAGTCCAACAGAAACACCAATGGCTGGATTGAAAGCGAGGTTTTTGAGTAGCGAAAGAGCTATAGGACCGCGGCCGTCGGGAATAAGTCAGAAAGAAATTGATATATAAATATATATATATATATATATAATATATATATATATATATATATATATATATATATATATATATATATATATATATATATATATATATATATATTGTGAGAATTCATTGTACGTCATCTTCCTCATCTATCAATAACCATCATCAGTCTTCGCCCCGTTCCTCTTCATCATCGGCGCCATCTTGCTGTTGCTTAAATAAAGCGTCAGCTGCACCGTTGTATTTCAAGTGGTGGAAGGTGCTTCCCGATCTCTTCGACCTCTCTCCATCCAAAGCGAGCTCCTGGAGCTCCGTTCGGGACGTCGCTTGCGCCAGCAGAGCACCATGGCCCAAGAGCAAGCCCAACCGAACCACCCGCCGGCGCAACCACCAGCCGCCAACCCTAGCCCGGTCAACAACCCCCCTCGGGAGCCTCCAATCTTCTCCGGTCTGCCTGGCGAAGATGTCGAAGACTGGCTCGACAACTATGACCGCGTAGGTGTCTACAACAACTGGAACGAGGCATCGAAATTAGCACGCGTCCAGTTTTACGTCTCTCAGGTTGCCAAGACGTGGTTCCTGAATCATGAAAGCGACTTCCGCGATTGGTCTTCCTTCAAAGACCAGCTTCGACGCATTTTCGGTACACCGCCCGTCCGTTCAGAAGTTGCTCGCAAGAAACTGGCAGAACGCGTTCAACATTGCGGTGAGTCCTACACTTCCTATATTGAGGATGTGCTTGCACTTTGCCGCCGTATCGACGACACCATGCCAGAAGGTGATCGTGTCTGGCACCTTCTAAAGGGTATCGGACCTACCGCTTTCAACGCCCTCGTCGCACACAACCCTTCGACGGTTTCCGACGTCTACTCGGTATGCCAGCGGCTTGATACCTTGCAGTCAATCCGCCTGCGACCCGACTTCTCTGAGAACCCCCTGGCAAACAGTATGGAGCTCCGATCCATCATTCGAGCCATAATTCGTGAGGAATTGCAAGCCTACACTTTACCTCCTTCTAACAACGTTCCCGCTCAACCCGCCTCTAGTGATCTGCGTGGAATTGTTAGGGAAGAAATGTCAGCGTTTCAAAGCACCCACCGTGCTCCACCATGCCCCCAACCCACTTCATATGCACAGATCGCTGCAATGCAACCCTCGCCGTCTCAAGTACCACCACCTGTACCTGATCACGAACATCTCGCACCTCTAGTCGCCCGTCCACCGAACCCTACCTACCATTCTTCCTGGCGGGCCCCACGTCCTATTTACTTCTACTGTGGAATTCGAAGACACATTTCCCGGGTCTGTCGACGTCGGCAGCAAGATGAACGTCGTGGTTATGCCGCTTTTGAACGAGATGACACATGTGCTCGAGGTTACTACCATTATGCCGACAGTCCTTCCAACCACCAATCACCGTCTCCTGTGCGCATTTCCAACACGACCAACAATACACGTGCATCCCGACCGCGCTCCCCTTCGCCACTCCGACGCTCTGTTTCACCACTTCGGCCTGTCTCTCAACTGGCTGCCCAGCGATCGGAAAACTAAACAGTGCAGTTTTTGGAGGAAAAACTGCATCGCGGCGAAATGACCCAAGTCCTCCTGAACGACCGTCAAACATGTTATTGGTAACTGTGGAAGGTGTGCGGGTGTTGGTTTTGGTGGACACGGGAGCAACTATTTCAGTTATGCGTGCCGACTTGTGTTCTCGATTGCGGAAAGTGAAGACACCCTACCTTGGATCATCTTTGATTGGGGCCAATGGAGCAATAATTAGACCATCGGCCCAATGTACAGCGCGTGTCTTGATTGATGGTATTCTTCATCACATCACCTTCGCTGTCTTAATTTCATGTGCTCATGAACTAATTTTAGGTTGGGACTTTCTCTCATCAGCATCTGCATTAATTTCTTGCCGTCAACGTGTAGTCGAAATGACCGAGACCGATCACTGCAGTGAACGCGTCGACGAAAAACGATTGTGTTTCTTCACAGCTTCCGAATCCATACTGCTCCCTGGTCAAGAGCAACTCATCACCATCACTTCTCCAAATATTGCCAATGGTGACGTCCTTATCACCCCTTCCAGCAGCTGTCTAGCTCGCGGCGTTGTAGTGCCCTCCAGCCTGGTGCGGTTCAAAGACAGTGTTGCGATAATCCTTGGTCTGAACCCTACCCAGAGCCCGTCCTCCTACCCCAAGGTTCTGCAGTGTCATGCTATGTGGATACACAACCGGTATCTTTGGTTTCTCTTGACGCCTTGACAGCTCAGCCACAACAGGCCCAGTCTGTTACTTCCTCCTCCTTTGCTCCCGGGATAAATCCTGACCTTTCTGCTTCTCAGCGTGAGGCGTTGCTGAATTTGCTCCGGAAACACCAGGCCTCCTTCGACGCCAATGCTTCGGCACTAGGACAGACCACAGTTGCGCATCATCGCATCGACACTGAAGGTCAGACTGTTGTACGCCGTCGTCCCTACCGAGTCTCCTTGGCCGAGCGCAAAATCATCGAGGAGAACGTGACCGATATGCTAAACAGAAACATCATACGACCCTCTACCAGTTCTTGGTCATCACCCGTTGTGTTGGTACAAAAGAAGGATGGATCGGTACGATTTTGTGTTGATTACCGCGCGCTCAACAAGATTACCCGAAAGGATGTATATCCGATGCCCCGTATAGATGATGCACTTGACTCATTGCAAGGCGCCCAATACTTCTCCACCCTTGACCTTCGGTACGGGTATTGGCAAATACCAATGGACGAAGTAGACAAAAAAAAGACCGCCTTTTCTACGCCGGACGGTCTTTACGAGTTTAACGTAATGCCATTCAGTCTATGTAATGCTCCCGCCACATTTGAAAGGATGATCGACACTGTTCTTCGTGGCCTCAAGTGGAAAACATGTCTATGCTACCTCGATGATATCGTCGTGTTTTCTTCCACTTTTGATGATCATCTACAACGCCTAGATCAAGTGCTCACATGTCTCTCCAACGCTGGACTTCAACTAAACACAAGGAAGTGCCATTTTGGCAACACAGCTATAAAAGTTCTAGAACATCTCGTTACTAAAGATGGCATCCAGCCCGATCCGGACAAAACTTCCGCAGTGCTCAACTTTCCGCGACCCTTCCGTTCCAAAGAACTACGCAGTTTCCTTGGACTCGCATCGTACTATCGCCGCTTCATTCGCAACTTTGCCACTATTGCCGCTCCTCTCCACAAGCTCCTTGCTAGTACCGGTTCTTTCGATTGGAATGATCAATGCGAAGCCTCATTTCAAGAACTCAAGCAGGCACTGACATCCCCACCAGTGCTTTGTTATTTCGATGACAAGGCACCTACGATATTACACACTGTTGTGAGTGGACAAGGAATCGGCGCCGTACTCCTCCAGCGCGACCATGCCTTTCGCGAGAAAGTTGTCGCGTATGCAAGCCGCGCTCTGACCTCTGCAGAGAAGAGGTACTCGATAACCGAACAAGAGTGCTTGGCTGTTGTCTGGTCCATCCAAAAATTTCGTCCGTACCTACATGGTCGACATTTTACTGTTGTGACAGACCACCATGCTCTTTGCTGGTTGTCCACAATCAAAAACTTGTCGGGACGACTTGGCCGCTGGATTCTCCGATTACTATCTTATTTATGACTTTGACGTCATCTACAAGACTGGAAGACAACATCAAGATCCCGACGCTTTGTCACGATGCCCTTTGCCGCAGTTTTCGGCGCACGTCACATCCCCTTGTCAAATTGGCTATACGGAGGACGCCTCGTCGATATCATCCATTTCTTCCCTACCTTCATCCACCCGTCCGTCAGTACTTACTACTCACCAGCGAGCCGATTCTTATTGCACTGACATCATTGGTCGGCTTACCGGTGCTTCGTCTTCCCCTAAAGCCAGGCTCCGGAAACAACTCCGACTATTCAAGTTGGAGGACGATGTGCTATATCGATATATTTTCCACCCGGAAGGCCACCAATGGGTTCCCGTCGTACCACGCGCACTACGCACTGAAGTTCTGCGCGCTTCTCACGACGACCCGACGTCAGGACACTTGGGTTAAAACAAAACATACGAGCGCATCCGCAGTCGATTCTTCTGACCAGGTCTTTCCACGACAGTAGCTAAATATATTGCCTCGTGCGCACTTTGCCAACACCGCAAGCGGCCCACTACTGCTCCAGTCGGTACCCTACAACCACTTCCTTGTCCATCAGAGCCGTTCTCTGTCGTCGGAATTGACCTCTTCGGGCCCCTCCCAACTACAGCAGACGGCAAGAGGTGGATCGTCACCGCGGTTGATCACTTGACCCGGTACGCTGAGACGGCCTCAATCACTTCAGGAAGTGCTTCGGAAGTAGCAACTTTCTTCTTGAATGCTATTTATCTACGTCATGGAGCCCCTCATGTTCTTTTGAGCGACCGGGGAAAAGCATTTGTTTCAAGCACGCTCAGTGAAGTTCTTCAAGCATCAAAAACAGTTCATAAAACAACATCTAGCTATCACCCGCAAACCAATGGTTTAACGGAAAGATTTCATCGCACGCTGTGTGACATTCTGTCCATGTATATCCGACCGGACCATCGCGATTGGGATGCCATACTTCCCTTTGTCACGTATGCATATAAAACGTCAGTGCAGCGAACCACAGGCTATTCTCCATTTTTCCTAGTATACGGACGTCAACCGACATCACCACTCGACGTTTCATTCTTTTCTGGCCCCGTCAACTCTTCACTATTCGTTTGCGACCAGTTTCTGTCCCGCGTTGCTCGATGCCGTCGTCTTGCCCGTGTAAACACCGAAGCTAGCCAAGAAGATCGCAAACATCGTTACGATGCCACTCACCGCGTCGTTCTCTACCGCCCTGGCGACAATGTACTTCTGTGGACTCCTGCGCGAACGCTTGGCTTATGCGAAAAGTTTGAGTCACGCTATCTAGGCCCTTACAAAGTTATCGAACAGACCTCACCGGTGAACTACCATGTCACACCTGTTCATGTCCCCACTGACCAACGCTGCCGCGGGACAGAGATTGTGCACGTTTCGCGTCTCAAGCCCTATTGTATGCGTTCCACAGCGTAATTCGCGGCCAGGCTGGCCGCTTCCGTCGACGGGGGAAATTAGTGTGAGAATTCATTGTACGTCATCTTCCTCATCTATCAATAACCATCATCAGTCTTCACCCCGTTCCTCTTCATCATCGGCGCCATCTTGCTGTTGCTTGAATAAAGCGTCAGCTGCACCGTTGTATTTCAATATATATATATATATATATATATATATATATATATATATATATATATATATATATATATATATATATATGTATGTGAGTGTGTATGTATGTGAGTGTGTATGTATGTATGTGAGTGTGTATGTGTGTATGTGAGTGTGTATGTATGTGAGTGTGTATGTATGTGAGTGTGTATGTGTGTGAGTGTGCGTGTGTGTGCGTGTGTGTGCGTGTGCGTGTGCGTGTGTGTGTGTGTGTGTGTGTGTGTGTGTGTGTGTGTGTGTGTGTGTGTGTGTGTGTGTGTGTGTGTGTGTGTGTGTGTGTGACGCTACAAAATGGAGACACGTCGTGGTGGTCCAGATGCCATGCGTTTATTCTAATGCACGCGCACTTCCTCTTCGTCGGCTTCTCCTAGAATCCCCTTGTGAATGCGTCACACTTTCCCCTCCCCTCGAGAAAGTCTCAGTTCAGAACGTTCAAAATAACGCCGCAGTTTGCTAACATGCACAATGTCAGAGTTTCTACGTAAGGGTAGCACGGAGCGGTTGATCTCATAGTTCACTGTTGAGACATTGCGTAGAATCTTGTAGGGTCCTTCCATGACAGAACTCAGTTGGCCGTTGTTGGGATGCCATGGAGTCTCGTAAACAACAAAGTCACCGACTTGGAACTCAATCGGAAGAAATTTTCAATCATAAATGACTTTGTTCTTATTATGGTAGGCGATAGAATTGGTATCTGCAGTTTTTCGCGCTTCTTCGACGGTTTCTTCTCGTTGTTCCAGTACAGTAGGATAAGATGGAATTCCATACATCAGGAAGGAAGGTGCGTAGCGGGTCACTTCGTGGGGTGTTCTGTTGTATTCGTCCATTACCTCCGGAAGCAGATTAGTCCAAGACGTGGTTCGTCTTTGATCTTACATTTAAGTCTCGTTACGATAGTCTGGTTTGTCCGCTCGTTCATGCCGTTGCATTGTGGATGATGAGATGAGGTGAATAGTTGGTGTATACGATTATGTTTTAAAAACTGCTTGAATTTTCCTGCGGTAAATCCTGTTCCACGGTCTGAAAGGAGCTTCCGTGGTTTTCCAGAAGAAAAAATTGTTTTTAAGCAAGAAATGTAGGCGTCGCTGTTCTCACTTTCATGAGCAAACGCCCATACGTAGCGAGTCGCATGATCAATAACCAAGTGTATAAACCTTTTTGACGAGCCATATCCAGAAAATCCTCCTATGGTATCTATTGCAAAGAGTTCGAAGGGCTCTTCAGCTGGAGGCAGTGATTCAAGCGTCCCAAACTTTTTTTGTTTTCGTCTTCTTGCATCTCTGGCATGTATCACAATGCCAAATGTAAGTGAAAACATCGGTTACCATATGTGGCCGATAATATTGCGGAGACAGGAGTGATAGCGTCTTCTTCACTCCGACATGCCCAAAATGTTGATGTGCATTCTTCAGAATGGTTGGGCGTAGTTCATTGGGCACGTATATTTTCCGTAGTCCTTTTCTTTTAACAATGATGATGTTATTTTCCAATGAGTGCGTTCCTTTTGGACGCTCATTGTTGCATCGCTGAAGGTCGTCGTGTGATAGAAGATTAACTATTGAGGCTCTGGAGAGCGCATCTGCTTCGACATTACTTGCGCCCTTTTGATGTTTGATGTTCACATCATACATTGACAGTTTCAAAGACCACCGGAAGAAACGACCTTGAGAATTTTTAACATTCTTCAGCCACCGGAGTGCATAGTGATCTGTTACAACAGTGAATGACTTTCCATGAAGGTAGCAATGCCATTTATCAATGGCATCTACAATGGCAATACATTCTCTTTCTGTAATAGCATAGTTCACCTCGTGCTTAAGTAGTTTGCGGGAATAGTAAGCAACAGGATGTTCTTTGTCTTTGTCATCAGGTTGTTTCAGCACTGCACCGATGCCTTCGCCAGATTCGTCACAGTACACAGTACATGGTCTCGAAGGGTCGTATATGCGAAACACCGGTTATTCAGTTATCCGCTCCTTCAGTTCACGAAAGGCTTGCTCGCATGTTTCTGTCCACACCCACTTGCTGCCTTTGTGGAGTAGTTTGGTGAATGGAAGAGCGATATCGCTGAAGTGGGGGATGTACTGACGGTAGGTGTTTACAGTGCCCAGAAAACGCTGGAGATCTTTTTCTCGTTTTGGTGTAGGAAATTTCAGTATGGCAGCCACATTACTTAGCTTAGGTGTCACTGTTCCTTGTGAAATTTTGTGGCCCAGGTATTCAATGCTGCAGCGTGCAAATTGGCACTTTTTTAGTTTGAGTTTTACGTTCTCGGTTTTGAGAGCTTTCAATAGCGCCTCAAGGTGTCGTATATGATCATTAGATGTCTCTGAGTATACGACCACATCATCAAAGTAATTAATAACATTGGTGAGCTGATTTTTCGCTATTATAGATTTCATGCCTCTTTCAAATGTAGCTGGAGCGTTCTTCAACCCAAACGACATTACCAACCACTCAAAATGACCATCAATGACAAATGCAGTTTTCTGAACATCGTCAGGATGCATTTGGACATGCCAGTATTTCGAACGTCCAACGTAGTGAAAGCTCCGCCTTTCCTAAGTGGTCAAGAATATCATCTATACGTGGAATTGGTTGAAAGTCGGGTACCGTTATGGCATTGAGTTTCCGGTATTCAATACATAGACGAGTGCGTCCTTCACCTTTCTTTTTTGCTAAAATGACAGGTGCGGCGTAGGGCGATAATGAAGGCCTCACAACACCTTGCTTGAGGAGAGCGTTAACTTGTTTGTTGATCTCCACTTTGTCTGCCTGTGAACATCGGTATGGTGCTCGACGAATAGGGACAGCATTGGTAAGTGCGATCCTATGTTTCACAGTAGTGATGCACCCGATATCTGTCTGAGATTTCAAAAATATCTCGTCATACTTGCTTAAAAGAGAGTCGAGCACCACAGCCTCATGCTCTAATAAGTTTTTTGAATACAGGGTTCGCATCAGCGGGGCTTGAATGGTTTTCTTTTCATATTCTCGCGTGCTTGTGTCACTGACTTGCTTTCCAGATTTACAGAAAGATTGAAGTATGAAGCGCTGTCTAGGCCAAGAATTAATTGCGTTCTCATGCCTCGCAGCACATGTGCATAAACTTTCTTGTTGACGTTCCCAATTCGTAACTGAATGTTTACGCAACCCAAAGTTCGAATGCTTGATGCAACTTGCTGGATCATGATGCTGGAGTCTCTCGTCAACTGAAGCTTTAGCTGTTTGTACACATCCTCGCTGATACAAGTAATTGTTGCTCCTGTATCGAGAATTGCATTTACTGGCTTTCCGTTGATGAGAGCACTGAAGTGTAGTAATGAAACTCTGGGTCGCCCTCCTCGTTTCCCCGTTCAGTATCAATAGCGGACACATTGCCGCGGCGCGGACATTCGTTGTGCCAGTGAAACTCGTGGGAAACCAGCAGCTGAGCAGTATCTACATTCGTTTTGCGGGGCACGCGGTTCAAGAGTTATTGTCGGTTGCTGCAATCTGCTGAAGAGACGTGGAGTTCTTGATGCGATACTAGCGTTACGAGTAAAGGAAACTCCTCTCACCCGTTTTAAAGATGTCTCGACCCGTTGAGCAGCGGTGAGCCACTCTAATGACGAGTTGAAAGACAGTCCGGCGAGTGCCAGTTCCACATCAGGAGGAACACCATCAGTCAGCCCAGAAATGATGTGGCACTCTTCCAGGTCAGCCAAGGAACCTAGTCGCTTTTTCTCGTCGTAGTAGTCCTTGATGGTCTGCCCTCCTTTCAATCGGTAGTGAATGAAGAGACGGAAGGCATCTCCGTCAGTCGAAGCAAAGCGGGCTTGCATGTCACGCTTGATATCGTCCCAAGTTGTCTCGCCGTTGCCGAAAATCTCTGTCAGGTACCACTTGAACGCTTCCCCTTCATTGTATTCGTTGAAGTGATTGACCCGATCGCGGTGAGTTCATGATGCCTCGGCTGCCTTCATGTCGAAAAGAAGAAGCCACTTGTCGATGGGTACGTCTTCTGGTGTTCCCTTGAAATTCTGTACGTTGAGCGGAGGCTTTGGCTTAGCCATGGAACGTTGATGAGGTCGATCCTGTCGGCTTGTGTGACGCTACAAAAAGGAGACACGTCGTGGTCCAGATGCTGATGCTGATGCTGATGACCTTTGATGGATGGCGCGTACCCACAAAGGGGGATGGGCCAAGAACCGGGCGGCAGGATACTTAATTGAAACTAAAGTGAAAATGAAGCCAATCTGAAAAAGTAGCTTAAAATAAAACTACCAAAAAACAAAAATGTGTGCTGAGCAAGCGGTCAAACCATCTTTTGTTTTTGAAAGACATAACTACGAATCATAAACTAAAGAACTGAAAAGGTAGTGGTTCACTAGTAATCTTTTAGTTGCGTTGATGTAATCAAACACAGCGGAGCATACATCCCTGTGGCAGTAACCAAATGAAGTTCCGCCAAGTGATAAAATTACTGGTAAATTTACTTGTATTCCGAGCTTTTGTAATGGGTTTACTAAAAATCTTTTTCTCTGATAAGAATAACGATGACAGAATAACAAGAAATGTTCAATTGTTTCAATTTCGTTGCACCAAATGCATAGCGGTGACGCCTTGAGCTGAGCTTTATTAAGGTAATAATTTAGTTGTGGAACTGCACAGCGCAATCTGGTATAAGTGACCTCTAACTGGCGAGATACACACCACTGTTTATTCCAGCAATAGCTCAAATGCTCGAAATCTTTATATTTATCCAAATTACCTTTTCCCCATTGCAGGCAAGCATTTCGGAACCTTAGCGCGGTTACGTAAGCCGTATCTGGCAAAACTGGGATGGTGGGCCCACCCAGGGATACTGCTGCTAAAGAGTCTGCCATTTCGTTCAAATATAATCCGCGGTGACCTGGTACCCATAGCAAATGCAGTTTTTTTTACGTTTTTCGGTACTAAATGCCGAAACGTATTCATCAGCTCTGAATTTACTGCCGTAGAAAGTGCATTACAAACTGATGACGAATCTGTAATGATAACTGCTAATGATTCGCTTGAGGGTAATTTGCGTAGGGCAAGAACAATGGCCAATAATTCTGCCATGAATACCGGGGTATAATCTGGGAGTCGAATCGAAAAAGACCAGCCCAAAGAAGGAGAGAAGATGCCAACCCCAGCCTTTTCTTTTGACACAGATGCATCAGTCGCTATGATATTGCTTATCTCTAGGTGGGCTAGATAATCTGCTAACTGGTCATTTAAATACCTATATGCCAATTGTTTCGCGTTATGAGGAAATATATCATCGAATTGTATGCTAAGCATTGACTTTAGGCTGTGTATTGGACCAATATGTCTAATTTTTACATTCAGTTGCTTTAGTAGCGCTTGTGCAAATACTATTTGCGGGGTGTGTAGTCGCGACCAATGGGTTTCGAAAAATAAAGTTGGTTCTTGAATGAAAGCGTAAAATGAGAGTCTTTGGTGTGAACTGTATATCTTTAAGAATGCTTGCACAGTAAGAATTTTAAACCTATTTAGCAGAGAAGGTAGGCGAGCTTCCATATACAACACGTTATTTGCAACAAACTTTGGTAGACCCAGACACAAACGCAACGCTTCTCTTTCCAGCAGTATCAGGGGTCTCATTTTATAGGCTGCGCTGCCAGAAAATAGTACACATCCGAATTCCATGATGGGCCGCACATAAAGTTTATATATCATTATTAGCACATCTCTTCTTAAACCCACTTTACGGTTTGCAAGCTTCCGTAGCCACCCCATGGCCCGTGTTGCCTTGGAGTACACATCATCAATGTGACTTCTCCAATTTAATGTGTCATTATATATGATGCCCAAATAGTTAAGAGAATTCGCCTGCGGAATGAGCTCATTACTGTACATTAACGAGATGTTGATAGGCTGCAGAAAAGAGAATGCAAGGAGCACACTTTTCTTTACGTTCAGGGTCATACGAATATTTTTAAGCCATCTTTCTATCATATTGAGATAATTTTGTAGACTCTCGTATAATGATTGAAGGTCGGTATTACTTGCGAAGAAAGCAATATCGTCCGCGTACACATATAACTGAATATCCTTAGTTGATGGAATGGAGCTTAAGAAAATGTTAAATAAAACTGGCGACAGGACAGCCCCCTGTGGTACGCCAAGTGTCTGCTTATATCTATTTGATGAGTACCCATCTTTAAAGCAGTAATATTCTCTCCCTCTTAAAAACTCCAACACCCACGCAGTGATGTAGTTGGGAAAGTGGTGATATGCCATCTGTTTTAATAAAATTGAATGCTCAACCCTATCGTACGCTTTAGCCAAATCTAAAGTAACTAAAGCACAGTATTGGCGCCGACGCCGAGCCAGTTGTATTCGGCTCTCTAAATCAACATGCGCACACCATATTGAGCAACCGGATCTAAAACCAATTTGACTGGGGTTTAATATTGCGTTATTATTAATATATTTCATTACCCGGGCATTCAAAACTCTTTCAATTAGCTTAACCAGATTTGACGTGATTGATATCGGCCTTACATTGTCCAAGGCGAATCCTTTTTCCTGTTTTTTAAGAAGTGGAATCACTTTAGACAGCTTCCATTCCGCAGGTATCCAAGCTTTTGTCAAAGAAAAATTCACCAGATTAAGTACTTCAGTTGGACAAATCTCGAATATTACTTTTATCATTGAATTTGTTACCCCGTCTGGTCCAGGTGCCGAAGGAGATAAGTGCCTTATTATCTCTGCCAGCTCATCTAAAGTAACCTCCTCGAAATCCTCGCCTGCCATTGGGTTCACAATGTGCAGTGGTAGAGTTGACATAAATCTATCTTGGAGCCCTTTCGCAATATTTTCTACGAAATCAGACAGCTCACGGGGGGAAAGAACAGAAGAGTCAATATTTTCAGCGGGTGGTAACATCTTTTGAGATCTTAAAAATCTGAAGAGCGCTTTTTTTGTTTTTAGCCCTAGAAAGATACTCATGTCGTTTCATATTGTAACCATCTTTTGTTGTACTTACTGTGCGTTTGAAGTCTGCTGCTGCGAATTTATAATCACACCAATTTTTTGGACATTGGTTGACCAGCAGTTGTTTCCATGCAGCTTTCCGTTTTCTATAGCTCCTCGTGCACTCTTCAGTCCACCATGGACTAAAAGAACCTCTTGTGGCCGAGTCTAATTTAAACGTTGCGTCTTTTACTGATCTTTTTAACACTGCACACAGACTCATAGCCCTAATGTCACCTTGTATGTCCTTGCGGTGATCAAAATTAGCCCTCAAGTCTTTTTCTAATTTTCTATAGTTGAGGAATGAGCGGGCCTTTTCGGCGACATGTATTCTTGGAAAGTTCAGTACAAAACTAATAGGCAAGTGGTCACTGTTAGTAGCACAGTCTAAAGTTTGCCACGAACATATATTTAGAGATGAGCTTGAAAATGTCAAGTCAATTACAGATTTAGAGAGACCTCGGACAAAAGTAGCAGATTGCGAATTTAAACAAGATAAATTCTTGTCTATAGCCCATTCCCACAATCGTTTTCCGCTTAAATCTGTTTTAAAACCCCAGGCCACATGATGTGAATTGAAGTCTCCAGTGATTAATATATCCTTTCTGCAGGCAGAGAACATATCGTCTAGACTACGTGTGTCTTGCACCCCGGCTGGGAAATACGTATTTACAAACGACAAGGGAGAAGCGTCTGGTAATATTATGCCTACTATCAAAATTTCACAATTTGGAGTCACACAACGATAAGAGATCGTAGCTTTGTGACTAAACTTAGTTGCTATCAAGACAGCAAGCCCGCCACCTCTGCTAGGTCGGTCCAATCGAAATAGCCGATAATTTTTTAGGTGAAACTTCTGGCTGGTTGAAAGCCAGGTTTCTTGCAGTGATATAATATCCGGGGAAAGTTGTGAAGAAAGGTATGATAGGTCTGTGGCTGCGGAAAATATAGATCTGCAATTCCACTGTAATATGGTTAGTGAACCTATTTTGACGACAGAACCGTCGCAGAAACTGCTTGGTCCAAAATGTCCTTTCGCAAAAAGTCTTTCTTAGACATGTTCTCAAAGAATTCTTTTTTGGATAGATATTTTTTAGATTTCAAATTATGCGAAGAGTTTTTTGATTGGGGAGATCGGGTTCGCTTCAGAGCCTTATGAGAGTCCATATCCATATCTGCACATGCTTCCGAATCATCCGTAAGATCACCGTCTTCCGTTGTTTTGGAAGTCCCTGCCTCAGGAGAAACCGCTCGCTGACGTGTTGTCGCACTTTCTATTTCCGTACGCTGCGATACCAATGATGTCTGAGGAGCCCAATCGTTCGTAGAAGCTACACCTAGAATTTGAGATAGTTGATTGGAAACCAATTGTGCCAAGCTTTCAAAAAGGTTGTTTGCGAGGCGTTCCATTGCCTTTTCCATAGCCTTCTCTACGGCCTCTGCGATAGATGTTGCGAGAGATGCATCCATGGCGGTGGTATTACGTGCTGCAACACTGGCATATCCCTTGGATCTCTCCTGCATTTCTGCAACGGCTTCTTTCCGAGAGCACCTCTTGCGTTCTACAATATCCAATATGGCAAGCTCCCTTTCTTTTGCTGCACAGTCTGCGGAGTCTGCAGGGTGCGCTCCATTACATAAGCAGCACCTCTCTTTCTCAGAGCTGCACTCGCGGCTGTCATGATTTTCACCACACAGACGGCATCTAAGAACTGATCGGCACCCTCTGACGCTATGTCCATATCGCCAACATTTCAAACACTGCAGGGGTTTGGGGGCAAGTGGCTCTACCTTATAGATCAGTGGCCATGCCTTAATTTCGGAAGGTCGGACTGTTCCTAAAAAGGTCACTATCACCGATTCCGTTGGTGATTTTATGTTGTCAATTGTACGGGTGCACCTGTACACTGAAATTACACCCGCCACCGAAAACAAATCAAGCACATCTGCAGGTGTCAGGCTTGTGTCTACACCGCGGACTAATCCTTTCGAGCATGCGAGGTGTGCCGGAATAAATGGGCTTACCGGATGCGCTGCGAATTCGGAACATTGAAGGAGCTCACGAATGCATTCCTGATCTGCGGAACAGCACAGGATGCCTCCGCGACCAAACTGGCGGACCTCAGTGATCTCCTGGGGATGCGAAGTGGCTTTTCGAAGCTCCACTTGAATCGCCTTTGGGTTCTTGATCGGAATACTGCCCCCATCTGTAGGTACCAGCGCCACAGGGACACTTCTCGCTCCACTGCGTAACAAATAGTCTATCGGCCAATCCTTGGCGGGAGTGGAAGCTAACCAAGGGGAGTGCCCTTGGCCGGGGGAAGAAAATGACATCAAACTGAAATGACTCACTTCAGCTGAGAAAGAACAATACAGTTACCGGAAAATAAAGAACTCTCAAAGAACAATAAGGATACTGCCGCCCGATCCTGAGCCCAGGCAGCTTCTTCACAGTCGAGCCTCACAGTCGGCGTGAGCCGGCGTCTCGAGAACGACCGCGCGTTCGATGCTGATGCTGATGCTGGTCCAGATGCCATGCGTTTATTCTAATGCACGCGCACTTCCTCTTCGTCGGCTTCTCCTAGAATCACCTTGTGAATGCGTCACATATATATATGAAAAAAAAGAGTACGGCGCACGTTGGTTTTGCCCGGTATATTCTGACTGACGTTTCGGCTGGTGGACCAGCCTTTGTCAAAGTAACCACTCTGACAAAAACTGGTCCACCAGCCGAAACGTCAGCCAGAATATACCGTGCAAAACCAACGTGCGTCGTACTCTATTTTTCCTCATTCTACCGGGGCCAGCGTTACTTCCTTGCTGCAATATATATATATATATATATATATATAAAGTTAGGAAAAAAGGAGCACACTTACGAAAATTTGATAATTGTTTACTGTACGTTTCGGCCGTGGCATGGCCTTCGTCAGAATTAACCTGACGAAGGCCCGTGGTTAATTCTGACGAAGGCCATGCCACGGCCGAAACGTAAACAATTATCAAATTTTCGTAAGTGTGCTCCTTTATTCCTAATTTTATTTGCACCGGACCCACAGAATTTATTTTTTGAATCATATATATATATATATATATATATATATATATATATATATATAGTCCAGTAGATCCTCCGTGAGCGGTCACAAAGTGGTTTATTTTGACGTTTCGGCCTATGCCTATAGAGTGTGGCCTTCATCAGGATTAAAGGTACAGTTTGTTGGTGCTCAGCTTTATACAATCTCAAATCAGAGAGAAAGGAAAGAGGAAAACGACAGAAAAAAAAGAAGAAAGACGAAAAAGAAAAGAAGAGAAAAAAAGGAAAAGAAAAAAAATTGCCCGCAGCTTCCCTCGGGGGAACACTGAGGAGGATGCGGACCATATAATTGGTTAACGGGGTGTTAAAGTGCGACTTACTTGGGTCGATGGCTAAATTGGTTAACGTGGTTGTGAAATGGGGTGTTAAATTGCGACTTACTTGGGTCGATGGCTAAATTGGTTAACGTGGTTGTAGGAGGGGGTGTTAAATGAGTGAACACGTACACACGTATGCGAAAGGGCGGCGCTGGTCGAAGGGACGTCGATCATTGTGTTTGTGGATTCGTTGGAATTCATTCCACCGCGACCTTGGACGTCGACGTGCCGTACAAACCAACCGACGAGCGGCAACTGAGCGAGCGAGCGCCGACCTTGAGTATATATACAGCACGACGGCGCATGCACTGTCAGCTGTTGAATGTTCTCGAAGCGCGACGCCACATGCGCGTCCACTGGAGAATCAGGAGAATTGTAGATGTCGAACGCGGTGTGTAGAGGAGGAAGGGTGCACAGATGGTGGAGGAGTGAAGCGCGCGCGGTGTGTAGAGGAGGAAGGGATGCACAGATGGTGGAAGAGTGGGCGACGGCGCGACGGCGCATGCGCGCGCGTCAGCTGTCGAATGTTCGAGAAGCGGTGCGGACGGCGCGGACGGCGCACTACAAGGCGTGAGTATAAGATGCTTCCGCATCTAAAAGAACATAAGGTGGACTCTCTTCGGGCGCCCCCTTCCACTCTTCCTTCCACTTCCCCCTTCATCTCTCTCGCCCTTCTCCCCTTCACCTTTCTGGTGTCAGCGGTTATATATATATATAGATATATATATATATATATATATATATATATATATATATATATATATATATATATATATATATTGTGAGACGACGTCAGGTACGAAGGAGCGACCGTTTTATTGTCAACCCAGACGCGCGAGCCAGCAACCGAACAAGCAGCGAGCCGCTACGATGATGATGATCACGGTGCTTTGTATGCGCAGGTGAAAGTGAAAATGATGAGCAACACAATCAGCGCTCACACTATTTCCCCCCTACACGAAAGCGGTCTGCAAGACGTTCATTTAGTAAGTGTATGAGCGCTGGATATAAGGTTTCAGGCGAGACACATGGACGATCTCGGTCCCGCGACGACGGCGATCAGAAGCCGAAGTAACCGGCGCGACGCGATAATTTACGGCCGATGTTCGTTCAAGCACGGTGTAAGGACCCAGGTATCTGTGAATGAATTTTTCACAGAGGCCGGGTGTGCGAACAGGTGTCCAGAGGAGCACTTCGTCGCCTGGGTAGAATGACACAACTCGACGTGTCGCATCACAACGAACTTTTCGCTGGGCCTGAATGGTAGAGGTGTTGGCGCGGGCGATTGTGCGGCAGTGGTTGACACGGGCAGCGAATTCTTCCGGAAGGGACGCAGATGGGACAGAAGGCGTGGACAAAAAGCTGGTGTCTAGAACAAAAGATGGTGCACGGCCATACACAAGAAAAAACGGGCTGTAAGTTGTAGTGCGTTGTATGGCAGTGTTATAGGCAAACGTGACGAAAGGTAGTATTGTGTCCCAGTTCTTGTGATCGGGTTGGACATACATAGAGATCATGTCTGACAAAGTTCTATGAAAACGCTCAGTAAGACCATTGGTTTGCGGATGATATGCCGAGGTGGTCTTATGGATTGTGTCAGAGGCCTGTAAAACTTCAGCGAGCACACGAGAAAGAAATGTCTTGCCACGGTCACTCAGGAGAACACGAGGGGCGCCGTGGCGCAGGATAATGGCACGCAGAACAAAGTCGGCTACTTCGCTGGCAGCTCCAGTAGGAAGAGCTGCCGTCTCAGCGTAGCGAGTAAGATGGTCTACGGCAGTAACAATCCAGCGGTGACCGGCGGCGGTAAGCGGAAGGGGTCCGTATAAGTCTATGCCGACGAACTCGAAGGGAGCGGATGGGCACGGGAGAGGCTGTAGAGGGCCGGCGGGAAGAGATGTCGAACGTTTTCGGTGCTGACATGATGAACAGGAAGTGACGTACCTGGAAACACTAGTGGAGAGGCCAGGCCAGAAGCAGCGAGTCTTAATGCGATCGTAGGTTTTATGAAAACCCAAGTGGCCAGCCGTCGGGTCGTCATGAAAGGCTTCTAAGACTCGGAGTCGAAGTGAGCGAGGTATGACCGGGACCCATCGGCTACCAAGAGGATGGTAAGTTTGTCGAAGTAGCGTTCCGTCATGAAGTTTGAAACGCGTGAGTTGTCGTCGCAAGCGGCTGTTGGGAGCACGAGATGAGCCGGTGAGCCGATCGATGATTGTACGGCAGTATGTGTCTGCACGTTGGAGCGAGGTGAGGTCTGCGGATTGAAGGAAGTCATCCGGTGCAGTGGGCTCGATGGGACTAAGACTGGTCATCTGCGTGGTCTCTTGGCTGGGAGGTGCTGCGCAGCAGGTAGATGCGTCATGATTTTGCAACAGCGGACAGCGTGACAAAGCGTCGGCATCTTGGTGTTTGCGGCCCGACCGGTATGTGACACTGTAGTCATACTCCTGCAGTCGGAGCACCCAACGACCGAGGCGTCCTGACAAGTTTTTTTAATGATGACAACCAACAGAGCGCATGATGATCCGTGACGATCGTGAAGCGGCGGCCATACAAATAGGGGCGAAATTTTTGCACGGACCATACGATAGCGAGACATTCCTGTTCAGTGATGCTGTAATTGCGTTCCGCTGGGGAGAGAGTACGGCTCGCGTAAGCCACGACTTGCTCTTGTGAAGCCTGGTCACGCTGCAGCAGAACAGCGCCGATTCCGTGCCCACTTGCGTCAGTGTGTAATATAGTAGGGGCTGTGGGATCAAAATGGCGAAGAACTGGCCCTGACGTGAGGCATCGCTTCAGGGTCTGGAAAGCAGCTTCACAGTCATCTGTCCAAAGAAATGATGCACTTGTGGTCAGGAGTTTGTGAAGAGCAGCCGCGATAGTGGCAAAATCACGGACAAAACGGCGGAAGTAAGAGGCTAAGCCGAGGAAGCTGCGAAGGTCTTTGAGCGTGGTGGGCTTAGGAAAGTGCAGCACAGCGGCCACTTTGTCGGGATCAGGTTCGATGCCAAGCTTGCTGACAACGTGGCCTAACACTTTGATGCTGCGGCTCGCAAACCGACACTTCTTGGTATTTAGCTGGAGACCGGCTTTGGCTAGACATGTGAGCACCTCGTCTAGACGTTCTAGGTGTTGCGAGAAGCTGGATGAAAAGATGACGATGTCATCCAGGTAACAAAGACAGGTCTTCCATTTTAGGCCACGCAGCACCGTATCGATCATCCGCTCAAATGTGGCTGGGGCATTGCAGAGCCCAAAAGGCATCACATTGAATTCGAAGAGACCATCAGGAGTAGCAAACGCTGTCTTCTCTTTATCAGACTCATGCATCGGGATCTGCCAATACCCAGATCGTAGGTCGAGACTTGAGAAATGTTCTGCACCCTGTAAGGTGTCAAGTGCATCGTCAATTCGAGGCATAGGATATACATCCTTGCGCGTAATTTTGTTTAGTGCCCTGTAATCAACGCAAAATCGCACTGATCCGTCCCTTTTCTTAACTAGGACAACAGGAGAAGACCAAGGGCTTGTGGAAGGTCTGATAACGTTGCGTGCGAGCATGTCATTGACTTGTTCCTCGATGACCTTGCGCTGATTGTGTTGCTCATCATTTTCACTATATATATATATATATATATATATATATATATATATATATATATATATATATATATATATATATATATTGACACTTCTTAAAATTGCATTTTCGTTCTAGCACATAAGTGGGCAAGTGAACAGGAGTGGATGTAACCAAGATGTAGTGGCCACTCCTTCATTTGTTTTTATTTCAATAATACAAACAAGTTACATTAAAGTATTTCAAAGCGCAATATCAACGTGCGTGCCCTTATTATCAATGTGGAATTATTTCGCGTTGCTTTGTTGTTTCGGTAGGAGTTCAGGTCATTGCCCTGTGCAATAGCATCAATGGTTTTGTGCGGCCGCGAAAATAAAGATCCTAAAAATGAAAGGAAGCGAGCGTGGATGAGTCAGACGAAAGCATGTGCGTCAGTTGGCAAACCTATAGACTGGCCAAAAAAAGTTGATTGTTCTTAACACCCGATTGACAGCTCTTCGTCACGCGCGAAGCACAAAGGCAATTCCGACATTGATGGACAGTTACGAGAAGTATCTAGACAGAAAATGCGACGACGACAACGAAACGTCGCGGCATTGACCTAAAGTGGCACGTGACACGGCAGCAGTGGCACTGCGGCGTTGGGAAAGTTACGCGCTGGGTATATGGGTAAGTATAGGAATAAGCACGCTCCATTTAACGTCTTCAATTATGGCATTTCCAGAAGCGAGAGCGTGGTCTGCGTGCAGCCTGTGTGACGAGGAGATGTAACGAGGAGATGTGCGGCACAGCTGTCACAAGTTGGCATGCATCGTTTATCCTATATAACGCATGCAGAGCTTCGACAGTGGGTCCTGTTTAGGCCCGCCTGTCCTATAACCATTTTCACAAATAGACCCGGAGATATCATTTAATATAGGCGCTATTCCTTGAAATTCGAGGCATTTCTTAGCGAACTTCGGCGATTTCGAGCGTATCTATCTATCTATCTAGCCGATTACGTTTGGGTGCTCATGGTCACCCCCTCAACTTGATGTGAACCAAAGTTAGCATGGAAGGGTACAATGGTTTGATGAATATGATGCACTGGTCAAGAAATGAATAATGTCACAATAGTGGTTGCAGTGCTGCCTATCCAATTTTATAAACAGTACATATGTACTCTTTTGATACAGCCATCCCGTCGGGTTAACGCCGATTGTGGTTAGTCACCATGCGCTCAAGTTGGTTTATGTAGCAGTGTCCAGGGCCAGCATCCTCGCGAGCATCACCGCTTCATATCAGCTTCTGGTGTTGCTAATACGCATGTTCCAGTTGGCATTGTTGCGCAAGTGCAAACAACTGATTATCTAAACATCTGCAACTCTTCAACATATGTCTGTGCGTGCAGCATTTGTGCATATTTTAGCATCATAAAATGACGTGTCACTTAATAAAATATTGCGACACGGTCACCTTCCCACCGCATGCTTCGCATAACGTCGATTTCCTGGTACGTGGTATCTGCTGAATTTTCTTTTTTTTTCTCTCTCTCTCTCTTTCTTTGCTTTACCAACTAGAATTTAATCTCACATGCCCTGTTCAGTTAAAGAGGTTTCTGTCTCGTGTGTTATGCTAGCAGTGACGGTATATCCTTAAGCGCTCAGTTTGTTGACATTGCTCTGGTGAAAGAAAGACCAGAGTGCGCCACATCTAGTACTCGACATATAAACGGATTCGATTTCTTTGGTTAAGTTTGAATTTATGCAGGGAGAAAATAGGGGGACGAAATAAGCGATTGCTGATAACAAATATACACTTCGTGCGCAGAGCAAGACCGATAATGATGGATGTCCCGCAAAGTGATAAGATATAAATAGTGAGCAGTGAATTACCACCTCTCCTAGGTAACAGCTTTCTGTTTTCTTTTTCCATCTGGCTTCTGGCTCATCCACGCCGAACGTTTGTATTCTCCAGCGTAGAGGAAACTTACGCGCTATAAGCGAATACTATATATCCTTCCTTCACAAGGAATATTCTTTTTTTTTCTCGGGAAGTGGCACTCGCGTACCAGTAACGAAATCCGGCGTTGTCGCTGCTGATAACAATGATTTCAGTCTTTCGTTTTGTGGTGGCCGCATTTATTGACGAGACGGCAAAACTCAAACTACATGCACTTCTACGATGCCTCTGAGAGTCACGTATTTTCTTGGAGGCCTTAAAACCTTGAAATTAATCGATGACGGCTATATGAGAAACATGCAGTTGGACGGAGGGAGTGGAATAGATTGTGAGAGGCAAATCCGGGGACTTTATGTTCACCGCCTCTCATTGGGCATCCATGCCAGTGCAAAACAGTATGGCTTGCAATAGCTTTGTCGTCGATCCCAAGGTCACGGAGTTGAATCCTGGCCGTGGCAGCCACATTTCGATGAAAGCGATACAGCCCGTTTACTTCTTTGGATACACTTAAAAGAAGCTTGGGTAACATGTGAAAAGAAGCTTGGGTGGCAACATATAATTACATCGTGATTTTGAGACGCAAAATCTCTACACCTAATATTGTTATCAGTTTTCTTCCTGCCTTCTTTTATTGCCACTGTTTAGTAATGTCTGGATCTTGATGACGGCAGACATCTCGGCAAATCAAAAACAGGTCAACATTGGAAAGTGCATAAGCGGAGTAGCTACGAAGCGTCGTCATCTCTAACGTGCTTCGAACGGCCTAAATGAGTAATTGTAGTACAAGACCACATAATAGTCGACCACCATCATACGTAGGGGCCTTGACACTCGTTTAATTTGAAAAATCGGAAATGAACACGCATCATTCATGGGTGCTTTGATAAAGGGAACAAATCAAGAGACCTCGTTTCTTGACCGAGCCCAACGGAACGCCTGCGAGGGCCTGAGGGAAGGTCACGCCGCGATCTTGCATCATCGAGCAAATATATCTACGGCACATCTTTCTCGTGTCATTAACAAAGTTTGTACGAGTGAACATTGAAGGACATGGGCGCGATGAATGGTACGCGCAGAATGTAGATCACTCTTGGAATTGGTCTCTCATTAATAGAATTGATTTGCTAGTTTCGTCATGACAATATTCAGATGGGCCTGATAACGATCTCAAACATCGCCAGCCTCTCACTCTCACACACTAAGCAAAAATAGCATCAAATGATCTGAGTGCCACACATGCCCACGAATTGAGTTGGGGCCTCATCAGACGTGTTACCTTGCAAATAATATTATTCAGGTTTCTTTTTTTTCAGAATACAAATAGTGGGGCGTAGACGCAATTACGCGCAGTTCAAGTGTACGAAGTAACAAGCTCGTAGATACGTATAAGTAATCGCTGACGCCGACCTATTAGGCCAGAATAAATGCGCACACCTTACTAAATAGGCGTAGGAATCTTCACTTCCAATCAGAGAAGGTAGGCTGAATACACAGATAATATCTCAGCATATGGGAGGGGCACGAGCCTGTTCTAGTCGATCCACGCGTTTATTTGTTGTGGTCCTTGCAGCATCCGTTTCCGGCCTACTGGAGGCCTTCGTAATCATTCATCAAAGCGATTTCTACCAAAATGCAAGAAATTGTCCTTATATCTTTCTTTCGTCATTGCCAGTGACTGACGTCATTGCAGAATCTAGAAGAGAATGAATGTGAGGAGATAGAACAACTGTTGATAGAAGTGTTGAAGCCACCAGCTGTGGAACTAAAGGGGACTGTGTTTGGTTTACATACGTACCATTCAAGTCTTCATTATGCGACAACACACAAGTCGGAAAATGTCCGTGCTCATCAATAGTGATGTATTTGATTCGGCTGACGATATTGTCGATGTAAAAAGTAGTTAAATAAATGTGTTGTTTGGGTGGTTTCGACCGTGTTTACTGAGTGCATTCGCTCCAATAGCGGGCTCTCATTGCGAGACCCCACATATAATAGATATGAACAACAGACAAACTGTGGTTTTATAGCGCATGGTTGATTGATTCCTTCATTGATTGATATGTAGTATTTAACGTCCCGAAACCACCATTTGATTATGAGAGACGCCATAGTGAAGGGCTCCGGGAATTCCGTTTGTAGCACACGGAAAAACTGCTGTATGACATATCGACCCACCCAAAAGACTATATTACTAGGCAAAAGTCCGTTTATTATATTAACCAATTATTTCAAGGTAGCACAAGTTACGTATACTACGAAAGCGCTGAAAATTAGTTTCACTGTTTGAGAGCTTTACAGGAAGCTATGCCCTACGGAACTGTCTCACGTGCATTCGAATGAAGATTACACACTTGCAAACACGCACTCAGAAGATTGTTGCGTTTGTGCAATCATCTAGCTTACATAAGCAGAAACAGTAGCTCGTAGCTGGAGATAATTGAGGTTATTATTGTCACGTTCTAAACGAAGGCGTCACTTATAAGGCGGCTTCACAAGGTCCAAGTCCCGATAGTGGCTGGCGCAGAAAGCAAAAACAAAGGCAGATGAATGAAGACTACTGTCTTCGCCTGCCTATTTCACGATAGCAGATTAAGCGCGTGGCATTGCCCCTCGTCACGAAAGAGCATCGCCTCGGTGCTAAACGATGCGCTTGGGGTAAACAAACGAAAACCTAATGTCCGGAAAACCACGAGTGTGTGGTTTTGACAGCGCCACGTGCAAAATATCAGGCCGTGGCTGTCGGCGTCGTGGCGGTTGACTTCCATCCGGAAGGACTTCGTAGTTGAGATCGCTCTCTCATCGTAGCATCTTATAAGGGCCAAAGTAGGTTCGCCAACCACCACAGCAAGTGATGATCGGTCACTACCTTGAATATGCGTCCATAGTGGTAATGTCGAAACTTAGCAAGTGATCATACGACGGCAAGGTACTCCTTTTCCGTTGTGCTGCAGTTGGCGTGATAGAGCGCGACTTGCATAAGTGATAACTTTTTCAACTCCCTCCTGCCGCTGTACGAGTGTGGCCAGACCGATGTTACTGGCGTCGGTATGAATTTCTGTCTCGGCTTTTTTGTCAAAGTCCCCAAAAACAGGGGATGATGCCAGGCGATACTGCAGCTCGGTGAATGCCATTTCTAGTTCGGAGCTCCAAACGAAGCTCCGAACTCGAATAGGGGGTTCGGCAATATGAAAAACTTGCCTTTAAATTGCCGGTAGTGTGCACATAACCCAAGGTAGCGTCGAACACTCATCTGTAGGAGTTGGGAAGGCTGCTACAGCGGCTGTTTTCTCGAAATCAAGGTGGACGCCTTCCGCGCTCACAAAAAGGGCAAAGAAATTCAAGTTCCCGTAACCAAAGTGGCATTTTTCAGGCTTGAACGTAAGGTTAGCCGATCGGATTGCCTCGAGTACTTGTCTTAGCCGAACCAGATGTTCGGAGAAGCTGGCTGAAAACAACAAGGCAGCTTTTCCACTTTAAGTTGACTAACACACTGTCGATTACACGCTGGAAGGTAGCTGGCGCAGAACAGGGACCAAACGGGAGCACTTGAAATTCGTACAGGCCATTCAGCGGGACAAAAGCTGTTCTTTTTTGTAGTTGAGCTTATCAAACTCGATTGGCCAATAGCCACTTTTCAAATCTATGGAAGACAAATACGTAGCCTGTCAAGAGAGTCATCAGTACGTGGGTGTGGATAAACGCCCTTTTTTGTGACGTGGTTTAGCTTTTTGTAATCGACACAGAAGCGAAGCGTACCATCTTTCTTCTTGACCAGGGCGACCAGTGATGACCACTGGCTCTTCCAAGGCTGGATAACGCCATCGTCAATCGTTTACTTCACTTGCTCCTTGATTGCTTGACGTTCTTTCTGTGAGATATGGTATGGCTGTTGGTGGATACGTCCCGCATAATCGTGATTATTCTGTGCTGTGTGATTGGCACCTCACTGACTATAGAAGATTGAGCACAGCACGCCTTGAATTCAGGTAACTGCTGTCGCACAGCCTTCCGGTTCCCTTCCGATAGTGCATTGCTTGTGTCAACATCTGTTACGGCTGTCCCATCGCAGCTGTCTTCGCACGCAAAACACTCGATGACGTCACGTCCTCCAAGGCTTCAGCGTAGGCGACGGCAGTGCCATGGCAGTGCCCACAGCAAAAGTCCTGAGAATAAAAATCTTCCTGAAAATGAGAATTGCACTCTGTTCGTACATGGCATTTCTGATACAGCGGCTAACTTTATGGCTGGCAATAACTGCAACAGCCTGCAGCATTTTCTTGGAGGCTATGTTCTCCCACTTCGTAGAATGATAGTTTTTTTTTCTAACAGGAAACGTTTACTGATGGGTGTAAATGATTATACGCATCACGAAGTGCTAGCGCGCGGCCTTCGATTTTGCTCACCTCTCACGCAACGCTATACACCTTTTCACAGGAGGGAAAACACACCGCCATGATGGGCTGCGCGCGAGAGTACAGAGGCCAAGGGCGCAGCCTTGTCAGTGCATTTATGAAGGGTCACGCCAATTCGCACAGCCTAAAGAGGAATATGGTGCCGCCCAAGAAGGCCTTCTTGAATAGGTTTATAGCCAGTGAATTCTAGGGAAGCTAAACAGGCGCAGTCTGATGCGTTCGTGCACGCAGTCACGCGCATGGAGAAGAGACCAATACTTCAACACGAACGCACGTAATTCTCAAATGTACAATACTGAATAGTTTCCGAGGTGAACAGGCGCGGAAGGTTACGTGCACCAAGGTCGCAGTCCACAAATCAAAGAAGAAAAAGACAGAAAAAAAAAGACAAACTAAAAGCCAGTGCAGTCACCACCGCAAGCTTCGTTGATACGCACGTATCCAGCTGTCGAAGGTCTCTGGCATAAAGTGTTCCGCGGGAGTAAGCTACTGCGTACGACGTTGTTTAATCAAGATGTAGTAGATTGTACGAATTCTGTCCCTTAATATGCGCAGCCTTTCGTTTTTTTTTTTTTTTGTAATCGCATATTGTAAGGTTATGCGAGTATACGTCGTTATCGTGCAACACGTCTCGCCTTGAACCACGAGACACGGCGTTAGATAACGCTTACTTCAAGCACTCGCACGACCTCCGTTCAAAGCTTTCGCGATCAGTCGCCTTCAAAGTCTGGCTGCAGCCGGTTCCTATGTGGCAAGATGCGATCAAGGTACGGAGCTGACATACGAGCCATATACCTCGATATAACACCCGAGGCTTTATCAAAGCATCACTTCCGCGCACGCTTGCGTGCATGTTTGATGTCTTGATACCTCAAGAACTCGAGCGTCTGGCCGGAAGTTAACCTGGACTCGCGCCATATCCAAACGCGCGGCGACTGATAGCTTGCGTCGGCAGTTTGTACGCATGAATGCTCGTGATCTCTGCCACCTAAGGGGCTTCTGTTTCATACGAGCCAGCACCAACAATAGCCCCGCCACGGTGGTCTAGCGGCTAAGGTACTCGGCTGCTGACCCGCAGGTCGCGGGATCAAATCCCGGCTGTGGCAGCTGCATTTCTGATGAAGGCGGAAATGTTGTAGGCCCGTGTACTCAGATTTGGGTGCACGTTAAAGAACCCCAGGTGGTCAAAATTTCCGGAGCCCTCCACTACGGCGTCTCTCATAATCGTATGGTGGTTTTGGGACGTTAAACCCCACATATCAGTACCAACAATACTAAAAAGGTGTTCTGAAGCAAGCACCGTTTTTATTTACCTTTCTTAACGTAGGAGAATTAAGATGCGGAATTTCTTGAGTTGTACGTGCAGGTCTACCTGCATTATTCGACAGAATAAAATTCTAATGACGTAAGTTAGCAACGGGTCAACTGTCATTGCGAAAGCTCGAAGAGCGACCTTTGCGGAGCCCGTTATAAACAATCCATGCGGCAACTAATGCAAATGCACACGCAACGAATCCAGTATGCCATAAATCATAATTATTTTAAAGTAGGGAGCTACCCACTGCGCCATTATCCACGTTTCAGCAGACCAGCACTACACATCTGTGAAGCATTTGGTGCACTTTGTTGATGTTGCGCCTCATGACGATCAAGAATTATGGGTCAGTTCTCCGTAACGGGCAGAAGCTCGAAATCACACACTCGTTGCGCAATTAGCATCGTGTGACACCTGTGGCACGATGGTAATTTTTAGTTGTCTTACTCTCCTTCCCCGCTGTATTACATATGTTAACGCTATTTCTCGCCCCACGTGACGCATTTTTGCAAAGGAGCTTCAAGCGCCAGCGTGGCTCTTTGATAGACTTTTTTTCATTTCTTTGTTTCTTTTTTCGCGTGATAGCGACAGCGCACAACGGTGGTGGCGGCGGTGGACAACCACGGCACAGTGGTTGTGATCTATTAACACCTTTCACTTTAAAACTATTGATTCTGGAGAAGCAACGGCTGCTGCTTTTGTTGCATATTGTTTGAAGTCTGCTATTAGGCGGACTGGCGAAAACAATAAGTTCGTGTTGCGATGAATATGACGTGAAGGACAGTAGAACAAAACAATAGAATTAAGACATTTACGATTATAGTGCATACATCTGCGTGTCTTTGTGCATGCGTACATTTGCTTGTGCATGGCTTCTGCATCATCATCATCATCATCATCATCATCATCAGCCTGACTACGCCCGCTGCAGGGCAAAGGCCTCTCCCATAATACACCAATCAACCCTGTCTTGTGCTTTCGGCTGCCACGTTGTAGCTGCCAACTTTTTAATCTCATCGGCCCACCTAACTTTCTGTCTCCCCTTCGTGCGGTTTACTTCACCGGGAATCCAGTCAGTTACCCCTAATGACAAGCGGTCATCCTGCCTACGCGCTACGTGCCTGGCCCATGTTCATTTTTTTTTTCTTCATTGGAACTACGATATCCTTAACCCCGGTTTCTTCTCTGACCCACTCTGCTCTATCCTTGTCTCTTAAGGCTACTACTATCATTTTCTTTTCCACCGCTCACTGCGTCATCCTCAATTTAAGCTGAAACCTCTTTGTAAGCATCCAGGTTCCTGCTCCGTAGGTAACCGACAAGATGCGCAGCTGTTATATACCTTGCTTTTGAGGGTTAGTGGTAGATTACCATTCGTGATTTTAGATTGCTTGCCAAATGTGATCCGTCCAAT
This sequence comes from Rhipicephalus microplus, assembly GCF_043290135.1. NCBI lineage: Eukaryota > Metazoa > Arthropoda > Arachnida > Ixodida > Ixodidae > Rhipicephalus > Rhipicephalus microplus. The sequence goes on along the minus strand of NW_027464640.1, from coordinate 615,354 downwards.
CCTTTTTCTTCTAGTTATTTCACTCTAGTCGTTCGGCTCCACGGTTACTACCTGTCTTAATTAAGTCCACATATTCCTATACAACTACCAGCGTCTCACCAACTATCGCAAAGCGCTGTTTCCTGCTAAGACTGTTGGTTATGATGTTAGTTTGGTGCATATTATTTCTAGACCTATACTCTTCGGCTTTCCATGTCCAGTTCAGTAATAATGAGCTGTACTTCGTACCATGAGTTACTCACTAAGGCAATGTCATCAGCGAATCGAAGGTTACTACGACACTCTACATTAACTGTTATCCCTCACTCTTCTTAATCTAGAGCCCTGAAAACCTCCTGTACCGGCGACGGCCTGAACATACCAGAACACCATGGAAGGCATGGACACAACTGACGCGGCTTCGCCTCTGTTGCCGAAGCCGCAGCGGTATGAAGATTCACTGAGCACATCGCCAAGTGTAAACCCTAAATCCATGACTTATAAGTTGCCATAACAAGAAAGCTCGACCGTCGTCGTGCTTCAATCGCAGTCATGCACACTTCAGCAGGCTGAAATCACCGTACGCGGAGTCCGTACAACGTGTACTGAATGCTCTATGTCCAGTGCTTGCAAACATTCAGTAGGGATCATAAGTGGACGGTCTGCATTGAAATACGATACGCCAGAAATCCTGCGTCCATGACTGTCCAACGCAGCGGCGTGTTTGAACTAAGGGGTACCTTTCTTAAAAACGATACTCTTTCTTAGGTACCTCCGACGCAAAAATTTTGGTGTATGTATGTATGTATGTATGTATGTATGTATGTATGTATGTATGTATGTATGTATGTATGTATGTATGTATGTATGTATGTATGTATGTATGTATGTATGTATGTATGTATGTATGTATGTATGTATGTATTGTATGTATGTACATTTGTCTGTTTCTCCACTATTAACGGCACCCGGTGCTCAAAACGGCCTACCCCATCCGCAGCGCCCACCAATGTTGCTCAAGGTTTAGCGTTCATACTTGTGCAACTGTCAATTGAAAAGCAATTATTGCGCATGTCTGGGGCACCATAAAAGCACGTATATATTCTGCATGTGCGTCTTTTAGTAGGATAGGCATACATAAAAAATTGTAAGGACCACAGCGCTTATCACGCTGCGCTGACCATGCAACGCTTGCACGAAAAGGCGAGTGATTCCAACGCTTTGCTAAGACGAGACGGTGGTGGCACCTACTGGTCGCCTTGCGTTCTACACCTTATCACCTCTGAAACGGGCACGCACACCCGTCTCAGAGCCACGCGCTTTGTTTTCCAAGAAAACTGCCAGATGGCACTCATGTCTCACGTGTGACGTGACTTGATGCTTTCGTTCGCCTTCGCTGCACGCTCGAGGCACTCTAACGCAGCGCCTCCGGAATACCATTCACCAATTTTCTTGCGCAGAACATCGAATAAATATTTTGTTCACTCTCTCCACGCGCACGACTATCGTCTTTCAAAGACATTTGCAGATTGCATGCAGATACGGGGCCAATTTTCTCTTTCCTCAAGCGTAGGATAGCAAATCGGACGCGCATCTGGTTGACCTTCCTTCCTTACTCCCTTTTCTTCCTCCCTTTTCTTCCTCCCTTTCATCCTTCCTTTCTCCCTCCCTCCTTTCCTTCCTTCCTCCCTCCCTCCTTTCCTTCCTTCCTCCCTCCCTTCCTCCTTTCCTTCCTTCCTCCCTTCCTCCCTAAAAATGAAATACCACCCTAGCAGTGTAAGAGGGCCGCATTCGACACGAAAGTCGCTGAAGGTATATTTTATTGCCTCGTTCTTGTGGTACTGGATTGTACTAGATGGTATGGTTGTAGCAAGAGCCTATTGAAACCATGTTTATCGTATCAAAATAACTAAATTAGATATAAAGAAGAATGTATAGTTATACATAAGTCTGGTCTTCTAATGCACTTTAAACCATAAGAATTTATTCATTCTACATTTGTGTTTGATAGACGAATATGTATGTATATGATTCGAATTAATATGTATACAACAATAGCTGCATAAATGGGCAGCCACAACGTCAGACTGACGGTTTCGTGACAGTGTCATGACCAAACAGTCCTTCTTTATAAAGGAAAAATCAACCTCAGTTCAAATGAATGCGGTCGGACATACATGAGGACATTACAACACTACGGCCAAACCATGCGGCCAGGAACCACTAAAGGAAAATTATATGTTCTGTTTTGCTATTTTTGTCTACGAATAGGGAGCCTTTTGAATAGCCTTTAAAAACAACCTCCGAACTGAATCAAAGGTATGAAATTGTATGTGTTGTCTCAAGAAGTGGCCGGAAGGCCTAGACGAAAAAGCCCGGCGTTGTAAAGGTAAGACAACTACCTTCCATTTATATTCACGATGTATTAAGCTGTAGCTCTGCTAACATCACGTGAATGCTGTCAGCATATAATTTGAGAATGCGGCATCCTTTTGCTGTCAAGAGACCTCTAAAGATGAAAAATTTGCGACCTCTCCTCCTCAAAAGAAAGTAAACTCAAGTCAATGTTTTACAAACATTTCCCCCGAAGTTCAGCGAAGCATAAAATGAACCAAGACGGAATAAAAAAACAGAAAAAACGAGTTACCGCAAAGTCAAACCTAAATACACATAGCCGGTATTTGCAATCTAGGCCACAGGATAGGTTTGTGTTTCCCTTTTCTCTTTGCTTGCTCTGAATCCAGCTACCGCACCTTAGAGCTTGCGACATAGATACACAAGACTTCCATGCTCCTTGATGCGTAAGCCCATCAAGACGTTGCGTCCCTGCAGGTCTATAGGTTACTCAGCGTGTACCGTTCTATTCCCAGTGCAGTGGGACGAAAGTCGAGAAACGTAACATCAGTTTCTAAACGTGACAGCACTGCCGGCCACGAAGACACCATGAGTCGCGATCACATCTTGTGTCCGACGAAGGACACCTCATGACCCTGGGTCATCAAGGAAGCACCCGGTGTCTGTTGTGTGCCAACAACGTCTGTCTTTTTTGAAGTGGAGCCCAGTGATCTGCTAAACCGAGGTGGTCGTTCGGGGCCAAATTTAGGAAACATGCGTTTGACTTGTGAACGCACCAAGACACCCCTCATCCCGGTCCTTACCACCTTGTATGTCTCTTTCATATCATTAAACTTTGTTTAAGACATAACACTAATATCGCTTTACGCGAGCAAAAACTAAACAAGCCAGAGAGTATATTATCGTTTCGAAGCTGTTCAGAGGCGACTACTACGGCCAAGTGCTGCGTCGTGTAGTAGTGGCTCTTCCAAGGGTGCTTCTACGGTGGCAGAGCATAGATTGTCGTGGATAAAGTTCGCTATTTTTTTTTAATTTCTGTTCCGGGCGACGCGCGATTGTCGAACCACCACCACGCGCGTGATTTTGATAAAATCTCTGGTTCAGGGCCCATCTGACCGTCGTCACGGCTCCGTTCCAGTAAGATAAACCACGGCTCAGCCATCTTCCGATCTCTCAAGGACACTTCATGAGTAGCCGTTCAGACCAAAGCACGGACAAGTTACCCAACTCTTGTCGAGGCTAAAGAATTGTTTGGCTGAATAAGCGATGTGAAGTGGGAAATCGAAGCACCACTCCGAGCACAGTCTGTCTGTCGTTTTCTTGTCTACGGGCACAGCTCGGCCTCAGTGTGCACCCTCCGATAGCAATCTCGCGACTTGAGTTCTCAACTCCCCGTAGGTTCAGTTCATCAGAATCCGAACACGGTATTGAGCCAAAATGAAGAGGTTTGCTGATGGTTGCGTCACCTATCTTTAGTGGAAAAAACTAATAAACGGCATTTTTTTGTGTTTTGCGTTGCACGGAATCGTCTGGGTTGAGGACGCGAGCGGCGTGTTTACGTTTGCGGTTTTCTAGTTGCAAATGTTTTTGTGGTCACAGCATTCTTCATCTGAATGATTTTTGTAGTTCTTACCGCGGTAACTACCTCAAGGACCGTGAAGATTACAGTGGGATGCGGTGTGCGGCTCCCAGTTGTCGTTCTGTCGTTGCTAACAGGTGGCGCGTCCGTTCGCTAACCCCAGCAGATTTGTTCACCAGGTTTCGGAACGTAGTTCCGCGACTGGTACGAATAAAACACCATGCGGAAGTACAGCAGCACCCTCCCTTGAACGTCCTTCCAAGTACCTCAAATAAGTGCTCCTTCAATGAATTTGATTGAATGTAAAGCGTGCGTGCAGAAATTTTCTATCAACAAGTAAAGTGAACCAGCAACGATTATGAACTAAACTTATTTAGCACACATTCGTCAGCTTCTTGAAAAACAGAGTGTCAGATAGCTTTTTATTAAAATACTGAAAACGCTATCGGTCTCTCTCGCGCGGAATCCAGCTATCTTGCCTTGACACTGCGCGATCTCAAACTGAACTATTGTAAACTTGGTATTCTGATTGGCAGCAATAGACGTGTAAAGGCATAGTCTACAATCATAATCAATACCTATTTTAGATGGGGGAGCGTTGTCTTCCTTTATACAATTGTTTGCTGAATGCTTACCTCTGCATTGTTACCAGCGTTTCGTAGAGCCGACTACACTTTTGACCGATTCGAGCACTCTTAAATCGGCTGCTCGCCGCTGTTTATATAATTTTATTTGCTGGTTACCTCACGTGACCTCATAACAGCGAAGGCACTCAGCACCTTCGGCATTGAGATGTTTAGGAGCATTAGAAGATTGAACTTATACATGAATCGCCATTGAATGTTATAAAACACGTTATATGACCATCGTATTATTATTATTTAAGTCAGACTAAACAGGCGAAACTGACTTGTATAAACCTCTGGATTTTTCGACAAGCGGACACTCCTATTTAGGTGCTTCTTCAGAGATGGTTTGTCATGGAAAGACGACCGATCTATATTCAGGTTCGTTCACGGCAATGTCAGCAACGAACTTGACTCTTCTCTCGGGGTAATCGAAGTCACTTGAAAAGGGGTATGAGCATAAAGCATCACGCTGCAGTATGTAAGAAATAACGAGGTTCTGCAGAAGTTCTGGAATTGAAGGAACGAACGGAAGCGAGCTGAGTGACAGCTGCCATTATTTCAATCTCAAATGATCAGTCTTCAGACTCGAAACAATATCCCACCTGAGTAGTAGCCCTCTCGTCTCTAAAATTTTGTTGTTGTTTTCGTTATTGTTGTTGTTATTGTTGTTGCTATTGTTGTTGCTATTATTGTCGTTATCGTCGTCATTGTTCTCTTCCTCATCACCGCTGATTGATTGATTGATTGATTGATTTATTTATTTATTTATTTATTTATTTATTTATTTATTTATTTATTTATTTATTTATTTATTTATTTATTGATATGTTGGGTTTAACATCCCAAAATCACCATATTATTATGAGAGACGCCTATATAGTGGAGGGCTCCGGAAATTTCGACAACCTGGCGTTCTTTAACGTGCACACAAATCTGAGCACATGGGCCTACAACATTCCCGCATCAATCGGAAATGCTTCCACCGCAGGTGGGATTCGATACCGCAACCTGCGGGTCAGCAGCCGAGTACCTTAGCCACTATAGACCACCATGGCGGGGCCACCACCGAGACGCTGACAACACCTGATGGCGCTATGGGCGCATGAACACCATTGATATCTGTTTACTACACGTTCACTAAGCCAGCCTACAGACATTTTTAGAAATGCGAGCTGACGGATACCGCGCAATCTTCTCAAGGAAAAATCACCTCGTCTCTTGCTTAACTTCTATCTTAATACTAGTAATTGTTAGGATTTAACGTCACAAAACCACGATGTGATTATGAGAGACACCATAGTGGAGGAATCCGGAAATTTCGACCACCTGCGGTTCTTTAGCATGTACCTAAATCTAAGCGCATGGGCCTCATACATTTTCGTCTCCATTAAAAATGTGGCCACCGCGGCCGGGATTCAATCCCGCGACCTGCGGGTCAACGACCAAGCGTCTTAGCCACTAGACCACTGTGGCGGGTTAGCTCTTTCTGTGGCTAGCATTAGTATTCGTTTTGTTGAACCTTCGGCCTTCTCGACGCGACGCCTTTCAAATTTCTCCCTTTACTTTGAGCTACCAGGTTTCTACACAATTACTCAAACCGGGTAGGTGCCACGACATCCATGATTTGCGTACACAACTTTCGTTCAACAAGGTTCGCAATCGTATGTCTGACAAATTTCAAGCCATCTTAAAAAGAAGTATAGACCAGTAGCCAAGTATATACCGTGTACTACTTTTCTATATCTACATTCCTTACACGAATTGCTCGACCACTTTCCGACGTGTATGTACTATAGCATTGCTGGCTCTAACGCAGCCTACGTTCCCATGTTTTTTTTTTTTTTGCATATATACATAATATATTATGAGGCCATATTTCTTCTAATGTTTGGTGATGCGCGGCACGGTTTCCTTCTCACAGACCTCTTCTGAATGTAAATCTTTCTGTGGCAATCTATGTGTGGACGCTGGCATTGCCGTGAATGCATTCGCTGTATCGCACTATCTACCCGATTCATTCTATTTCTGCGGTTTTCTTATATTTTCTTATAATATATTTTAAATTTTTGATAAGTGTAATTATAGTGATATTTCGTTACTTCTTACCCGGACGTTTCTGGTCATGCTGACTGCTCTTAATATAGCATTTTTTGTGTTTTTTTTTCGCTCCAAAGTAACGCAACCCTAAAGGTTTTCTTTTTTTTTTTTTTGCTCTATAGCAACGACATTTTTTGGCCGACCAGGCAAAGTGGGTGCGTGCCAGAGTTCGTAATGCCATTATCATCGACATCGCATAAGCTGGACCTCGAAGTCAAGCGCTCCACACCTGTACAAGCTCCGCGGGGCAAATTCAGGGGTGAGTAGACGCGTAAATGGCTCCTGAAGGCAACACGGTTGACCAGTGGTATTGAGGCAGAGCAAGGTATCGAGGCACGCAAAGAACGTGGTGCATGCAAGGTCCGGTATTTCGTTGTCCCGAGGCGCACGAAGTGCAGAACTCATGAGCAGTTGGTTATGAGACGTTGCTGCAGCCAACGCATCCACAAAGAAGTCCTCTTGCCAACACGTCTCTGCTCAATCGACATTCCCTATTCAACGGTTTAATTCAAGTAGCAAGTCATAGTGTTGCTATCAATGGACTGAGAAACAACTTTTCGTAATAAGGAGGTCACTTATGTCCAAATTAACCACACTCTCACTACTGCATCTTAATGTATGTATGCACCAAGAAGCCTTGAGATAGGTGCATGAAAATTCTCTCTTGTTTCTCAGTCACTGAAGTGTCCTTCCGACACAACTTAGTTAGCTGCTCTTGGAGTTTCAGTTTCGGCCACGTCAGCACAGTCAACATGTCAGTGCTGCGCATACCGGATAGATTGGGTATATAGCACAGCGTTCCACGTCCCATTGCACATTCTCAATAATTATATCCGAGATTTAACGTCCCGAAACCACCTTACGATTATGAGAGACGTCGTAGTGGGCGGCTTCGGAAATTTCCGACTACGTGATGTTCCTTGACGCGCACCTAAACCTAACTACACGGGCCTCATGCATGTTCACTTCCATGGAAAATGCACCCGCGGCGGCCGGCGTTCGATCCCGCGACCTGCTGGTCAGCAATGGAGCAGCGAAACCAGTAGACCTCCACGGCTGTGATTGCATATTCTCGCTGTGGTAGAATTAACGTCACACGAAATTATAGAGATAACTTCTAAATCAGAATGTATGAGATAAAACATGGACACATATATACGCATCGCGTACGTACATAGTTGTTAACCCGTTGCAGCTACAGATTAACTGCACTTACACGAAAGAATGCGGAGGTGCCCTTTGGATGATGGAGAAAATGAACATGTAGCCTGTTTTTCGCCCTGTCTGTGTCAATAAGGTGAAGCTCGATAACACTCAAAGCGACGACATGCCACAGTTTTGCTGGAGTGTTGATGACGTCAACAATCGAGTATCGCGTTCCTTTTGTGCCTGATTCAAACGTATAACGACGACCTCAAGCGGTGCTATCCACGCGTGCATGAATTACTCGAGCGTCGGAACATGTGAACTGGGCATCGGGACATGTGAACTTGGAATATCATCTGCCCATGTCGTATCTGTGCTTATGTTGGCTATGCCATGAGTTGAATGCTTCTTTATATATATTTGGTGCATTATTGCGACTTCATAATACGGCCGAGACCTGATAAGCTGCAACGAAAGATATATATTTTCGCCGACACTGCATAAGCATCACAAAGTTATGATAGAGTATGGCTGTGCCAGAAAAAGAAGTGTATCACTCACGCACATCATTCGGTGCATGACTCTGAACCTGCTTTTATGATTCCGTGGTAAGTTCAATGTTAACTTCAAGAAGAGCTCACTAAAACTTAGCGTCTTCCTGTCAGCCGTTCTCACTGAACTGTAAGTAATAATGAAATTTAACTTTGACTCCGTCAATGTAACATAGCATTCTCTGTGACAACGCAGTGAACGTGCCTATATTCAAAAACGTCACAAGATAGCAGTTGTTCATTATTGTGCCTTCATAAATAGTGATAAGCGCGGAAGATGGGAAAGAACTTGACTTTGTCCAATTTTCAGACACTACTTTTTTCGGCAGGCTTATCAATCAGAGGCACCATCGGTGCTTTTAATTGATGCGATCGATTTTCTTGCTAAAGAAACTATTTCCTGCCCATGCTGAGATTGAGCAAGTCGCGTTTGAAAAGGTCGTGTGAACACATTGAGCATATTGGATATATCACGTGCTGGCACCGAGACTTGCGTAGTCGTAGTTTCCGGGAATGAAGGTTGTCACAAGTAGCGTTCAGACTGTAGTTTTCACGTTTCCTTTATTCTTTCTTGCACTATTCATAATCCATTTACCTACAACCACACGCTAACAAGCCTCAACTGCAGCGATGGTGCCTTCATAGATTAGCGAGTTTCGGTAGTCAGTACGTAGCGCCCATGCGCCGTCCTTGCGTGCGTAAGAACGTCGCGTTTCCTTTAATGCGCATAGGCGGAAATTCTGCGCCAACGATCTATGCCGAAACGTATTGTTCTTACTAACGCAACATCATTACCGACGCTACGTATAGAGTACTGAATCTCGCTATTTTTTTTTTCCGATTCGTCATTCCTACATAGCGTACAAAAACGCGTGACCGCGCCCTTCACCCACGTTTCGTCTGACACTCGCGAAAACGTTGTACGCAACTTCGCGCCACGTCCGGTGTAACGGCACGCACACACACACGCGCGCACACAAACACACACACACACGCTCTCACACACAGTATCTCCAGCAGCGTCATCCATTGTTTTCTCGACAATTTCTCCTCTATACGAGCTCACGGCACGCGTTCCGCTTCGGTGACGTATACGACAGTTAGTGCTATGAATGCCAGCATCGTGTCTCCTCCTCCGCGTAACGGCACTGATTCACTCGCGATACGGCAGACCCAACATCAGTCGCGCGATGTTTGTCATATCCGGCGGCGGCGTTATACGATGTCGTTCGATGTTTTCTTCTGTTTTGTTTTTAATCTTCTTGGTACGCGAGCTTCTGTACTTGTACGAGTGTTGCAGGCTAGGCATGTATGTCACGCAGAGCGCGACATTTGTAGAGTATGTCAGCAATAACAGTGCAAGACGACGAAAGCTATCTAAGGAATTCTTTCTGCATATACGTCTAACGTCATTGTGTGGCTGAACACATGGGCGTATACAACCCCACACATTGGAATAACAGGGAGGGGCTGCGCTGAAACACGAGTGGGGAAGGGGTGGAGGCCTAGTGAGACTCATACATTGGCCTAATAGGGAAGCGGGTGCTGCAACAAAATTTCGTCCCCCCCCCCCCCCCCCCACCAAAAGAGAACACTACGCACGACTTTGGCTGAACATGTCTACATTTGTACGAAGAGATGGCTATAAAGTCATCAACTTCCGTAGTTTCGTTACTAGGGATGGATACACGCGACAAGCAAATCTAGGACATCGAATGGCTTAGTCGACTCACCTAAAACCATAGGTCGGCACAACTTGTGGAGCTCACTCATGCTCGCTCATGAAAAATATTTTGAGCTTTGGACTCACTCGGACTTGAACTCACCAAAACATTACTCACCCGGAAGACTAACGGCTCGGTCTGAGCGAGTTCGAGTGAGGCTACTCAAGAGTCCATCAGCCAATAATTAGCTTCTTCGATCAAGATGTCAATGCTCTTTCACACCAATATTACACATAATCAGGTGCTTTTCTTGATGTCGCTTGGTATATCATATTCGAAAACGAGTTCTGGGGGCTTCCAAACTGGTAAAGTCTTTTTTTCTTGGAAGAGACACCACGTGATATAATAATGAAGAAATTCCCTAGAGCAGTTGGTGGGGGGAGGTAAAGGCATCCCCCTTACGTCATTCACGCATTTAAATTACAAATATTTAAAAGGTGTATGAACGACACTGCTTTGCAATACTTCTGAGTAGACGTGAGCATAAATGTGAACCCAGGTAAGGCTGGTAATAATGCTGAAGATGACTAAATAAAGTCAGCGATAAAAAAAAACGTGAAACTCACTCAGACTCACTCATACTCGGGGCTTGATCTGAGTCTAATTGAGTCGGCTCATTAGTGAGTTCGCCGACCTATGCCTAATACCCACCACTGTGGTGTACTAGTGGCTAAGGCAATCGGCTGCTGACCCGCAGGTCGCGGAATCGAATCCCTGCCACGGCGGTGTCATTTTCGCTGGAGGCGAAAATACTCAAGACCCTTGTGCTTAGATTTAGGTGCACGTTAATAAACCCCAGGTGGTCTAAACTTCCGGAGCCCTCCACTACGCACGTCTCTCATAGTCATGTCGCCAACATTTACTATTATTAATCTATTTGCCTGCTTTCAAACAAACACTTGAAACATAGAGCTGATGTAGTGATCACTGTCCGTTATCCCAACAATCGCTTACACTAAAACTTTTTGTTACGGAAAATTTCTCTCAGTCCTATTCTAGACATACTATCTATTAAGAAAGCTGGTAATCGATAATACCACTTTCGAAGGCGATGCTCCGAAAATAGTGCTCTATATTCTGCGCTGTTACAGCGAGTGAACGTAACCTTGACCCCGGTTATCACCCAACTGCACGGCCAGCACGTGGTTACGTCACAGCTCATGGAAAGCATGCGATAAGCACGAGAAGGGCGTTATCGGGGCCACTCGCTTTACCCGAGCCACAGTCCTACCATCCATAGATGACTGACCTCTGCAGGCGCTGAAAATCCTGGTCTATGGAATTTATTTACATAGGCATTGCGGGGGAGAGGCAAAAAAAACAATAAGTACAAAAGAATTCGAAGCAAAATACATAAACACACATACAAAATCCACCGTCACATTTATCAAAACATAATAATGGTTCACAAATTATATTTTGATACACACAGAGCATACATAATGCAAGAACAATTTCACAGCATAAAAAATCATTATTTGTTAAATTACCTAAGTCGTCAGTTGAGCTGTTCGACTCTCTTATTGCTTTTTCGAAAGAATGAGTAGAAAAACGTGTTGAATCTGCATTTGAAGGTAGATATCTTTTTGCTATTGTCATGCAATGTTTTTGTTAAAAAAACCTAGAGCACTCAGAGTTCAAAGAAAAAAGCTTTTTTTTTTCGCCTTCGCTGGCTATCTTTGCCTCGCCAATAATAATTTTTCATAAAATGCACCAGCGATGGCAGTATACTAAGCCTTGAACCTGCCAGGAGTTCACGCTTTTCGGCCACAGGGTAATATTTCCCCTTGCGCAGTCAAAAAAAAAATAATAAAGCGTATGATCCACGCATTTCCACGAAGTGTATCATAACGAGTGGGCGAAGCTAGGTCTTGAGGTTCAGAACATCTACGTTGAAGTCGCTGACTTCAACGAGTTTGTGCTTGTATACGTGTTTTATACTGTTCCGTGACAATTGTGGTAGATCGTTCTGTGTTGTTAAACCTTAAAGCTTTTTGTGTGTGTGGGTGTGTGTCTCACGTATGTCACCCGACCGTTGCTTCATATAATGTATATTGAGTGAGAATTAGGTGACATAAAAAGACGACGACAAAGCTCAGTATACTATAAATAAGGTCCATAATGTCTACGTCGAAGTCACCGGCTAGCATAAAGAGTTTGTGCTTGTAGTTGTTTTATAATGTGTCACAATTACGATTTATGTCCGTCTATTGTTTTTTTTTATTCACACATATATGTTTCGATTGCAGCAACGATTTTCTCACCACCGAGCGTCGTGATAGAGTTAAGTCCTATAACGTCCATCGAAGGGTACTCACACGAAACTTTTCATTTATCGTTTTGTGTGTGCGCGTGTTTGTGCGTGTGTGTGTGTGTGTCTCTGTGCGTGTGTGTGTCAAATGATAGGTCGAACGCCAGAGAGCTCAGGAAACATACTTCTAAGCCTGAATGCGTCCTGGAAAACCAACTACAGCATGCTTTTAAAAGCTAGTTTCGGTTTCTACTGTACTCCGATGTTACGACAAGGTAGTATAGCAGTGCCACCAGGCGGTAGTATGTCTAAGCGCAAGTTTTCCTGACGTATCCTCGTCAGCACGTTGCTTTCTCGATCGTCTGTTTCGTCTGCTGCGCATCGAACGTGTGGCAACTGTCGCGGCAGGGGGAGGGGGGGGGGGGCACACGTTGGGATGGCATCACTTTTAAGGCGCGGGTTCTTCGACGACAATCCGAAGTCGGTCAGCAACTGCATGCCGTGCTTGTACCCGTCCGGCGTGAAGGGTAGCGAACAGTGTAAACTCCGCTTGGTTGGCGTCAAGTCTCCGCCTCTGCCGCAGCGCACGAAGTCGACCCACGCTTGTCTCAGCGCAGGGTCAGACTGTAATCGGTGGAACTAGCACCTATCGTCTCCCGTTTTACTGGCGCAAGACTTCACAGGGCAAAATGTTGGCGCCATGACAATGAATTCGAAATCAAACGAGTCATTTGCCCGCTGATAAGCCTGCATCTTGTATTCGTGTGCACGTGCACTATTCCAGACTCCGCTAGCTCGCTTCACAGGGCGCGAGAAGATGACCGAGAGGGTGACGCGCAAGATGTCATCTTTTTTTTTGTATTTTCGTGCTTGACGTCATCACAACTTGCCAGCCTGTTGCGTGAAGTCACCAGGATTACTACTGTAGGCTGACGTCAAGTTAGTGTCGATGTTGGTAGGTGCGCCGCGAGAAATTTTACTTTAATATCGAAATAAAACATCTCAACAGCATTAACCGAGCATCACACTTGCTCAGAGCAGTCTCTGTACACAGGAGATTGGTATGGCATAGTAAATTGGCCTTCCAAAAAAGGTGTCAGTACCCCTTTAGTGAGTACGTTGAAATCACCGGCTTGCATAAAAGGTTAGTGCTTGTAGGTGTCTCATATAGTTCCGTCGGAATCATGATTTACGTGAGTCTGTTGTAAAACCTTCCTTTTGTGAGGCGGAGGGGCTCACATCCACGAATCTCCCCGTGGCGGACCCGGACGACGACAAGGCTTCGTCCTTAAAACCGAAGTGAAATGAGTCGACAGTGCACGATAGTATTGAGAGACAACCGGCGCGCGGCTGTAGTAGGAAGCAAAGTAGTAAACATTTCATGTCCGGTGTGTCTACTATATGAACCAATCGATAGCTACATTCTTTATGACGTCACGATCTGCACTGCTACGACGGAAAACGCCGGTTCTTCCTGTTTATTAAGGCAGGTCAGGGGTCCTTTAAACTATTCACAGAATGTTTAAGATCGTTTAAGATCTGAACAACTTGTTCGACAGCCATTTCGAAACAGCGTAACACGGTAAACTGCACATAAACCACACGACGGAATTTAGTATTTCCTGTATCTTTGCTCTGCACGTGTGGTTCCTTGTTCTGTATCCTGTGTCGCAATTTCATATATTTAAGGGAAAGAAGTGCATACATAAGGGCTCGCTTTTCCGTGTTTTGAGACAATAATTAGGAGATCTAACAGACAATAATGCCGAGGAAAGTATAGGGGAAGTTATTAGACCGAATTGTAATGCAAATGTGAACAAAGAAAAGTGGGTGAAAAGATAACTTGCCTTGGGCAAGAACCGAACCTGCGACCTTCGAATCACGTGTTCGATGATCTACCACTGCGCAACCATGGCGGCTATCCCCCCAGCTACTTCACTGGGTATATATGTGAATTTAAACGTGGGAGTGTCAGTCAGCGCCACCAGCAGCCATGGCGGCGAGTGTGGCACACTCCTTATGAGCCTGTTTGGCGTAACGTAGCACGCGAACTTATTACGAGCTGACAGCTGCCCAATAGTCTCTTGCATACAATCTAAAGGCCCCAAGACTGCCAGTATACAGTCGTTATTGAATAAGGGAAAAAAGTTCATAATCAGAGGCTCGCTTGTCCATGTGTTGACCCAATATTAATGAGATGTCACAGACAATAATGCCAAGGAAAGTATGGGGGAAGTTATAAGACCGAATTGTAATGCAAATATGAGCTGAAACGGTAACTTGCCGTGGGCAGGAACCAAACCTGCGACCTGCAGTATATATATATATATATATATATATATATATATATATATATATATATATATATATATATATATATATATATATATATATATATATATATTGTTGCGAATGTATTTACTACTTTAGAGTAGAAAAGTACTCCAGCAGTCAAGATGGCAGCCGTTGTGTATTTTCGAACAGCCCAAAAACGTCGTCGTCTTCTTCTTCGCACCGCCCGCATAGCTGCATAGCCGCGAACCCGCAACATCGACCTCCGGCGGCGAAAAGCGCCGACCCGGCGCTTGTTAGCAGGTGTTGGACGAGATGTACGGCTTGAGGCGAGCGACGTGGACGATGTCGGAAGATGTGGAAGGTATCGAAGGGTTTAGAGGTGCTATTTCATAGGTAACATCAGTTACCTGCCGTAGCACACGATAAGGTCCGGAATACTTGGGTAGAAGCTTTTCAGCCAGACCAACATGTCGCGACGGAGTCCACAGAAGAACGAGGTCACCTGGACTAAAGTGGACGTCCCGATGGTGGCTGTCATAGCTACGTTTCTGACGGAGCTGCGAGTCCGAAAGGCGCTGGTGGGCAATCTGACGGGCTTTCTCCGCGGTGCTAATAGCGCGGCGAGCATATGCTGTGGACAGGTCGGCAGGGTTGGGTACAAGCGTGTCGAACGGCAATGTCGGGTCTCTTCCATACAAAAGGTAAAAGGGAGAATATCCAGCAGTGTCGTGGCGTGAGCTATTGTAAGCGAAAGTGACAAAGGGTAGCGCAATGTCCCAGTCACGATGATCCGTCGACACGTACATGGCGAGCATGTCAGTGAGTGTGCGATTCAGACGTTCTGTGAGGCCGTTTGTTTGAGGATGGTAGGCCGTCGTAAGCTTGTGCTTGGTTGCACAAGAACGAAGTAGATCGTCAATTACCTTAGATAAAAAGTAGCGACCGCGATCGGTGACCAGTTGACGAGGAGCACCATGATGTAAGATGACGTCTTGAATCAAAAAGTCGGCGACATCTGTAGCGCAGCTGCTTGGAAGAGGTCTCGTAATTGCGAAACGGGTCGAGTAATCTATGGCGACGGCGACCCACCTGTTACCGTCGTTAGAAAGAGGGAAAGGGCCCAGCAGGTCGAGGCCGACACGATAGAAAGGCTCGGCAGGTACGTCGATCGGTTGAAGGAGCCCGGCGGGGTGTACCGCTGGCCTTTTGCGGCGTTGGCACGACTCACAAGACCTAACATAACGTTGTACAGAACGGTAAAGGCCGGGCCAGAAAAAGCGTCGGCGGACACGGTCGTACGTTCTGGCAACACCAAGGTGGCCAGCCGTTGGTACATCATGTAGTTGCTGAAGTACGGTCGAATGCAAATGAGTGGGTATTACGAGTAGTAGTTCGTTTCCTACATGGTGCATGTTGCGGCGGTATAAAATGCCGTCTATGACAACGAACATGCGAAGCGAACTGTCTGTACAGCCTGTGTTCAGGCGGTCGATTAGCTCGCGTAGGGACGCGTCACGCCGTTGCTCACATCCCATGTTGCCGAAAGCAGAGAGCGAGGAAATACAGATGGACGCGTCGTCGGTTACTAGATCTGGAGCGTCAACGGGGTACCGAGAGAGGCAGTCGGCGTCTTGGTGTAAACGGCCAGACTTGTAAACCACTGTGTATGTGAATTCCTGGAGGCGCAGAGCCCAACGAGCAAGGCGCCCCGTTGGATCTTTGAGGGCTGAAAGCCAGCATAGAGCGTGATGGTCAGTGGTAACTGTGAAAGGCCGGCCATATAAATAGGGGCGGAATTTACCAACTGCCCATACAAGCGCCAGGCACTCGCGTTCCGTAATAGAGTAATTGCGTTCGGCAGGAGAAAGGAGCCGGCTGGCATACGCAAGAACTCGATCGTGACCGGATTGACGCTGGGCTAAAACCGCGCCAATACCGTAGCCACTAGCATCAGTGCGGACCTCGGTTGGAGCAGACGGGTCGAAGTGGGCGAGAATCGGTGGCGTGGTCAGAAGTGTTATGAGCTGGGAAAAGGCCGTGCCTTGATCAGGACCCCACTCAAATGGTACATCTTTCTTCAAAAGATCAGTGAGGGGGCGTGCGACCTCTGCGAAGTTTCTGACAAATCGTCGGAAATATGAGCATAGGCCCACAAAACTTCGAACGTCCTTGACACAAGTCGGTACAGGAAAATCAAGGACAGCTCGGACTTTGTCGGGATCGGGGCGGATGCCGGAGGAGTCAACGAGATGCCCTAGAATAGTAACTTGGCGATGCCCAAAATGGCATTTCGAAGAATTAAGTTGGAGCCCAGCCTCTCGAAATACTGAAAGAATTGAGGAAAGGCGCTCGAGGTGAGACTTAAAGGTTGGGGCAAACACAATCACGTCGTCCAGATAACACAGGCAGATAGACCATTTAAAGCTGCGCAAAAGCGTGTCCATCATCCGCTCGAACGTTGCCGGCGCATTGCACAAGCCAAACGGCATTACCTTGAATTGGTAGAGACCGTCAGGCGTTACAAAGGCGGTCTTCTCCCGGTCGCGGTCGTCCACGGCGATCTGCCAGTAACCGGAGCGTAAGTCTATCGAAGAAAAATAGGTTGCGCCATGAAGGCAGTCCAGGGCATCATCAATACGAGTAAGCGGGTAGACATCCCTTTTGGTGACCTTGTTTAAATGCCGATAGTCCACGCAGAAACGCCAGGTATTGTCCTTCTTTTTAACTAGGACTACAGGGGACGCCCACGGACTCGATGAGGGCTCTATGATGCCTTTTGTGAGCATCTTATTCACCTCCTGTTGGATAACTTGGCGCTCTGATGGTGACACTCGATAGGGACGCCTGTGAATTGGAGCTGCATCACCGGTATTAATGCGATGTTTGACTTGCGATGTTTGACCTATGGGCCTACCGTCAAAGTCAAATATGTCCGAATAGCTCGTGAGAAGATCAGTGAGGTCTTTGACCTGAGACGGCAACAGGTCTGAGGCAATCATCTTAGTTACATTGTTGAGCCGTGTAGAGTTGGCTACATCGGTGCTATGCGGGTTCGGCGAGGCGACTGTGGCCAGTTCACGTGACACTGATGAGATCTGGCACTCGTGTGACGGTGAAAGAGTGGCGAGAACAATGCCTTGTGGTAGGATTTGAGGGCTGAGTCCGAAGTTCAGAAGAGGAAGGCACGTCTTGTTCGCTGTGACAGTTAATATGGTGTACGGGGAGGAAACGTTGCGGGCCAGTAAAACACCGGGAGAGGGAAAGACCACGTAATCCCCATCCGGAACACTGGGATATGGTTCAACTGTGACACAAGTTAGGGCTTGGGGTGGGAGGCGAACAAACTCAGCGCACGAAAGCTTGTTCTGTACCATCTTCGACTCTTCGGTGGCCGCAGGCAAGTCAAGTTGCACGACGCCGGCTGAGCAGTCAATTACAGCGGAGTGGTCGGACAAAAAATCGAGTCCAAGGATGACGTCATGTGGACAGTGAGCGAGAACATGGAATAGAACGGACGTCTGGCGGTCGGCGAATCTCACACGCGCGGTGCACATTCCGAGCACAGCCGGGGTCGCTCCACTAGCGACACGTACAAATAGGGACTCTGGCGGCGTAAGGACCTTGTTTAATCGTGCACGGAGGTCAGAGCTCAGAATTGAAATATGTGCGCCGGTGTCAATAAGGGCAGTAACAGGAAGGCCATCCACTTCTACATCAAGCAGGTTTTTGTCCGTAGTCAAGGTCAGCAGAGGGTTTTCAGGTCGGGAGTCCAATGCAGCGTCACCTCCGGGAGCTGCATTGCTCAGTTTTCCGAAGAAGGGCGTCCACTAGGGTGGGGCGACGAATAGCGGCGGTGCTGAGGTGACCTGGAGCGACGGTCATGCGGGGACGGCGAACGGCTGGACCGGCGGACTGGTGTCGCAGGAGTGCCATTGTACGGTCCATCGTCACGAGCGCTGTACTGCAGGGGCCGGTGGTTGTCGTCACGTCGATAGCCAGGAAACGACCGAGGTGGATACGTGCGGAAACGACAGTAGCGGGAGATGTGTCCTACACCATGACAATGAAAACATATAGGCTTGTCGTCCTGTGTCCTCCACTGAGCAGGATCACGATAGCGGCGGAATCTTTCTGGTGCAGGAGAAGGCGCTATGGTACTGACCCGAGGTTCCGTCAACGAACATACAGGCTGCAGCCCAACGTTTGCCAGCTCCTCTCTCACGACCTGTTGGATCAACGAGATCGTTGGTCGATCATCAGATGGGCGGGTCAGAAAAGACGGAGACGCGGCCTCGATTTCTCTACGAACGATGCGAACCACACTCTCGTTGTTATGTGGTTGACTGCATGGCGGCTGAAGGTCCTCGCAAGATGACGTAGCGGCCGTGTTCGGAAGACGCAAGAAATTCTTGGCGACCCGGCGACTCTTCAGCTCTTCGAATCGGCGGCACTCTTTGATGATGTCATCAATGGTGGAACAGTCTTTGGAAACCAGTATGTTAAAAGCATCATCTGCAATGCCTTTAAGTAAATGGCTTACTTTGTCTTCCTCGGACATGTTGGGGTCGGCACGATGGCAAAGGGCGAGAACGTCAAGGATGTAGGTGACATATGATTCGGTCGTAGTTTGTGCCCGACCAGAGAGTTCTTTAGAAGCGGCCCGCTGGCGTCCGACGGCCTTACCAAACAGGTCACGAAGCTTCTGTTTGCAAGTATCCCAGCTGGTTATGTCCGCTTCATGAGCCTCGAACCACGCGCCAGCTGTTCCGCAGAGATAGAAGCCAACGTTGGCGAGCATCATCGTAGGGTCCCACCGGTACACTGCTGCAAACCGCTCGAACTTCGGAATCCAGTCGTCAACGTCAACATGGTCGGTGCCGCAGAAGTTGCCAGGGTCGCGCGGTTGCGTCAATACGACCGGCTGTACAGGCTGCGCCGGAGTCGCGGCTGAAACAGGAGCGGCAGAATTGGTTTCTGTTGCCATGGTCGGGCAGTCGAGAACACGTCCGCTTCGAAGTTCCGTCTTGCGTCGTACCCAGCGCCACCACCAAAATGTTGCGAATGTATTTACTACTTTAGAGTAGAAAAGTACTCCAGCAGTCAAGATGGCAGCCGTTGTGTATTTTCGAACAGCCCAAAAACGTCGTCGTCTTCTTCTTCGCACCGCCCGCATAGCTGCATAGCCGCGAACCCGCAACAATATATATATGATTCCGCAAGTAATTTTTTCACCCACTTTTCTTTCTTCTTATTTACATTACATTGGTTCTAATAACTTCCCCTATACATTCCTTGGCATTATTATCTGTTAGATATCATTAATATTGTGTCAAAACACGGAAAAATGAGCCCTTGAACATACACTTCTTTTCCTTTATATATATATACCACGGAATAAGCGTGTGCGTTAGAGGTTGCTCATTCATACTCTCCATAGATCTCTTGTAGTCGTGGGGCACGCGCCTATGCAACACCAAAACAGCAGCAGCAGCCGTCTTAGTCAGCACAGATTCCGACGGGTATCGCAATACTCATTAATGGTATATTATACTTCAAGTTAGTCCTTAAACCATCGTCGGGTTTGTCGCTGGCATGCAAGCGCGTTCTTCACGGTCGCGTCAAGGTTGCATCGCCGCAGATTGGTTTCTTCGCGAGGCGCCAGCAGACGTGACTCGGCAGCGCTGAAACTGGAGCCGAGCGATGTCCGTGCTTTCGGGGAACCGTGTCCGCTGGTTCCGTTCTCTCGCGCTGCGTTAAACGAGCGGCGTCCCGTATATGCGCGTTCTGCTTCCGGAAAGATCCTCGCTTCGTCACGCTTCGCATTCCGGCAATACGGAAGCAGCAAGAAACGCGAGCTTATTCCCAGTGTGCTGCAGTAATGCCCGTCCGGGCCTTTGTTCAGTGGCGCGTTTGCCGACCGGTTTAGCAGTGGTTTTCATCTTTCGTTATTGTTTTTTTATCATTACTATTCGTTTTTTATCGCGACGACCGCTATGTTAGCGCCGCCTGTATACCTTCTCTGACGGCGCATGTGTAAGGACCAGAAACCTAAACATTCGAAAGATATCCGCCTGAAAGAGCTTAGTGATTTCAACTAGAACAGGTGACGTTGGCGTGCTCATGCACAAATGCCATTTCGGATATCTCGAGTTCTCAACGTATAGCCATAAATCAAAGTACGCGCGTATTAGGATGCCAGATAAGTGACCAGATTCGTAGTTGCCTGTTTTGTGCCAAATTCATAGCGACATGAAGTGATTATCTCAAACAATTGCGCATACAAATTGTCATGCTTAGTTTAATTGTCGTATATCATTCAGTGAGCGCCATATGCCCTATGGATTCACGCGACTAAACGATGCAGTCCATCAAGAGAAAAATAAAAAAATAACCGCCCTCAATTATACTGCATGCTTGCAGATGGTTAACCAGCCTAAATCCTGAGCAGTGAACCTAAAATGCGTGCACTAACTGGGATGTTCCGAAGTAGCTTCTGCCATGACTTTCTATTTCTGTATTTAAAATTGATGCATGCTTCAAACTTTGCGCTTTGTGTTGCTACCTTGAAGTATAATAAAAACAGTTGAAACGTTTCAAGGGCAGCGATTCATGGGGCCGCGGCACCTAGCAACCGTATTCACTCGAATGAAACGTTGTTTTTTTTTGCATTTTTGCTACCGAATGTAGAAACTCACGTTACAATCATGAACTGAAATGACTGTGTTTCTTTTTTTCCTGGGCGCAATGAAAAGTCACTCTTCGCGTTACAATGTTGGTGGCGTTACAATCGAATAAGTACGATAAATATACTGAAAAAGCCTGCAGAGAAACAAACGCAAGCGCGGAGACCCTTTGAGGTGGCGTCTGTTATAGGATTGCTTCTTCGCAATAGTTTTTAGGGGCGAAGCTCCTTAGGGCGTGGGCTGTGCGTCCCCTGTAGCCTGTATGTAGCCACCTCTAGTTTAGTTCTTGCAGTGTTCACTAGATGGCGGTACCATCCCCTGTATGTAGCCACCTCTAGTTTAGTTCTTGCAGTGTTCACTAGATGGCGGTACCGTCTCCTGTATGTAGCCACCTCTCGTTTAGTTCTTGTAGTGTTTACTAGATGGTGGTACTTGTAGCTGATGATGAAAAGATGCAAGATGTTATAAACTAGAAAGCGGTACTTGTAGTTGATGAAAGACGCGAGATCTTATAAAATAGGAATGATGTCACATATGGCGCGTGTCATTGGTTGAAGGCAATCGTTCGATTTAGTGCGGCGACGTACGCTAGGGGGAGCGATGTAATAAAGTCGAGTGGGCAAAATGTACAGAGAATTCATGGTTTACCAGGTTTACCTCCGGAGCTTCGCCCACTCATCATCATTCACTTCGTGGATATGGCGGAATTTTTTTTCCCATTCACGGACCACCGTATTTTCCTGTATTTATTTATTTAATTACAAAATACTGCAGGGCCATTTAAGGGCCCCAGCAGAAGGGGCAAGATCATAACATTGCACACAGGTTTAAAACAGCAAGAACAATAAAAAGACACATCATAACTAAAGGATACAAAAACATAGGTCATGGTTAAATACGCTCAAGTGCCTCTACAGAGCCGGTTAACAATTGAGGTAGGCAGTTCCAGTCGTTTATGGTTCGAGTAAAGAACGAGTATTTGAGAATGCTTGTTTTAGCAAAATATTTGTTCTAGCAAACATTCTAGCAAATGTTTGTTCTAGCCTTCTATCGATACACAGCTTCGCCGTAACTGTAGCGCATAGAATGGAAAGCCAACAAGTTTTTCTCTTGCGATATCATGCAGGCCACCGAGCAATCCCGCGCCGCGGGTGTTGATCCCGCCCACGTAGATGAATGCAGCGTGCGGCGCTTCTTTCCGCTGGCGTCGGTCGCGCGCGCCCCTTGCGGTGGCGTGTTCAGTGTGGCGCGCGCGTGGCACGACTCCTCCTGTTTGCTCAGATTAGCGCACCGACGCCTTTGCACGCAGAGTGCAACACGCCCGACTCGAAGAACGCTACGCTTGCTCGTGGTGCCACGGCACGCGTCGGCACAACGTGTGGCCGTCGCTATCGCATGCAGAGCTCCTCTTTTTCTTTTTATCTATCTTTGTCTGCCGATATCTACCAGTACTCGACGTACAGCCGCGCGCGAGCTGCCTCGTATTCACTATAGATATAACGGGTGCTGGTGCACCCGTGCAACACGCCGACAGGGGGAGGGACAGACTTTGCGACAAGAAGTGTGGTGCGTTCAACGCTCCTCCTGCCTTGCGCGATGTACCGTTGCTGGGCTGGGCCACCGGTGCTGGATACCGCATGATCCTCACCGACGAAGTGCGCGGTACCGTGATAGCCCGTTCAGCAAAGCTCATCACATTGGAAGCACTGCAGAAGGTGATGGAGATATCACACGTATTATTCGAATGGCCCATTGTGTGAGCCGGTGTTGAAAGCAGGTCGAAGAAATTATAATAATTACAACAATATATTGGTGTTTTAGGCGCTGGAATCGTAATATGTTTAAGGATCACGCCATAGTGGAGGCCTCCGCGAATTTCCACCGCCTGGCGTAGCTTAACGTACGTCAACATCGCACAGTACAAGCGCCTCTAGCACTTCGCCTCCATCAAAATGCGACCGCCGAGGCAAGGGTCAACCCCGCGACATTGGGGTAAGCAACAGAGCAACGTAACCACCTGCACCGCGGCGAACAGATCGGAGCAATTAAACACACATCACTAAGTTCGGGGGCGGCCAGGGCGCCACATGTGAGTAAGGTCTGTCCACGAGGCCGTCTTTTTTTCCCACTCGGTTTCACGAAAATAATCATCGAGCGCCATTCACACTTAGTTCAATTCGTTGAAGCATGGTTGCTTGCCTAGTATGAGTGATGTGATGTAATTTTCTTTTTTAATTTAGAGCGAACTTCTCCGCCGTTTTAATGTACCAATATCTTTCTTTTTGACAAAAAAAAACATGGCCCCAGGAGCGACAAAGATGCATTGGTGCCCGCAAAGACGACCTCGACAATGTTTGTTTGAGCAACACGAAACTCGGACGTCAATGTCATTGATTGATTTGTGGGGTTTAACGTCCCAAAACCACCATATGATTATGAGAGACGCCGTAGTGGAAGGCTCCGGAAATTTCGACCACCTGGGGTTCTTTAACGTGCACCCAAATCTGAGCACACGGGCCTACAACATTTTTGCCTCCATCGGAAATGCAGCCGCCGCAGCCGGGATTCAATCCCGCGACCTGCGGGTCAGCAGCCGAGTACCTTAGCCACTAGACCACCGCGGCGGGGCGATGTCAATGTCAAGAACTGTACCGGGATTATACATGCCAGCAGCAGCAGAAGCAAATAAAAGAAAAGGTGCGGTAAATTGGAGTGTAGGACCTGAGCAAGAAAATTTCACACGCTTTAAGCACGTCATACGTATCGCAACGTCTATCCACCCTCGCACACAAGCAGCGACATCCGCCATACACGAATCGACCGTATTGGCATCACAGTTCCCGACGAGCTCGCGCAATTTCCACGGTTGGCGTAACTCGGACAGTTTTTCCGCTCACATTCTTACAACACCGTCAGCGGCAAACGTCCGTGGCTCACGCTTCCGTGAACGCGCGTGCCTTCCGCGACTGGCCCACAACTTCCGTTTCTCCGCAAGAAAGCGCGAGAGTCCCTGTCCCGAGATTCTGGCAAACAAACGCGCGAGTTGGTCCGTGTATCGATGTCGCCGCCTCGCTTTTAGAGACCCCCTCCGGACTACTACAACTCCCATCCGAACGATAACTTGCGTATTGGCAGAATGATAAAGAATCGAGTCCGAACAGTGAACGGGCCGTGTCGTGTGAACGGAGTGTCTATCGGAACAGCGTTCAAAATTGGGCTATAGCTGCTCGAGCTTAACAGTACAAGTAGCGTCTGTGCTGGGCCGTTCTTGTTCTGCTAGCGGCTTGTTAAAGCTGCTTGGCAAATCGTTCCTTGTCCGACGAACAAAAAACACTATCATAATCGTAAACGGATATGTGCCACAGAAATTGGGTCCCACTGCCCACTGGTCAACTAAAAATGAAGAGGGCAACAGTTAGCCCGACAAATGGCTGCGAACCGAAGACCCCGAGCACGTACAACGAGAGAATACTGGGGAACGGGAAAGGTATAACGGCGACTGCGACAAGACCCCAAAGTGACGGAAGGCCTACGCCAATAACGACGCGCCCTTGCGTATATCACAGGTGCGAACGCTTGGCTTCAGTGCGAGTTCCCGTCCCCGGAGTTTGGACACTTCTTGTGGCGTCTGTGTAGGTCTCGGGTTTCCGAACTCGAACCCTCTTCGCTGTGAATCAACGTGGAAGCAACCTAGCATCGCCTAAACATAATGTCACTTTAATGAATGACCAGAGTGTTTAGAAAGATAAGGCGTAATCGATAACTCGGCATCTCGTCCCCACGTGGGAGTGGCCCGCAACACAGTGATCTGTGTTTTGGAGGACCAAATAAAACTTTATCCAAACCGATCAATAACTATACCAGTAAGCTCGACGCGACGAAGGCTCGAAGATTGGAGGAATCAATGCTCTAATTGGCACTTCCATGGCAGCGGAGTGGCCACGGCACCATGGCCTTTCATCTAACAGTGTTATCGTAGTCAGCGGCACCGATAATTAATTAATGAATTTTAATGAATTCTTGAACCTTTGATTTGTTATATTACTCAGAAGAGAGTTAATAAACACAATAACATACTGTTGTCACTATGAAGAACACAAAGAGATAAAAAATGGCAACAATGTGCCGCCAGACATTTGTTCTGTGCTGCCTCTGACTCCCCTTTCTTTCATCTGTCTTCCTTATGTACCTTCCGCCCACATTTCCCACCCCCGCCCGCAGATGTTTAGCCAACCCCCCTCCCCCCCTGGGAAACGGAGATCGGCGTGTTTTGTTTTATCAAAAACCATTACTGCCACCATGAAGTTGCAATGTATGAGAGCAACGATAATCGAGAACTCAAATCATACTAAGAAAGCTACACACTGCGTCAACAGAATGCAGGTATCTACGTTGTTTATCTTTGGAAAACTTGGTGAACTAAGCCAGCCATGCTGCTATCCAAAAAGAAAAAAAAACATGTCAATCAATCATTGGCCTTATTGGGGATCATTGTTCCTTTGCGCTCAAACCCTTGTGCGTACCGCTTTGCGGAAGTCACTTAATTGGGGTCGGCCCAGGGCAGGACGCAATCTGAACGCTCTGCACGGTTCGGCTTCCGGCACCCTTGAATACAAGCCGGATGGAAGGGGACGATGACCGCGAAAGCGGGGACTAAGAAATACTCGTGCCGCCTCGATTGCGGTCGATCCCAGTTCATCTGGCGTCATTGACAAATGAAAGAGCCTATGCCAGCTTGTTTTACGGGCGAAGCTCCTTAACGCGTGGGTCGCGCGTCTCCTGTATGTATACATAGTAGCCACCTCTTGATTTAGTCCTTGAAATGTCCGCTGGATGGCGGTAACTGTGTATGATGAATATATGATGAAAAGATGCGAGAGGGCGGTAGTTGAAGTGTTCGACAGACGGACGGACGGACGGACGGACGGACGGACGGACAGACAGACAGACAGACAGACAGACAGACAGACAGACAGACAGACACGGCCAGTAAGCATCCGCTTTCTACAGTGTGCGAAAATATCCTGCCGCCGAAACGTAGCGTTGTTCACTCTTGAACGTTCCCAATATGTCATCTACCACGGGGAGAACGCAGCAATGGATGCGCTGTCACCCGGTTGTTGTCGCGGCTCACAAACGCCACTATGCCATCCGGTGGTCCTCCATGATTCTTGGACGCAGGAAGCAAGAAAAAGCTGCACTTAATTTGCTGGCAAGTCGCTCTCTTGCAATGCATGAAGAGCAGAAAAAAACCACTGATGCCAGCGGCGTTAATGGATTCATCTTGCTCTACAAGTGTGCGACAAGCTCGGCCACGCCAATGACAAGCTCGGTCCCTTCTTCCAAGAAATAGGGACGTGAAGTAGGCAGAGGGGGTTAAAGTCATTCGTTACTACATTCAGTTACGTGCACTGTGACATGCACTGCGGCATGACAAGTGAGTAGGGCAGGGCAGCCATTTTTCAAAATTCTTTAACTAGCGCTACTATTGGTAATAGTTCACTACACTATTGGCCCGCAGCGACCGATTCGGCGGCAGACACCACGAAAATCGGTCCCAGAGTGATCGGCGCGGAGAGGGCTTTTTCGACGGCCGGAATGCTCAGTGTGACCGCGGCCTTAGACGCACCTTAAGGATCTCGGCTTGTCGGCGTGCTATGTCGTTGACATGGTCCGTCATAAATGGGTAGGCGCTACAAATATTGTGTGAATTCCACTACTTGCCACTGGTTCACACAATGCATATTATGAGTTAAAGGTTGGTTGTTACTGCCTGAAACGTTATGTTTGAATTAGCAGCGGTGTCGGAATTCCTGACGAAACTTACCAAGGCTCATTTCAAAGCCAGAACCACGAACATGCATCTCTACGGCAAAGTCATCTATTTGAAACGCCACTTCATTGAACATATCTGCAAAGTGATAATTTGTTAATGGACCGGGGACGAATAAAACAGTGAAGAGCATAGATTTTGCTATGGGAAGCCCCACCACACGCTGCATGCTTCACCCCTCCCTAGGTTTCACAGCTGAAATACCCTTTCTATCTCATTGCTTAGTGTCGATTGTGCTTCCTCCTCATTTTCAGGGGCGAAACTCTTTAAGCCGTGGGTCGTGCGTCCCCGATGTATGTATGTATGTATGTATGTATGTATGTATGTATGTATGTATCTATCTATGTATCTATGTATGTATGTATGTATGTATGTATGTATCTATCTATGTATGTGTTGGTATGTATCTATGTATCTATCTATGTATGTATGTATCTATGTATCTATCTATGTATGTATGTATGTATGTATCTATGTATGTATGTATCTATGTATGTATGTATCTATGTATGTATGTATCTATGTATGTATGTATGTATGTATGTATGTATGTATGTATGTATGTATGTATGTATGTATGTATGTATGTATGTATGTATGTATGTATGTATGTATGTATGTATGTATGTATGCATGCATGCATGCATGCATGTACGTATGTAAGCCTGTTGTCGTTTAGTCCTTGGAATGTCCGCTGGATTGCGGTACTTGTGTATGATGCATATATGATCACAAGATGCGAGAGATTGCGGTACTTGGAGTGTTCACTGGATGGACGGACGGATGGACAGACAGACCGACACACGGACGGACGGATGGATGGACGGACGGACTGACATGCTTCGCCCCATTCATCATCATTCACTCCATGAATATGCTGCAATTTTTTAAAGAGATTATGTTTATGTACAGCCAGCTATCAAAGTCGGTCTCATGAAAAATTGATGTCCCAGGACGAGGCATGAAAGGAGGATACGGCACTGCTCATGCTCCAATGAAATGCGTTACCACTTACAGACCCGCATGCGTATCATGTTATTTTTAATGAAGGCAAATTTCGAGGCAAACCTAAGATATCTCATACTCTAAAACCACCATGCTGAATCTGGCTACATGCAGAGCATGGCTGCCTATATAAAATATGTTTTTTACTTGTAACCTGCCAAAAAAGATCTTCTGCCAAAAATAATGATTTTCTCTCTTCATCCTTCAAGCAAGCGGTTAAAAAGAAAATAGAATGGTTGAAAAAGTGCCATTTAAATGTCTGCTACGAATTAGTTCCCAAAACAAAAAGTGGGATGTATACTTTGATACGCACAACAAGGAATCGGCGAACAAAGGAACCGGAAAGAATGAACAGGTTGGATGAATAAATGGTTTAATTATTTATTATAGCAATGACGCATGAATATTATCATAATTTAACTGATTATATAATTGTCGTATGAACGAAGAAAATAATGAATTAACAAATGAACGAATGAATTCACACAGGAACTCCAGAAATGTCTTGTTGATATCTCTGGCGTTGTCTGTGACGCGCGTTGGTAGAGCTCTATCGTAAATTTCAGGCTTCTCTTGAACTTTTTTTTCCCTGGCTGCATCGGTTCGGCACCTTTCGCATCATTCCCATCGTTAACCAGCATCAGCCCCAACAGCCGCATTCCCGCGTCTGTCATGGCATTGGCAAGAAATTTTGACAATGCTTAAACAGTTCTCATGTGTCGAATCCTTCATGTTGGTGTCTTAAATAGGGCCATTTTTTTTACACTGATGAAAGGTTTATCGCTACAGGCTTACTGTTTCAGAGAGAGTTGACGGATGAATGGGTCGATGACCGCGCAGTGCGACTGTCAGTGGAGACAGACAAAAAAAAATGGCACGCACAAAAACACCCTCCACTATCTCGCTCACAAACACGCTCACGCACACATGCACGCCTAAAGCTTAGAAAAAGAGAGAACATTTTTACATGAAAGAAGTACATCTTTGCAAGTGTGCACACTACTAATGGCATGATAGTCTGCAAATTGAAAAAAAAATACACAAGCAGTTTCAGTAAATTTAGTTCTGTAGATTCTAGAGCAAACATATGAGCCGCTTTTAGTGTAATCAAACTTGCCGTCCCTCGGATTGGGGTGCAGTTTGCAAAACCAATGAAGCATGCGAGACAAGACAACCATACGGACCTCTCGAGTTGCTCTTCTTTTCAGTTTAAGCTATCATTGATTTAAAAGCTAAAAAGAAGAAAAAAGAACTCTTACTTTCTTAAAGTCACCACTGTATGCAAACGGATAAAACAGGCACTTAAGCGTAACTTAAAAACTAATCGCATGCGTAGAATTCCCTTGCAATTTACTAGAAAGCGGACGCTTTCGGCCTGAAAAGCTGTTACCTCTTGGTCATCCTTATCTCGCGCTCCCCATTCACCTTGTCATATCCAATTTTCTGGCTCATCGCTATCAGCTACTCGAGACGCTGACTAAGCTTTCTTCCGACTTTCATCTTGAACTGGGTGGATGCGCACTTTTTATCTATAAGGGGCATTGAATCACCACGTAGAGGACTGACACTTATCTGCTTTACTTTATCACGGAGGAATCTGGTTGCTACTCATTTGAGCTTCTTCCTTGAAATACATACATCAATCTTCCGCTGATTTCACCAAGGTCAGCCTGTGATTTGGTGAGGTGTATATGTTCCGTTGCCTGATTGTGCTTAATCATCCGCGCGATCCATTTTGTACGAGATGACTGCGCTTGAGATCGCTGATAATTTTTAGCTGATTTCGATTGACCGTCAAGCTTACTAATTTCGCTGATTCTTGGCTGATTTTGATTGACCGTCAAGCCTGGTGTTGCGAAAAATTCTATTCGATTAGCCGTTAACGTGATCCGTCTATCCGGATGGATCATTCACTTTCGAAGACTTACTTTTCCTTTTCTTTTTTGCGTATAGAAGACTGTGTTATTGCTAAGAAAGGCAAAAAAAAAAGATCAGTAATATTTAAAAAGCAATCTTTTTCGCCACCACATGCTATTCGATGCATTGTATGCTGGGAACCGGCATGACACGTCACAGCGCCGACAGTTGTTGTGAACTTGTACCTCCACATGACATCCGCGGCCGCAGCAGCTTTCTTTAGCCAACTACGCATGCACAAATGCACGTGGCTGGCAGGCAGTATAAGTTTATTTGGTATTCTTTATGCATGATTGTCTGTAATTCCTGCTTCTTTGCCGACTTGTAACGGGGTCGGGACCATGTCAATCTCTCGACCTTTTGGTCCTGTACTCCTCTTATCAAAATGAAACAATGATTGATTGATTGATTGATTGATTTATGTGGCATTGAAAGCATAGGAATGCGCACGGTTGTCCACAATGACGTCCCGCTTTCAGATTTGGCACCCACCTTATGATGAATAGGAAGCTGATGTATATGGACGTTAGGAATAGGCTGACTGTTAACTCTGCTCTCGGAGAAAGAACTCGTCATGGTAGCTCAGTGGCCAAGGCATTGCGCCACTAAGCTCCAGGGCACGGGTTCGATTGCCTACTGTGGCGGCCTCAGTTCGATGGGGGCAAAACGCAACAGCACTCGTGTACTGGATTGAGAATCACGTCAGTAAACGCCATGTCAAAATAAATCCAAAGCCCCTCACCACAGTGCACCTCTTTATCATATTGAGGCTATATATTGAACGTAAAACCCTCGGGCTTCTTGGAGGTCTTTAGAGTTGGAGAACCCTAGCCGAGTGGTCTTGAAGTTCCTGCGTCCTCCCCCTCCTAAATATAAGAGCACGGGCGTACTTAAATTCCCTTCGTGTAGGTGAATGGCAAAAAAAGAAGTGGAGAGGGCTCAAAGGAACTGAAGAGCTCGGGTACGAAAGCCACCTGGAGGCCTGGCCCTGAAACTCCATATATTATCCATTCAATGGTGCCTGAACCTCAGAGTATGGGTCGTTTCGGTGTGTCAGTGGTATGGTAGCATCCAGCCCTCAATAATCATTTGTGGAGTTTTACACACCAAAAGCACGGTGTAATTATGAGGCACGCCATAGTAGAGGGCTCCAGAAGATTCACCTACCTGGAGTTCTTTAACGGGCAGTGACATTGCTCAGTACACGCGCCTAGTAAAATTTCGCCTCCATCGAAATACGGCTGAAGCACACGGCTCCGAACCCGTGACTTTTGTGTCAGCAGCCGATAGCCGCAGCACTATGCCACCGCGGCGGACGGTGTCATGTCATCGCTAGTGGCACTCGTATCTCTTGGTGTCAATAGTACGATTGCTTCGCGGTAGTGAGGAGTGTCATTAAATAAAAAAACGAGGCCCTCTAGTAAGGACACCTGCATAAATATGTACCATTTCAGATATTACCCAATGGAAGGAGCGGGTGAACAGGTGTCCAAGCACAATTCCGGCCACTCCTCTGTCAGGGAGCGGACGGCCGCGAAGTCAAGACATGGTGGAGAGCCCGCCAATGACGCTTCATCCCGTTTGCCACCGCCTGGCGCAAGCGTGGCGTCCAAGGGCTCAGAACGCGACAAGACCAAGCGGACGCCGAAGAAGCAAGCCACAGTACCAACCAAGAAACTCCCTCAAGAGATCGCGGCATCGATTCAACATGCTTGGAAGTAAGAATTCT
Organism: Rhipicephalus microplus; assembly: GCF_043290135.1. Classification (NCBI taxonomy): domain Eukaryota; kingdom Metazoa; phylum Arthropoda; class Arachnida; order Ixodida; family Ixodidae; genus Rhipicephalus; species Rhipicephalus microplus. Next base: position 583,581 of record NW_027464640.1, on the reverse strand, counting down.
CACTGATTTATACAGTGTAATACTCACCAATTTCTATAAACAATGTCACGGTTTCACTCCGAGGGTGATGCAGTGAATGTTATAACAACAGACTAGACCGTTATAAGAAGTAAGGTTTATAGCAAACCCCTTAAAGATCCTATCTGACGTAAGTGTACTAAATGCTGGCCGAGAGGTCTAGGGCATCAGATATGAGCGAAGTTATTTTTATTCCGAAGACATTGCGCGCGTGCCAGCGCCCTTTTGATCAAGGTTCGCACCCTCTTCCCAAACGCCCCCCCCCCCCTCACCCCAACCCTGGCACACTCGATGCTCCTTCGCCCAACGGGAGCCAGCCAGCACGTTTCGTCTTTTCTTGAGCCACGCCCATCTGCAGCCTTCGCTAGTGCTCACGCGTACACATGTGACATGCAAAGCAAGGGGCGACACTCGATATGAACTTATACAGGACATGACGGCGACGGCATGTTCTGTGTAATGTTATGTTCAGCCTCGAGAGTCAGCATAATTGCTACCGGAGCTATGGTGACCCCCCCCCCCCCCTTACTTCTTTCCCACTTGGTGTCCGCCTGCAATGAAGTTCTTTTTCCTATTCCATTGTAGCGCTTGTCGTCATTCCTGAAGACTCTGAGCGACGAAAATGCACACAGAAAACAAACAAATAATCATGCCGACATTGCATAACTATGATACGTACTACCGTGTCAGGGATGTATACGCAGCATTGCATTACCACTTAAAATCCACCTGCAGCACGGCATTAAATCTTTCGCCGCTGTGCTATTATGGCGAACGTTCTTGGAAATTAGAGGGTAGGGGGATGCTAAAATATTCTCGTTACTTCTAGCACTGTATGCTTCAGTCAACGTAAACGCAAAGCCGTTCGGTTCACCACTAACATTCGAAGTAATGGTACAGAAGTCAGAAAGCATGGACTGGAATATCAAAACATGGTATCCGTTGTACGTGTAAGTCAGAAGCATGGACTGGAATATCAAAACATGGTATCCGTTGTACGTGTAAATTTTGCGTTAATTGCCTTGAAGTGTCGCTACAAAAAAAAATGTTCATACTGTGGTCACGGTATTGCGACGCCCCTTTCGTCGTTTCTGAGGTAGTCACTGATAATGGTCACCCGAGAAAGAAACCTGACGCTGTTTGAGAGCAGTAAAAGAGGGCTGCTATAGTTCCCCGTCCACATAAATTACTGTTCAGAGGTTAACTGCCCAAGAACAGAAAGAAGGCGCTCCGCAAATCGCCAGCAACTCTGTCGACTCCACGTTCGTCTATAGCCTTGAACAGTACGATTCTTTGAAGTCCTGTAGGAGCCGCATCCCGTGATAAGACTTCGTTGCACAGGGTGCTTTCCGGCGCGCTAGCCCGTATCTGCTGCGTTACGCGCAACATCCGATCAGCGCGCCACTTTTGGGCTTCGCCTGAGGCGCTTGTCGTGCGCCGCATCCGGCAGACACATACGCACAACTTTAGTGCTGCTTCACGCTCCTCCCGAACTGTTCCTTTCAAACGTGGCACGGACAGATACTGTGAAACTTCTCCAGGACAATAAAACCTGCACTTTTAAGGGCGTATTTTTGGAGGGCCCTGTCTATGGAAAAAGCAAATGTCAAATGTTTTGAAAAGAGATGTATTATAAAGTATTTTTCAGGCTAACCCAAGCCAAGTTGTAGAAACTGCTTGACGTGCAAATACACTACATCTGCATGGTGAAATTGAGTGTCATAAAAAATGCTTGAATATCTAATAGATTAAATAGAGCTAAACGTTAAATGCCATATGTACAGTAATTGAATGGATCGAAGTATTTTTATGAAGGGCTGTTCTACATACAACGGATCGACTAGCATCATCTTGTACGTGCTTCGCCAGTAATTGACGCTTTGTTACCTTGCACATGTTCCTTGCACATGTAAAGCACCACAATTTCAAAGCATAAGACCTTGCCAGACCTGCAGCGACTGCTCTTTTTAATTGGTGTCCCCAGCACAGAAACAAAAATGTCGGCGTTGCCCATCAGAACCATTGAGTAATGGCTCCGTATATAGAGTACCTTATCTTTAATTTTACGACATTACGAAGTTAACTTAGATGGATCAACATTGATTTCCAAACGTGATTGACCAATACAAGAGAAACACGCCTATCTGCCCGCTATTGATAACAACATCGACACATGCTTACGTGACTGTTATCGATGATGCTCAGTGAAGCAGGATTCTTGCCCCTTGTTCAGAAAAAGAGTTTACCGTTGCCTTGTCGCGTCATTCATTTTTTTTTTGTGAAATACTGCAGGCCAAAAAGGCCCAAGCAGGAGGGGCACAAACACAAACACAATATCAATACATGAGTGACACAGCTTCACTAAAATACATCTGTGTAAGAGGAGAGCGAGTAGAAGAGCAACATCAAAACAAAAGAAGCACGCGATCAGTACATGAGTAACACAGCTTGACTAAAATACATCTGTGTAGGAGAAGAGCGAGTAGAAGAGAAACATAAAAAAAAAATCAAGCAATATTGGGAGGGGGGGGGGGGGGGTCAAGATTCACAGAATTAAACATTGGGTTCATCAAGATCGAAGGTTTGAAGGAAATCAGAAGGCAAGTTATTCCATTCTGTTACAGTTCTCGGAAAAAAAGAAAACTTAAATAAATCTGTCCGCGCAAAATACGGAGTTAAAGATCGTACATGAGAATGACGAGTTTGCCTGGTCGAAACTGGGGTAACGTAATGTGATGGGTCTAGCCCAAGTTTATTGTTAATTAGTGAGTCCAAGAACTTTAGACGGAGAAGCTGGCGCCGCGATTGTAGCGTCTGGAATTCGTTATCTCGCATTAGTTCAGTAACTGATGTACCACGACCATACTTTGAGTAAATAAAACGCACTGCTCGTCTTTGAATCTTTTCGAGGGAATATATGTTAGACTTAGTATGCGGATCCCATACAATACAAGCGTATTCAAGCTTTGGACGTACTAAAGTGTTATAAGCTAATAGTTTCACTTGCGACGGGGCGTCTCTGAGTTTGTGCCTTAAAAGACACAGTTTACGGAAAGCCGATGACGAAACATCGGCAATGTGTGCATTCCAGGACAACTTATTCGTTATCGTTATACCTAGGTATTTGTATTGACTGACTTCTTTTAAGGGTTGGCTTTTGGAGGAATAAGAAAACTGAAGGGGATTTTTCTTGTTAGTAATTCGAAGGCAAACAGATTTATCGAAATTGAGCACCATGCCCCATTTGTTACACCACGAAAGAACATTGTTAAGGGCATTGTCGAGAGCAACCTGGTCATCTGGCGAGTGTACATCTGTGAAAATAATGCAGTCGTCTGCAAAGCCATACGTCCCAGAGATTTAAAGCCATACATCCTAGAGATTGGGCGAACGAGGGAGGGTGGAATCGGCCCTCCACCGTTTTGATGGTGCCGTTGGAGAGCACACACCAAAAGTTAACGCAACTGGGCTTTGACCTCTTCCCTCTCAGTCGACAAATTATTCCTCACGTCGAGTTCACAGTGGTACTCTAGCGGGAGGGCGTCTGGGAACTCGGGGTAAAACTCAGAATCGAACCCAGTGCCCTCCGCCTCCAACGTGGAAGGCGCTGGGTTCGATACCTTGTTCCGCCGGGTTCTTAGCAATATTTATGCCCTGCCTTGCCGCTCGCCGTTGCGAGTACTTAAATACCGAGAGAGCGTATTCTCCTTTTCACACTTTCACCTCCGCCCCGAGTGCTTACGGCACACGTGACTGCATAGACTGGACACGTCTCGTCGACTCCGGCCTCCGTCTGGACTTTCTCGACTCGAGGCAAAAGTGCTTTGCCGACTATGGCTTGGTGTCGCCTTCACCAAAGCTTTCGCCTTCCGAATCGGCATGGAAGACGGTGCTGCTTGCGGTTATTGAGGCAGCGATGAAACTATAGAGCACGTTTTCTGTCACTGCTTTCGTTACAGCGTCCAAAGACGGCAACTAGCTGCTGCGTTAGCTCGCCTAGACGACAGACCTTTGTCGGAACAATCAGTGCTTGAAAGGCGACGTGATCTGTGTGCTCACAGAAAATCAGTGAAGGCCTTACTAAACTTTTTGCGTGGCAGTGGCCTATTGTATAGACTATAGCACCCCAGCACCCCCTTTTTTTTGTGCGCGTCTATTTTCCTCTCCGCTTTCTTTCCCATCTTTCTTCCCCCTTCCCCTAGTGCAGGGTAGCAAACCGGATGCTCCAATTTCTGGTTAACCTCCCTGCCTTTCCCTCATCTTATTCTCTCTCTCCTCATCTTCGCTACCCAAAGACACTGAGCCTTGCGTCCTCATGGGTTCGCATGAATAAGCGTATTTCATGTTCACAAACCAATATAATACTGCGTGTTGCAGAAATAAGTATTTCCTGGCCTAAACCACTATCCCTTGTGCACTGAGCTAGGTGATGTCCGGTGATCTGAGAAGCGTGGTGCTGAGGTCTGATTCCAGTATGGTTGAAGAAGACCCTATTCGTACTCGAGAAATACACCTCACAGCGGGTAGCAACTGATACTGAGAATTTGGTTAAGATGCTCTTTTCCAGGAGGTGGCCCCTTTTTTCCACTAGCTTTTGTGATTCACAGTTTTTTTTTTCCTCAATGACGTTGCTCCGTCCGAGCTTATGGTTTGCTGACTCGAGTGGCTCTCCTAACATGTGCCCCCACTAGCTCTCTATCTGTTTTTCACTTAGCCTACAGATTGTCCACATGATCTATTCTGCCTAAAAGCTCAATAAGAAAGACGTAGGTGACAGCTTATATATACACTATCACGTTTAGCTTGCAGTGTGCTTGTTTTGCAAGCGGGCTAGTTTTGATGCGTGGTAACAAACGACCGTTACCTGCACAGTCAACCGATGCTGCAGCTGGTCCATTTAGAAGTAAGCTGCAACGGGAGCGCCACAAGTGATTCGATGAGCTATACAAAGACGTTATATACCACGCCATGTCACTCGAAGACGTCATCGAGTTGTGCTATGCATGCGACAGGAATAGATTTCATAGCCTGGTTCACGAAATTATCGTTCCCTGAGTATACTCTTCATCTTTTAACAGCAGAGCTGTTCAAGCCGTTAGTTACTCCGCGCAGAGGGAACAGAAATGGTCGTCGTCATAACCGGCACGCACTCTTTTCAACCTCCTTGACTACTACTACTACTACTACCACTACTACTACCACTAATACCACCACTACTACTACTACCTCCACTACCACCACTACTACCACTACCACTACCACCACTACCACTACTACCACTACCACCACTACCACTACTACCACTACTACCACTACCACTACCACCACTACTACTACTACTACATCGTTGCCTTCATTCTTCTGCTTCGCTGTCAGAACACGTGCTCCGATTGCGACGACGCGCTGTCCGACAACTATGATGGGCGAGACGGCGGGTACAGAAGGAGAGGAAAAAAGAGGAATCCATGGGGGGGGGGGGGGGGGATTTTTTCACGGCAAGGTGTCAGTCAAACCCGCATACACACGATCACAAGGCGAGCGTCATAATCACTCGGCTTTCAGGCAAACTACTGTATACTATAGCGAGGAAAACGGAAAGGCAAAGTGAGTGCGATGATGACGGAAAAGATGAGAAGATAAGGTGTACAAAGAGTGCGGGAGGAAGAAAGAGATAGAAATAGAAAAACAAAAAGAGATAAATATATATGAAATGAATTGATAAGATGATAGAAAGCTAGAGAACAACTACAGAGCGGGAGAGACAGAGGGACAAAGAGCGAACGAAGCAGAAATTGAGAAACAGACAAAGAGAGGGAAGAAACAGAAAAGAAAAAAAGATACAAAAACTATTATAAAGAGCACGCATAAGGATGTAAAGTACAAGGTAGCTAGTGTAAGGTGAAAAGGTAAAACTCTAGCCACGCCAACACCAGATAGGTGCCCAACAGTGCTTGTGTGACTTGGTCATGCGATGCTTGACTAAAGGTGCTAGTACAAGCTGCAATATATATATATATATATATATATATATATATATATATATATATATATATATATATATATATATATATATATATATATATATTCTATGCGTGCAGGGCATGTTTCCCCATACGGCAATTCCGCTATTTGACACACAGTTCTGGTTCATGCGTCTTCAACAGACCCGCAATACGGTATTTATTAACCGATGTTTGGTCGAATCAAACACAACAAAGCGAGTGCTACATGCACACGGTGGAACGTGCCATGGTGTGTTTAACACGCTTGCGCGCTGACAAAATATTTTCCGTATCCTTACTGCGGATGACTTGTTATTCGAAGAGGCTTTGAACTCGAAAGTCAGCGTCATGTTCTCTCGCTATTTCCGTTCGCGCACCTGGTACTGAACACAGCATAGAAACCCGTTGCCGTCAAACAGTCCAACGTTTACTCATCACCGTTACGCTATTCACCAGGCGTTTCGCAAGTTAAATACCGTGTTTGTCAAAATCGACACATCATAAATGTTTTCACACGACCAGATTTCATCTTGTGTGCAGAAAATCCAACAGCACAACATCCTTGCGTGCAAAAGCTGTGAACTTAACTTCATCCATAAGGCACGGTGATTTCGAAGCACAGCCCAACGTCTTGCTTGGCTCTAATTATGCAGTCGATTTGACGACCATCGCTAAATTTTATAAACTGAAAAATCACCTACTGAACAAATGATATGTTCATTGCAATGTGCATGTGTGTTGGTTACTATTGGCAAACACCCCGCAACGCTTGAGCGAGCGAATGATGCCCCAATTTTATTCCGAAACGCAATTAGAACAAGTTCACGTTCGTGCATGAGAAACATGCGTGACTATCCGGCATTTCTCGCAACAAGATATTACAACAATGAGAACGGAACAAAAGCAACTCTTGCGTCAACATTGGCACCGCTGTTCTGATCGAATGATTTCGTAGTTGCGCTGACACCTTAAGGAAAGGTCAGTTTTGAGTTGCAAACAATTGTCCTTTACACTTTTTTTTATCGTCGCCACATAAAAATCTCACTCTACGGCTAAGATAACAACGCATGCAGTCAATCTGGAGTTAAGTAAAAAAAGAAAAAAAGAAAGAAAAGGCGGGTAGGGGGGGGGGTAAGGGTTACACTATTGTGCGAAGCTTACGAAACAACGAAGCCGGTTGATCTGAGGCGCTAAACGCAGCCCTCTTCGCTGATGCTATGTCTTGCCATGGCTAGACAACGTGAAGTCAAACCACAGCTCGTCACAGACCATGCAAGAATGTCCTAAGTCCAGCGCCAAAACTAATGTGCGAAGTTGCCCGTGGCACACCCGGCAGAAGCGCGGGCCTTTTGTCACTCGTACTTGGCTCGCGCCATGCCGCGAAACTCGGCGTCGCTGGACGCGGCTGATAAGTAATAGCACGGAAAGTTTTTTGTGGACACCTGATGTTTTAAATTGAGCTTTATGAGTCAGTAAGTCAACGAACTTTATTCACAAATTGCCCTGAGGAGCCGATGCCACTCAAGAGGGCGGGTCGGCTGCACCCACGTTGGGACAGGAAGGGCATGCCCCTTCCCCCAACTGCAGGCCCTCTGGAGCTTCGCTCCTTTAAAAAAGAAATTCTGCTTTGAATAACACTATAGTCTTCTGTCACCATCTGCCGCAGACACTACCACTGGCCGAGCATTCGCTTGTCAAAGGAGTCGCGGCTTTGGATCGGCTTGGTCGCCGTGCAAGTGTTCGTCGTGCTCTACATTGTGCGGGGACTCAGGGCCGCCGTCAGAGGTATGCATATCACATCGCGCATGCGGCGTTTGCCTCTTTCTCTCGTTCCTATGCGCCGTTTAACCACGGCCACTCGATCTGAGATCGAGCGGCCATAGCAGGACTGACACGGTGGCTCACCTATGAAGGTATTCCGCGGCACAGTGACGAGTCACGGCTTCGATTGCCAGCCGTGGCAATGTCACGGCTGGTTTCATGGCAATGTACGCGCAGTCAAATCGCTCTTGTACCTGAACTGGTATAGCGCATGTGGCGTTTGCCTCTTTCTCTCGTTCCTATGCGCCGTTTAACCACGGCCACTCGATCTGAGATTGAGCGGCCAGAGCAGCACTGACACGGTGGCTCGCCTATGAAGGTATTCCCCGGCACAGCGACGAGTCACGGCTTCGATTGCCAGCCGTGGCAATGTCACGGCTGGTTTCGCACAGTCAAATCGCTCTTGTACCTGAACTGGTATAGCGCATTACGGGGAAGAAGAAACGGCCGAGCAGACCGACACAAGAGGACAGAGCGCTAACTTCCAACTGAAGTTAGCACTGTGTCCTCTTGTGTCGGTCTGCTCGGCCGTTTCTTCTTCCCCGTAATGTGCTATACCAGTTCAACTACGACGAACCAACTCGCCCAATCTTCAACACTCGTGCGTTCTTGTACCATGTTTTGAAGCATGGTAAATGATCACGTGATTGAATAGATCTTGCATCTGTATTCGTCTTAACTTCTGATATATGTGCACTCTTTGTCTTAAGCAAATGACTATGCTTTAAGTACTATCTTACTTCAATTTTACAATCACAACATGCCTCCCAACCAACGTCTCTTGGTTCAAAAAAGCTCAGCACTAAAAAAAAAGGTTAGTTCGTCGTATTGACAATTATCACGCCAAATGCGCTATTCGCTGATTCTCTTAAGCTTTTTCAGCCTAAAAATATTAAATTAAGTGATTTATGTTTATTTCTCGGAGATAGTTGGCCCAGAAGGTTGCGCGTAGCGTGCGAAAAATCAACGGCGTTGAAGACATAAAAATTGACAGCCCTTCGTTTTTCTCGGTATGTTTGTCCCGCTGCTTACGTTGTGGCCAACAATAAACCAGGGTTTTGTCCGGCATTCCAATATTAAAGGGACTTAACCAGCACGGGGTGTGGAAGGCTGGGGAACCTTATAATGTGGGGGGACGTCGGGCAGATCTTTAAAAATTATCGTGCGGGAGGGGGTACAGTATTTGTGGTGACTGATCTCTTTGTCTTTACTGTTCTGTTTCACGTGATTACGAAACGTGCCATTCAAGAGATGAAAGTCTCGTTCATTAGTCTCATGGTAAAAAAATTTGAGGATGAAACGTCGCCACGCTGCATTACCATTCAAAAAAAGAGAATAAGAAATAACACCTATATATCGCTTATACGCACTCTTATTTCTCTCAGTATCATTGCTTCACCTGGGGATGGAAGGTCGCAAGGAATAGCGAACGGATCCTATCAAATCACTCTTCGCACTCATGCAGCTCAGAATTCCATGGGCTCGCTGACCCAAGCGCCGCTCGGACGTTATACGGCCGACTGGAATTCCCTGGATACGCGTCCGCTGCCCGCCTGGTACGACGATGCCAAGGTGGGAATTTAGTGTCAAAATGGTGTTATGATTGTGACTGTAGCGTTCCACATAGAAATATAGGTTCACCACTGCTGTTTTCAAAGGGCTCTACATTGCGACAGCAAAAAGAAAAAAAAACTGATAAGTGCCGCGTCTCTGTGCACGCTGCCTTCAACGCAATGCAGGCATCTCCTAAACACAGTTGTCAATTACGTTTCATGTTACCTAAGTAAATCTCAGCCGGGAAGCGATTTTAAATTCAACGGAATGCACGCACTTCCTATAATGAAACATTTATAATTTCAATTACGTTTGATGTTACTTAAAAAAATCTCAGCCGAAAAGAGATTGTAGATTGTTCAATTTAAAGACACGCACTATTCGATCTTTCTTAGGCATTATACTTTGTTTAAGTACATATTTAAGTAAGCTACCCTGAGGCAGAGTACACTTACGCGTACGTGCGTTCACGTACATGTACACACTAAAGCACACCATACCTGCGCCCGCAAGCAAGAAGGGGCACCTATGGCAAGGCTAGTGCCACATTTGCAGGACGTAATCATAATAGCAGCCTGCTCAAGTAGTCCTGCACATATATACTTCACTTGCCCTTAACGTAACGGTAGTGTAATTGGTAGCTTTGAATATACTGAACGATCTCTGTTTGCTGTCAGTATTACAATTCACTGCGATGTTACCAAAGGTACTTTAGCACATCTTCCTGTGTACATCATTATTCATGTAGTTAATCTGCTCCAAAAGATATATATACATATATACAAACACACACACACACGTGCGCACACACATACACACACACACACACACATATATATATATATATATATATATATATATATATATATATATAATTCACATCTTTTTAAGTCTGCCCTTAAGCATAACAATGTTCGATTCAAAAATTCACATGCAAATTTGCTCTTTTTGGTATGCACCTGTACCTGTCTTCCATTTTTAAGTTCAGAAGTACTTTCGTATTGCCCCACCGCGGTGGTCTAGTGGCTAAGGTACTCGGCTGTTGATTCGCCGGTCGCGGGCTCGAATCCCGGCTGCGGCGGCTGCATTCCCGATGGAGGCGGAATTTAAATGTTGTAGGCCCGTGTGCTCAGATTTGGGTGCACGTCAAAGAACCCCAGGTGGTCGAAATTTCCGGAACCCTCCACTACGGCATCTCTCATAATCATATGGTGGTTTTGGGACGTCAAACCCCACATATCAATCAAGTACTTTTGTATTTGAGCAACCACTCTCGTTTGGCTATGCGTCCAAATATTGGTGCACGAACGTGGCATTATACTTGTCATTGAGAAGTATTTCAGTTGAATGAAGCGAGTTTATAATTGTTGACGTTTAACGTCCCTAAACCACAATACAAGACTGTGACACCGCAGTAGAGGACTCCGTAAATTTCGACCATCCGCGGCTCTTTGAAGTGCACCTAAATCTAAAGGTACGCGGGCTCCGAGCATTTACGCCTCCATCGAAGAATGAAACCGGCGGAAAAGAAGCGAGTCAGAGGTGTGCGAATCCGATTCGCGCGCAGGTGGGTGTTTTCGTGCACTGGGGCGTCTACTCGGTGCCCGCCTTCTACTCGGAGTGGTTCTGGTGGCACTGGCAATCGAACCGCACCGACGCGGTCGTGGACTTCATGGCCCAGAACTACCGGTCGGACTTCACGTACGCGGAGTTCGCACCCCGATTCAGGGCAGAGTTCTTCGACCCGCGCCACTGGGCGCGCCTGTTCAAGAGGGCCGGCGCGCGATACGTGGTGCTGACCAGCAAGCACCACGACGGTTACACGCTGTGGCCCTCCAACGTAAGTCATTCATTCATTCATTCATTCATTCATTCATTCATTCATTCATTCATTCATTCATTCATTCATCATTCATTCATCATTCATTCCTCTTCCTGTCAATTTCGCTCTTTCCATTTTACCTCTTCGTTCCATCTTTCATACATACATTTATTCAGCCCTCTTTCCTTTCGTATCTTCTCCCATTTCTCGGTATTTTTCCTTCGTCGAGATTCTTTCTCCACAGAAAAAGTACATTTGGGAAGCAAAAAAAAAATTATCATAACAGCCTTAAGAAATTTCGGAGCTGGATAGCCTTCTTAACTTCTCTTCGCCCTTTTAACTCGATAGACTTATAGAGCTCCTTTCGCCGAAATTCCGACATCGTTGGAATGTGAGCGAGATATCATCATCTTGTTCGTGACCAATAAATCGAGAAAGATGTAAGTAAAATAAGCAGCGAAAATTTCCGGGTCCAAGTGAGGATCGAACCCAACTGCGTGCAGAGTAGGTGTTCTACCCCAGAACCACAATATTTGTAGAGACTGCCTTGGAAAAAAAACAAAAAGCATTATAGGAATCTTATGTAGTGGAAGCTTGAGTCTCCTTGGCGCATCATATATTGCGTAGCAGCAGCGTAGAATCACAACGACGGTCTGGCCTTCCACAGCGCTCCGCACTTAATAAGCCACAGGTAGCGGGATAAATATTTATTGAACGCATAAATTTTACAGGCCATTAGTGAAACATAATATAGGCTCTTTAGAAAATTACTTCGGGCCCATTAAAGCTAATGCCAATCGAACATATGAAGGTCGGGACAAAACAGCTTTCCTTTTTTGCCAAATGGCCATCGTAATATATTCCGAACCCACCGTACTTCTACTTTGTTGCTCTTTGAAACTGCAGTTAAATTTTTACGCAAATGATAAACACTTAATTTTAGAACGTGACCGAGCAGCCTGCTTATTATTTTTTCAATGAATAGGCCTATTTTATGTAAGACCTCTCGGTAACGACCTCACATATTTAAATGAACCAAATTAATGTCTGTGGGTTTCTTGACAAAACGATGATTGTATTCTCCAAGTCATCGTCGTTATCCAGCTGTACACTGCCACTGTGCTGTCACAGTTATATCGTAGTGTTGTCTCCAATTGTTGCATATTTGACCTCAAAGTTGTGTTTTATGTTGAAGGACACTTCATGGCCCATTTAAGGCCACTTTAATTTCACCCACCACGTTATATTGTAGAAAATGAAGCAGCCCATCACGGAGCTTCAAAATAGCACAGTCAGTTCTTGAGCCACGTGCGTATATTACACAGGCGGTTTTAATGCCAATCTCGGTACATCTGAGGTATTCTTGTTCATTTCTATGTTCGTTGCTTCAGTGCTTGTGTGGGTGTGTGTTTTTTTCTATGCAACGCTTATCAATTAGCCACTGTTAGCGCGAATGGTTCTGGCACGAAGGTTATGATGACAGCCATTTACAGCTTCAGAACGACTGGCCAAACATTGTACCTTGCCTAACAAATCGCTAACATATACGTCTTTTACTTTTTTTTTCCTTATTCGTTGGAATTGGGGAGAGAGAGAGAGGAGATATCGACTTGCACCTGCTTTCCCCCACATCATCCACGCTTGTCATTGAAATATAAACAATCGTTTCGATTGACTTGATCACCTGACGACACCTCAGCTACAGTCTTCATTTCTTCCGTCCCGGGATTAGAGACACCATAAAACGCGGCAAATTCGCGAAAACGCAGGCCGGGCCAAAATTAAACACTTCCACAGTATGCGAAATTGTTCTACCATGAAAATAAGCCGAAAAACGCAACAAGCGACTGGAAAATTCTACAAGCGACTTGGCGAAAAAGAAACTGAAACTGTCATACTATAGGCGGAATCAAAAATTGTGGAAGAGGGGCATCGTGCAGTGAATTAAAGTGGCGGGCCTAGCACCAACAGCAGGGCCACTCTTTCTATATATGTTCACCTAAAAATTGTGTAAAGGAAAGCTCATTTTGTTGTCATGATTTCAGAAGGATTTATTCTATACATATCGTAATATACAGTATTTCTTGTAACTATTGTATTGTTCTGTGACATTCGTACAAGTGTTATGCTGCATAATATATATATATATATATATATATATATATATATATATATATATACCGAAAAAACTAAAGCGTGAAGACTTACTTATGAAGCGACCGACCACCACAAGAAGACCCACAACGAACAAACCTCTGCTTGACTTAGAGCACAAACTTCCCCAATGTAAACAAAATTCTTAAACGACATTACAACATTCTGGAACAAAGTGAACGTCTGAAACGCGCATTCCCATCCCCTCTAGGCATCGTTTACCGACGACCACGTAACCTCAAAGACACCCTTGTCCACTCCCAAATTAACACATCACCCCCCAATAATTCATGCCGCCCTTGTTCAAAGCCACGATGTCTTGTACGTAAGGCGATGCGAGAAACAGACAAAGCAACCAGCACGTAATCCAAGTTTTCGATTAACATACGAGGAAACCTAACATGCGATTCCTGTAATGTGGTATACCTACTCGAATGCAACGTGTGTGGTATGCAGTAAATCGGATAAACAGAAACACCATTTAGGATTCGCTTCAATAATCACAGAGCCCATGCAAAATCAGCCCCAAGTCTATCTCTATCAAAACATCTCAATCTTCCTGACCATGCATTCGACAAACTATCAGTAATGCTCTTAGAGACGGGATTTAAATCATATCGAGAACGTGAACAACGAGAGTCATACCTCATACACCGATTTAACACCCTCGATAGAGGAATAAATGAGAATCCTGGTACACTTGCAGCAATTAAAGCATTAGAAAACAATAACGGCAACAATATATATATATATATATATATATATATATATATATATATATATATATATATATATATACTCGTGGAAGAAATAAAGTTTGATTTGAATTGATCTACCACTGAAATGCGGCACACTTCCGGAGAGCAAAGTAGAGGGTGACGAATGGGAAGAAATATACCATATGTGATCAAAACACTGGAAGCCCTCGCATTGTCTGTGGCAGCAGCGAAATACGCGTGAAATATGTCAGTCGCCATTATCCTAAATCACAATTACGTAGTTTTACGCACAAGCATAAAGCACTAACTTGGCCAACTTTCGCTACCAGTTACATCGTTCGTTTGCGCAACGACGGATCCAGCTACCGTAGTTACGTACACTTCGTAGCCTTCGTCGTCCGCATAACCGTACAAACAGTTTGGCCAATATCAGTGGTGTCTACCAACGCCACCACACTCGCCAGCTGGAGCAAAATTAAAGCTAATAGAGAAAACGTGACGTTTAAAAGTATCACGACACTCGTCGCACTGCGCCTATAGTTCGCTTTTGAGGTTAGCTCACTCCTCCTGGCTGCTCTCGGCGTCGAAAAAGCACTCTCACTCGGACACTGGATGGCAATACACCTCCTCCTGTTCGACCACTGGAACACGCCGGCTCCGATGAGAACACCTCCCGAGTGCTTTGAGTGCTCCTCTTCTCCTAACAGAATTCGGCATTAGAAGGTTCGCTTGAAATTCACTTTAAAAGAGCAGAATTTCGGGCCATTTCGGGCTGCATACTTGGCGAAATTAAACGCATTAGACGGGACAACAAAACGAGAGAAAGACGGGTTCAGTCCTGTCTCTTTCTCAATTTGTTGTCCCGTCTATAATGAGCTTCATTTCACGAAGTTCGCTTAACACGCTCTCTCCTGCGTTCTCTCGTATGCGCTCGCTCGAAGGTCTCGTGGAACTGGAACGCCAGGGACGTGGGTCCTCGGCGAGACCTAGTGGGGGAACTTGCCCGCGCTGTGCGCGAGGCGGGCGGCTTGCGGTTCGGCCTGTACTACTCCCTCTACGAGTGGTTCAATCCACTCTACCTGCGAGACAAGGACGCCAGCTGGACGACCGACCATTACGTCAGGGCCAAGGTCACACCCGAACTCAGGGACATCGTGGAGACGTGAGTCTGCAGTAGGCGGAGGATGTGTTCTGGCTGACCGAACTAATGATGTGCGCGCGTCCTGATTGTGTGGGGGGAAGAAAATATTTTGCCAACCCGTGCAAAATATTTTCTTCAATTTTAAAGTTTACGTCGCTGAGCGTCAGCGAGCCAGCCCCAGCGCTATAGACATTATCCCGACGAGACAACGAAGTTCCACTGAGTTTCCAAACCCGACGTTCAGCATGCCACTTAACCGGCAGCAATCACTGTCAGGGGGGCTGGGAACAATGTACTCATCGATGTTTACGTGTACCACGAGCAGATGGCAGATCCGCCGCTAGTAAGTCGCCTACCCATGACGTCACACCGCCGTGACACGTCATGAAGAAGCCACCCCTCACAATCGAAACCGATAGTGTCTATTCAAGGGAGCAGTATAAAAATATATATATGCGATGCATTTCCACGCACCACAGCATTCGTTCCAGAGTTTTCACGACTAGTGCTCCTATTTAGCGCAACGATTCCAAAATATTTAAAATTCTTGTCAGTACTCCTTTAGTGCGTCAATACTCCGGCATGATCGTGAATCATGCCGTAGTGGAAGATGACGGATTGATCTTCATCAACTGGTGTTCTTTAATGTTCACCTAAATGAAACGTGCACGGATTTTCTTTACATTTCGAGCCCATCGAAACGCGGCCCCCGTGAAACGGGAGTCGTACTCGCCTCCTCGAACTCAGCGGTGCAAACCGTAGCTCTCAGTGTCTCGAATGTCTCGTAATTCTGAGGTATACTACAAATTCCAAAACTTCGTCACGACGCTTACGACTGTTTCACGGCTATTTGCTCACACGTGCGTTGACGTGTTACCGTTCCAAACGTAGGCCGTGTATAGTAGTCATCATCATCACGGAAAGATGCCTACGTGCCGCCGTGTGCCCGTCGTTAAATGTGACCCGTTCAGGAATGTACGGCAGTTGCGGAGACGCTCGCTAATAAACATGGTCAACTCCGTGATTGTGGAAACCAGGCGGGCTGTTGTTTTCTGATACTGTTCATGGAAGAAGAAAATGATCGCGGCATATCAATTTATCTTCACCGCCCAAGGCTTGGCAGAGCATACGGGTATCGATTCTGACACCCTCCTGGAAGTATCTCGTCAATGGTATTCGAGCTTCCACTCAACTTTTATTACCATAATCAATGACATAACACGAGAGACTATAAAAATAATAATAATAATAATAATAATATAATTGTTATTGTCATGACTTCCACAAGGCGATTCCTGCTCCCTTTGATTGATGTGTGTGGTTTTAACATCTCAAAACCACCATATGATTCTGAGACACGCCGTAGTGGAGGGCGCCGGAAATTTCGACCACTTGGGGTTCTTTAACGTGCGCCTAAATAAGAGCACACAGGCCTCAAGCATTTTCGCATCCATCGAAAATGCAGCCGCTATGACCCATACAACGTTCTCAAGGAAAGAAAAAAAAAGGAAGAACGGTGACGAAGGGCGATTTCTTTTTCTCCGGTTTTATACGCTTCCAACGTCGTCGACCGTTACCTTCGTACACCGTTCACAGCTGCTGTATTTCGTTACAATTATGTTCTCGCTATTGTATTGATGTCTGAATCATCACCATCAATCGCTCGAGACCATCGATCGTAGCGATAAATGGCAATGCGGTGACGGTAAAGAGCATGCCAGGTTTCGTTCATCTTTCTTTTTTGTTTATTTTCCTCTTTCGTTCTTTGTGGCATCGATGATACGTCACCGTTAGTGTCAATACCGCCACAACTGTATGCCCTGCGTAAGAGTAGCATGGGATGGGATCAATGGCCCAAATGTGGCATATTTGTTGTGGTAGTCTTCACCGTTAGTGTCAATACCACAACTGTATGCCCTGTGTAAGAGTAGCATGGGAAGGGATCAACGGCCCAAATGTGGCATATTTGTTGTGGTAGTCTTATCACTGTTCGGTACGTGTTTCGAGCAGACATACGACGTCGTCCATATGAAACTGCCCATAACTGTCCTTATTGGCAATACTGATCTGCCTCATGCTTCCTCCCCTCTAATGCTACGGAACCGAATTTCCGAAGCCTTCAGTTGGTAAAAGCAAATAATCATTGGTCATCCGGCATGATTAATGATACGCCCAGCCTGACGATTAGTTGAAAAACTTACAAAAAATTCCAGCCTAAGACGTTTCTCTGAATACAAACCACGTGGTTTCAATGTAAAGAGGGTTTACAAAATGAATTGTCTTTTATTAGTAAATTACCATATGAAATTCTCAATAACACCACACTCTCGTAAAGGAGACACTTAGTAAGCAATAAAGGCATCGCGGCTGTGTTCTAGTGGCTAAGGTAGTCGGCTGCTGACCCAGGGGTTGTTGAACTGAGTCTCGGCTGCGGTGGCTGCATTTTCGATGAAGGCGAAAATGCTGTAGGTCCGTGTGCTCAGATTTGGGTGCAGCTTAAAAAACTCCAAGTGCTCTATATTTCCAGATCCCTCCACTACGGCGTCTCTCATAGCCAAATGGTGGTTTTAGGACGTTGAACCCCACATATATATCTAGTAATCAACAAAGAAAACGCACAAAATAACTGACGAACGGTGACACCGCCTTGAAGTAAACGCGTCCACTCAACCTGACTTCATAGATTCTGACGACGTCTGAGTTAGGGTACATTCAGTTATTTATCGGCAAATACGAATTACGCTATGTTCTAGGAAAGCCTAACACACAACAATGCAAGCTTCAGAAACATTTCTTATTACAACGTAGCAATAGTATGAACAGCACGTCGGAATAAGCGACCCCACGCTGACGAACAGGCATCGCGATTGGGGAGGCAGATTTATAGAAAATTCTTAAGCTTTGATTCGTCATTTCCTCTTCTAATGATAAACCAGCAATAGCCAAACACCGCCAATCAAGTTCGCAAACCAAGTATGTCACTTTGGTGGTGACCTTTGATGGCCACATTTGATTGGTCACCTGTAGTTCATCTTTGATGGTGAGCTCTTCACCGGTCATCTGGGAGCAGGTACCGGCCAGACGTGATTTGGTCCGACGGCGACTGGGAGGCCCCGGACAGCTACTGGAACAGCACGCACTTCCTCGCCTGGCTGTACAACGACAGTCCCGTCCGGAGCAGCGTAGTCGTCAACGACCGCTGGGGCGTCAATACCAGCTGCCGACACGGAGACGTCTACGCCTGCCATGACCACTACAACCCGGGAAGACTGGTCCCCCACAAGTGGGAAAACGCCATGCCACTGGACAAGGGTCCGTACAAGCTCATATGAGCAATTGTCGTTCGCTTCGGTAAGCGCGCAAACAAGGGCAAAGGGAGGTGACGACAACGCAAGCACTTAGTTCCAACTGACCATTTATTCACGGAAACGCTTGATATGAACACTTTCTTTATGACGTCACAAAAACGTAATACTGATATCACGGGAACATGTTCAGGAAATGTGCTTTTTTTAGATGACAAACTAACGAATAAAATTGCGCTCACACACGACTGAACCGCCTTTGTAATCAAATCCGCCTCTATTATATCCCTCACAATTTGGCTTCTATTCCCAGCTACCACCCTACACAAATCATACAATGGTTTACAAGGCTATCCATTCTTTATTCCGCATTCACGACAATGCGCCAAAGGATTGCAGTAACGATAGCTCTCCAACTTCCTTGTGAGTTCCGTAGGTCTTTGGTTCCGACACCTACCAGTCTGGCCGATGTAGGTGAAGCCGCGTGACAATGGTACCTCATTGTATACTTAATTCTGACGCACACGATACAGCGTGCATAAGTGTTCGGCGATGGAAGACCAACAAACACAAAAGTCAGTGCTCCTGTACCTTTGTTACACCAGCCGTCGGATGCCGAGACGCTTACAAGTGGCGCAGCGCCAACGGTATCTTGTCATGTCGATAAAAAAAGACACAGCAACGCTACACCTGAAGCAGAGTTTTCGGACAGTGGGGGTGTGTGAAGCGTGATGAAACGCGCCATGCGCTGCTTGCTTTGTAAAACGTTGACATTTACGTTCAAATAATGTTCCGACAAGAAAAAAATCACGAAACACGCAAGCTTTAATCCCACCAGCAAGAGAGCCAGCAGTTCGAATAAACCCTGATTGATGCTACCTGTCCGTTTTGCAACCGACAGTAACTTTCATTCATCGCGCAATTAAAGTGGTTCTAGCCTATACCGCACACTCCTATACGATTGTTCATTTATTACTGCAGAAAGTAGCAGAGAAAAGGCACTCCATTTTTCATGGATAAATGTCAACAAGTGGTATAAACCGATGTCATTTGCCCGGGCAGGAGTTTATTCTTTCTCTGGCACCTCCTGAGACTATTATCACCTGTTTCAACACAAGAACATCAAATTGAGTTTCTCGGTCAACGTTTTTTTTTTCACGCAGGCGATTCGAACACCGGTGGTACATGGGGCTACCGCCGCAACATTCGTGTCTCTCAATACCTCACCATCGAGGAGCTGATTCACGAGCTGGTGTCCACGGTCAGCTGCAACGGCAACCTGCTTTTCAACATCGGACCCGGCAGCGACGGTACCATCTCGGCCGCGTTCGAAGAGCGCCTTACGCAGCTCGGCGCGTGGCTCGACGTGAACGGAGAAGCCGTGTACGGTTCACGACCGTGGAAACACCAGAAGGACCCGCTGGCCTCCCACGTCTGGTACACGTCCAAGCCCGGCGTCCAGGCGTCCGCTGGCTCCACCGTGTACGCTTTCATACTGAAGTGGCCCAGAGGAAGCAACCTCACGCTGGGTGCCTTGGAGTTGACTCAAGGAGCTAACATCACCATGCTCGGAGTTCCAAACCTGCGGCTGTCCAGCGTCGCGCAGAAGAACAGCAGCGGCGCACGGGCGTTGGTGGTCACGCTGCCACCTTTAACGCCGGACATCCTGCCGACACCATGGGCATGGGTGCTCAAGGTAGAAGGAGTAGCGTGAACTGCTTCGTCGGATTGGCGAATGGCCTGCTCGTACATGTGCATCCATAACAGTGCATCAAATGACGGGAATAATTCTAACAGTGGCTGCACTTGGTGACCTTTTAGCTAATTGCGTGTTCTAACTTTTGCGTGGAATAAGTGGATGAATTACACGGTTCTTGATGATGCGTAAAATAAATTATGACATGGCTACGCACATGCAGCTTCTCTTTTTTACTTGTCCGAGCACTATAGCTTAAATTTTGAGGTTTTGCGTGCGGAAACCACGATGTGATTACGAGGCATGCCATAGTGGAGAGCTACAGAAGTTTCAATAGTCAGGTGTTTAGGTGACATGGCACTGTACACGGGAATTATAGCATGTCGCCTCTATCGGAATGCGACCGCCATGGCTGGGATTTAACTACCTCATTTCGGATCAGCAGCCTCAGCTCCTTATTCAAAAGTTGAATGCGTGTGCGAGGTAATTACTTTGTCGTAATCATCACGCCCGGTATTTCTGGCAGTAGTGACTTTGCAGTGTTTAGTGTCTTGAACCGTAAATAGCGACAAAAAAAGCAACAACAAAGTTTAGAATATGGAGAGGATGCTTGCAATTCAAAGTTTGTCTTTCTCTGTCTACTATTGATATGTGGGATTTAACTTCCCAAAACAACCATATGATTATGAGAGACGCCGTAGTGGAGGGCTCCGGAAATTTAGACCACCCGGGGTTCTTCAACGTGCACCCAAATCTGAGCACACGGGCCCACAACATTTCCGCCTCCATCGGAAATGCAGCAGCCGCAGTCGGGATTCGATCCCGTGACCTGCGGGTCAGCAGCCGAGTACCTTAGCCACTAGACCACCGCGGCGGGGCTCTCTGTCTACTATCTGGCCCGTTTTTTTTTTTTATGTGAGGACGACATGTTACTACTGCTGACACCTATCTTTCTGCTTCATTCGACCATGACACTTACAGATCGTAAACGAAGTAATGGCGACACTCTGAGTACAGCAATGTGGTTTCTTCCCCGAGGAAGAGTGTAACTTGGAACTGCCGACAACGCTGGTCTACATATCTAATCAAACAGTGCTTTATACAGCGGGGATCCCGCGGACGTATGCAGTAAGCTACAGTCGCTGAGACAAAGTGACGAAAGTCGCGGTCATTTGCCCTCGTTTTTCACGCGACAAAATGCCGTGTGCGAACGACAGCCACAATCCTTCAAGCGTGGCTTTAAGCAAAGACGTTAGCTGCAATAAAAAAACCTTTTCCTCCTCAAGTGGCGTCTGGAAATCAAGGGCGTATACTGCTACATCCTACTGGATAGTGGAACAAATCAAAGAGGGTAATTTTAAAACATTTAAATTGAGGCTATATCTTGTTTGCGTGCCCTTTACCATGGAAGGGGGGGATACATTGGCAGAATACGAAAGTTTGCCGAAGAGCTTCCTTGACGTCATCCCTGCACGCCACTTACCATTTTGTAAGCGCGTAGCATTTTACGAAGTCTGGACGTTGGGGAGGCTAAATAAAGAGTAGACAAAAAAAGTGTTGCCTAAACAATATATCACCATCCTTACTGCTTGGTACGGAGGCAGTATTTATATCCCGTGACACGTAGGCCGAACCTGATCGGTGCCTCTGAAAGTTGGAAAATCTTCAAGCGGCGACCTCACACATAAAGATAGACCCGCATCGTCGTTTGACCTCGGATTCCACCTAGGTACGCTTCAGTGCAAAGCGCCCTCTCTAGATCCGCGCGCGTGTGTGTGTGGGTGTGCGTGTGTGCGTGTGTGTGTGTTTCTTATCACTTCCCCATCTGTACACTATTCGAGTACGGGAGACTGTGATCGAGAGTTCACGGCACCAGAGTACGCACTAATACACTCGCTTACCGAACCTAAATTCTTTTTTCCGGAAAGAAGCTGGAGAGGGTCCACGCTGTTTTTCCGAAACGTCCACGCTCAAAGTAACCCGCAGAAAGCAATCGTGAAGAAAGGGGACGCGTCAACTATCGCGCGACTGGTATATCCGCTCCTGCAGTTTCTTTATTTTTAAACCACGATCTCTTTTGACGTCAATGATGACGTCAATTACATAACCCAGCAGGAGATCGCGGTCACGCATTCCTTTATTTTTTTTTAAGTAGCTTCATGTTGATCGGCTCTAGCGTTCTGTTTTGGTCACTTCGGAGATGTTCGAATTCGCAGACGAAAGGAGGTTTGAGAGCAACGGAAGGGGGCTGACGGCGGATCATCTTCACATTACAGTTTCCTGACATTACTTTGTAATTGCAGTGCAAGACAATCATAAGTCTGTACAAAGGCTCGCTCAGCAGCTTTACTGCGCTTGCGACAAATCTTGGGACAATTTCGCACAGGCTTTACGATTGCTTCACACCACCACTTTTCCAAACAAATGTCATTTGAAACCATTGAACTCGTCGTGAATAACTATTATCCTTATCTAAAGTTATAAGGTTTCCAGGACACGCACTACCGTAATGGTTCGCAGTGCCAGTTTTGCCACATCGCATTCCGACATGTCTGGTGGCTACCATCAACGTTTATAGAACAGGTTATATAGAACAGGCAAGCGAACACGAAATCAATCCCAACAGCGGTCAAGTTGCAGAAACAAAAAAGGATGCCCAGAATACTCCCAAATGCCTCACAAATACGTCGTTCTAACAAGTTCCATACGCGCAGCCCTCCTTTGTACCCTATGCACTCTATTTACGAGCACACAAAAACACCATTGCGTTTGCCCTATTCTGGGAATTGGTTTTAGACATTCCTAGGCGCGCTGT
This sequence comes from Rhipicephalus microplus, assembly GCF_043290135.1. NCBI lineage: Eukaryota > Metazoa > Arthropoda > Arachnida > Ixodida > Ixodidae > Rhipicephalus > Rhipicephalus microplus. The sequence continues at coordinate 560,534 of NW_027464640.1, read as the reverse complement.
TTTACTCATAGTGCACGCAAAAAAAACTAAAAGGAAGCGAGGGAGATCGAAGTACAGGCGGAAATATTTACCAAGTGTGTCTCTAATATTGAGTCCCTAAATGAAGTACCACAGGGAAGTGCCATTTATTTGGTCATCGTCACACACTGCGTGTAGCCGCAGTGCCTCAGACACCTAGGCACTGTCATAAACATAGCCTTACAGTATCTCGTGGTGCGCAGTATGAAAAAGCCAGGATATCTGTGGTACAGTCTGGCCAAGCCGGCTCAAGTAATAGAGGAGCACCTCGAAAGCTTCTAGTGGGAATATTAGTTGGTTCCAGAGTGTCCTAACACTTTAATCTCTTGAGTGTGGAGGATTATCTACTTTATCTGAGAAATATTTACGACGATGGTTTTTGACCATTAAGCGCAGGGATAAACCTGAAGACTAAGCGGTGGGAGTGCTGTGCAGGAGCGAAATGAACCAAGCAAAAACATCAACTGCACTGTCAGCAGTCTGAGTAAAGCTGCAGACCAGGAGGACGCAGGTTCGATTCCCGATTGCGGAGGCTGCATTGCGCAGAGGCCGGTATGGAAGGACGGGATGGAACACACAGTTTGGCAAGACTTCTCCGTTAGCTATATGACATCAGTAAGAGTGCTCCACCGGGACGCCTTATGGGGTCTTTATAGACTAAATACGGGCCTCAGACTGCGTAGAGCATTCTGAGAGCGTGAGCGTCTGCCAACGCTGCGCGCTTGTCACCTTTACATTTGCCTTTTTTTTTACCGGGGCAACAGATTAAGAACACCAAATTGTCCTCGTTGTGTCGGTTCATCTTCCTGGCAGACTGACCCATCTAGATGGTGAATATGATGCGTAGATGCGTGTGTGTCGGTTCATCTTCCTGGCGGACTGACCCACCTAGATGGTGAAGATGACACGTAGATGCATATATATTTCAGGGGTTGACACGTCGTATCATAACCATATACTATAATTGTGGGCTCACCATTTTCACAGTCCAATAATTATCGCTTATAATTTTAGGAAGCATGGTCAATAAAGAAAACACTGCATTTCTTTCTTCATTTTTAAATGTTATCGACGAATATTCAAACCTTTTTCCAGCTCTTCTTTTTCATAACTAACATACGGTATGCATAAAATCAATGGATATTTCCCTTTCGTAGAGAATATATAAATTACTAACTGCGTAGAGTCGTCTCGCAAACAACTACACTCAATCTTAAATTGGCGAAACCAAACTAACAAAGCAAGTGCGCTTGACTCCCGTGATCTCTCCAAGCCCCGCAAACGGAGGCCCGTCACACGCCTCGTGCAATCGGCACTGTCTAAGATGTCTCCGGTCATCACGTGCACGACTGTTAGGGAAATCCAAGGACGGCGCCCCCGAGAGTCAATCATCTCATCAAAGAGTCACCGGTACACACCGGATGGCCCCACACGTGCTTCCTAACGAATGACACTCGAAACGTTCGCGGTCGGCTCTTCTTTCGAACGCGCAAGCTTCAAGCGTCTCTCCGGAGAAACGTACGTCAAGGCGAAAGTTACATACGATAGCCTTAACGCTTCGCCATCTCCTCCAATCAACAGAGCAACAACAGCACAGTGAAAGCTATAGGAGTTCAATTAGCGTCCACAAGTTAAGCGGTTTTTACCGCCTTTGGAGATGGGCTATTCCCACGTGTACATGCATGTGGCTCTAATGATACGTGGCTTAACTGTTGTGTGATCGCAGGTGGTCAATAACAGATTGCCACGCGTCTCTCACTGCTTGGGGTTTCGCGCAGCCATAACACCAGAGTAGTTAGTCCAGCAATCGTGCCTCACCATCTCCAGCCTTGGAAATTACCCATCGCAGTCGATACCCCTATGTGCGTGCAAATGCGCGCGAAGGCGCGGTAAATTACTGGGTGCTAACGAAGGTCAAGAAGGCGCTATAATAAGCCTTCGACAACGTGTTTATTCGAGTGATACTAATTCTACATCAGCGTGCTCCAAAGTTATATTTTTTTTTCTTTTTACTGGCAAGGTATGACCGTGGTGTCAACAGCGACATTATTCGACATATTTCTTATTGGCTCATTGCTTGTGAAAGCTGTAAGCAAGCTCGAAGCCGGGGGAGAGAGAGAGACACTTTCCTAAGAATACGGGCCTTCCCAAAAGTTTCATGGAGAAAGTTGTCCTACCAAAAATAGGCAATCAAAATAAATGTTTTTTTAATAGTCGAATTACAACACAGTCACCTTCCCTCCGCATGCTTCGCATAACGTCGATTGCTAAGGTGCGTGGTATCTCCCGAATTTATATAAAAAATTTATCCTACCTATACTATAAAAACTCAGGGGTGCCTTATGCATTCGCCCAAGACGATTCAAAACTGAAAACCTTTTTTCTCCTCTCAATCAATATACTAATCTGCCCCACCACCCAACATCTAAAATCTTTCTGCACCTAGTGGTATTGCGCTGCCTCTGTGATTGGTCCTTTTTCAATGAAAAGAAAATGCCATGTGAAAGTGTGACGTCACAGTCACGTAATGTTGACTTCATATACCTTGGCAATCTGTGACGTTGAAGTGACGTCATGATAGTGTCGCATGTTGACGTCTTTTTGTGATAATTTTTTCGTATCACTCGGTCGTGTTGAAGCCGACGCCACGGGACGCCAAATCTCATTTTTCTAGTTTCATGAAGCGTCCAAGGCTTTTGCCTTAGTAATTTGTTAACTAACGATGGCCCCTGGTTTAGCTTCGCCGTCAACGAAGACTTGCAGGCAAAAATTTTCAAAACAACACACACTTCAGCAGTCCCTTGCGCATTTTATGTGCGAGCATGGGAGCGACGTGCGTCCGCAATAAGCTGCGCAGTGGACTGCTAGCATAAGGTCCTGGGTTCGGTTCTTGCCATGAGCGGTTATACTGCGGCGTGAACAGAATGCAAGTACGTGGCCATGTACCACGCTTTCGGTCATTGTGAAAGGCCCTGCCGTATTCAAAAATCATTTCGTGCGCTCCATTTCACGGCATCCCTCACAACTTCTACATGCTGTTACGGGACTTGAATTCCATCAATCAGTTGCTCAATTAAGCCGTGACAGTGGAGAGACCAGCGCGCGGCTCTGTGTCTAACAGTAAATTATTTATGAGAGTCGCAGCGACGCACCAGTTCGAAAAACAGGCGCTAAAAACAAAAATCACCCGTCAGAGTCATCGGTGGATTCAGGTGCACCTAGAACATGACGTGTCATAAATCTTGCTGGTATTCAAACTGAAAAGTTTTGTTATTATATCTACACAGTATTGGGACAGTACATTCGTCGTTAACTACTGCTGCCTTTACAGGTTGTACCAGAAGTCACGTCACTTAACTACCTACTTATTTCGCTGCGTCACTGTGTGTCCCATATCTTTCCTATAAGGTTCCCCTGAATTAGGATATCTATCATAAATTAGATTTTAAAAGTTCATTCCCATAAACACTAGATAAAGAGAATAGCAGGAGGAAAAAAGTATGGGTGTCAAGTGTTGGCCAATCAGAATGTCCCAAAACAACAGAAAATGGTAAATGCACTACAGATGGGAAAATACGTGAGGTCTACCGTCAAGCAGAAGAGACTCCGAATAATTTATACCATGCAGCTGAGCATTATCAACGGACACCCGAACATAAATAGGTCCACGAGTGTTTTAACACTTCGCCTTTCTTGAAACGCAGCCGTTGTGGCAGGGACTCGATCCACTCATCCAGAACTTAGCAGCTTGACATCTCAGCCGCTACCGCCAACCACGAGGACACGGGTTTTATATACTGGCCGCGGCGGCTGCATTTTGATGGTGGCGCCCGTGTGCACTGTGCGATAACAGTACACGTTAAAAAACAGCGAGTGATTAAAGTTATCTGGTACCCAGCACAGCGGGGTCTGACATAACCTGAATCGCTTTGGGATGTTAAACCCCACTGCCCAACCAAGCAACCGACCATACAAAGCTTCCACGGCGACATCAAACAAAGGGGCTTCACCGCAAAAACCACACCCACCACTGTTATGCTGCTCGACTGCTACCCCGAAGGTCATGGGATCAAACCTCAGCTGTGGCCGCATTTCGATACATGCAAAATGAAATTGGCCCATTTGCTTAGATTTAGGAGCATGTTAACAAAAAAAAAAGAAGCATGTGTTCGAAATTTCCGCAGCACTTTACTACGGCGTCTCTCATAGTCGTATTTTAGTTTCGGAACCCTGAAACCAAGACAATTACATCATTGTAAGAAAACAAAAAAACCAGTGCAGTCGTTGATAATAATATCAGGAACTTAACGTTCGAAAACAACAACAGTACACGGGCATTTGGACATTTCGGTTCCATCGAAATGCCACCGCTGCGGCCTGGATCGTGCTCGCGTCTTTCTAGGCAGCAGTCGAGCACGGAAGCACTGTGGTGGACGGCGCGAAGTCCTCTAGGAGATCATTATGATCCGATTAAGACACTTTCAATGGCATGAAGACGATCAAGAATGAATTGCACTAACGGCCGTCGGTGATGGGGCTAGCCAGAATGTGGAGTGGGCTAGGATACCGCTGCACGCCTTCAGCTGCCGCCGCGCGTCATTCGCAGAGAGCGAGCAACGCGATATCTACCGGTTTATCGCCTTTCGCCGTGCCATCACGCAGCACGCTCGTTGCGCTTTTGAAAGGGTTGTTGTCGCGAACACCGCCAAGCTCGATCTTGACGCCCAAGCGAGAGCCTCGCGTTATCGCGAGGACTCGTCGTCTTATCGTGACGTAAAGCGTGGCGTGAGACACGAGCGAAACTCAGCAGGCAAGAAGCAGCAAAAATTTGCAAGTCACGAATGCGACGATATCTAGGCGCTATCGCCGCCAGTCTGGCGGTACGTCTCGTTTTTTTTTTTTGTGTGTGTAGTTGTTGTTTTTTTTTTCATTCTTTAGAGGGCCTATTCACTCTTGAGGTTTTTTTTTTTTTCTTTCTGCCCTCGCTTATTAAGAGGCCGTCAAGAGCAAACACTTGAGCCATTCCCGACAAAATATCAGTCGGTATTTTACGTCGACAAGCCTGTTTTCAACGAAATCTTACGGCCAAGTAGATCTTCACATCTTGGAGAAAACGATTAGCGACAGTGCGAACCTTTTTTTGTCGCGCTCTGTAGAGCAGGCACGAAAAGATAACAGCGCGGCGTCGTGCTTCATGTAAACGACCGCCGTGACTGGCAAGTTTCTCGTGCATGCTGAAAAAAACAGTGGCGCAGTGGTAGGCTCATAAAGAGCGTACACTCTTAGAAAAAAGGTGGTAGTACTTGCTAACTTTGGGGTAGTAATGGTTTGTCACATATGTTACAACCCTGGTAGTAAGCGCAGTTAGTAACGGTGAGGGTGGTAACCGTTACTACCTCTGCTGTTACTACCAGCAATTAGTAACTGTTACTACCCTAGCCGTTATGACCCATTGGTAGTAACTTTTAAAGGTTTAAAGGGAAAAAAGTAGTAACCGATACTAAGCAGGTCATGCATTTTGGCATATTATTTCTCCACTGTTAATTTTGCCTAATCAATGTCTTACAACTAGACAAATTCGCTTAAGAAGCGGGGTGTGCCATGAACGCGAAGAATGCATAGACCAAAAAAGTTTTACGCTCGCTCGCTCTCCGGTGCGCCGATGCTGACGATTTGAACACTTGCTCAACTTAGGCGCAAACGAGCTCAACTTTTAATTTTCGCTTGTAGACTCCGCATCTGTTCATTACGGCTAGGTTATTTCGCACGCCAACAAGCGATCACGCCGAAACGTGGTGACAGTACAAGCAACCATGAATGTTGTGCCAAACGAGGTTGTGCTGCCCATCTTGGCATAAATGGATGGCGCGAGTCCCATCAGGTGCAAGTGGGTGTGAAAGCGGTGGCTGGCTCAGGTGTACTGAAACCATGCCAATGGGAGAATCATATGCAATTCAGAAATCCACCATGACGTTCTGTATGAACTGCTCGATGATTCATGTCCAAAGGATGAATCACGACCTGTGCAGGTTGACTGGTTATGTGTATATAAGTGTTTGTACAGCACAAGGGTTGTTTCAAAGCTTGTTCATCACATTCGCAACGTGAGACCTTTCAAAGAACAAGTGACGTGCCTCAAGACATCAGGGGATGTATTTGTGAGTGGCCACACGTCAAGAGTCGTATCTGTTTAGAATGCTTGGAACGGCTGGCTGATTAACCTCATTGAAACACGTGCAGATTCAATCCGGGATCTCACATGGTTCAGTGTTCGTGGCCGTGCTGCACTGTGACCAGCATCAGCGCCCCGGAGAGCGAGCGAAGTTTACTATTTTTTACGTATGCATCTAGTAAGAAGTAAGCGTGGGGTATATATAGCCCCTACTTGGCAGGGGCATGTCGGGCACAAGTGAGCACTTGCGTTTCAGGATGAATTATAACAAGTTTGAACCTAAAGCACTGTATTTTACTACCTGGTTACGTGTGTTTGGTGACGTAGCACAAGACTTTTAATTGGACATGCTTATAAAAAATTATATATCATATTTATTTATTATAAAATAGCCACAAAAAGGCATTATGTACAGTGGCCGGAGCAATGTACCGAACTCATTCCTAGTGCATCTGCATACTTCACATGACTCATATAACTGCGTCTAAAAGGTAATAACTGTTTTAGTGATTTGGTGCGCCAAAACAATGATAATATTTGGAGACGCACCGCAGTGGATTAACTGGGACTATCCTCGAGGCTAATTGTGACCATCTGCTTATTTTGATCTGCCGGTCTTGTTAATAAGTGCTGTAATTTACTAAGTATGTTGTGATTGTCTATTACGATACGTGTAGCACTTGCTTATGCATGGTTCGTTAACTTGTACTTCTTCGTTGCGACAATATCAGAATGACGTTTACATATCTCGGTTGCGTAATTTAAAACAAAATGTATTTTCTTGATCTATGGGCACCTTCTGCGTCATTTTTCTGTGTAATGATTGTACATTGAGACGATTCCTCTCATAAATTATCACAATCGCATTCACACACTATATTGGAATAGATAGTCAAAAGCCGGGTAGCAAAGAGGTAGTAACGGGGCAAAAAAGGTAGTAACGGCTGCAATTACTACCTTTTTCATTTAAGTTACTAACTGTTTACTAACGTAGGTAGTATAGAGGTCGCAAAAAGCTTGTAACGCTTGCAGGTAGTAACTGTTTACTAACGTAGGTAGTAAACATGTAGCAAAACGGTAGTAACGGTCGAAGAAAGGTAGTAACCACTGCAGTTACTAACTATTTGCATGCAGTTGCTACCTTTTTACTAACTTTTTTTTAAGAGTGTAGGCGCAAGGGAAAGATTATTACGTAAATGCGCGAGTATCAAGTCATAAAACGGAAGTGAAGTTGTATACAGAGTGAGGAACCGTAACTTTAACAGCGCTACACTCTAAAAAGTTTTCTTCCAGAGGAACTGCAGAGTTAACCCAAAAAGGGATCTTTGCTCCTCCAAAAGACGAAATGTGCACATGAGATAGCACATGGCATGGCAAGGGACACTTTCCTCCTTGTGGAGTAAAGCACCCGCGTGTGTGCGTGCGTGTGTGTGTGTGTGTGTGTGTGTGTGTGTGTGTGTGTGTGTGTGTGTGTGTGTGTGTGTGTGTGTGTGTGTGTGTGTGTGTGTGCGTGCGTGCGTGCGTGCGCGCGCGCGCGCGTGTGTGCGTGTGTGTGTGTGTGTGTGTGTGTGTGTGTGTGTGTGTGTGTGCGTGTGTGTGTGTGTGTGTGCGTGTGTGTGTGTTTAGCAACTGCAGGAATGTTCATACCGTATGGAAACGACCTATTGTTCCCATTACAAGCCTGCTTCCTTTCAGACGGTGCCATAGCGCGGTGTATTGTAGTGGTTAGGGTACGCTCATGCTGAAGGAGTGGTCCTGAGTCCGAATCCCGTGTGTTTGCTGCAAATTTCCCGAAATTGATTTCTGAGCGTGATGCTTGCACATCGATTGTGCATCTAATCAAATGCCTCCACGCAGTTCGAAAGTCTAGTCAAGTCAACCAAAACCTGATTTTTCTTTCGCGCAAGATAACCGTTGCTCCTTTCAGGAGTAACCGCGAAAGCACGCAGTTACTCGTCCACAGTTATTTCCGAAATGGTGCAATGGGTGTGGTAGGTTAGTTACTCCTTTGAAGGAGCAACCTCGATGCCCCTCTTCCTCCTTTACCTCTTAGGGTGTATAGCGACGAGACAACAACTGTCGTACCGGTGTGGTGGCCGAACTACGTGTTACGTGCGCCTAAACGACGCAAGCACACCACTCACGCTTCAAAAACGCTGCGTCACCATTACGAACTTACTTCCGTATTCTAGAACGTCCCTTCACTCAACTCTTCACCTTCACCTGAGAAAGCCGATGGAAGCGCCCTCTCCAGGCGCGGCGAGTCACTGCGTACTATCGATAATGTGGTGCGATTCTTGAGCAGCGCAGCATCATTTTCAGCCGAGCAGCTGCGCGGTATTTAACTCAGTCAAGTGAAGGGTGAAAGTCGAGTTGAGGAGCGTTTGTGAATACGGGTGTTAGTATCGGCCACCGTGTGCAGGCACAGCCGCTGTGAGACATTGCCCGTCATAACAGTGGTTTGGCTAAAGTGACCAGCCCCTTCGTAACAATGTACAAAATTATATATATGAAATAAGTACACATTGTCGTGCACACTATACATTACCTGCACGCTTTAAAGTCACATTGACTTCGACAATCACATTGAAGAAGGTCCTGCCCTTCCCCCTCCCCCTTTTTCTTTCTGCATTTCGCTCCACATACGGATGCGGTCATTGGGGTTATAATACCGAACATCAGCCCCTCCCACCCTCGTGCGAACGTCTACGCATGCCACATCGCCAGGGAGTTCAACTTAAGTAGTTTTCTGCTCAGTCTTGCACAGATTGTTGTATTGAGGGTCATGCAAGACGCAAGCGCCACCGTACGCATGAAATGACGAAGAATCAGATGAACGTGGACAAATAGAAAGATTACATTCCATCGTAGAGCTTCCTAATGTACACTAGAGGGAACTCTGGCGCTAGTGTCTATGGGAGCTGCAACACACGGCTCTTCAGCGAGCATGGGAATGATGGGTAATACACAGATTTGTCCAATCTTTGTACTTCTGGCCTGCTTCTGGCTCCGGGTGAGTTCATGTGGCTTGGAGCTGTTTTATCACGAAACGAAAATCAGCAAATGATCAGCGGTTGTGCTTCACCACCTTTTTTTTTTTTAGGCTTACCTTTTCAAACGGAGTCACGAAGTTCAAAAGGGCTCGTTTATTCCTTTGAAGCAAAACCGAAACACAGCAATAAACGAAGCCACAAGTGTGATTCACCCCCCCCCCCCCCCCACAAGTACAAAACTAGACAAATCCGTGTACTACCTATCATTCCCATAGTCTCTAAACGATCGCAGCGCAAGAGTCCCTTCTAGTTAATTTTGGGAAACTCTGGCAATTCCATAGTAATAAAAAAGCTGCGATTAAAATATTAGCAAACATCGATTACTTGTAACTCAAAGTTTCACTCTGCCGAACTGTGTACCATATTTAGCTAGCATTTTTTTTTTGCGTTTACGACAAATCATCTTTCTTTCTTTTTTCCTTTTGTTTAACCTAATTCAGGTGACTTTTCTAGTAGTCAAACGTTATTTTTTGCATAAAGATGTCTTTTTTTTAATTTCCTACCTCTGGTTATCTTTATAGTAACTAATACAGTATTGGTGGTGTATGTTTCTGAATGGGACCCGCACTAGCCTTTGACTATGGGACTACACAGATTGCGCATAATTTGTACACGATTGATTGACTAACATGTGGAGTTTGATCTCCCAAAACGACCATATTATTATGAGAAACGCCCTAGTGGGGGGCTCAGGAAATGTTGACGACCTGAAGTTCTTTAACGTGCACCGAAATCAGAGCACACGGGCCTACACAATTTTCGCCTCCATCAGAATGTGACCGCCGTGACCGGAGTCGAAACCGCGACCTCCAGGTCAGCAGCCAAGCGCGGTAACCACTGCCCCACCTTGACGGGTACATTGATGACTGTTATCCTGTTATGATAATCCCGCTATGAAAGTGTCTCGTTACGTATGTATGTACCTGCCGCTTTTAGATTCGGGAGCCCAAGCAAGCACGATATGTATTCGACGCCTCTTTTGTAATGTCATTTCGATTGGCAGAAACCTTTAATAAACGAAATCTAGATCTTGCGCTCAGACTAGCCGTACATAGGACAACCTTATCCTACGCAAAAACTCAAAGCCAAAACGCGCGACTATAATCCGGGTTTTGTTGTCGTATGAGAATAACATCACTTTATTATAAAGTGAACAAAATAAAACAGCGGCAGTCCTCGACCCACTTTTTTGATTGCGAAGCTGGGAGAAACATTCCCCTACAATAAGCGATCGGAGGCTGCGGAACGTTAAAATACTCAGCAAAGGCGGGAAACAAGTACGCGGGGATGTCGCGTCGTGACATTAAAGCAGAACACGTCCAAACGGGAACGGCTCCGACGTCATGCGGCCTCAAAAGCGAGGCATGCAGGAGCAACTGTGGAATCATTTGGGCACAGTAGGATTTACTTGCCGCCAGCGAATATTGCCACCATTGCATGGCGACTATGTCTATAGGGGGTCCATGCGACTTACAGCGAGTAACGCAATATTTAAGATAATCTGTTTATGTTGCTGTCACATCTAGCTTAGCTTCAGCGATACTATACATGCACGGCCAGTAGGAATTCCCCACGATTCATTAAAATGTTGCGTTTTATTTCATCACTTCGACGCGATGGTGGATCAGGGACTAAGCTACTCGGCTGCTGAATCGAAGGTCGCGGGTTCGATTCCAACCCCGGTGGTCGCATTTCGATGGAAGCGAAATGCCCGAGGCTCGTAAGCATGAGCGACGTTGAAAAATATTATAGATTGCCAAAATTTCCGGAGCCCTCCACTACAGCGTCCTTCATAGGTATTTGGGACGTTAAACCTTCGATATTACAATATTTTTCTTCGGTGGGCTCGTAAATGCCGTACGCCCTTATCACTGCACCACTGTGTGATGCGCCATGGCCATGCGCAAGCAGTTAATGATGCATAATTTATTCAGCAACATACATTTCAAATGCACTGCCTCGAATGGCCGTTGCAGGCACCCTTCTTAATAAGATGCAAGAGTGGGGCCGAGGCTTCCTGAAGAAACATAACGACGGACAAGTGCTATAAATAGTATGCACAGATGTCTCTAGGGGCGAAACTCCCTACGACCTATAGCCTTGTCTTCAATCGTGGTCACGGTATAGAACCGTTGCTAGTCGAATCACGTGTGACACACACGCACACACACACACACACACACACACACACAAACACACACACAAAGAACGTTCTACAATGGACTCTTTATAGTAGACATAGACTAATTATAAGGTAGGATATCACTGCTCCCAGCAAAAATAACCTATCCAGAAGAGTATTGATGAGATTTTTTTCTACTAAAATGTTGCCAAGATGTCATGGTTTCTCAAGTGAACCTTTACCACAAGGGCACAACTCGAGCGCAATATGTCCCAACCTCAATTACATACCGGTAAGATGGCGGGCTGCTGGATTCATTTTTGAGGCATATCCTCCACTCCAACAATTACCTAAATCCTCCTTGAATTGCCTAAAACAACTGGAAGGAAAGATAAATTTACATTTCTATATACATTTTATGCCCCTCGATTTACAATAAATGGATCAACGCCCAGGTAACGTATACGGTTACTCACCGATACGATACCCAGAGCTTCACCCACTCGTCATAATTTACTCTTTGTAGAGATGCGTGGATTTGCCTTAGTTTGAACACCAATATATCAGCTTATGCTACACCATATTTGTTATTCCTATGAGAAAAGGAAATAGGTACTCAAGGCTTCAAGCTCGAAATGCATTGGTATTTCTTGCATGTTCTTGGTTGAGGATTGTTCGGTAAGACTTTGTGTGTGGCGCTGTGGTACAGAGGTAAGGGTGCTCGGCCTCTTGGCCGCTGACCCCAAGACCGCGAGTTCGATTGCAGCCGCGGTCGAAATGCTCGAGTCCCATGTACTTCGATAACGTTAAAGAAGGCTGGGTGGTGGAAGTTCCTGAAGCCCTCCGCTACGGCGTGCCTCGACATTTATAATAATCATATCGTGGTTCTGGCACTTGAAGTCCCGTAGTTTATTATTATTATTATTATTATTATTATTATTATTATTATTATTATTATTATTATTATTATTATTATTATTATTATTATTATTATTATTATTATTATTATTATTATTATTATTATTATTATTATTATTATTATTATTATTACCTAGATGTCCAATTTCAGTCTCCTATAAGACATGTAGGGAAGGGTTGTTTCCGCTCTACTATACCATCGTCGTTAGGCTCCCCGCCACCTTCTTCCTTTACCGGTGCCGAGTACGGTGGGATTTAGCCATTGTGGCACATACTCATTTTCAGGATGGATCGGGTGGGGCTGCACGACACACCGTGACGAAAGAGGACGCGGCGAGTCTATAGCCTATAAGGTGTTTCCCACGAAATAGTACGACCGTCACTGAGCAGTGATACAATTCTGCAAGTCCGCGGCATGTTCTCCTCAAAGGGTGGGCACTGACGTTTTCGAGCGGGGGGACCCGCCTGCGGAAGACACTTCCGAGTCCACGAGCACCATTGTCTTTTCACAGTCGCGGCGTTGATCGGCTGCTGCTCTTCATTTATCTGTTTGGTGCGCCTCCGGATCTTTTAAGCTGTACCACACTATCCATATATGATTGGCGGAAATTTTCCCTTGACAACGATTGTATCGCAAAAGCCTTTTTTAGGTGTAGTACCGTGCGTCGGACGCAACTCACGGAGAACACAGGGCACGTCGCCGAAACGCCGGCCGACAAGAAGTATGCAGCATCCTTTAGCCGAGCAGGGACTCTTTTGTTATATACACAGCGTAGCGCCCCCTAAGGACGAAAATGCTTTACATGACACCAAAACTAGCTTTGCAGGAAATTGAAATCGAAACACACCACAGCAAGGCGAAAGCCTTAAATGCCTCGCCAAACACGGAAAGTGGCTGTCGGCATTGGTTTCAACACGAAGGCTGCTAAAATTCTCTAATGGGTGTAACTTCGTAACAGGTGATACCTTAATTTTCCATCGGTGTCTTCTGACGACTAAGTGAACGACCTCTTTTCAATGAGCGGCAGTTTCTCGCGAGAGCAGCGGGTGTAGTGCCCTTCACGTACGCGCAGCGTAGAAGCATAGTTGACGAGCGTGTACGTGGAGCACATGTGAAAGCTGTGCATGCATTTACAGCGTGTGCAGCAATGTCCCACTAGGCGTTCACGCACTTTGCAATCCAGTGCACGCACGCTATGCAAAAGCTGCCTGTGGTATGTACAGTCACATTGAATATCAGTTGCAACACGCTGGCTGTGGTTAAAACCACCGACAAACGATAGATTGGTTCAGAAAGTACCGCTCACTGAGACAGTTTAATTCACCAATTTTATTTTGTAGGTACCGATTTGTAGTGTTGGCGTCATTTTGAGTCCACACAACGTGTTCGCAAGTCATATTAAGCGCGACTGTACATACAGGCTGTTTCTGCCTGTACTTGTTACAGGTAGTAAAAGGTGGACAACTCATTAACATCCAAGACCTCGTAGACGCTAATGATCAATAAACTATTCGGAAAACTATCATTGTGCTTATAGACGTCATAATTAGCACTCGTATAACGAACCTTTCTCTCGTGAGACAGAATTAAAACTCTGAGGATCCCTTGGGCATTCGCTTAAGACAACCAGTACCCGAAATTCATCTTCCTCTGTTTCGTCTCCGTCGTCGTACTTTTCGTCTCCCGCCAACCTCCAAAAGCTTTCTGCTCCTAACGAGCTTCTTTCCGCATTGCCTCATTGATCCGGTCCACCTCTAACGAAACGACGGTGTCATGCGTTGAAGCCATTACGTCACGTCGCGTTACGCATCGTCATAGTCATACCCCGACGAGGTCACAAATCATGGCGATTTGTGCGACGTCACAATGTAGTCCCCCAATGATGTCATCACTCGATTTTACTACAACACTCGTGTTGACTCCGATGGTCAATATTGGCATTTGATGAGGCATATAGGGCTCTCACCCTATGAAGCTTTCTTCTTCTAACGGCTACAATAAGAACGAGGTGTTCACCCTGAATACAGTTGACTGTGTATTCATACAGTTGACTGTGTGTTGACTGGCGCAGCAGATACGGCGGGTGCTTGCTCCAATTGAATGCACAAATCAAAGGCATGGGCGTCGGCAAGGGAGTTGAAAAGGAGCACCTTCCCTCCTCAAACCACACAAGCAGCTGCCCTCCTCACCCTGTCTATACACTAGTACTCGCCACCTCCCACAGCTGCGATGCAGCAATGGTATGCAAACTCCAAAACCGAATCCCGCCGCGAGTCACGCGTCAAGGTGAAAGTGTCCTAACATGCTCCCCGTCTTCTATTCTCCTCTTCCTTTTCGGTGGAAAGGGTACGCATGAGGGCGAGTTTGTTGTTTTGTACGCAATACGCACTTTGCTTGTGGTGCTAATCTTTTTCGGGCAATTGTCCTCCAGACGGTAATTCACAAACCTAGCAGACCCCGTAATTATTTCAGCCGAGGTCACACAGATTTAGAAAGAGGACAGAAAGAGAAAATGGTGTCATTGACACTGCACGTTCGCAGCAGGCATAAGCAAGAATCGAAATAGATTTGCGTTATTCCTCTTTCACCCACTTTCTTCTGTCCCTCGTTCTTGTTCTTTCTGTGCATTCCTCTCTCTCTCTTCTTCTTCTTCTTCTTCTTCTTCCTTTCTTTTATTTCGCGGGGCCATTATATAGTACACTAATTATGGCATTCATCCTGTTACTTCTGAACCTGTTTTTGTATTGGTATACGAACAAACCACTTACCTTACAGCATTACAATGAGGCCAACTTAACAGAGTGCTTGTCAACCCGTTTTACTGCATCAGTTTGTTAGCAGTATGACCCTAGCTATATGCAGCTGGTTAAACTAATAAACTAAACAGCGAGTGCGTGGATCGGGCAATGGTACTGCAGCAAAACGTTACAATTCTTGCTGCTCAAGCTCCAACCGTCTATTTTATGGCTAGTGTTGCAAACCGCCAAGGGTCAAGGCTCATTGGCCACACTGCATACTGAGTTAACATGTAGCGTATAAGCTAAACCACTACGAGTGCTAATATGCGTTCACCTACTCACCGGCAGCATGCCGTCGCGTCTGTGCAGTGTGGCATTTTGATAAGAGGCGTATTGAATGCACTTCGTCACAAGTCTTGTTTCTTTAAAAAAAACTTCACACAGCTTTACCTAGGATGTTGAACGGGAAACACATGGCAGAACGCTGCGCCCTTCAGTTCCAGATGATTATTGTAAGCGAACCGAAGGCACGTTGACCTGACGATAGTTATAGCGCGAGAACAGAACGATGACACAGAGACAAGAAGGACACAAAGGACACGAGCGCTTGTGTCCTTCGTGTCCTTCTCGTAGCGCTCGTGTCCTTCGTGTCCTTCTTGTCTCTGTGTCGTCGCTCTGTTCTCGCGCTATAACTATCGTCATGCCATACCAACTAGCCCAAGCTGCCACACTTCTAAGTTGCACGTTGACCGTTTCAATATACCCATCCATCAGCCATCTAAGTCATGGCGCTCTCATGGTCGTCTCCATAACTTGATACATACCAATACTGCTACCCTAAGACTTCAGTGTATGACGAAGCCTTTTCGCAGGTCCTGACATGAGCAGCCTTGCCTTTCTGTCACGCATGTCATGAAATCCTTTTCACCACAGTCAATTGTGGCGCATAACCGTATAGCACGGCCCTCTATGTACTGGTATGCACCACTTGTGAATCACAGTACATATGCACAGAATTTCGAAACCTTAACGCGACAGCGTAAAGGAACCCGTGTCACAGAAACTCAGGTGCTAACATCGGCAGCTTAATTGATGGGTAAAATATAAAAATAACAAAAGTAAACACCACTCAATTCTCAATCAACCCCAGGCCTTCTGCGTGTCAGTCAAGTATTTCACCATAAAGACACGCCAGTACTTCAAACTGCTTCGGAAAAACACCCTAGGCAAGCAGTATGTCAGGTCAACTTCAACTGTGGTTTCAGTGCTGCCTAACGCCCTTTATATAAACTTACGAAACATAAAATATTAATAGCTGTGACTTCGTAAGCTACATTCAAGCTTTACACTATACTTACGGTACTTCCACGCATGTTTTATTTTGATGCATTCAGATTTCACCCATAGAGACTGTTAGCAACACGGGACGCTTTGTGATCGTTTGAGACCCTTTTGTCGAGATTGAGCACAGCAGGTAGATATGGTTGATTTCAGAACGGCACGACTCGCTCGCTGGATTCCGTGCCGACCGGTTGTGCCCTTCTGATCTCCGACGTCAGCGTAGCTCTGGCCGACTGGGCTGGCCCTACGTCATCTCCTGACGCCGACCTCCGACGACAGCGTAGCTCTGACCTACTGGACTTGCTCTACGCCATCTCTTGACGCCGACAAGAGCTCTCGCAAGTGGTGCCCCGTCCTCGGGCTCCAGTGACCGTGTTTCCATCTTTCCTATCTCTCCTATCCCCTCAATATGTCCTCGCTCGCTGGCTTAGTGCATCTCACTTTCTCTGCACCTTTATTCCTATCCTTTTAATCCCTCCTCACCCCCATCCCTTACGAGCTACTGTTGAGGTGTCGCACCGTGATGCAGACAGTTACGGGGCTCACTTTTCTCTTCTTTTCCCTCTCTTAGAACTATTTCAGAATGGCACGCGGCCAGCAGAGTTCACGCAGCGATCTTCATTAGCACAAATGAAAGCCGACGCGCGTTACCGCTTCGTAGATCATCAACGGCTGACGCTCTGTTTGCTGCAATCAGTGTATTACTGGTATTTTGACTTTTCGTTTCCCAGGTACCCAAATAAAGAGTCTTCTTTAACAACCCGACTGCCGCCTTCTTCGACGTAACGTGACAATAAACACATCATATCACCTTAGCGTGCACTTCGTGAAGATAAAGCATCAAATCTGTGCTCTAACGCCAGTGTCGACGTTACGTTCCACCATGAAGTACCCTTTACACACTAGTATACGCTCGGCGTTCCTGTTATATATGCGCACAACTGCTCAATTTGCACGACAACGTCGGTCCGCTCCGCAACTCTTGGCTTAAATTTCGCCAGTGTGGCGGCTTCACGTGAAATCGATACCCAGAATGCACGGGATGTGGCACACTTTTTTTTCGTTGATATCATTAGTTTCCACAAATAACACGCAGAGGTTCCACAATCAGAGGCTTCAATGACTGTATTTGTCCCGTGCTACACTTTTTGATGCGTTTTTTTTTTCTTTCCTAAGATGCGTCAACAAGCCCCATTGAAAATTTTTAGTTCATCTTTCTTTAACTTCCCAGACCAGTAAAAAGTAATTAATTCGTAAGCCCAGCAGCTGTGTATCAATCAAAGCACACGACAGCTTTCTGACGCTGTTTTAATTACAAGGGTTCTGACAAGAACCAAGGCGCTCTATCACAAACGGCTGCACTGGAATGCGAACACGATACCCTGCTGTAAAACAGCGTTCCACCATGACAAACGTTTATAAAAACTGAATAGCGTTCCATCGCAGCCTACATGATGTGTCCTTGTGGCGTGGGCTAATTCGCATCTTCCTCGCTCACGAGCTCGTCAGTCTAATAGGACAGCAAGAAAACACTTCCTGTCAAAGGATTATACCTGTTTGTATCAAATTGAATAGTTTAAATCTCTCTCTCTCTCTCTTTCTTTGTGTGTGTGTGTGTGTGTGTGTGTGTGTGTGTGTGTGTGTGTGTGTGTGTGTGTGTGTGTGTGTGTGTGTGTGTGTGTGTGTGTGTGTGTGTGTGTGTGTGTGTGTGTGTGTGTGTGTGTGTGTGTGTGTGTGTGTGTGTGTGTGTGTGTGTGTGTGTGTGTGTGTTTCACTCGTGTCAGCTGCAAACTCGAGCACGTCGAGAATGCCTGTACTACGTAAAATGTCCGAATCAGGGCAAGACATACAGCTGGAGCTCAGCAAGGTAGCGTTTTTTGGCGCGTTGGTATGTCATAGGGAAACTTATATCAACGCACAAAGAAAGGTGTGACAAAGGCAGGCGCCAACTCGCAACAATGCGTACATACTTCGAAAACCGGGAACCACATATTTAGGTAGCATCGTTTCGCAACCACCATCGCGCGTCCAGCTTGCAATACTAAACTAGTATATCTTTACATAGACAGGCTAACGCCTCAGAAAAGTACAATCAATGGATAGGAAATACAGTTGTCTCTCAGCCTATCGATAGATCCAGCCTCGATGCAGCTCGAACAACGCCAGAAGAAAACACTCACAGACTAACATGCCTTTTTAAAAATTTCGTGTGTCACCCCCAAACGTCTTCGTTGAGCGTCCCTGAGTTTTTGTTACGTTTGTCACGGCTGCTGCGTTTGACGGCGGACCCGCGACGACGGTGGTCTAGTGGTTGACAAAAGTCGCCGCATCGGATGCCGGCCGCAGCAGCCTTTTCGACGGAGGCAAAAACGCTACATGCCCGTGTAGTTAGATTTATGTGCACGCTTAAGAACCTCAGGTGGTGAAAATTTCCGGAGCCCTTTCCTACGGCGTCTTTCGTACTCTTATCGTGTATTTTTTTTATTATCGTTAAGTTTTAAAACGTGCCTCGCCCACGTTTACCGTTTTCATAAGAGCATAGGATAAACAAAAGAAACGGGAAAACTAAAATGGGGGAGGAGGCATCCAACTTGAATAAGTGGATCAATATTATTGAGAATTGAAAGACAATAATTCCCATGAAAAGTATGGATAACAATAATAACATATCAACTAAAAATATGCTTGAGCCCATCCATGACGCTAACTCATGTTTCTGCTATTGGTTGCTAACTCCTGTCAGGTTAAGCTCCAAAACTAGGCGCCGAGGCCCATGTTTGCGTTTCTTAATTTTATTTTTTTAATTTTTACTTTTTATCTATCATTAAAAACGAAACCCACATCTACAAAAAAAAACGGCAAGATGTGTCAGAACTTGCGATTTTTCTGTATTTATTTCGCTGGTCCATCTGTAATCATTACTTTTTGTTTAAATGGCTGCGAGGCTCGTGTGCTTAGGTTTGTGTGCACATTAAACTAACTAGGAGATGTCGCAATTTCCGGTCCCCCTACTACGGCGTCTCACATAATCATATCGTGGTTTTGGGATGTAAAAAACCAACAATCAGTAATGTTGTGCATTCTTTTTTCTGAGTTTCATTACCATGTGCCCTGAAACAAAAACAATTTCTTTTCGCGTCGCTTGAGTCTACAAAGCGTGTGGTCAACTTCACATACGTCACTTGATGTTTTATGTGGGAGGAAAGGGGGGGGGGAATAAAACGCGTTCAAATTTTCGGTTAATATGAGTCAGTGTATCGTCATCTTCATAGTCATCAATTTTCAATCAGTCAGTTTTCATATCCGCAGTTAACGTTATGAACTTTTCAAGCCCAACAGCTTTTCGCGGGTAGCAATATTTTTGCAGCGCCTCTATATGAAATATCAGAACATTATGTATATAACAATTATTATATCCCATAATGTTGACGTTTAGGTGACATAGATTTGACTGCCGTGTACCTCTTCGCGAGTATTGTGCCTGGCGTCGTACTTCTCTCGGTCCTCTTCCCATGCGATAAAAAATGTATTACGATGTACATACGCGACACAGTTGCTCAACGCAGGCACTGGTGGCGCTGAGTCACTACTCGTACACTGCTGCCTCCTGGGGCTCTCCGGACGATGTTCGAACGAAGCGTCAAAGGCAATGACCGACAATTTTCACGACAGCTGCACTCTGTAACGACGGGTTGGCCGTACAAATTTAACAAGCACATCGGAAATGCGCAGCTGGACAGGCAAATAGATGTTGTCAATCCAGTGCAAATAAGTTTCGCGTCAAGAAAGAACGACGAACGGACGTGCCTACTCTTCTGTGTTTTATACACATTAAGCAACTGTTTAGCACTATTCAACAGATATTATGGTGCAGTGACGATTATGACAAGTGTAATTGACGTATGTTTGTCTCCACTTTATTTTCAGCGTTTGCCAAAAGTCGTCTGTTGGCTTCTCGCCTGATGAGCACATGACGCCAGGTTCATCGTATCAGCTTCCTGCTGGTTGACAAAGTTCATAGTGCCACTCAGCCAACCCCTACTCTCCATGTAACAAAACAATGAATGGCTACAAAGAATCAATTACATACACTGGTGGTTCAATAAATCTGTGAAACACCTCATTGGATGTTTTTCCTCCACAACAAAGGTATTCATCCGCCACGATGGTCGGGTCAATATGGTGCTCCCCTGATGGACAGCATGTGAGCCTACGTTATCATTTGAAAGAAGGCATTTACCATTGTTCACTTCTGAAGAGGATTCGACGTCAGGTTTCGAGTAGTACGTAGATACCGAGCTTCGGAACGACTTAGATCGGGGTAATAGTAATAATATTTGTTGCGGTTTAACATCCTGAAACCGCGATATGATTATGAGAGATGCCGTAGTGGAGAGCTATAGGATAATTTTGACCATCTGGTGTTACTTAACGTGCACCAAAATCTAAGTATACGGGCCTCAAGCATTTCAACCTTTGTCGAAAATGCGGCCGCCACAGAAGGGATTCGATGCCGCAACCCTCTGGTCGACATTCGAGTGTCTTAACTACTAGATCACCGTGGCGGATTTAAATTCGGGTGAATCATTTAGAATACAAGAGTTTTTGTTCCACTGTGGCTTTTCGACCCTTGGCAACCACAGGGAGCACGTCACAAAAAAAAAAAATAATGCTTGCAACTTGTCATGTCTGTGTAGCTCATCAACATACTTGAAAAAAATTAAAAAAAAACAATGTATGAGACGGAGACGCTCATGTGCGCGGCGGGGCGCTAGAGAAGAAAAAAACGCACACGGTGCGTCGCAGCAAAAATATCGCACACACGCGCATACACGTACTCGCGCAGTAACCTCAGCAGTCCAAGAGAAATGTAACAATGTCGGAGCACGACGCGTCTCTGTCAATCACGCGGTGTCGTTCAATTTGGCCACGAGCCCATGCGAGCCACGATGTAAACAATCAGCTACGCTGATGGAAGTCGCCTCGTCCGGATACGCTGCACATGTGTGCTACGCACTGCCCCTTCAGCTTTGTCTATTGTCACATACGCGAGTCTATCTTTGACGTTCCGTTCGCAAATCATTCGACAACTTGCGGAGCCCTGCGAACGCGTAATAGAAGTGCCTCCTTCGAAAATCACTAGACTCTGGCGTTTTAGTGTCTATGGTGCAACAGCTGCAACAGCGTTTCAGTCATCGCTATAATGATACTTGTACGCACAGAACGGCTTGGTGTACGGCTGTGAACGGCCTTCATTTTTGTTACCTTTCATTTATCACCAAGTCCCACTCTCTCTTGCCCCGTCATATGCCGCGTATAACGCATCAAAACGTGGCACCCCACTTCGACGTTTTTATTTCTTCATTATATTGCAATATAATGATTGCCACATCAGTCAGTCGACCGCTATATAAGGGCTATTCATACTCTGCACAAAAGTCAGCCTAAACTCCGTTCTTATCATTTCAAGTGTTCTTCACTATTCCGCGAGTCAATCAATTTCAAAAAGAAGAAATTTAAGCATCTCCGCGAAGTGAATCAGGAAAAATGGGCGAAGCTCTCGGTATCGTATCGTTGGGTTACCGTACGTGACCCGGCAGTTGCCCAATTTAGTGTATATTGAGTGACGTAAAGTGTATATAGAAATGTAAATTTATTTCGCTTTCCGGTCGTCTTATGCAGTTCAAGGAGGATTTAGAAAATTACTGCAAAGAGTGGAAGATATGCCTCGAAAGTGAATGAAAAAAACCAGTCATCTTACCGGTGGCCAATATGTTCAGACACACAGTGCTCGACGTGTGTCTTTGTGTTACAGGTATACTTGAGAAACCTCGACATCTAGGCACATTTTAGTAGAGATCAACTCATGAATACCTCTCTCGATAGGTTAGTTTAACCGGGAAAAGTGACTACTTACTTCAAAATTAGCGTTTGTCTACGTTAAAGTCTATTGTAAAACCTTTGTGTGTGTGCGTGTGTGTGCTTGTGTGTGTGTGTGTGCGTGCGTGCGTGCGTGTGTGTGTGTGTGTGTGTGTGTGTGTGTGTGTGTGTGTGTGTGTGTGTGTGTGTGTGTGTGTGTGTGTGTGCGCCTCGCATAGGCTTAAATGTTTGTTCATTCCGGTGACGATCGCTTTCTTCCACGTTCTTTTTCAAAATTTGAAAAGAAAAGCTCCTTAATTTAACCACCGGTTTCATGGCCTATTCCCCCCCCCCCTCCCGTGGTTAAGTAAAAAGTATGGACCCCATCTCCCCGAAGGGAACCATAATGGGATGCGAAGCAGCAGCGGTGCGCATGGCGTTGACCAGGCTGGAACGGACGTTGACGAGGTTGCTGGAAGAACGGTTTAAAGCGAAACTGATATGTGGGGTTTAACGTCCCAAAACCACTATATGATTATGAGAGACGCCGTAGTGGAGGGCTCCGGAAATTTTGACCACCTGGGGTTCTTTAACGTGCACCCAAATCTGAGCACACGGGCCTACAACATTTCCGTCTCCATCGGAAATGCAGCCGCCGCAGCCGGGATTCGCACCCGCGCCCTGCGGGTCAGCAGCCGAGTACCTTAGCCACTAGACCACCGCGGCGGGGCTAAAGCGAAACTCGATGTAGCTTTTACTCAAGTAAACGTTTCTTTGAAACGCAAAGATACGGGAGGCGGGTTGGGTTTCATGTAAGTTTCATGGCAGATAAACGAGCTGAAAGAATGTTTCAACTCGATGTGTGCTCGAAGGTTGTAAGTGGTGGAGAGGGTGAAGCGAGCGAGATGACATGCGGCGAGTGGCGTCAGGCTAGGAAGAGAGTGACGTCAACGCGCGGGCACTGCGAAGGAAGGCGTGTCCTACTTGGCACCGCCCCAACGCCTGTGGCCAGGAAAGTGTGGTGCGGACGGAGGGACAGCGTTACACAGTCTAGTCAAAGAGCTGCTTCGCATATGAAAGTCAGAGCACTAGCAAGAAAGCAAGCAAGCAAACGGCTGCTCGAAGACTCCGAATATGTACAACGAGAGAATACTATAGAGAACGGGAAATGCAACGGAGGCTGAGAAAAGACCCCAGAGCGATGGAATACCTGCGCCAACGACGACGAGTTTGGTTCGCGTCTGTGACTGTCTGCAGTGGTCTATCCCGAACCTCTCTGCGCTGACTGCCCGCCACGGTGTTCTAGTGGCTAAGGTACTCGGCTGCTGACCCGCAGGTCGCGGGTTCGACACCCGGCTGCGGTAGCTACATTTGCGATGGAGGCGGAAATGTATGCCCGTGTGCTCAGATTTGGGTGCACGTTGAAGAACCCCAGGTGGTCAAAATTTCCGGAGCCCTCCACTACGGCGCCTCTCATAATCATACGGTGGTTTTGAGACGTTAAACCCCACATATCAATCAACCAATCTCTCTGCGCTGAGAATAAACGTAGAATCAACCCATCGTCGCCTATATCTGCGCATACCTGAGTGATATACAGCGTTCTAGTAAACATTGAGTTATAAACAATGAAGTCATAGTGATTGTGTGTGTAGATGGATAAATATCAAGCTTCACTGAAACAAAGATTGTGCCTGGTTCCTACCGCTGGAGCCCATATTTCAGGGCCTTACTGGCTTGTTGAAACCTGGCTCACCAGATCTGACCAACGCTTACCGATTGACATGATAAGTTGAGTTAGAACAGATGCACGTCGACCAACCAGTTGTTCAGGGTGTCGTTAAAAGCGTACTGTCACGGATTTCACGATTTTTCGCGCTCTTTCTGGAAATTAAATAAAAAACCATGTCTTATCCCCCTATATAGAAATCTGTATAGCACGTAAGTGAAACGTGTCTTAAAAGAGGTAGTTTAGAGTCTATTGTAAATTGCTGAAGCAACAGCAACAAATTGTGAAGTCACGTTAAGAACGACAAGTAGCCCAAAACTTAGCGGTAAGCACGCAAGAAATCAGCAGACACATGACGAGCGCGCACTAACAACTGTTACAGCTCGACACTAAGCGCACTGGTCGAACATAAAGACGAATGAAACAAGCGAAAAAGTATACGCAATACAATCGCAAACAACTGTTATAATTCTTACGTCGTCGTGTGTCATCAGCGTGCTCCTTTCGTAAACGCGGCCCCGGCAGCGTGCGAGGTGACCTTCGTCCTCTTCTGAATTACGGGTCTGGTAAGAGCGCGCAGCAGAGGCAACGCTCCGTGGAGGCGGCGCTTCGTGTGGGCGACGCCCTTTAGCCCAACGCGTGCCCATCGCGCCATCTACCCACTGATAACAAAAACGCGCTAAAGTTTCGAAGCCCAGAGGACTGCCAAACGGTGTATGGTGTGTATAAATGGCTTGTCGTTAGCTCTACAGACAACGTACGATTCGTGGCCTAGTAAATGGCACTTTTATTCGCAAAAATATCGGCTCACAGATAGCACTTCTACATCCGCATTTTCAAAGGCACATCGGGTTTTCGATTTACTGAGCAGGCCCAGACGCATGATTACATCATTAGGTACGCTGGCCTCGTTTTAGCAAACAGAAAAATATGTCATGTAGACTTAACGGTAATTCGTTTTTTGAAGGTTATCTGCAATATGTCCCCGAAAAGGACCCCGCTGCAGCAATCTATAAACACATGTTCATTTGTTTCCTGTTTACTACAAAAGTGAAAATGTGTGCTCCATGGGACGAATAACCCGTTATTCTCCAATTATGTTTCAACTGGTAAGGTACCAGTGTTTAAGTTAAAGACAAAGTTCTGACCCCTGGCGCTACAAGCATTCTTTTAACACGTTTAAGAACATCCTGTCCTGGGCCTGCGCAGTATAGCTGAGGCGGTAAAACATCGACGAGGTCCTTACACATTTTTTTTTTTTACTCGATAGTTCAGTCAGATACTCTAACGAAAATCTCACTGAAAGAAAGTGTAAAGACGAAAAAATGGCTAAGAGGATGTACCAGAGTGTATTGTGCTCATTGAATCATTGTTACGAATTTCAAAGTATTGATCAATAATCATCTCAGAGCTGGCGGTTCTTCATTGAATTTTGTTGGTGAATTTCGTGACGCACTTGTATTTGTCCAACATGTCAATATGAACAGTCTTAATATGCAAGGCAATAAAGCGAAAAAAAAACGATTCGACGCCTAGTGGATAGCGTCGAGTGCTTAGAATCGAGAGGCTGCTAGTTCGATTCCGCGCGTCATGTGTTTGTCTTCGTTTTTTTTTTTTTTTGCCATATGTGAGTATATATTTTTCAGCGTCACTCCCGTGACGGATGTAGGTCAGCGGAGTCGTAATAGACCCCGGCATAAGCACTTTTGTGTTAAAGATGCTGAGATCGCGAACCCTAGAATTGGAATCGGATTAAAGAACCCCAGGTGGTCGAAATTTGCGGAGCCCTCCTCTACGGTGTCTCTTAATCATCTGGTGGTTTTGGCATGTTAAACTCCACATATCATTTAATCAGCGATATCAGTGTACAGCGTGCATTGCTTGCTATAGTACGAGTTTTTGTTTTCCAGCCACTGAAGTTCGGCCAAATAAAGAGTTTCATCTTGGACACGCTGCCTGGAGCCTTCATCAGCGTCACGACCCCGCGACACTATCATCACAAGAACCCCATCAGAGAGTAAATACTGTTAATTTGTGCTCGCAGCGGTCCCACTGATTTATTCCAATCGGCGATAGGAGGTGCAAAACAAGCCCTGAAAGGAGAGTTGGAGGCTGTTACAGGCTTTGTTATCAAAAAGCGGGGGGGGGGGGGGGGTTGATTTACCTGTACTAAGCGCAAGATGCTAATGTGCTTTCTGGGTGCTTCTTTTTCACCGAAATGATAATCTTGAAAGACCTGCATCCGCCCTTCGTTTCGACACTGGCGATCGTCTCCGCTCATCACAAATGCTTGTCACAAGACGTACCGCACCACAACGACGAAAAAGAAGTACAAAAAATCCGAGCAGTGCGCACAGACGAGTTTCGTAAATCACTGTGGCTGTACGGGAAGGAACGATGCACGGAGGTACGCCCGTCTGTTTTCTGCGGTGGCGTGATCGCTTTTCCTCCTCCCCTTTCCCCTCCCCCACTAGTGTGCGCGTGCAGAAAATATTGAGCGGGCATTCATTTTAAATGGCACGATGTGTCGAAGGGAGCGGTGTAAGGTACCGTATGCGTTCAAACACAACCGACCTGTACATTGAAGGCAGTCTCTGAAGTGAAGGCATTGAAGGCGCTCTCATGGAAGTGTGCGGAACCATCTCTTTGGACGGTTCCGCGCACTCTGTGTATATAAGGGAGCGTAATGTCGAAGGGAGTAATTGCCGACCGGATTCAGCTACCTCAGTTACTCGCTCAGTACCAGCGCTCGTCAATGTTGTATTACGGTTGGTTAAATGATAGTCAAACTTTCTAGTGCTTGGTATTGTTCGTTTTCCTCTTTTTTGATAACAACACTGTCTTCACTCAATCTCGATCATCTGACTGAATTGTTCTCATCTTTTCTTTTTTTATTATTTCTTCTTTCAGTCGTCGAACTCAAGACTTGTGTGAAGAACGCCGTGAAGAATTGCGGGAAGCCGTGCTCGTTCGTCGCCTTGGATTTGAGGTATCAGTGAAAGCCAGTGAGCCAAGACAGAGGGAGAAGAGGATTTAAAGAAAGGCAGGCCGGTTAACCAAAGCTGAGCCCCGGTTGGCTACCCTGCAATGATGAAAGTGAAAAAAAATCGCAGCATATGCACGTAGTGAATGATGATGAGTGGGGCGAAGCGTCCATCAGTTCGTGCTTGCTTCCGTCCGTCCGCGCGACCATCCGTGCGTCCATTCATGCATCTATCCGTCTGTCCGTGCGCCCATCCAGATAGACGTACGTCCGCACGTCCGTCCATCTGTCCGTCCGTCTTCTACTCTGTCTATCCGTCCGTCCGTGCGTCCAATATAGTGAATACTCCAAGTACCGCTATCTCGCATCTCGCATCCCCTGTGGCACATACACGCTCCGTGCGTCTATCCATCTGTCCGTCCATCCATCCGTGCGTCCATCTAGTGAACACTCCAAGTACCGCCATCTCCCATCTCGCATCTCGGTGGCTACGAACGGAAACGACGGAGGATGGACAGACCCGCGCCTTAAGGAGCTTCGCCCCTAAAAAGTTAGAGACGAGGCGAAGAGAAAGGCCACTGTTGTTGCCGGCAACGTAGCAACAGTTCAGTGTGTGTCATCACCATAGGTCAGCGACGGACTCATGAGTCGACTCAGTCGGACTCACTAAGACTAGGACGAAACCGCTAATCTGAGTCTGGGTGAGTAAGGACAAGTAATATTTTGGTGGGTATGAATCCGAGTAAGTCCGGCTGAAGAAAGTTTTAGCGAGTGTTAGTCCGAGCAAGTTCGGCTCAGGAAAAGTTTCGTGAGTCCGAGTCTGGATGAGTCCAAAGTGCAATCTATATCTCTTTAATAATTCTGAGCGAGTTCGACTTTCTTTTGCCGGCCTAAAGTCCTTTCAACTCATCCTCAGCATTACTATCAGTCTTTTCTGGATACGCGGTTGCATTCCCGTCTACTCTCATCTACTCCAAAACAGTGTCATTCATGCACGATTTCAATATTTATTGATCATAGGCCTGAATCACGTAGGGGGTTGCCTTGACCTCCGCCACCAACACTTCCAGGGAAGATATTTATGGGAATTATACTTTATGTTGCCATCTCTTCGAAGATAAATGTCCTTTCTGGATTTCAAGTACTTAAAACTCGTATCCGAAGATACGATGCCAGATGGCGCCAAGAAGAGCACCGATTACGTGAGACATTGGGGTTAAAGAAGATAGACACTATGGTGGAAGAAGCAACTTCTAGGCTAACGGACTCATCAGTCGGTTCACTCTGACTCACCCATACTCTGACCGAGCCTTGAGTGTGGGTGATTACGGGTGAGTCATGTTGAAGAAAATTTTCGTGGTTGCGTGTGACTCCGAGTGAGACTGGCACAAAAAAAATTGTCGTGAGTCACTGTCCGAGTAAGTCCAAAGTGCAAAATATAACACATGAGTGAATGTGAGTAAGCTCCACAAGTTTTGCCTACCTATGGTCATCACAGACGCTAAACCAGTCCAAGAAACCAGCAACGAATAATGGCTTTTCAGACTAAGTAGGCTCTTTGGGTGAAGAAAAAAACACTTGCATTTATTCAAAGCACCAAATATTCGCACTTTTTTCATCTCTCTAATCATTCCCGAGATTCCAGCAAATAAATAAAACTGAGAAAAAAACAACGCCTACAGAACATCAACAGAGTGGTAACTGTTATCAATACACGTGTATACTATAATACGCCTGGCTCAATTAATGAAATAATCCAAACAGTACGCGACAGTTCTCGTTAGGGAAATTGCGCCGATTCTCTCTCTCTCTCCATAGCTAACACCTCCAAGATGACAATAAAAACCGAGCAACGTATGCGTAGGTCATTACATTCGAGAAAATAAGGCACTTACTTCGGGCAGTAGCCCCACGTGTGCTAATATGCGGTGCTGTTATTACTGCCGCTTTAGCACCCTCTGGCGCTGCGAATGATGCATGCACAGATGTTACGTCTCGTAGCCTATAGCGAGGCTCTGCGCACTAGAGAAACACTATAGGAACATAACAGCTTGACAGGGAATTCCTACAGCTTTCCTTGTTTTATTTCATTTTTTTTTCTCTTTCCTGCGTTTTTCTCTCACTCTTTCTCTGCTCTTGTTACGGCGTCACGCTGCAGCCGACGAGTGTGATTTCAAGAGGCAGTAAAGGTCAAGTAGACTTGAAAGAAAAACGGTTCTGAAATATCTGTCAACAGTAACGATTTGTCGGTGACAAGAACGTTAGATATGATAAACCCGAGAAGACAGACCTGTTTAGACAGAAGCAGCGCACCTTGCATTTTGCCAGACATTGATAAAGTGCGTCCAAGATTGCAGTTCTACACCTACGGCCACTTCACCGCGAGGTGTTAAGAGTGTGAGTTCCGGTTCCCAGTCACGGCGGTCCCATTTCTATGGAGAGCTAAATGCGGCGAAAGTGCCCGTCTGCTTAAATTGAGGCGCCCCGTCAAAGAATCCCAGGTGGTCATGATTAATACGGACTCATCCAATTACAAGGCGAGGCACGCAGTATTGGGGTACTATTTCTTTATAGCGAGGCTCGTAACGAATATATCGGTTTCCGCAAGTTGATCCCCACGTTCGTTTTATCTTCGTTATTCATCCAAAGTAACGACTAGAGACAAAGAGGCTGCACCTCGATTATCGTGAAAGCTTCAAGCGCCTCCACCTGAACAGCTAATGGCGAGGAAGAATGGAAAGCATTCAAGAAAGCGTTCAAGAGCGTAAACTGCGATGTAATAACTTGAACTCAGTTGAAGGAAGTAGCTATTCTCTCGCTAGGAACGCGAAATGAGTGCAGACGAGTGCGGCTCCTCCTTCGCAATATCCGTATACGAACTACAAGCATGCATTTGGGTTGAGGGACAAAGCGGGAAGCAGGCCAGGAACGCCATGTATGGTAACGTTACATGAGAACACGGTCACGTGACCAACAGCGCTGAAACAGTTCAGGAGTATAGTTAAAGCAGCGTATATGCATTTGGTCTATTATGACGACAGCCGCACATACCTCGTAAAACGCGAACATTGCCCAGCGTCTCGCGTCGGCGGCGTCGGTACGAGTGATGCAGAAAACCATCAATACGTGATGACGTCACCACGATGTCACATATCTCCGGAACTTGTGGCAGAACTGCCACATCCTCGCGAAGTCACTGTCACGTCACATGATCGTCACACGATGACGTCACCACATGATACCGTAGCTCAGTCAAAGGTGTTCTGATCGCGGAGGCCGTGCAAAACCAGGTAAGGTGCCTCTGATCACAGAGGCCGTACCAAACATCACTATAGGTGCAGAAAGCCTTCGGAGAATCAATGCAATAGCCATTGAACGCCATCAGTGTGCGGTATTCGGGCCGCACGCAGAGCCTTCTTGTCACTCGTTTCCAGCAACGTAGTTGCATTTTCCGAGCTTCGGCGCATCGTAATAACACCGTGACGCGGAAAATAATACAACTGTAAGCGGCTGGAAGCGTATCGTACACGTGACATCTTCGGAAACTGTTGGTGGACGCTACAGAAAAGCTACAAAGAAACACTCTCGACGCAGTCAGTGAGGCCAGTAACGTAGATGAGGCTTCCAGAAATGTACACACTGTAGGCACGGAAAAAAAAGAGAGACGGCAATTAATGGTTTAATAAGAATGCAATCGTCGCGGTCGTTAACCATAAGTCCTCATATAAGCCCTCATAAGTCCTCATAAGTCCTCACGACCTTCAGCAAAAGCAAAGCTGCAGAATAGCTGCACGAGCGGACACTTGAAAGCAGATTAGATGCGAGAATTGCCGTATACTCTGTACAGATTTATTAACGGTTATCTTCAACACTCATGTTTGCGCGAGCATCCACGGAAAGATCCACCGCGAAAGATAAACCACGCCGTTGGCTGCTTCCGAGGGGCAACACGTTGATACAGCAGCTTCCACATCAAGCGAGGCGACGCAAGCTCACGAGAAGGAATGCCTGCAGAAAGAACGTGTGTACACACAGGGGAAATGTGGACTCCTGTTAGCAATGCGAATTGTGCCCATTCTCTGTGATATCGGCTTTGTTGCCGGTGATGACGGAAACGAACATTTCCTGCCGCAATGTGGCCGACGAGCAAGGTCGGTCGACCAATTACGAAAAGCAAAATCTGGGCTGGGGCCTCAAATTCGTCAAATTTCCCTGGTGTCACCGTTGAAATTGGGAGAGCTACAAAGGAAACAAGTGTGTTTCACACGAGAACTTCATGAAAAGGCATGTTACATAAAGGTTTTCTTTTTTTTTTTTCCTGGGAAACATATGCGCGCGTACAGTTGAGAGGGATAGAGAGACATGCGGTCGTTTTTTGTCTCATTTTTGAATTTATGCTCGGCTGTTCGTAATACGCGCAGACAAACTGAGTGTACGCCTTTATATTGATTCATCATATGTACTTCGAAAGCTGCGAAAAGCTGCTCTTCATCATTCCAGATAGTATTATCAAACACGATACTACTCGCTAGTGGTTGTACAATTGTCTATTTCGGATTGCGTGGTATTCTTTTTCTCATTGATTTTTTGCTTCGAAAGTCTTACATTCCGTCTTTGAAAGCGACCAAGTAACACTACGTTGACTAACACTCTCAGGTTTGCATACATACACATAAATACGCGATAATGTAACTCACTTAGCATGAACCATCAGGCGCGTTATCCGAAGGTTGCCGGCTCGGTCCCTGCCAGTGCCAAGTTGTCTTTTCGAACCATTTACTATCTTCACAGTTATAACCAAACTACTACAATGCAGCTAAAACAGACTATTTGAAGTCTCCTTCACCTTTGATGGCTTCAATATATGTTGGCTATCGTTAAAGTTTTCAAATAACACTCTGCAAGACATTGGAACACTACGTACTGCCCGCACGCTTTCTATGCTCTCAGATGAAAGTTGAAATATTGAAAATAAATAAGCAGATATAAAAGGAAAATACAGTCCACTCAATTAGGGCATGCCTTACTACTCCGACATATAGTTACCGTAAGCAGTAACTTTATAAAGAAAAAGTTGGGCCAGTTCGTGGTCTTTTTTTTCTCTCGGGTGTTTACACACGTGTAGCTTTTCGTCGTGGTTAGGTAAGTTCTTTAGCCTCATTGCCCCACTGCGCCGACGACATGGTGTGCCACGTGACTCTAGGTCGGCTGCTTGATACGAGTGCGTGCTCCTCACAATAAATCTTTATTTGCGAGTTCAGCGCCTTTGTCGCGTCTTGCTTAGCCCCCGTCTGTTTCTTAGCGCTGTTTTTAGATCGCACGTAGAGCAACTCTACATGGACACTACTCTGATAGTATCATTTCGTTGTCTAATTTGAATTTCCAAACTGCTGTTAGCCAAGGCAGAGGTTATTCGTTCGCGACAGGGCATGTTTTCATTTACAGAACGTCACACTGAGCGACGGTGATTGCATTTCATAGCAAAGCGTATGACATGTACTAGAGCACAAGCAAAACGACACAGCTGCAGAGAAAGACCAAAACACGCGAGGCCGGTCCGGTCGGTACATACCACATTGTTCGTTCTGTCAAGTTCGCCCTTCCAACGCAACTTGCGATGACAGCGTATACAAAGCAAGAATAAACGAAGCACGAATCGGGGTACTGTTATCAACGTACGTAAATAGGATAAGCGATCGCGACGCTTAATGCAACGCACGCGTGCTCCCAAGCGAGTGATATATACGTATATTGTCATTGTAGACAGAATCTATGCGCTCATGGCGAAATTCGCGGGCGAAGGGGCGCTTTCTGCCACAGCCACACAGAAAATATACCGATGGTCAGCTGTTGTTGTTGTTGTTGTTGTTGTTGTTGTTGTTGTTGTTGTTGTTGTTGTTGTTGTTGTTGTTGTTGTTGTTGTTGTTGTTGTTGTTGTTGTTGTCGTCGTCGTCGTCGTCGTCGTCGTCGTCCCCTGAGCACGGCTCACGTGTAGAGTGCTTTTATTTTTTTCCTTATTATTTCATTCGTTTGCCATGTTTTAACAATTTCCATGTTTTCTTGTTGTTTTTGTTCATATTAAAATAAATATGAAAAACACTAAATTCGGAATTCAGCCGAACAGCGAGTGGACTTTTGCAGTATTTTTGTAGTGTATCGTTTCTAGATTTTGCAGTTAATTAATATACTTATTTACAACGCCAGTCATCAGTAATGATATATTTATGCGAGAGACCTTTCAATTATATAGATACAGACAGAAAAGACAGCAAGCGTAGCCATTTACAGCATAATATATTACAGTACAGGTATGATATAGTATAAACACTATAGCGTTGTATAGTATTGCAAGCGTGAGAAACGGCAAGTGAGAGGATAAAAGCCTAGCCAATTCAGAATCGTCAAGCTGCACCCCAGCTCTGGCGCGATAAAGCTTTGTGTGACTTTTTTATTCAGAATACTGTTGGTCATACGGGCGTTACAGATTGGGCTGTAAGGCAACACACACACGCAACAAAAGTGAATGTTAAAACAAAAAGTACATCAATGCAATGTCAAAATACATGTATGCTCATAAACTAAACAGTAGTTGTCAAAACATTAACAGACTTTTACAAAGCCAAGTTTGCTCCTGAGCCCAAAGAAACAACAAATCAGAAATTGAAGAGCAATATTTTCAATGACGTCTATAACTTAAGCTATGAACAAAAAAAAAGATAGGGCAAGTATAAGTATTCACACTCACGTTTGTAATGTCGCTATTACGCTATTTTCGAAAATTTCTGCTGAGATGCACTGCACAACTGATGATGGTAAAGCGTTCCAGTTTTTTATAGTTCGTGGCAGGAATGACTTTGCATATGCGTCGATATGTAGTGTGGCACCATGAACGTGAAGTCATGCTTTTGCCTGAGAGTTCGCTTTATATGAGGCATTATAGCACTGTGAAATGTCAATGTCAACCAGAAATTGAAGCCTTGCTACTAGGCGGCGCTCTGATAACGGTGGTAGCATGAGTTGTTCCAGCATCGCTGTTACTGAGTCAGTCGATGAATACTTGGAGAGAATAAACCATGCAGCCCTTTTTTGTACCATTTCTTGTTCATTTATGAGACTAACTTAGAACGGATCTCATATAACGCTTGCATATTCTAGCGTTGGCCTAACATATAGGTTAGAAACGCAGTTAGCTTGATAGATTGGGGTGCAAGCTTCAACTTTCTGCGCCGGAACCAAAGTTTCTTTTCCACAGCGCTAGTGATATTAGTGGCATGAGCTTTCCATCTTAGGTTTGATGCGATAGTTACTCCTAAGTATTTGAGCGTATCAACTTCAGTAAGCATTTGGGAGTTCACAAAGTATTTATGGTCCTGCTAATTTTTCACTTTGTTCGATACCCTGAAGACAACTGTCCTTTGCTCGTCTTTTTTTTTTTTCATTTCCCACTTTTCACACCAGGCTTTCATCGCAGTCAGAGCATCACTAAGTAATTGTTGATCCCTCATGTCACTAATCTCACGGTATATCAGGCGGTCATCTGCGTACAACCATACAGTGACATATTTCCTGATACCAAAACTGATGTCATTTTTGTCCGCTAAAAATAAAACACGGCCTAGAACAGATCCCTGTGGTACACCTGAGATAACTGATAAGGTGTTCGATTTTGTGCGATATATGTCCACGTATTGTGTTCGACCAGACAGATATGCTTCGATTAATTCTACGAACTTGCGATTTGTTCCCATTTGTAATAATTTGCCTATCAACAAAGAGTGAACGACTCTGTCGAAGTCTAAACAAACCGCATCAAGTTGTTTTTATTGTTTAAAGCTCTGCAAAAGTTATTGATAGTTTGCATAATTTGCGTGGTGGTATAAAAACGTTGTCTGAACGCGTCCTGGTTTGGAAAAAATAAGTTGTTTTCCTCAGAATAAGTGTATATGGACTTTGCTATAATATGCTCGAGTATCTTGCAGCAAACACAAGTCAAATTTATGTGACGATAATTTCCAATTTGCTGCTTGTCACCGGTTTTATGTATACGTATTACTCTCGCCACCAGCGAAACGTTCGGAAGCTGTTTTTGTGTAATTGAGGCCGTAAACATTATTTCCCAACTAATAAGCTACCCATTCCGCATACCGTCGCAAAAATGCATTAGGTATTTCGTCTGGGCCAATAGATTTCTTTTCGTCCATTTCTAGAATAAGGGATAGAAATTCACCGTATGTTATTGCTAAATCAGCCATCGGTGCACCAGAGCATTGATGACTAAACTAGGATAGAGAGCCAACTCTATCTGGACGTGTAAAAACAGACTGGAAATACCAGCTTAAGCACGACGATATCACCACAGGGTATGTCAGAGTGTGTGAATGGCTAGTTCAGGCTGTGCTATTCTGTTGTTAAATGTGTTTAAGACGTTGGTGACTAGTTATGGCTCGGGCTACTCTTATTCTCTCGCACAATAATTGGCGTCATCAAGTTACCAATAACGATGAAGTAATGTGAAATTCGCACACGAAGTTGTCTGTTCAGAAAAGTAATTCGACGTGCCATGAAGAATGTTCACACTCAAGAAGCGTTCGTGTTTTAGATAATAGTTCATCTCACAGTTTCTTGCAGGTGGTTCTCGCGCAACATTCACACGGCACTTGGCCGTACAATAAACACAGTTTTCGTGAAACACTAGAAAAAATGTGACCACAAGCGTCTGGTAATGATTAACAATGCGAACAATATTTGTATATGCGAAGCAGTATCCTGCTGATACTCCTTATTCTTCTATAACTATACTATAGCATAGCTTTAGCAGTTTATCGTGGTTTTGGTAGTTCCGTACTGTATAAACATAGCTGCACGTGCCCGATAGTGCACGTACAAGATTGATTGATATGTGGGGTTTATCCTCCCGAAACCACTATATGGTTATGAGAGACGCCGTATAGTGGAGGGATCCGGAACTTTCGTCGACCTGGGTTTCCTTAGCGCGTACAAGATGTTTTTACAAATAACAACCTTACCGAAACCGCTATTGATCGATATTTCCCTTCAAGGTTTATGCGAAGTTCTCCACTCGTAAAACATGTGATAAATTCAACAACACCAGTCATATGCTGCGGCGTTGCTCCTCGTTACGCAGCGACAAGAACGACACTGAAGAGCGCTATAGACGCCGCTAAACAGGGTCTCATATTACAACAACAAAAAAAAACAGATATGGGCAGTCCAACGGGCTTGCGAAGCGACCGAAAGGACAGACATTTTAGTATCAACGTGGCAGCGGTTCGTTTGGGGCCATATATGAAGATAGCGCGACCTAACGAACGGTCGAGAAACTTTCCCGTTCATCTATCCATCCAATATGTATGGCACAGCTGTGCAAAGTGGAATATTGTCAGTGCATTTCATTACACTAACAGGCAGACGCTGGCTAAATTTATTTTTTAGATCGTTCCTAGGGCACAATATAAAACGAAAACAAGCAACAGAATCTGAAGTCTGCGGACTTTGTCACGACTGTACCCGAGGCAGTGCGCGTACACATAAATGCACAGTGATAGAGTCTGTCTATCATGAGTTTCCGTTAGGATAGCTGAGGAGCGGAGAGTTCACTTCTCTCCTTCACCCCCTGTTCCTCAATGTCATCCACGAGAGAGCTTCACAGGTCTTTAGCTTAGCGAACACTTATCAGTGGCTGCGTTTTATTTATCTATTTATTTGTACATACTGCAGGCCCTAATCGGGCCCATGCAGGAGTGGATACATAGAAGTAACATGAGGCATAATAACGCTCCACAAAAAGAAAAGAAAAAAAGTATTGATACACATTGGATACTTCATGATTCACATGTATACATTTTTAGAAAAATCAATCTCTTCATGACAGTTGACAAAACATTGCAGCGTAGAACAATTCACAGCATTGACTGGCAGCCTATTCCAAAAACTAATGGCCATTGGGAATAAAGAATACTTATGTGTATTGAGACGGCTAGCAGGTTGAAAGATTACCTCATTATGGTTTGTCCTAAGTGAGTGTTTAACTGGGTCCTGTAGGTACAGATTGCGTGGTATCTTGAAATGACCGTGATTGCACCAAGATGTACACTGCTAGTGCGAAGCTTGCGCAAACGAATTTCGCAGCTGTGACTACAGCAATGACTGGTTTATTTTGTGTACCTCGTTCAATACAGAGTTATTCCGGCTTGATTCTACCCCCCTCATACCCCTTCTCCTCCCCCGACGAACCCATACACTGCCTCGCTTCCATGACTTATCCGGTGCGTCAGCTGTGTGAGCGACGATTGCATTGGCTCTGACTGACAGAACAGGCAACAGCTGTGCAACGAGAGGCTTGGGAGGCCCAAAGCAAAGCGACGCCGTCACAGACAGCTTTCGAAAGTGACGGTTCGCTTCGCGCTGAGTGAAGACGGATGGTCTCCAGAACGCCATAGGCAGACTTAATCAAGGCAAGCTTACGCGCCTTAATTACCTTAACCGATTTAACGAGATTTCAGGAAGTGCTGCCTATGATGCGTCCGTTCCACACACGCCTGGTGCTACACATTGTACATATGCACCTGCATGCCAGGGACATTTCTTTCTCTCTCTCTCTTTTTTTTCTTTCTTTCTTTCTTTATTTATTTATTTATTTATTTATTTATTGTGACAGGGGGTGTTAGACACTCTCTTAATGCACGGTCGTGAGTATATTTGTGAATGCCAGCCAGCCTTCACATACACATCATCATCATCAGCAGCAGCAGCAGCAGCCTGACTACGTCCACTGCAGGACAAAGTCCTCGCCCATGTTTCACCAGTCAACTCAGACCTGCGCTTGCTGCTGCCAATTTATACCCGCAAACTTCTTAATCTCATCTGCCCACCTAACCTTGTCTCCCCCTAACCCACTTGCCTGGCCCCGCCGCGGTGGTCTAGTGGCTAAGGTACTCGGCTGCTGACCCGCAGGGCGTGGGTTCGAATCCCGGCTGTGGCGGCTGCATTTCCGATGGAGGCGGAAATGTTGTAGGCCCGTGTGCTCAGATTTGGGTGCACGTTAAAGAACCCCAGGTGGTCTAAATTTCCGGAGCCCTCCACTACGGCGTCTCTCATAATCATATAGTGGTTTTGGGACGTTAAACCCCACATATCAATTAACCCATTTGCTTTCTCTAGGAATCCATCTAGTTACCCTTATTGGCCAGCGGTTATCCTGTCTACGTGCTACGTGCCCGACCCATGTCCATTTCTTCTTCTTGGTTTCAACTATGATATCCTTAACCCCCGTTTGTTCCCTGATCCACTCTGCTTTCTTCTTCTCTCTTAAGGTTACACCTACTGTTTTCCTTTCCATTGCTCGCTTCGTCATCCTCAATCTAAGCTGAACCCTCTTTGTAAGTCTCCAGGTTTCTGCTCCGTAGCTAAGTACCGGCAAGATGCAGCTGTTATATAACTTCCTCTTGAGGGATAGCGGCAATCTACCTGTCATGATTTGAGAGTGCCTGCCGAATGTGCCCCCCCCCCTTCTTATTCTTCTATAGTTACCTCAGCCTGGTGGTTCGGATCCACAGCTACTACCTGTCTTAAGTAGACATAGCATTTTAACACTTCAAGTGCACTATAATCTATCTCGAAGCGCTGTTCTCTTTTAAGGTTGTTATACATTACTTTCGTTTTCGGTAGATTATATTAAGACCTACTTTTCTGCTCTCCTTGTCTAACTCCGTAATCATGAGTTACAACTCGTCCTCTGAGTTACTCTGAGATGATTGCCAAAAGAATTAAAACAACATTAGAATTCAATCAACCAAATAAAAGAGCAGGATTTCTAACAGGCTACTCAACAATCGACCACATTCACATTATCAGTCAGGTAAGAGAGAAATGCTCAGAGTATATCCAACCACTATACATAGCCTTCATAGATTACAAGAAGGCGTTTGATTCAGTAGAAATATCAGCATGCAGTGATGCAGGCACTGCGGAAGCAAGGCGTCGACGCAGCATATATGAACATCCTGGAAGAAATCTACAGGGGATCAACTGCTACCATAGTCCTTCATAAAGAAAGCAACAGAATACCAATAAAGATGGGTGTAAGGCAGGGGGATACAATCTTCCCAATGCTAATCACCACATGCTTACAGGAGGTTTTCAGAGGCCTAGAATGGGAACAGTTAGGTATAAGAGTTAATGAAGAGTACCTTAGTAACCTGCGCTTCGCCGATGAGATTGAATTGTTGAGTAACTCAGGGGACGAATTGCATATACACATACAAAGTACAAACAATTCCGGCAGGAGGGGACGCACTGGACCCTTCAAACGACCCCCCTGGCTACGCCACTTGTGCTTTCGATGCATGCGTGTACCATGTTGATGCATTTACTTTCTTTTATTCCAGCTGCCTCTTTTTTCCGAGATACGTCTACACGAAGCCCTTTTCATTGTCGTTACTCGGTCTCACCCACTGCGACTGCGCTAAAAAAGAAAGAAAGAAAGAAAGAAAGGAAGAAAGAAAGAAAGAAAGAAAGAAGAAAGAAAGAAAGAAAGAAAGAAAGGAAGAAAGAAAGAAAGGAAGAAAGAAAGAAAGAAAGAAAGAAAGAAAGAAAGAAAGAAAGAAAGAAAGAAAGAAAGAAAGAAAGAAAGAAAGAAAGAGGGAAGGAAGGAAAGTTTGTGACACTACAGAAATAGATTATAAATATGTTAGCCACGTGTTTCTAATCATCCTATCTCCCTTTTTTTCTAGCGTCGCGACAGAAATGGCGCTTTTCGTAGAGCATCGAACATCTGTACTCGGAGCACAACAGCGACATAATGAAACTGGGACTGATCAACATTCCCTTGTTTCACCGGTCACTGCTAAATAACGTCTGAATGGCAGCAAGATATTGTAAAGACAGTTGTTTTGATTTTTTAATGAGTGAAAAGTCGAAGTAATGTTCTTTTGATGTATGATGAAGTAATGTTCTTTTGACGTGAATGTTTTCACGGAACTTGTCGCGATTCACAAATGTGTGAGTGAACGTGTCCATTATGTACACCACCTTTCTATTCAAGTAATGTTCGACGCTCGAAGGAACCGACCCGGAGCAATACAGTCATGCTATCAGTCACGGGCGATTTTTTAAAAAGTTCTGTATAGTCTGAATAATAACTCCCTACAATAGCGTTGTGGTATAGAGCTCGCCAATGGCAGAAAGCGAACCAGCTCCGACGTGTGCGTAGCTACTAGTCACGCGGTATTTTTGAAGCGGCCGACGACCGTTCCCATGCAGGATAGCCGCGGTTTATGCGCGACAGTATTGAATGCCCACTAGTCGGTTCTGTACCTCCCATGTATTTTAAGGCTTATTTAAAACCTTTTTTGTTCTGAGACTACAATATGTAGAGCGCAAAGGTTGATCTCATTTCATTCGTCAGCGTTTCTTCTTACAATAGAAATAAAATTACAAAACAGCAGTGTATACCTCGATTGCCGAGATTGTCGCAATTTCGGCAGCAGAGTAAGTAATTTTTGTCAATATGTTTCAAGTAAAACTGACAAAAATAATAATATTCTGTTTACGTGCACCGTCCTAGCTCGGTAGCTTCGTATCAATGTCTGGTTTATTCTTGTAAACAATCAGCCTGCCGTTTTTTTTTTTTCAAGCTTGTTCAGATAATGGGACCAATGTAACGAAATGCATGTTGACCTCGACATACCGAGGGTTGGAGGAAACACAAGTTTATTTCGTGTTGCGTTGAAAAAGAAGATGTACTAAACGACGCAATATCAGCCTGCCATATATTCATCCCACCGAAGCAGTTTCTCGATTTATTTTTTCATGTTTTCTTCGCTTTTCTAAATATTGGTTTTATACTGTCAATGGTTGTTGATCTTACCCAGCTATATCACAGTATTACGCTGAGGTGGTATGCCAAACAGCCTTGAGAACGTTTCATCGGGTCATGCACGCCTTTATGAAAGGTATACAATGGTTTCAAAAGTGGCAGTTCTGGGGGTTTCCCTTGCAAGAAATACGATCAACAGTGTTCTCTACGAAATTCACGGTTCCTCCACATACTGCGCAGACGTATAGCTAGCCGTAATCACGGTTTGTAGAAGCTCCACATCAATTAAGGCGGAAACATGGTCACAGCAGGTAACATTTTGTCCTTTCGGTGACGCCGTACACAGTAAAAATTTTTACACCCAGAAGGGTGTAAATGAGCTTGTCCCGTGGACGACACCCTAAGGGTGTTAATTCAGCACCTTCCAAAAAGGGTGCTTTTCCATGCACCCTTAGAATAGGGTGTACATGTAAAAAAACTGTAGGGTGTTAAAAAAACACCCTTAAGGAAGGGTGCCTTCGATGTCCATCACTTTTTTAGCACCCTCTGAGGAGGGTGCGAGAAGGGTGCACAAGGGTGTTGAGTGCCCATGGCAGGGGTGCCAGTATTCTTTTAGACTGCACTAATAGATATCAGCATGCACTGATTACACACTACTTGAAGAAAGTGGTCCTCATTATCAATGGTGCGCCACCTCTCGAGCTCCATTCATTGCATCTGGGCAAAAATATAAACGCGTGCCATCGTGTATGAACTTGTGCTGGATCTATAT
This sequence comes from Rhipicephalus microplus, assembly GCF_043290135.1. Taxonomy (NCBI): domain Eukaryota; kingdom Metazoa; phylum Arthropoda; class Arachnida; order Ixodida; family Ixodidae; genus Rhipicephalus; species Rhipicephalus microplus. Next base: position 518,991 of record NW_027464640.1, on the reverse strand, counting down.
ATACTTCACAGTATATGCATAATGCGCGTTACAGAAAATGAAGCCTTGCTGCCCTTGCATATTGCGTTTATTTAATAGGCAAATAAAACAAACTTTTCTTCTGCCACACAACTTTTTCACCAGATATACGTTCACGTATACGTACACTACACATGCAACACCTCAAATGTTTAATATATTTATTCAGTTTCACTTCATTGACAATTCTTTGCAACATACAATTACACTGGTTTCAGTTTAGTATACTGCTTCAAGTACATAGAGACTACAAATGAAATATACGCTAATATATCCCTATAATTCTTTCAAGTATCTACGATCCCAGTGGTTTCCAGTTTAATACTCCTTCATGTACACAATCGGTTAATAGGAATGAAATACAGGCATATATATACTTATGATTCTTTCAAATATATACAATCACCATGATTTCACTATATACGCCTTCATGTACACAATCGTTCTCAAGAAGTGATGCACACAAAAATATATATGGATAGTGTTTTCAAATGTATATAATCACAGTGGATTAAGCTTTGTATTCCTGGATGTATAACAATTGGTTATGAGAAATGATGTACATGCAAACATATACGGGTTTTTGCACATATAACTTTAGCGAATACTTAAGAAACCAATACAATGATCAGAAACACAATAAGCTAAGAAACACAAAACTGAGTCAAAACACACAAAAAACAAAAGAGGTAATGCATAATTATGGCTAATGACACAGCTGGGTCACTTTATGCCAAATGTCCCAGCCATTTTGGCAACCATCTCAAATGTTTTCGAAAAACTCGTGCTGCATTGAAAATAGTGAACTTCTGGAATATTTAGGAGAGGAAAAATATTTGGTCACGTGGCTGCCTTCTGAACTTCCTGGAATGCCGTCTAGGTGTTGTATGTGAAAAATTTTATTTTAAAAGCACCGCTCCTTCTTTTCATACGAAACTCGGTCTACGTGTTACGTAACAAGAGCTTAATTTGGGAGAGTTGGTTCATCGTGGTTGTGTGCTAGTCACAGCGCGACAACTTTCGGAAGAGACAGAAAGGACAGGAAAGAGCACCGACTGTCAACTGAATTTAATGAATGTGCTACGAGCGCTTTTATACGGAGTACAAGAACCGTGTTCATGCGCGACGACACGTGTGAGCACTACAAAATAATCTTTAACTGTGAAAAGAATACTCCCTCTCGGAAAGGATAAGTGAACGTGTAGTGATGCACTGATCATTGGTTTACCTGATAAAAAATACTTCTACAAACATTAAATTGGCATTAAGTAAACCTATTCTCGTGACGAATGGGGCAAGATTGACTATTCCTGTTGCTGTTTAGTACACACACTTTTGAAAGCTTGCAAGGGGTGGAAAACAACACGCTAATATCATATCTGCTGGCTATTTTTTTAATTGTGAGACACATGATGTGGTATAACATGCAAAGGTTTTGGTCATTGTTTTTTGTTGGTCCTGTCTAACTTTACTTTCTGCAGGAGGGTTTTGCAAACGGGTGTGATGATTCTGTTGGAATACCCAGCATCTTTTAGTCTTTTAATCTGGTTTTTAAACCTGACCTCACCCTTGTGCTAACATGACTTCTGAAGGGTGGCCTGAGCACATGTGGTATCAATTCCTCTTTCTACTAATTTTGAATGCCCACTATCAAAAGGCAGAACATTCTTAGCACTCCTGGGCTGATAGCACCAGCCAATACCCCAACAGCATCATCACACTTGTTTGTGAAACCCTCCTGCAGAAAGTAAAGTTAAAGGAAGCAGGACCAAAAGAAAAAGAGAATGACCAATCACCTTTGCATGTCACACAGTACTACGTACATAAGGTGTCTCACAATTTTAGGAAAAGAGCCAGCAGATATGACATTGTTGTTTTCCACCCCTTGCAAGCTTTCAAAAGTGCATGTACTTACAGCAACAGGAATAGTCAATCTTGCACCATTCGTCACTAGAATAGGTTTACTGAATGCCAATCTAATGTGTATAAGATACCGCTAACATGTGGAAAAGTAAACATAGGACAAACTGGGCAATGCTTCAATGATCAAGCAAGACAGCATGCTTTAAATGTTAAGAAGAGCTATAGTAGTCTCATGGCCGGACACCGTCAAGAATGTAAGTGTAGTCCTAGGTTTCATAAAACATGGTTTTTGAAAAAAAAGCAAGCAGAAAAATGAGAGATTTTAGAACTCTTTATCAGGAAGGCCAAGGATCAATGCATCAGTACACCTTCACTTATCTTTTCCGAAAAAGAGTATTCTTTTCTCGGTTAAAATTATTTTGTCATGGTCACACATGTGTTGTTGCAGATGAGCCCTGGTCTTGTGCTCAGTATAAAAACGCTCGTAGCACCTTCAATAAAATTCAGTTGACAGCGCTCTTTCCTGTCCTTTTTGCGATAAGATTTTTATTACAGAAAGAATTTCATTTTCTTACAATTTAGATATAATGATGAGTTTTCATTGTATCACAACATGGAGCAAATTGCATCTCAATACGGACAAAAATCACAATTTTGTGAAATTCGTGATATTTTCTCGTATATTTCAGCAGCTTGAGAGGTCTAAAGATATTTTTTCCTCAAAATATACCTTCTGTGTAGTAAATATTCACTGCTCAGATATTCATACAAAGTGCAATATTGCAATAAAAAATGCAAACATAACACATTTTGGCTTTATTCTTGGAAACGAATGTGGCTAAAAAATTGCACTATATCTATTGAGCTTCAAATACCTTACAGAAGTACATTTACTTAACAGGTAGACCGAATTTGCTTTAGAAAAAATAAGCGGTAGTTTTAAAACGAAATTTTCCACAAACAGCACACAGACGGCATTATGCCAGGAAGTTATAATGCCAGCCACATGAACAAAACTTTTTTTCTCGCTGAAATATTCTAGCAGTTGACTGTTTTCAACGCAGTAAGTCAGCACTTTTTTTTCAAATACAATTCAGATGGTCGCCAAAGTGGCTGGGACGTTTGGCATGGAATGGTCCAGCTATATTTAAGCAAAATAACTTACACAAATAACAATGTTTGTTCATCTACCATGACCACACTAGAAAAAGTTGTTCAGGCATTGTGACACTAAAATTTTCAGCGTCGTACTGCCTGAACAACTTCTTTGATAAACTCCAAACTCACGCCGAGAAAAATCCGCTCAATCACGGTGGTTGTTAAAGGCCTTGCGGCCGTAGACAATGTTGAAAAAAAAAATCAACTCATCAGTGCTGTCACTCTTCTTTGTCATTACTGACACGGAAGATTTTTCGGTTATCCATGTGGAGGTTCAGGAAGTAGGCTTGCTCTAGACTGGGGCCGGGGGGTAGACTACGCAGGACGTCAGCGGCACCCTCTCATCCTGTAATAAGAGCAAATATGACTTCTCTTAAAAGGATGTTCGTGCTGTTCTGGCAGCACCATATATAAAGAATGTGTAGTGTGTATCCTTCGAAATGGCGTGTAATTGACATTACACTGAACTCGAAGCATACAACCCATACATTCTAATAATTTCGTATGATAAAGATAAGAGTTTTCCAGCATACAGCAAATTCCCGAAATGAGGTGAAGTGTAAGACTACAGCACGAAAATGGCACTTACGAAAGCCTGAACTCACCTAAGAATCAAATTCCTTATAGGGTAGTGAGCCAGTGTGAAAAACAATTCCTAAAGTACAACGCTCAGAACATATAACATTAATCAAAATGCACAAGAAACTCACCTCTTCATGTACAAACAGTGAAGACATCTCTGCTTTCTCTTTTACATGATAACAAATGATCTTGGGCGTGGCACTAGCGAAGAGGTCTGCAAAAAAAAGTAAAAGATTTACTGACTTTAATCACGCCTCTAACAATCTGAGGAATTATTACAAGTCACCAATCAGTGCAATTCTGACTGCCTCTATAAGGGCATCAAAAATGAACAATTTTCTCGTTCTTTCTACCCTCACAAGACGCTCCGTCAATGAAATCTAATCCAAATTTGACGCTGTGCTTCCTATTTGCCTGCTTTCTAGACGTAGGGCTGCGAACATGTGTTTTGTGCACCTAATCTAGCACAGAAATTCGTCATCTATAATTCAATCATCTTAATTCATTGTAATTTGATAAAAGATGTGATAGCTCGTCCAGTTTTTAAAGAGTTGCGGGCCTGCAATAGGCACTGCCTTGCACGTATGAAAGTACTTCTTAAAAAAAAAAATTCCAAAGCTTGCTTTCAGAAAAAGCGTCTGGCATATTTCGACAACCAAGCCCATCCTCTGATGGCAATCAAGGGCACGCTATTAGCGATTATTGACTACGGGATTTACAAACGTAACCCGTGCCTAAATACTCAGTTAAACACAATCACGCAAGTAAGCGCGCTCGAACGCGGCAACTCGCGCGGACACCGACTACGTTGCAGCAGCCATGGCTAATGCTAGAGCAACTGCACATAGCTCCAACAGTCACGTATACTCTCTCGATTCTGTTATAACGCCGAACATTATCGCAGATGAAAGCGAAGCACGAAAACAGCAAACAGAAACGAGGGAAAACAACGCGCGGCGATGGCCACAACAATGCGCCTTCGGAAGTCTGCTAGATCTTTCCCTGTTGCTGGTGGCACTTGTCCTCAATAGCTTAAAAGACCGAGGCGCACGTGCTGGGAGCATCGCGGCATATCAGCACCTCAAACTATACCATCTTTAAGCAAAAAAAAAAAAAGCCATTTCGTACAGTGCGCCTCTGTACATAATTTTTGCTTTTTCTTTCTTTTTTACGCTTACACCTACAGAAGCACGTTGCACATTTGAGTATTAATAGAAATGTTATTACGATGTAGCCCAAAGCACATCTTAAAACAATATCAATCACTTTGTGCAGTGTAGAGACAAAGTGCGATCAGCAACTAATCACATCACTCACTGTATGAGTGATGCAGGCACTTACACAACATCGCGCATAGCTGTGTGAACTCGTTAAGTCACACGTTTAATCGGGCATCTGCAACAGGCCCGCGAACGCATGCTGTTGTAAATGGCTGGCAGCCTACTTCGGCAGAGCTGCTGCAGGCGCCCAGCTAGCGCTGTATGATTACTACCTACGAAAACAGTACACTCACCGTTAACAGGTTCACGTTGTCCGTGTCCGCCACTCCATGAATATTCCTTAATCCGAGCGTCACTTCGAACACGGTGTGATGCGTGACCACCATTGAATATGCGCCTGTTCGCTAGAACACACACAGCGACCAAGACCCCAGACCAACGCAACGCATTTGAAAGACGATGAGACAGAGGGAGCAACGTTGAGAGAGAGAAGGAGGAGGCACTGGCGGCGGCGTGGCGGCGCCGCAGCTGTCCACGCAGGTGTTCGGTGACGCAACTCTTCGCTTATCTACGCTGCCGTTGTGGGAGCAACGCTGGCCGGGATGAGCGGGGGGGGGGAGGAGCGGGAAACCCGCCAAGGCGGCGCCGAAAGGCAAACGCTATGGTGCATACGGCGGACGGCCGTTCGGCGCGGAATGACTCCTTGTAAACGGCAACTCTCCTCCCAGCCAGTCGCACAGCGACGCAGATTATTTACCAGCCTCGGGTTCTTTGAGTATTTTGACGGAATGCGATTGCAGTGGGAGAAAAATAGTGAAGCAAAACTTGCGGAAAACCAAGTGCACCATGGAATGGCCAGAAACAATGATTATTTCGTCCTCGGTGGCATTAGCGGGAGAGCATCGCCACACCTTTTTCCAGAGCATTTCTTTTCGCATTATCTGTGTCTGGCTATTCCGCGTATGGTGCCGCAAACACTGAATGCGTAGTCGAAGCTGGAACAAATTAATCCACAGTCGCGGATGTTTATTACAAGGTTTGTCACGCACCACGAAACGTGCCGAGGTTGTTATAACAAACTTTTTGCTGACCACATGATCAGCACATAATTTCATATGGTTGCCCAATGAGCTAGCTAAGCACCTGTAGCAAAGGCAGGGCACGTTCTTGTTAAACGTTGTTAATATAAACGATGGTTGTGCATAAGCGCAGTGACAGCTTTCCGTGTGAATTGGTCATAAACCACGTTTTCGAGCGTAGAAGCGCCTCAGCGGACCTAATCAGCTACCACAGCAAGTTCGTAAGCAATGATTTGGTACGAAAGTGTGCAGCTGTTTTCCATGTACTGAATAGTCCGTGTACAGTGCGTTGACCACCGCCATTTCTTAAGCCACCTCCCATATAGACTCCCAGTCTGAACAGGTGTGGGACCTTAAACACTAAGAAGCAGTGCCCCCCCCCCCGCACACACACACGAAATTTGAGGGCGCACGGGCTGATACACACGCATACTTATTCACAGGCGCACACACATACACGTATACACACATACGGCAACACACACACGCGACCGTAAACGCACGCATGCATGGGCGTACACATGTGCACAGGCACTCTAACACAGGCACGGACTCGCACATACACGCGCACGCACACATGCACGGGTGTACACACAATCGCGCTTACACGCGAACACCTGCGCAGGCTCACGCACACACACCCATACTCGGGCGAACATTATGTTCCTGTATATAATCCACAGCAAACATGTAGCTTATAACCAACGCTAAGGAAAGCTTTCGTAACATGGATTGCAGTTAATTGCCATTATAGATGAAACGCGATTTGCTTCTGCTGACATTCTGCTGTATTCGGAGAGCACCTTCACACATTCTAAGTCAATTAGGCCGTCATTTAACGCAAGGTCCACATATTCGTGCAGTAGCTGCGCTGCTCAGCCGCCAATCCGAAGGTCGCGGGTTCGATGCCGGCCGTGACAGTCGAATTAAGGCGGAGGCGAAAATGTGGAAGCCTTTGCACTGTGCGATGTGAGCGCTCATTAAAGAACACCAAATGGTGAAAATCTGCAGCTTTCCACTACGACGACCCTCATAATCATATCGATGTTTTTGAGACGTAAAATCCCAAATATTATAATTATGTGTTCTTCTTATGCTGCATATTCCATCCGATGAATCGGCACCTACACCCTTCTCAGGCACAAAAACACCCTTAGAGCCTATTTTAGGGTGCTATCGAGGCAAGCACCCAAACAAAAGGGTGCTTTTTTTTCAATCGACCATTTATGGGTGTTAAAGGGTGTTGCAAAGGGTGCTTTCTCGTAAAAGCACCCTTTTTACACCCTTTTGGGTGCAAAACTTTTTACTGTGTACGAGGACACAGCAATAGACTTGGTGAAATGCTCGCGCGAGTGCTACCCGGTCTCGTTTCTGCCTGTAGCCGGAGCGTCCCGATTTACAATTAAACTGCGCCTTCCAAACAGTTTAATTTATTTACACAGGAATATATTCCGCCAGCGCAACAAACTTAACAACGGCGCTACTAAACTCAAACTAAATGCACGGAAGCGCGTCACCAAGCACGCCTCACGCTATATAAATATATATTAAAATAGAGGTGTTGTACTAATTCAGTTGTACTAATTCAGAGGTATTGTATATAATTCAGTTGGAAGCAACCAGTTGCGATTCTTTTCGATTGCGCTATCACTAAAAGAAATAGATTTCCTTCGGAACGTTAGCACACGTGTTGTTCATGGTGCGTTGTGGAGATGACTACGTGGTTGTTAGGTGGATTCTGTTTTGTTTGTTTTGTATTTCTCTTTTTTGTCAGATGCTGCCCAAGTATATATTGTGCGGTTCTAGCAAATAAATTCTTGTTGTAAGTCAGTGCCGCTGTCTGTCTCCTTCTTTCTCTTGCCCCTCGTTATTGGCGCTGTTTTTAAAGTGAATGATTCTTTAAAGATCCCTTGCGGCAGCAAGCTCCAGTTCTGCACGGTAGTCGTCGTCATCGTCCTTGTTGTCGTCGTCTGTACCTCGCTTTAGAAATCAGAAAACAAAATGTACAACTGGCAGATCAACTCAACATCAATGTCAAGATCAACTACGGTATGTGCAGAGGCTCGACGATGACACCGTAAGGCTCGACCTAACGGTACTCACATACATGGACGTCGTCCGCTTCGGTACGAAAAACCCGGGCTCCAGGACTCTAGTCAATAGAGCTTTGTGAATGAACAACTATTCGAAGGTCGTCTTTCTAGAATCTTCACACTGGATTCGCATCGAAGCTTTCATAGTTTGAGATCAGGTACATTACGCTGGAAGGTATGTTTCACCAGACATATATCTTAACCGATGAACGCCGCATTAAATAACATCTGCTGACGTTTTTTTTTTCTGTTATTCTCGTTGTCTGAACACACGACTTATTTTTCAGCTGTTTATAATTTAGAAACCCTACCTAATTGAACGAACTTAGAGTTATTGTGAAGGGATCGAATAAAGTACGTGCAACGAAATAAGGTATACATTAACATCTTTTTTTTTTACCATGCTGTCGCCACACCAAATTAATTGAAGTTTACTCAATCACGTTGCTTACAGCATTATTTTATTCCATATAGGTGTTGGGTAGTTGAGTACATGTAAAAGATAAAGTGTACAAGTCTTCACTTTATTCAACTAACAAGCTCGACGCAATTTTCTGTTTTCACATTTGGTGACACATTGGGCATTGCATCCGATGTTCGAAGGCCCACTTCTCGAATATCAGCATCTTATTTTGACCCAGAAATTTCACTGCACGAACATTCTTCTTGAAACAGTGACAAGAGCACACTTAAAAAAAAGAACGAATTGGTTCCGTTGTCTATGGACGACAAGAAGGCTCAAGTAAGGAAATTATTAGTTATACTATGTTAACCTCAATTACTCTTAAAACATTTCATCTCTGGAGTCTCAACGCACTCTGGTGAAACGGGCGTGATTAGGGACGTTGTTAAGCGGTGTCTCGGACTATAAAACGCCGACCATGTAGCGGGGTTATAATTTCGTCCCCAAACTCCTTTTTTTTTTAAAAATCAATGTTTTTATATTTCTATGTTCACAACGTGTGTTCTGATAGGTCCACGGAAAAATAACCAGGTCAGACAAATTATTCAGGCCCCAAGAGCATCTGTACCAAACAAACAATGCCGATTGTAAATGAGTGTCGTACATACTGTCAAGAGACCTGGGATAGACGGTGCATTAGTCGTGCAGAGGGTGCGAGTCGGACTCCCACCAGCACCGCTGTCTTTTCGTCGTTTATTATTGCCACCTTCGCTTATTATTATTATCATTCTTTTCTTATATATGTGTACCTTCTTATTGTTAACTTCACCATTAACGTACACGTGATTAATAAAATTAGGTTCATGTGCCTATTCATATATTTGCGTGTACCTTGTAACCATTACTTGTTTATTTATTTTACATTTACCTCAATCATTGCTGGGGGGGGGGGGCAGGTGGCAGAGGGGGGGGGGGGCATCATTAAGTTTTCTTTGCAGAAACTTGAAGCCAGAAGACGAACTGAGTGAGCTTTTGCTCGACTATGTTTGAGAGCATATCGACAAATAGATCCGACAAGCGAGCCCATAAAACTCGCCCCGACGTGTTCGCGTCTGCGCAGCGCATCTCATGGTTTGTAAACACAGTCACGTATTCACAAAATAATTTTATCCTTATCCGACGCTTTCCTTAAGTTTCTGTACTCTCTATACGCGTTATAAGGGTACGACAACGCGAACAAGGTAAATAAAAAGAGCACTGACACAAACATCTTGCAGCTTTTTTATATAGGTAGCTTACGACCCACTTATCACTGCTAAGAACCTCGTTTGAGCGAGTGCGCAGCGGTTATTTGTTTAGGGACGTTTTTATAGCGCCCAGTCACAGTTTCAGTTTCAAAGAGCACCCGGCTAGGCAGGAGCAGATCCGGAGGCTAGGTAAACACAGCTGGCCACGTGACCACGGAAAACTGTGACGTGGGCCCGAGTGCGAGGCGTGAGCAGGCGCCACGCTGACCAGCCAACTCGTGAAGTATAGCTTCGTTTACGTTGGCGCCACGTAGATGTCGGCGCCACGAGGTGCTCCGCATCTTGCTCAGTCACGCGGCATGCACTTTAGAACTTCCATTTTAATTAGGCTTTATTGACCCTTGATGTTTCGTAAATGTTGTGCATGCTTCTCCGCAAATCTATCTCGCTTATTAATATCGCCTTCGAAATTTTGTTGTCACTGCTCCTTAAAAGATGCAAGAATTGTTGGTGAATAGCGACATATTTTGTTTATCGACGCGCACTGGAGGCACCGAACCGATAAGGGAAACCGATAAGGTTACGGTTGGTTTGTGAATGCGGGTTTAGACATGTCATCAATATGTTACAGTTTATACCAGCTGACCCCTGACCAGCCAGCAATGCTATCTATCTATCTATCTATCTATCTATCTATCTATCTATCTATCTATCTATCTATCTATCTATCTATCTATCTATCTATCTATGTATCATTCTATCTATCTATCTATCTATCTATATATATATATATATCTATGGGTCTGCCTGTCTGTCTGTCTGTCTGTCTGTCTGTCTGTCTGTCTGTCTGTCTGTCTGTCTGTCTGTCTGTCTGTCTGCCTGCCTGTCTGTCTGTCTGTCTGTCTGTCTGTCTGTCCCACTTTTTTTGTCACGCATAACCAAACGTATCACACGGACACAGTCTATAGCTTTACCGTGATTGTCTACAAAGATAGATTCTCGCGCTTTTGTTTGGGCACGAACACTTTCATCCGCATTCTTCCAGGGTCGTTCATTTCCGTTTCCCCCCTGCACATGCATTAATCATGCAGGTTAACGTTTGCAAGTGAGACGAACTGAGTGCGCCCTCCGTCCCCGTCTAAAGATATATACGGCACGAGATGACGAGAAGAAGCGAATAATACAATGGCAGCCACACACTCGCATTCCCAAAACACAATGCTCAAGCACGCGAGACAGAAGCTTAAGCGTGAATCTCGAAAGACGCTGCCGCTGCAAGGACACTGCACGGAATGCGATTCCGTCGCAGAAACAGAGAAAATATGGAGAGATGAAAAAAAAAAAACGTTCTCTTCCTGCGCGACATGTAGCCAGCTGCTTTAACGAATCACAACGACCCCGTTTTTGTCCTCATTTTCGACTTCAGACTGCGAATAAACGGGTGTGCACGAGCACCGCGCTATCGATCACACATCTGTATAGGACAACCGCATCGTGAGGCGACCTTCCCGCTACTCGGTGCAGCTGTACTTGGAGCTCGGAAGACGTAACGTCACAGCGGTGGATGTCAACGCTCTGCGTCGCCTTCTCTCGGGCGTACCACTTTGCCGTCTACAGCTGCCGGCGAGGAAACCGGTGTGTCATTTGCTCGGGTATAGGCGCCGTTACTGCACATGATCGCAGCCGTTCCCAAACCGAAAAGTGTTCGTTAGCGTATAACGTCCAGTAGCATGTGAAGGTAAAAGCCTGCTTCAAGCTCGGTTATAGTCCTTGCAAGAAATAACCAGTCCTTGCGCGAGAGAACCAGATTAATTTGCCTTGGCGCTCAAAGTCCAATGCGTTGTTTCCGTACCTTGCTCCCCGAAGTTTTCTGACCCTTACTTGGTGTCACCATCCCAAGATTGGCCCATCTTTGACCAAGCGAAGGCGCCAAGTGACGATGATGATGATGACAACTTTATTGTTCCACCAAGTAAGGAGACCCCCTTGCTCCCCGTTCCCGGCCCACCAGCCTTTAGGCGAGGGAGGTCAAATCATCCGAGATTAAAAACAAGCAAAGATGTATCGGCTTCGTGGCCTCTTTCTCCAAGCGAATGGCTTGTTTCTCAGTGGGTCTTCGCTCCACAACAGGGCTTTCCAGGTCTCTCTACCATAGTAGTGTTTGATTTGGCCCCCGGGGAGCTATCGCAATCCCAGAGTATGCGCTCGAGGGTCCCTCTCACCACGCTTATCGTTTCACCTATCAGCTATCTGAAGATGATACGCCTTGAGAAATTCCCAGCTTGCGGGCGCCGGCGTGCGATTCCTTATAGCTTAAACTTTTATGCGGCGGTAGCGCCAGTCTCGAATGAAAGCGATCATTTTCAACAATCTCCACATAATTTTTAGAACGCTCGTTCATGTTCCGGCATTCCGGGCTACTCCGAAGTCACCTGTAAGTTGAGACTCGGGCAAAGTCGTGGGCCACCCCATTCCCAGGAATGCACCTGCGTGCTGGGTTCCAAATTAAGCTCATTTCTCTGTTTAGCCGTCTACCGGCCAGAGCCCTTGCCGCTTCCGACGACAGCCTACGCTTCCCGAAATTCTAGATGCCCGTTTTGCTAACGCTAACTATTTGCTAATTGGCTGCCACCTGATGAAGCCACGCAGTGACGTCACAGCATGACACCATTAGTCACGTAGGTGACTAATGGCGTTATATCACACACGCGTGACGAGCAGGAGTCAGTACACTTGGGACCACAAAGTGAATACTTGCGTCGCTTCGTATCAAGAAATATACCACGCGTCGCTTCGTATCAAGATATACCACTATTCCAAGTAGCGAGCTAGATCTTTCGTTGTTGTGCATCTGTTTCTTCTTACCGTCGAAAAAGTGTGGCAGGTGGTCGTGTACCAAGGCATGAGTCCATAAGGTGTGAGTGTTCTAGACTTGGCACGCTTAAACGGCTTTGGTTGCCCTAATATTTCCTGACAGATCCCATCTGTAGCAGTATACCACGTTAGAGGTACGCTGAATTCGCTCCACGAAGGCGGGTCCACACAAGCCAGCACCAATGAGCGCGTACACTGAGTTGACGTCATGAGCAGGAAGGTCAGTGAGGACATTAGAACACTGCCGAAGTCCAGCACTCTATACCTTAGTCGCGGGGGCAACCGGCAGTCGCGCTTTGGTTGTTCGGGCTTCGTAAGGTGCATACGACTATAAGTGCTGAACCCTTCTCGCCCAATATATATAGCGATTCACAAGTCAGTGGGACGAGTGTAGCCAGATTCTCCTTTCTTTTTTTTTTTTTGGGGGGGGGGGGGGTAGGAGGAGTTTCAACCACTTTTTATGTAGGTTCACGCGTGTGTTTGTATGTGTGCGTGTATATATCTGGAGGTGGGTTGACCCCCCTAACACCCTACCCTTGCCAAGCCAGCGACGGAAGACACCTTGCACTCCAACTTTCCACAGTTCCTGCACACTTAACCTAGCGGTCAGAGGAAGGAAGACATGTGGTATGTGATGCAAAGTTAATCGTGAACAATAATAGAACAATAAGAAGCGTGAACACCGCAAAACTTGAGCTCGGCAAAGCTCAATGTGCAACGATTACACGAGCAATGATGCATTGTCACTGGAATGAAAAATGACGTATAATTTTTTCGCGTACAATAGACAATTTTACGTTCGACATATGAACGCCGCGACCTTGGGCCATTGAAAATAATGCACCCACATCATAATTGCATAATCTATGTACATGCACAATGTGTACACACCATTTCATGGACATTTTAGAAGATTACACAACGATATTGTTAACGTAATTATCAGAGTATGAACAAAACAGGTCGTCCTTGTCTTGAACATAAAAGTTAGAGAATGAAAGTTTTCATAAAACCTTGACGAAGAAAATTGCATGGGGATTGCATTAGAGCGGTGGAGTTCTAATTAACGAAAAGAGCAAGATTAGTTCGTACAAGAGCAGTATCCCTTTAACGATTGGTTTGCATTGTTCTTCTCTATGTCTGCAGCAATTGAAGAGACGACAGACTTCCACTAGCGCAGTCAACTCTGAAGCTCTCGCTAACGGCGCAGCTTGTGAAGAGGGAGAGAGCAAGAGAGAAAATTTACGGTTCCGCGGACGCACACGCATCATGTCGCACGCACAAGACGTTTAGAACGATGTCTCACTGTTAGATATTCTAGCACTCGAACGTGAGAGGAAAGCGCGATATCGCTTGTGCCGAGGCGTTGCGGTACGACAAAGTACGCCTAGTTTGCATTCGATGGCCGACAGCCGGCCGAAATATTACCGTTTGAGAGTTCACCGCGAGGAGCGGACAGTCAGCTTCAGAAGTTCTAGAGATCACTAAACACAAGAAAAAAGCTGAGGAGGACGAAGAAGGGAAGAAATGAAAGGCAGGGAGGTCAACCAGACGCACGTCCGGTTTGCTACCCTGCACTGAGTATTTTCACTACTTCGGCAGGCTGCCTTCTCTCTTAAGAAAGAAAGAAAGAGAGAAAGAAAGGAAGAAAAGAAAGAAAGAAGGAAAAGAAAAAAAGAAAGAAAGAAAGAAAGAAACAAGAAAGAAAGAAAGAAAGAAAGAAAGAAAGAAAGAAAGAAAGAAAGAAAGAAAGAAAGAAAGAAAGAAAGAAAGAAAGAAAGAAAGAAAGAAAGAAAGAAAGCGTGTGTTGATCCTGCCTTGCCACATAATTGACTCTCGTTAAAGAGTCTCGTGAAATCTCGTTTAACAACGAACATATTCTTGGTAAAGAAGCATGGGAGTCAAAGGGGCTGACATGCCCATTTAAAGGGAGTCATGTATAGGTGGCAAGCGACGACTGCCAAAAAAAGAAAAGAAAAAGCGTACTGTTTAAGAACGCCTGATCTAAAGCTTCCTAATACGATTCGCTGAGCAGTTCAGCCGAATACGGTGACGGATAGCTGGAAAATCGAAAGTTTTTTCAGACGCAGTGGCCTCCAAACTTTTTTATTCCGACTGTCTGAAATGTCAGGTTCGAACTCAAACATCGGAAGAGGTATATACATCAACATTGCTGTGACCTTCGTGCGCGCAAGCGTTAAAATATATTAGTTCGTCGACGAGCATCTGACATCAATGGTGAATAAAACACTGGCCATCCTTGGTGCATTGCGCAAGTGGCATAGGCTCGTGACGTCATCGATGTTAGCATTGATGGCAATATGGCACGTTCAGAAGTGTTTCTGCTCGGAGGAGTTGTTCATCCATAAGCGTAGTGTCACGGTATCAGCACAGTACACCTGATATGTACGTTTGCATTCGTCGGCCGTTTCAGGAGTCAGCATACGCGGGAAACGAAAACCGAAGCACAATTATTTTTCTGGTGTGTTGTTTGCATTATTTTGTTAGTAAGCGATAATGTAGGGTAGCAATTGGTTATCCTGGAATGGTTGACCCCTCACATTTTCTTATCTACCATTTATTCCCTTTTTTTGGAAAATCCTCCTGAGTGCGGGTATGTGCCATGACATCCAGGTTACCAACAAACAAACAAAACCAGGACACTTGTGTGTCAGCTCGACATCAATTTCCTTACCGCAATAGGAAATGACTTTCCTTGGATTAACGAGTGCAAGAAGAGTTGTGTTTTCTCGCTCATGTATAAAAATGAATGTGAAGAGACCATAATAAACCGCAGGAAGTTAACAGTGTAGCTGTCTCTACATCTGTGTCGTGTTTTGTTTATCTTATGTACCACGCTAACACACCACGTTCGTACAGCACATGCTCGGTTTACCACTTAGGATTACGTTGCGTTTTGAGGCGACCAAATGGTCAATCGGTTTTTGAGAGCTCTCACTGATCTGTGAGGTTTAACGTCCCAAAGCAACCATATGATTATGAGAGACGCCGTAGTGGAAAGCTCCGGAAATTTCGACCACCTGGGGTTCTTTAACGTGCACCCATATCTGAGCACACGGGCCTACAGCATTTTTCGCCTCTATCGAAAATGCAGCCGCCGCAGCCGGGATTTGATCCCGCCACCTGCAGGTCAGCAGCTGAGTATCTTAACCATTAGACCTACTCGGCGGGCCGAGACTTTTCATCGCACAAACACGATTCAAACGCTCAAGCATGCTTCCAGAGATAGGGAGACGAGTACAAAGCTAAAAAAAGAGTGAAAGAGATCGAAATTAACCAGAAGAGCACTCAAGCTGGGTTCCGTGCACTTCACAAAGGGAAAAATATGCTTCAACGGATGAAATGGGAAAAAAAAAGAAAATATAGGATGCCCGACAGTGCCATGACTATAGGGTAGAGAGAGAGAGAGAGAAGACTTTATCGAATCAGCCGGTGGACGACTATCTATGTCATATTAATGCGCATACACATTATGAAGGCACAGTCACGACTCGATTTCCCTGACGAAAGACTTCAAGGCGAGTCGCTATATGCACACTTCGAAGTCTGTCGAAACAAGATATTGCTTTGAGTGAATATTGAGAAGATTTCACTTTGGGTGGGCGGTCGTCCAGTGCTATAGTCTGATGGAGAGGACTGCTATCGCGCGCTACGTGTAAGTTCGCAAGCCGCTACGTTAGTCGCACGGGGGCGCCACGGTTATGCCGCGAGATTCAAAGAACGCTTTCACTGCCTGATCTGTCCGGCCCTTTAGGCGGTCTGATATGTGCGAATGCAGCTTTGACTATATGCTCAACAGGCCCGTATTCACAAACACCCCTCGACTCGAAACTCGACCTCAATGGATCCTTGAGGACTGTTTCGCTAGCTTTCGGTTTCTGCAACGGGGAAAGTCTCAAAGATTCTTTGAGGTCGAGTTTCGAGTCGAAGAGCGTTATTGAATACGGGCCTTGAGAACTTCGCCGATTTGAATTTACTTGGCGCCAGCGGAGGCGTTTCACGCCTTAGATTCTCGTCCTGACACGAACCTCGTCGAACACTCGGCCTCCTGTTTCATGAGCGGCGATTAGCTTCAGGTTATTTATTATTGTATGAAACATACGTGCTTACATATACAAAAAAATGTCGTAGAGCACCTCAGGTGCACGCGTGTCCACCTCGGTGGAACATTGATTACGGTTCTTGGCTGCTAAACCAAAGGACGCGGGTTCGATCCCGGCCATGGTGGTCGCATTTCGATAAAAGGCGCGTTGATGTGTTTAAAAAAAGTGGGTGACGATTGAGAGTACCAGGTGTGTTCAGAGTACTAGGTATACTCTACTATGGTAGAGCGAAAGCCGTCCCTGGGGCCTCGCAGTTGATGAGGCCACGTCGACAAAAATTACGTCATGTGCGTACACAACGATAAGTCCACGCGAATAAAGCCGTCCAAGTGGACTGCCAAGCCCAATGGCCATTGGAGATACAGGACCGAGTAATGTGCGACGCCAGTGCAGAACCCCCTAAGGTCGAATTTCCCGGAGCTCTCCACTGCTGAGTATACTCATAATCATACTGCAGTTTTGGGATGTAAACCACCACATATTATTACTATTAGCAGAAAGATCTCGGTCAAGTATTCTGGTAATGAAATTCAGTGTTAGTTCAATTCTACATATGACGTGGATAGATGAGCTGATTCTAACCAATGTTAACAAATTTTCAGAGCACAGGCGTGTGCACAAAGGCAGCAAAATGCGCCGCACGGGTGACGTACGTGAGCATACAGTCGCATCTCGTGCGTCCACACAACCATTACAGCATTTGTACAAGACACGCGCTTTCCGCTGACTAGACGGAGCTGCGGCGTTGCTGGCACTGGCCCATCCCAAGTTCGATGACGTTGGCCGTTAGGGGCATGCGAAAAAACAGACCCACGCACGCGTCGCCCAGTGCATCCCTGCGACAATCCATTCCATTTTTGACTGACCCCGTCTCATTATTGCGTTTTTTACTCCACCAGGCATTGCGTTCTGGCGCTGCAGTCACACGGGAAAACTCGACTGCACTGTGCCTATAACGCCGTGATCTATATGCGCAGGCAGCTGAGTGAGTACGAGTCCGCTCCCCACCCTCTCAGCAGATAACCTCCGTAAATGTTTTTCCCCATCATCAAGGGTGCACCACATCAATTTTCTAATTTTAATGTGAATGTATTTCTTATAGTCGGGCTATGTCAGGCGTTCGTCGGTATCTGTCCACCACCCTCTCCCATAGCAACAGCTGCGGGCGAGCGCGCTTATCCTCGGCCCTAGCAACCGGTGCCCCCACCTCCTTGACTTGCGACCGCTTCAATGCAGCGCGTTTGAAACTCATTTGTGCTGTCTTGGTAGAGCCTGAAAATAGCGCGTTCTCAACGCGTTTGTGCTGCATTGAAGGCGGTGGTAGAGCACTGCACGAGCACGGCTCGCGCGCCGGGTATGGCATGGTTTGGTCGGGCCCGGGCCGGGCTCGGGCCTATGAGCTTCGGGCTCGGGCCTGAGTCAGGCCCGTATTAGGGCCGGGTCTCATATACAGGGTGTTTCAAGAAATGTGTACAATATTATTTAAAAATTACGAAAACGAGCCATCTACATGCTACATGCGGCGTTGCCATTACTTTGACCGAATGCATCTTCAGATGTGTACAAACAATAAATACAGCAGTAAATAAAGAAATTAAAACAGCTAAAATTTTGCACAGGTTGAAACGAAACGTTCTCAATTAGCGCGTTTTCGAAGAGAAGGGTAGATGCGCTGTTTTGTGCGTCGGTTTCGGTTTCGTGAGCTAAATTAGCCAGATTTCATCACTCCGCCGTGATTACCAGCAGCAGCCTTACGAAAATTTCAAAGTGGCTATACACATTTCGTAGGAAGAACTTTCATTCGCCCATTTGACTGAACAATTCTGAGTGGGTAAAAGTCAGTTGGTTTAATTTCCGTATTTACTGCCGTAATTTATGCAGATAGAAGCGGTCATCATTCCTTTCATCTGCCGCGGCATCAGTGAATCTTCAAAGGCTAATTAGCTTCATGAAGCCATCGATCCAGAAGTTAAACCATTGGCGGATGCAGCTATTTTCCCAAGCGTCACCGGCGAACCCGCAGTAAGTCTTCTTATTGGGTCGGACCGATTGCGGAAAGTAACACCAAGTGACAGCGAAGTCCTGTGGGTGTCGTATAACAGCGCGTTAATTCCCATTAACACGAAAACGAAGTGTACTCTCCAATGACCATATATCCGTCAAGGAGGAAAGTGGACAGTATTCGAGCAGTCGTGTGTGCGTCATGCGAACAGAGGTCTATCTATCAGGAGGAGAACTTCTCTGACTCGTCAGAACGAATTTCGGAGCTCGATACTAGTAGTATTGCAGGAAAGACATTCCCGAAGCAAGACATCGACAATAGAGAGTTAAACAAAGCCATCGATTTCCGAAATGGTTGCGATGATGTTGCGCTACCAAGGGCATGTATCAGCGAAGGATCGTGACAGTGTTGCCATTTCTTTGAAAAAAGAACCAGTTCAACCTTGTGTAAAAAGTATGAAGTCACACAAGAAAAATGGACATACGGAGAACATCGCCACTGATAAACTGTCAGATGTAACCGGTGAAACAGGTACGATAAGAACCACAGCGGTGTATGACGCCTCTTCGAATGGAGCAGAAAAGTACCTCTCAAAGTCACACTTGAAGAGGCAGTTGAAGACAGGTACTCTTGACGTCAGCCTCTACCTTCGACGGCGCGACAACTCCAGAAGATGGCAACTGGCCTAAACGAATGCTGCATTATCAGAGTGACGCAAACCTCAATGCGAGTGACATGCATCGGCGCCGTGGTCGTTATGGTGGCCTTCGTGGCACTATCGCTGGGCTATGTGAACTGTTCTGGTCACTAAGATAACACCCACGTGCTAAATTAGCGTGCTGTAATTTTCATGCATGCACGCGATCCAGACTCAATGGTTCAACAAGTACAACAGCTTTCCAAAAGACAGTATGTTCCAATCGAAGCTCCTTCGAGTCAGCACTGTCGACTTTGTGCCAGTGGCTGCGAGAAAAGACTACTACGAAAGTCGTCACACGTGTGCCAGTTCGAACAGTGCACACATTTTAAGTGTCATTGAGGCTATCTCTGAAGGTTTTTCTGTCCTTTTATAGTGCAGAGTTTCATATTCTGATAAGGAAGTAACGCTCAATACAGATAGGCATGAACTGAAGTCGAGGCTTTTGAAACACATTATTATAGGGCTTTGAAGGTGAAAATCGTAGCATCATTTGTTGTGGGGAGGATTTGGGGAAAGATGACAAGGACTTTAAAATAAGGGTGCCTGCGGGGAATATTAGGGAAAGGTTAGTGAAATTATCGTGGTGGGAGGATGTAGAAACTTGCGAGCGACACGGACTGAAGAGACGAAAGAAGGTTGTGGGGCAGAGACTTGTTTGTTCTTGGAGTGTTCGAATGCACGCCATGTTGTAGACGGCACTGCACTGAGCGCCAATAAAGGCTCAAAGATTTTCCCACAAGGATGTAACAATTTCAAAGATCGAAGGCCATCAAGAGAAGACGACAAAAATAGGCATAACAGGGAACAACGAGGACAGTGGCTCGCATGCTAATAGCTGTGGGTACTCGGGCCGAAAAAATCAGCCCGTGCAGTGCTCTAGATGGTGGCAACATCCCTACAATGATTACGAACGTACGTAGGAAGCGTTCGTTGAAAAAGGCGCCCAAAAAGGAGACACTTAAGCGCGTTGATCCACCGAGCAATTAATTTTTATCCGTGCACGCTAGCTACTAGAGCTGGAAACGCATACCGCGTTTCTCGCGACAGAAAAAAAAAAACGTCACATGCGGCAAACGGCGCTATAGGCACCGTTCAGTCGAGTTTTCCAATCTGACTGCAACGCCTGAATACATAGCCTGGCGGATAGAAAAAGAAACCTTGAGACGGCATCGGTGAAAATGGAACCCAACGCGCGCGTCTCGCGCCCTACATCTGCCAGCGGATTGTGCCCGGAATACACGGGGGACGCGAGCACGCGTCTCTTTTCTGCGTGCCCCTAACGGCGAATCTCAGAAACTTTGAGACGGGGCAGTGTGAGCAACGCAGCTCCCTCTGATCAGTGCGCGGTACCCATTAGTACGGTGTCCTATTAGCTACACGGTGTAAATGAAAAAAGAAAACATACAGTTATAGTATACCTGGCTTACCGGGATACCGGGCGTACCGTAATAGCGAAATCAAAGTGCGCATACGCATACGTACGTTACCCGTACCGCTTACCGTACGAACGCTATTTTTTTTTTATTTAACGTTACCGTGTAAACATGGCGGTGCTCTCGGACGCCTGCTTCGAAGTGATTTTGGCGCAGCAAACGACTGTTTCAAGTGGCTTCGTTTGCCTTCAGTTAGCTTCGACTACCGAGTATTGCGGATAAGTTGGCGCAGTTTTTGAGATAGCTTCCCGTTTCGAACTCGTCTAGGCCTAACTACAAGATCGATGTAAACAAATCACCAGCATAAATGTTTTCGCATTTGGTGCGTGGTTCATATTGCCACGTTCCTTTCCCCAAGTTTTGTTATCACCCTGTTACACTAAGTTCAGCGCAAACCGCACCTACGATGTTCGAGAAGCTTCTAGGCTTTAGTAGATTGTTTTGTTAAGATTGAGTCTGCTTCGTGAACATTTCAGATTATTCTAGAACCTACGTCGCCGCTAGCAATAACGCTAGAACATTCGATGGCACGTGTATAAATGCCGACGCGCTTCGCCGCTTGTCAGTTGATCGACTGCCGACGCTCCGTTCGCCGCTATCAGTGCAAAACTTTCCGTTTACTGGGCACAGATTCGCCCAAATAAACAGTTTATTATTAGACCTGCAGTCTGCTTCATTCGTCCACGTCACGACTCCGTGACAATACTTACTTTCATTATTACTAAAATAAACTTGTAACAGAGCTTCGCGCGGTGACCCAGGCAGACATTCTCGTTTTCTTTTCCTTTTCAGTGTTCTTACTTTTCAACCCTCCGATAGGTGGCGCCACCATTCGAACTAAGGGACGTAAACGCTATTCCGCTAAACTATAAGAAAGGCACTGTCAGCAATGAACATTTGCTGCACGGTAACGCCATTCGTTTAACCTCTGCTATCACCTGACGGTAAACTATAACTGTCTATTATTCTTCTAACGCTGGGCTCTCACGTGCGAAACCCCGTTATGGACGCTACCCAACGCATTTCCTCACGATTCCCTTCGGGGAGGTGGGGGCATTTTTTTTTTTTTACTACGAATAAGTCGATCATTCCAGAACACTGCGTTCGCGGGGCCACTCTCATTCAACGTATTTCCAGTGAAATAACTATCCTTATCGCTATCTTAACAACTTCGGCTGATGGGTGGGCGAGGTACAAAAGAGGCCACAGATAAGCAACCGACTTCGCACACTGGCTTCCCGGAGACGAGCGGGGACGCAGCATTCCCGCGCGAACCGTTAACAAAAGCGCCGGGCGATTTCGAAAGGGGTAAGAGGAGAAGGGGCGAAGCCAACAACGCGAGGAACTCAACAGTTGCAAGCACGGGAAGGGGAGAACCCGAAGAAAGTAGCATTCCAGTGGTGACGTGCCCCTCATGCCGAGGTAGTGTAAAGAAAAAAAAAACGAAGCATCGTAGATAACGAAGGAAAACCGGACGTCGGAAAGGGACGGCGTAGCCGCGTCTACCCAAACCGCGATTTTTTTTCTTCTCTTCCCCTTTCACCAAATTACTCCCTCCTACCACGCAGCAAGACAGAAGCTATTGATCGTGCTTCTCTCCCTCTTTTCTAAGAAAATAACTCGTCCCCCCCCCCCTCCCCGAACTACATCCACCGTTTAGTGTCAGCTACTTAAGCTAGACAGTTACAGCGGCCATCACTCATTACTATCCCCACACCCTCCCCCCAAACGTTCATGTTTTGAAAATGTTTCCTTTATTAAGCAACCACTTGCTAGCACTCTGCCTCGTTGAAGCGTGGAGGAGATGCGCGAAGAAATGCGTGTCAGGAGAGGCAAGCAGCAAACGACCATTTCACCTAAAAGATAGACGTAGGCGAGAAGGAAGAAAAAAAAGAAAAAAAAAAGAGGCACGACCGTTTCTGTAGCTAATAACGCACTCTGGCAGGTGTATCTCGCAAGAGACCGCATTTATGCGCTGTACGCAGATCGCTCGTGCGGTCGCGCCGATGATCATTACCCACTCCTCGGTCAAGGTCAGCCAACGATCCAGTTTCGGCCCAGCGCGGAATGCCGAGAAGAGGTCATAGCCCCGAGAAGTGAACGGAGTGTGTGCTCGTAGATGAGCGAGTGTGTGTGTAAACAATCGTTTATTTTTTATTTTTTTTTTTCATGCTCCACCATCTAACTAACGAAGGGCTGACTCGATACATGACCAGCGACACCACAGTTTGCAGCCTGCAAAGGTACGCTTACAAACACAGCTCCGAAGCATAACAATGATGCAATCCCCGAGATTTCCGTATTCACCCCAAGTCTCGGAAAAGGAAAAACAAACAAACAAAGGACTGCGTTGCCGGCTAATAATCGCCTTCCCGACACAGAACCTCGGCGCGTGCGCGCAGCTAAAAAAGTGGGCCACGGCATTGACGCAACCGTTGCGAAAATGGGGACACGACGCCATTCTATTTAGTAGGATATAGTTACGCCGTGGGCCGCTCTCGAAACAGTGGCACGGCTCATCTACGTTTGAGTAGTTTCAGTCTAGTTCGAATTTTCCCGCCACAGATACCAAGGGGGGGCGCGACCCGATGCTGCTATCCGGCTCATTTGACGGCAATGCAGCCAGAGACCGTACCCGCCAACCTATTTTCCATCGGCCCAACAAAAGACTACGACCGTTGTACCACTTCCGTCTGCACTCGGCACGTTCAAGCAAAAGCCCAAACGCGCTTCTAATTCTGGCGACGACGTTGCTTGCGTCGGCCACCGAGTGAAGGAAGCCAGGAAAGAAATAAAGACACACAGGAGACCGCTTTTTTTCGTCAATGTAGCTCTGTTTTTAATTCGCTTCTGTCAAATGAACAACAAAGTGTGATGGCCATCATCCTCCATGCGTTCCTTTCCAATTTACAAAGGTGCAACAAATACAATGTTTTCCTCTCTCTCACTCGTTTTCACAGAGAACAATACAATCACGCTTTTTTTCTGACTGGTTACTTTTTAGACTTTCGTCATTAGAAACAACAAAAAACAGAACATTTCATAAGTGTCTAAATTTCTTCAGCCTTTTTAGTTTACGTCGTTGTGCACACTACTGAGCCAAAGAAAAAAAGTATGTAGTCATATTTACATATGTACAATCATGCACTCGCTCCAACACACGCTTTTTTTTTAAAGCTCCGCAACACACAACTATCCCCGAGAAGCCATAGCTCGCGTCGCAACACCGAACGAAGAACAACCATGTCAGATGAGAAGAAGAAAAAAATGTGAGTATCCTTCCATACAACGGTTAGCGACTAATTAAGCAGCTTGGAATGTTGCGCGATTTTTTTTTTTTTTAGGTTACATGACTCGAGAA
Source organism: Rhipicephalus microplus (assembly GCF_043290135.1). Taxonomy (NCBI): domain Eukaryota; kingdom Metazoa; phylum Arthropoda; class Arachnida; order Ixodida; family Ixodidae; genus Rhipicephalus; species Rhipicephalus microplus. The sequence goes on along the minus strand of NW_027464640.1, from coordinate 494,834 downwards.
CTTTGCGCCACGTCCGACACACAGAAACGCCCTTTTATCACGTGAAAAAAAAAAAATCACTCGTGTGACGTTTCGGTTAAATGCAAAACAGTGAGTGGCAAGAGACAGCTACAAAATGGCGCTTCGTGCAAGAACTCAAATTTTGGCAACGGCCGCTCAACAAAAAAGTGTGCGCATCGCGGGGCTGTTAGCTAACTGTTACGGTCGGTTGCTCTACTCTGCTGGCATATATAATAGAGAATGGACGAGAAGGTACAAAAAAAAAAAACCATCGTGACAAGACGTCGTAGCTTCGGGCAAAATGCGCGAGGCGCAGCAAAATAAGTTAACACACTACTGGCCCACATACGGGACCTCCCGCAGCCATTTTTGCGGAGTCTTACCAGGTTCACCCGGAAAACGAAAACTTCCCGCTACGCATTCTGCGTGCCCTCTTATTCCGAGCGCCGCGAATACGAGGACGAACGCCCATATCGTGACGCGTACAACCAAACCCTGGGGCGTACAGCCGTTTTGCTACGAAGATAAACGTTTCTAACGGGTAACCTGACGGACATACCAGCCGCAATAAGTGGGGGGGGGGGGGGGGACGACAGGAAAAACAAAAAAAATAAATGATGGTTTAGCGCTACTACGAAGCAGCAGCGGGGTCTGAGTCGAATTTCAAAACTTGAACGAAAAAGATACAGAGCTGTTGATCACAGAACGAGACTGCCCCGAATTTGAGCGCGTGGCATGGATTCGGTCGCTGAAAACCGAAACTGGCACAAAACGAGACAGACCTGTCGCGTCATCCACGTGTCATGGCGAAGAAAAAAAAAAGTGCGAGCAACCGAAGGCAGTTTTTTTATCACGTGGGATTTAGAACGGCCTTGTTGTTCGCAGGGTTTTGCGCTGGGGTGGGAAGACTAATTTTCTCCGTTGCTCGGGTCTCTTGAGGCGGGGGGCAGGCGGCGGCGGGGGTCGACAGAAAAAAGCGAGCACACTGTATAAACATCGTTCGGAGTGGCGACGATGGAGCACTGTATAGTATCCCGTTGTGGCCTGTGTGGGTCCCGACACGCACAACCACGACGTGGAACGGATCAGAGTGCCGACGCGTCCACTTCCTCCTGGTACCTGCACGCCAGGTAGTCGGCCGAGTCGGCGAGCTGGTGCAGGATGGCGTGCAGTCCTTGCAGGTGATGCCTGAAGGCGGCGGCCAGGTGAAGGCTCTGCTCGAGCCCGTCGCGGTCCGTGACCACGCTGTCGACGTCCGAATCAGTGTCGGACGTGGATCCCGTGGAGCCGAGGCTGTCGTCTGAGGGCTGCCGCGTGTGCTTCGGGGGCGGCCGTAGCAGCGCCCCGGTCAGCGGCACAACGGCCGAGGTGGCGGCCGCGCTGGGCCCCCACAGCAGCTCGTTCTTGACGTCGTTGAGCATGTTGTAGAATGAGTAGAGGTCGGTCTGCATCAGGTTCGCGGGCGGCGCACGTCCCGCCTTGTCGGTGAGGTCCATGTCACGCAATCTCGAAGGCACCAGCACCGTGGCATCCATGTTGTTCACGGACTTGACGAACCGATCCATGGCGCTGAGGATGCTCTGCTGCGAACAGGTGAAGGAATCCTCGTTGCGGCTGGTGCGCCGGGACGCGCTCGAGCTCGAGGCCCGGTGGTTAGCGTCGAGCCGATACATGTTTATGTTGTCCAGTCCAGACACCGGTCCGCTCACAGTGGGCACCCGCTTGAGTTGGCCGCCGGCAGGAGCAGAGTCCTGTGAGGGAGACTGCCCCGCGTAAGACTGTCGCCGCGACTTTTGACTACCACCAATGGCGGAAAGTCGCCGGGGGCTCAGACTGTTTGCACTCTCCATTCGCGAGGAGGCAAGGACTTCTTCTCTCGGGGGGCAGATACACACGCAGCGTACACGTCTCGATTGACCACTTTTTTTATGCCCCCACGCCAGGCCGCGACCGGAAAAAGGTCCCCCCACCCGAGCGACGCAGACGGGTTTGTCCCACTCACCGAGCCGAGGGGGGTGCGCCGGGGGCTGCACTGACGTCTGCTGGGCCTGCCCGACGCTGCGCCACGCTCGTCGGGCAGACGCTGGGCACGCTCGAGGTCGATCGTCCGGGAGGCCGGTGACGACAGCGGGGAAATACGGCGCGGGTTAACAACGATCAACTGTAGCAGCCGTCTCTCACTCTTCCCTGCGTGGAATGCAATGGTGGCACCCCGTTTCCGCCGCGATGTCGCCCCACTATCAGGTGATGAGCGCGGCTCGCCATTGGTCGGCTCATCTGTTCTGATGGGTGCCGCCTTGTCACGTGACCGCGGCTGTACACGTGCTTGCCGGCGCGGCTGTGGCGTGCATCGCTGACGCTCATGCGATGTATGGGCCGCTTTCGTTACACTTGTGCGTTGATGAGAGGGTTTTCTCAAGCGCTTATTACGAGCATCGGACGCCTTTAAAGAATCGCGGAGAGGGTAGCGGTGATGTTCTTTCCTAGGAAAATCATGGAAATGTTCCGAGGCGGCCGTGATACGATGGGCTGTTTTTGGCCGTGTTTTTGATCCATAGCTAGCTTTTTTTTCCTCTGTGTTAGCGTATATATAAAAAAAGAAAACTGTGTTTAACTGGCACTGCACTGACCTCAGTTTTTTTCTGCACCCTTTCGCGAACAGGCGAGTACTATGCCATTAAATCGGGATTTTGCGCAATGAATACTGCAGTCACTGATTTAGTACCGCCATCTAGGTAAACAGTGCGGAACTATTGCTTTCAATGTGGCTAGATCTGCAAGGATGCAAATCACGCGACGCTAAACACAAACCGCAAAGTTCGTGGCCTCTGCTAGTTTTCACAGCAATCTCAGTTTTGCGCTTTCGAGAAGCTTAGAAGCACTTTACCTCCGTGCATCGAAGTCAACCTGCTGAAGCACCGTAGAATACGTAGCGCATGACACGGATGGCGTATCTCGGTTTCCAGTGGCGCGCGCTTTCAAACTTTTCCCACGATAGCTCCTCATTTCTGCGCCATTAAGCGGCCAATCGACAAATAACAATTCCTCGTGTTTCCTATAATTGACCTATTTTCTGCTCATAGAAACGACTGTTTAGTTAATATGGCGGGGCTAGAAAGAGCTTCTCCGAAAACAAGTGTTTCGTGACTGAGAATGCTTGAAGTAACATGGGTTCGCGGGCTTGACACTTTGCTAGCTGTAATTAAAGCAACTTGGCAGCGCTGTAAATTTACAATGTCGAATGATTTTCTGACAGCCCACTTCGTACGGGGCTAGATTTGCCTAGAATGGGGTCGTTCATAAAGTGATACGTAGACTATGCAGCAGCGATAGCTTCGTCAGATAAAAAAAAAATGACTCAGTAGGAGAAAAAACATACAGGATTGCCTATGTTCCAAGACACTTCTTTGAAGCACGTGTACATTATCTTTCAGGTTTCAATAAAGAAATACTTAGAAAAGACTGACGAAGCCTGTTATCATACATTCATGTATGTATTCAAGAACATGTACAGATGCACATACTTGATCGCCGTTAATAGGAACCCGACGTGTCACTAAAGGCCAAACACTAATCACTTTAAAGAATTTTTTTTTTTTTCGAAAGTTTGTCCAACAGCCTACACGGTGAAATATATAAGCGAAGGTCGGCTTTCGCAATATACAAAACAGTGCTCTTTGGCTAAATCCATGGAGAATCAAAGTTCGGTGGCTTCGTTTCATGAATCGCCGTCGTATAAATTACTCAGGTGGGGGCATGGCCAAAATTAGTGTTTGATGAGAGCCGCGGATACTTCGGCTGAACAATATAGTCAAGCACCCCGAAACGGATTATGGAGATGTTGTGGCCAGGCATATGTTACCGGTGGAATAGAGTTGTCAGAACAAACCTGTATCCCCACTTTGTTTTTTTTTTTTTTACTCAGTCCACTTAATAATTATAGACGTTCTTGGAGAGCGCTTCTGTAAAACTAACTTCGGTCGTATTGCTTTGAAAATTATATTTAACGTCATAACAGCACTTGCCGTATGCAGTGTTGGCAAATAAATTAGTAATGTCGCTAAGTAATGATGATTATATGATCACTTGGGTATTCTTTTTTCTTGCGTGTTAGCTGTTCCGTACCACATTCTTCATTATGAAACAAACTTTAATTACCTCTAGCTTACATTCCCAGGATGAAGAGAAGGAATGGCAGGAACCGGCCGGTGGCACGGTTGTCTCTTCGTCCACATATTCATCGCAATTACCGCAATACACCTAAACAACACAATTAACGTCCCCAATGCGGTCGTTGGCTTCATTATCTGCCAGTTTTCATTAATGGTGCGTTCGCCAAGTGGATAGTTGACGGCCACCAAGAGTAATCGACTGCGAACATCAAAAGGTGGTCTAAAATGGTTACCGCTTAGTGTCGCAGTTTTTGTCTATAAAAACAGGTGTGGTGCATGGCTTAGTAGTGCGTTCTTAGGCGTGACTTAAACTCAGAGTAAACATCGCAGACGCATACATTTTCTGTCAAATAGATACAAGAGGCACGATCGCACCAAAGTAACATTACCAGAAATGTTAGCTATTTAATAATTACGTCTATAGTAATCTATCCCAAGCTTCTAAGTAACAAATACCTTAAAAACTAAATGAAAGTTCTCCAAATATACCAACTGCCTTACCAATACTGCTAAATGAAAGACTCAAGGGACAATTAATTATTCCGTTTTAGTGAATAAAACTATGCGACGTAAATAAACTGCCTAGGAAAGTAACTACGCCAAAAAAAACATGCTGCAAAAGAACGTAAAACAAAAACGAGAAAGAACCTTAATTACGGTACGCATCAAAACATCCCATTATGTACGGGCGTTTTAAAAAAGCTCGGACAGGCGTATACATGGTCTTTGACGTCAAGTGATCACTGACAAACCATGAGAGACGAGGTTATCCGTATGTTTCTTATTTTCTTTCATTTCTTTTTGCATTCAGTCATGTTTCCTTCTGCTAATGGAGGCCTTTCACGTTCTATGGTGGCCACCATATGTGAAAAAGGAAAAGAGACATAGAGACAATTACGGAGAAACTGCGAAAAGAGAAAACAAATATAAGGATGTACTGCACAACAGGTGACACGGCTGTTAGTTCAGAATTGAGCCCCCCCCCCCTCCCTTTTTTTTTTTACTTTTATCTCGAGCCTTACAGAAGTTGGAAATGAAGAAGATTGAAGTTGAACTCACACGTGTCTGTATGAATTCGGCGCACTAAACCTCGTACGTTCGTGATTGCCACATTAATGAAGTATAGAAATGGCCACGCACTTGTTTGTTGTTTCGGGTTGAAGTATTAATAAAGAAACGAAAAAAAAATTAGACCACACCCAACGTCAACAGGCCCCGTTGGGTCGCGCCTATGGGTGAAAACACAAAGAGAAAACCCCAAAAGTTGTACGACCACTATTACGGCACTGACTACAACTAGTAATGCTCCTGCTGTTATTCTACTAGTACTGCTATAGTACTACTAATACCAGCCACTGCTAGCCGCTTTACTGTTACTTCATGTACGACTACTGATGGTCATCGCGAAGGTTGGTGGCAGTCACGATGCTGAAGTAAAGAAAGCATCGAAGTGAAAAGAAAAGGTGTAATGAAATGGAAGTATTAAATAGCAAAATGAAGGGTGATTGAACAGTGAATGCGAAACAAGTACGGTAACCTTACATATAAAACATTGATAGCCAACATTGTTGGCTGGTAACCTTCAACAGGCTTTACCCAAACGTGTTTCGTGTATTTCTACAATATCTAATTTCGGCTTGTTGAAAAAAAAAAACTGATAGAAGTTCGTGATATTCCCGATAAAAATCGTATTTGAATCCGCATGCGGTGCAACACGCGGCGGCACAATCTGCAATACTTGAAGCGTGCAATGCTGGTCAGACTCCAAACACTCTCAGAGCAAGGGAGTCACTGCCAAGGCCAACGGACTGCGATCCAATTCCGCCTGCGTCTGCGAGCTGACGAGGAAGTTGAAGAGCGAGATAAAGGGCGACTGTCAACGGTGTTGTGCAAGTGGCGTACTCTGTAAGGCACACATGGTGGCAGAGACGCTGTGTATGGGAGAGAATAAAAATTACTCGGCTGAGAAGGCCTGTAAAGGCGGAACGACTGCATGGAAAGAGGAAGGGAGAGATGCTCCAACGGCAAAAGGGAAATAGGACTGCAACTCGGAATGAGTTACATTACGACGAAGCTGGTACGAGTAATGTCTAGCTTTGTTGTGCCTCAACTTTGCTGCTGCGCAAATCGAGATTCTTCTTCGCGTCAAAAATTCAAGACCGCAAGTCACGCGATCAGTGTATGGTGAAGCTTTTAAAAACCAATAATAAGTAAGGTCGTAGGTTCATTCATTGGTATTTCATCCATATGCCAAGTATTCAGCTAAGATTTATCCGCAGCCTACAGCCCACCACCCTTCACCCTCCCCGTGCAGGCGCATATGGTTATACCCATCATCAGTAATAACGCGCAGCTATCAGGAGCATCTCCGTGTTAGGACCGAGTAAACGTTGGGCTGTAGGTGTCCTCCACGCGGCGAAAGCTCTGAACAGCCGCCCCTCCAAAAGATCTACGGGCTTTAGGCTCTCCTCACCAAACCCGCTCTTTATGTTCACTCTATCACCGTCTTCCAGAGGCGAGAGAGAGCGCTAGCTCTTTTATGACCGTCCGTAAAGAAAAAAGGGGGATCACAGAAATGGCGTGAATACGAGGCTACAGCAGTCGCGCCAATGTACAATAAAGAAAGAACGCACGGGCCTACGAGAGCAACGTCGTCGCGGTGATACGACACTGGCCCGATTGGACGAGCATATCTCGTCAGGAGCGTCGCAACCAATCACGGCTCGATGGCGCCTCGCGTGCGGAAACTCGCGCGATCGCATCGCCCGCGTCGAGAGCTGGAATACAGCTGCTGCTGCTGCTACATTTTTATTTTATTCTCTCTCCTCGGAACTATTTTCTTAACAGTGCGAGACGCGTCTCTCAGTTCGGGCAGTGTTCCAGCTGTCGACCATGCAGAAGCGCGGTGCAGAATCTCACGTCTGTGCGTGTACCGCCGATACGCGGTTTAGCGTGGAACCGAACACGTCCCGCCGAAAGACAATCTCCGCGCCGTTGTTTTATGAGGGCGCTTCGTGCAACCGGTGCATTAAGTGTGACACCTAATTTTCGTTAGCTCCGTGTTTCACAAAGCATAACGCATAGCGTGTTGGATACGGAAGTAATGCACGTTGTTGGACTATATATAGTTGGCTCGTCGACTTTGAAGACACGTTTAAACTGCGCGAAGAAGACGACACGTAAGAAACAGAGAACGCGCACACACACGGAGTGCAGAATTCCAACTGTTTTTTTTTTTTTCCCTTGAAGGTACAACATTAATATATTCGAGCGAGGAGCAATCGCTCCGATAATCTTGCATTCTGCGGAAATGTGACGGGCTGACCGCATGCGCATTACAGTTCCAGAAGGATCCTAATGTACCTTCCAACAAATCTATTCCTTACATGATAAAGATAATGAGGCTGAACTAACGTACGTGTCATCTCCTATTGCTAGGAAGAATGCCTCTGAGGAAACGTCGGCAGGCATTTCTAATGGTCACGAAGTAAGTGCCTTGGTCACAGTAAACAAATGCCTGTCGATACTTAAATAAGCGAAACTGTTTTGACACTAGCGAAATCGACACTTGTTACTTGCGTCCGCTTATAAGTGAAGATATATTCTAGCATATACCGAATCTTATAAGCACTGCCGAAGCCAAAAAAAAAAAAAAGCTGTAATATAATGCAGCTGGAGAGTTGTACACCTATACTGTTTTTCCTGGTCCGACACACGTTGAACTGTTACTTTCCCAGTTAAGTCATGAACGTTTGCACCAGGTTGCCAAAGTCATATTATCCAGAATAGAAGCCTTGTTGACATGAGTGTAGTTAAGAATAGTAAGCATTTACTCAATAAAACGTCAACCAGAAGCATGTACGGATTTCATGTACGGATTTCACGGTCGAGCTTGAGACACATAAACAACGATGTAAATCCGGAGAATTTACAAGCGGGAACTCTCATCTCGTCATGAAGGCCATTTTGTTTTTGTGAACATAGATACTATTTTTTACGTAAAAATTAAAAATATACTTTCAATTGGGACTCAAAATGAACATCGGTTTCCAGATTGACTAATAGCATTGTTCAATGAGTCTTTTTCTCAAATCAGTCGAGCAGCCATTGCAGTTTGAATATTCTCATAGCTGAGTGGTATTGCGAAGAAGTACACACAACAGAATAAACACGGATTTGAAAAAAAAAAAAGAAAGTCGAACGCGTTATCGTTAACTGTCACGCAATTCAATTATATGACGTTTGAAAGAAAAATTTTAAGGAGGGAACCAGCAGGAGTCGCCTAGGTCCTTCCCTTCATCTGTCTCCTGTTGCGCGCTTTAAACCAGTGCAAATATTTATAGTGTTGACAAGCTCGATCAAACAAGACTTCGCGGAATGCCAGGCAAAACGCATATAGCATCATTTCGCAGAGCTTTTCGTTCGAAACGACAATTCTCGAACGACTGGTCACTGCGGATAAATATGCTTTAGCTAAATCGTCAACTTATTAACAACATTCATCTCATGTAATTTTAGCTATAGTTAATGGGATACGCTATAGTATACGGGAAAGTTTAATCTGCCCGATAATCTTGGCAGTCATTGGGAAGGAGTTAATATTCAAAAGCGAAGTCAGATGCGGCAAACAGACGACGAGGCTCGATCAATTGCCACAGTTCGAGTTCACAGAGCGCCAGTTTCTTAGCCGCAATAATTCAGTGGTTATGACGGCATCCGTGGTTCTGAGCACTAGGTCGCGGGCTCGATTGATGACCGCAGCGTGGTGGCATTCCCGGGACATCACTCAAGTCGGAGGTTTGCATACTTCCAGATCAGTGTGAGATACGCACTGATCTCGGAGCCCGTAATTGAGCGCTAATAGAAGTCAGCTGACTGCGACATCCACCTCACATTTCTATCTATCTATCTATCTATCTATCTATCTATCTATCTATCTATCTATCTATCTATCTATCTATCTATCTATCTATCTATCTATCTATCTATCTATCTATCTATCTATCTATCTATCTATCTATCTATCTATCTATCTATCTATCTATCTATCTATCCATCTATCTATCTATCTATCTATCTATCTATCTATCTATCTATCTCTTCTGTCCATGCTATATGACCCATGCTTCATGATCTATCACACTCTAGACGTATACGCAATGGGTTCTTGAAGTTCGTTCGACCGTTCACTAGTTAAGTTATCTTTACAAACACTATAGATGAAACAGCTTCTCTCGCTGTTGTCTCAGCCAATTACATTGCGATAAAACAAAACAAAAAAGAAAGAACAAATATAGACAAGTAAGACGCTTTGTATCTTCCTTTGTACTAATGACATATCACGCTGGAGTGTCGCGTCCACAAGCGTCAGTGTGGACTTCGACATCGGTGACGGCACCGATCCTCGCAAACTACGTGCGGCCGAAGTAATTCCCGCAGGTAGAGCTTGTAACGGTGTAACGGACGCGTCTCCAACCAGGCCTAAACAGAAAACAACCGCAAACAATTTAAAAGCGGAAAGCAAAGATAAAAGAGACAAGACAAAGATGTTCTTAGAGCAAAAATACCCCTTCGCAGAAACTCCCCGCCAGAGTCATTAGATAAAGCAGGGGAGCAGAGGTCCATCTACCTTGCCGGTGGCATTGAACGCCCGCATTTTTCACGTTATAAGCGAACGTCAATGGCGAGCGGGACAAAAAAAAGTTCTCCAAGACGCGCCGAAAAAAGCAAAAAAAAAAAAAAAGAACGACGGGGGGGGGGGGGGGGCTAAGGTAGTGGTGTTGTGTCCGAAGTCTCATGCATTATGCCGTACCAGCAGGCACGCACTGATAATGATGGTACGTCGGGGGAAGATTACCCTCCTCATAAACTTTGTTTGTAATCGCCCCCCCCCCCCCTTTCCGACGATGACGTCTCGAGAATCCTAGTGACGTCAACTGTGACGTCTACGCTGGTGGACAGACCGGCCGGTCGGCTCGGTAAGACCGGTCGCCGGCATGGCCTGCATGCTCGCTGGAAGTATAATTGAAGCACTGCGATTTCGAAGCACTGTGAGACGCCTTGCGCATCCACCTCGGCCGAGCGTCGCACCACAGAATTCTTTACGTAAGAGCTAGACGCGCTGCGCGTCACTTCGCTTTCGCAACCTTGGGGGAAAAAAAAATAAGATGCGGCTGCGCGCACATGGGAGCGCGCGAGTCGCTGGCCAGAAGGAAATCGCCGCTTTGATTAGGCCATCTCGTTGCTACGTGTTTGAGAATTCCTGGCGCGTCACGCACATACGAACGCTGCAGTCCTAATTGTACCGCGCAGTGAAGTTCGTGGCGCCTCGCCCAAAACGTGAACACAAAAGAAAGTACCCTCAGTTAGCCTAAATTGCTGAGCGCAGGTGGTGACCGCGCTGCTATAGGCAAACAGACGCCAGTATACAGGCTTTTCAAGCACTGTAATTTCCAAGTAAGCGTTTGTTACAGTGACGTGTGAACGATCCCTTTATTACTGCTACGCCCTATACCAGCACGAAGTTGATCTTGGTCTGGTACTGATGGCGACGCCGCAGTCATGGACGAATGTTCGTGGACGTGAATCCATGCTTCAGGACAGTGCCGTGCAAGCGTTCAAAAGAATGATAATAATGAAATGTGTTTACTTCGAAGGTAAATGGTGCTTGTGGCGACACGACCGTGCCACAATTATAACCACAACTGCAATTGAGTTTGTGTATTCTGGTCGATATTCAGCATATTATGCCCCGCCGCGGTGGTCATGTGGCTAAGGTACTCGGCTGCTAACCCGCAGGTCGTGGGATCGAATCCCGGTTGTGGCGGCTGCATTTCTGATGGAGGCGGAAATGTTGTACGCCCTTGCGCTCAGATTTGAGTGCACGTTAGAGAACCCCAGGTGGTCGAAATTTCTGGAGCCTTCCACTACGGCGCCTCTCGTAATCATATTGTGGTTTTGGGACGTTAAACCCCACATATCTATCTTTCAGCATATTACTATAACAGGTTTTGGAAACTAAACGATGTACGAATCATTAGGCGAATAATAAAGCCTTTCCATCTCTGTTGGCATTCACAGCTGGAATGTCCTCGCAAAATACTGTTACGCCTAAGCCCGTTGTGTACTCTTTTCAGGTCACAGTGTGGATATCCTATGCTAAAACATATAACACAGAAATATTGCACGTTCGCTTCAATGTACTGTCTGCACTTTGAATACTACTCGAAAGGAGCCGGTTTCTCTCGCAAATTATGTTTAAATATTCATTTGGAAAACAATGCGTATGCAGAAGGAGGAATATGAAGGAAGGAGGAAGGAAAGGGAGGTTAGAATATTGTCACGGGCTAATCAGCAACGTGTACACCAGAGCAGAATACAAAGACTAGATATTAGCTTGGTTTCCGGACAGTGTACACATAGACTGACGCCACGTACTGTTGGCATGTGCTGCAGCAATACTGACTCCATAAATGACAGCCAAAAATCATTTCGTAAAAGTATTTCGGAAATTTAATACCCAGGCAGTAAAAGCAGCTGGCTCATATTGTGGCTTGTATGCAAGCTTTATGCAGTGCTGCGCAGTGCGACAGTGTAACTATTAACAAGAGGGTATTTTGTACTCTCCTTCAAGGATGGAGTTGACTCTTCTCATCTGAAGCTTGTTATCAGCATGATCACATCATGTTACCGATAACGTTCCCCGGTCGCGATGTGACCTCACCCAGTGACAAGTATTGCGTGAAACAAGATAACAGTCGGGAGTATACACTTGGCGCGAATTTGTTGAATAGCGAGCTGATATTCAAAGAAGCTATCGGAGGATGATGCCATACTTGCATTAACTATCCGCCTAGAACGTGCGCTTCGAACGCAAGTCTGGTACTTATCACGAAGCCACGCGAGTAAGGTGTCTCGAAAGGCAATTTAAGATGAATATGCGCGCGCAGTAGTCGCGATATGGCATTGTTTTAATAAGTCCAACACGCAGCGCAGGAAAAATGATGGGAATAAGCTTTATATAGGTGAGACACAATGGTAAACGCTCGCATCGGGTGTAAGTCTCGTATATTTCCCGCGATATGTATAGTCTCTCTCTCTCTTTCTAGAACTATCTATAGAAAAGAAGGAGTAAAAAACATTTTCATTATAATTTTTGCCACCCGAAATTACTCGCCATGTACGGAAGACTCGCAGTACCCACGACTTCTTTCTTCGTATTTCTTTATATGTAGGACTTTTTTTTTTCTTGTCCCCTCGTAAGCATGCATGCGCGAAAAACAAGAACAACGAATAAAACGCATTGAGGTGCAGGAAACAGGTGCACCAGGAAACCACGGGTGATCAATTTGTTGTACATTTATTCTTCGTAATCGAAACATACATCACAAGACGGCGAATCTTTCACATATCACCAATCCCCAATCCTACCAGGGAGGAGTTGAAGGCGACCCTGCTTGGCTGTTCTGAACTTCAGGCCCAAAAGGCCTTGGTTCGACGAGTACACGCAGCAGCCGACGCCGATGGGGTCCCGTTTTCCCACCTATATAATAGTTGTGGGTGACGTCCTCTTATGAGGCAGTCCCTTCATACCTTGCTTCTAATAAATGTATTTACCACCACCTCCATTACCTCGTCATACCTGCATGTAGTGGACCAGTCTGATCCTGTGCGCCCGCATAAGTTTCTCGCAATGCGCCCATTCGAGAATCAAGCATTTGTATCTAGGTTCCATACAATAAACAGAACACTCCCCATCTCGGGCTTCCAATCTCTCTCAATTAAAACGAATTCGTGTTCCTTGTGGTGATGCACAGTAGTATATAGAGTTCAACTGCAGCGACGCGAGTCTGCTGGTATGCGCTTCCTTTCCTGGTGCTGTCCTTGAATTTACAATGGCGGGGCAAAGTCTTTGCCCTGGCTACTGATTCGTGCTTCGCATTTACACCATAGTGCTACTGCCACATAGTGCTACGGCCAGTGCTAACCAAGTTACGATTGTCTTCGTCAAAAAGAAGCATGGCAAAGGCGCTAAGCATATAGCTGCACCACTTTGCGAGGAGTTACGGTGTACACATTCCTGTTGCTTTTGTTTTTTGCCATTGTTCTGTTCAACCGCGACGCAAAAGTTAAGAAGACTCTTTGACATTAAGATGTAGGTTGATTGAACCATCGGCTTGCCCCATAGAGTTCATTGGGCAAGCCGGGCAATTGCCGTTGGGCATTTTTTGTCTGAATTTATCGGCGTATATATAAACTATATATACTACTTGCACTAATGACACTCCTTTATGTTTTACTGAGTATTCGACACGTCGTGTTCCGTGACCTACAATGTTTGTTTTTTTTTTACTATGCCTCGTGATTCTAGCAACGAATATTATTGCGTGTGGCTTTAACTTATAATGATAGTGACTTCACAAAAGAAAAAAAAACACACGATTGAATTGGCTATATAGGCTAAGTCCAAAGTAAGCCGCAACTACAACGTATTATACTAGAAAACAAACAAAAGAGCGCTTAGTGTAACCGTAACTCATTCATTGATATTGTACCGTAATTATTCAGCAGTCGGGTTCAGAGCACTCGAAAAACAGTGTACCCAGATATTCCACACAATTATTTAACTATTATGCTCGTTAAGAGGTTCAGGAGCGTACCATATACATCTCCTTTTTTTATAGGGCGGGGGGGGGGGGGGGTTACTTACACCATATGTATGCTCGTGCACCTGTTTCTCTGTATGGGTGTATATATACGCATATCAATTTTTGAAAAAGTCTGGGGAAAACGGGTTAAACCATACCCCCCCCCCCCCCCCCACCGCGGTGCCAGATTAAAAAAAATGCCAGATCCAAAGCCCACGCAAAAGCTATATGTAAAGCCAAGTAAGGCTTTACAATTGAACATGTGCTTTGATCCAATGTTTCACCATTCGCGTTTTTCATTGTTTGTGCAGTATACACTGCTCAAAACATGCAGGGAGAAATATAAACAACAAATCAGACAAACGTACAGTGTGACCCGTCTGTGCACTGAATGACGATGGTAGGTGTACCCACACATAGAGAAGTGTGACCCACACAGTATATGTCTGCATTTAAGGACTGTGAACACATATTCTTCATCACGTCACGCGTAATGTGCTGGATATAGCCAGGAAAGACGGTATTTTTTGTCTAGTCTTATTTATTTATTTATTTATCTATTTATTTATTGTATACCTGCATCGCCCCATTGGGCATTACAGCAGGAGGGTTGCGTACAAAAATATACATAGTAAACACACTCACAAAGCGTGGTAAAATACATCGTTGTCCAAAATGTTTACACCATGAGGCGATAGGGCATTCCATTCTCTAATGGCTCGTGGAAAAAAAGAATTCCTGGATCTATCCGAGAAGCTATAGGAAATAAATTGACAATGACATACCGACTCTGTCTAGATGTTACAAGGTGTTATCGGACATAGCTTTGTTTGTAACTCTAACCAGTTAAATAAGCGTAATACTTTCCGCTAAACAAGAGTGCCCTCGAATGGATGATCACCTTGGGAATGGCGACGCCGTGCATCTACTTGCGATGGTATTATGGCGGAGTTCGCTTCGGGATAGGGGAGACTGCAGCTGTGCTCTCGAGTGGCATGTTTGCCTTCCACTATCAACACAAGCACGACATAAGTACAACTGCACGACTCCTCTTGACTGGTTCTTCGAGACGGAAGCGGTGACCACTGTTGAAGTCGTCAGAGACGAGCGAGAAGCCAGGAGGCTGGGTTACGTGGACACAGGTTTATTCCAGAACCGCGTTATTGCTGTTGTTGTTGTTGTTGTTGTTGTTCTCCTATTGTTAGTGGCGCATACCCACTATGGGGGATTGGCCAAGAATCGAGTGGTTTTAAAATTTACTGTTTAGATTTGGAATGATGGAGGTATAACAGAAAGATTACCGATAGCCTAGGAAAGTGTGGTGCTTAATGTAATGCATACAAATATTTACATAAACGAATTTATTCTTAGAATAGAGCAATAATCTGATTTTATACGTATATAATTATGTGGACATGCTAGGATAATGAAACTGGTTAATTAGTCAACATATTAGCCTAAGAGCCCAGCCACGCGCACCTCGAGCACAGGCGTTCACCAGCTTCGCCTGGCTTGTCCTAGATGGCAGCATCTACAACAACCACCACCTCGTTTTGAGAGATTGATTGAGCTTACAGATTTACGCCGGTAAGTCGTAGGCGCGATATTTCAAACAGCGAAGCTACTTAGCGAATGATTGCTCTCGTCCACACTGTACCGAAAAACTATCATCACAATAAACAGGTATGCACCACAGTAACTGGCTGAATTTCACTACTCACCATAGGTCCGCTAAGCCATGAAGAAGGCAATAGTTATCCCAAATGTTTGCGGAGCCAACGAATCGTGACGGCGCCAGGCGAGCCGAAAAACTCGAGTGCGAACGTGACTGGTAACGGCGGCTTCAGTGGCGTATAGCCAAAAGAGGGGAGTAAATTTCCCCTTTTCCCACGAAATTTGTTGTCCACCCCCCCCCCCCCTCCTGCCACTTACGCAACTTACTTTTTTTTTCGTCGCTTTGCGCTGACATGATTTAGTAACTAAGCGCTGCTACTATCACAATATCATTCCGGGTGCTTTTACAATGAATAATGTTGGCGTACGGAAAACGTGTCGCGGTGCTTCTCAAGGCTTTGGCACTCTGAGATTTGGGCAGGAATCACGGCCGCGAGTGTTTTAAGTTGGCTCGGCGACGGGATGAGGCGAGTTTGAAACTCCTGATGTAGACCCTGGGCCGCCGTCATGCGGGGTGCACTCCTCAGCAATGTCCACTCGTTTTTCTTCGATTAATTTGCATCCCCAACTCACATTTTAATTATTTCTTTGTCGCCCCGTTGTTCCCTGCTCGTGCTTGTAGTTCATTCGCTGAAGTTGAGATGTTGTCCACTATATTTCCTCTGTCTCTGCTAGCTCTACAATTCCATTCTGAATGAAGCGCTTTTCTTTGTCTTTTTTTTGTGCTTGTAATATCCGGATGTATACACTTTTTGTATTGCAGTGGACGAATCGTTTCGAGCTCGCTACCACGAGCACGAATTCGCGGCACAGAAGGCAGCCCCGATACACTGTAACGCTACAAATAAATGCCCAGGTAGAAGAGCTGGTCAAGTCCGCAGCGTTTCCGAGCAAATACCGCACATATCATTGTATTATTATTGCAGGACGCCAACGCTCCCCAACACACACGCACAAAGGCACGTCACTACACTAGCGTTTCAAGGTAAACCTGTGACCTTGGAAGGGTAACAACAGCACTCAGATGTCAGCTTCATCGAATAGAAATTTTCTCTCCGGTGCAATGATTTGGATATCGTACAAAGCATTAATTAGTGTCAATCCTCTATCGAGAAACGCTTGTATATAGCTCGTTGAGTTCTGAGGCGTAGATGGGTAATGTTGATTATAGACTGTATGCGGTGCTTTCAAATGTACGCAGTCGAGGCAATTCGCTGCCAAGCATTTTCAAGATTGACACCTCCAAGCGAACGAGCTGTATAATCTATGCCTCGTAAAGTATATGCTATACGTTTTTACTTCATTGTAAAGCGGCCACAATTGTAACGCGAGGGGTGACTTTTCCTTGCGTCCACGAAGAACAAGCAACGTAGAAATAGCATTCCGGTGTTTGATTGCAACGCGACGGTCAACTTTAGGTATACATAGCAACAATCTGGAAAAAACAACTCGCGTTACATTCGAGTGAAAACGGTACATCTCAAACATGCATGGCTTAGGTTGGTGGCCTCTGCCGATTCACAGCTCTTCGCTTGTCGACGTAACAATCCGCAGTAATTAGTCACACGCGGAGTTGTCCAAAGAGTCAAGTATACGTACGCAATCTGCAGATCGTACATTGCTCAGCTGTATTTCTCGTTCATGTTTGCGCTTTCTTCTTCTTCCTATCCCGTGGTAGCGAAAGCTTTTTTTCCGCCGTGATGTTTGAATATATCAAGGTAGAGATTTTGTCTTGATGTCGCACTTGTCCTTCGTCATCTGTATCTCTTTCGCGCGCTGTATACAGCACACGTATATTTATACTCAGGCTTGTTCAATCAACAGCCTGCACATAGATAGTGAATGCAGACACGATTATGTGACAGGTCGCGAAACCAACCTGCGTCCTTTTTCTAAAGCCAACGAATCGAACTAGCGTACAAGACAATCTGGCGACTTAATTGTTAACTTATGTTTTTTTTTCCTTACGAGCTTATAATATCTGCTAAATTATAGCAGGTGCAGCCCAGCACGTTCGATAAGTGGTTGAAGACCATGGAATCGCGATCTCAACCACACAGTCGGCAACTATACTTATTTCTCATCTTTATATCTTCATGAACAGCTTTATGCAGAGAAAACTACGTATATAATTAGAGGAATAAAGAGAGTCCTTAATGGAAAAATAAATTTCTGCCGGCGTCTCCACGTCGCTGGCATGCTACTCTGGAGTGATCGGGAAAGGGACAAAAAAATTTCAGAAGAGAGATAAGTCAAAAGATGAGTGTAGTGTGTTAAAAGTGGCTTAAACGTTGTTTATTCACCGAACATCCACAACGTCCGTTTTGGAATGCACTGAGTGAAACTGGTAATGAATAGTTACGACAATAAATACAAAAAACCTAAAGAAAAATGGTGCCCATTTAGGTTTCTTTATAATAGTAAATGTTTATACCCAGCTTCAGTGAGCGCAGTACAAGACGAATGAAGCCAACTAGCCCGACGACCAGCCAGCCTTATTTAATGTTCACACATTTGTCTGGATTCGCCGCAGCAGACTTTTACATCACGGTTTGTGTCGGCAACATATCGTAAGGGCGTATGCATCATGTTTCCACACCTCTCGCAGCCGAATTCGTGGGTTCCCGCTTGAATTGAGGCGCGAATTAACGTTTTTTTTTTCTCACCTCGCTTTTGTGTGTTCGCAAACGCCCACAGAACACGATAGTGAGCGGCGTATATCTGCGGCATATGGGAGCGTTTATTCATTCCCGACACTGATATGTCTCGTGTGGACGTGACGAAAAACAAGTGTTTGCCCCCATTTTTTCTGAGAGGAAAAGGGCTGAAAGTTTCTCAGGTCGGCGGTATTTAGCAAGAGAACAAGCAAGCAAGCAAGCAAACGTCATTATTTTGCAAGACAGACCGTCGACACAACGTGTCTCGAAGGAGCGTGCTCGGCGTGAAATCAGATGGCATCACTTTAGCGAGTTAAAAGACAGCGAACTTCGCAGAGTGGACAACGACACCTATGTTTCATTGTTCTCTACAACGGCTTGTGTTCGTACACGCTGCGCGCGTTAGTTGTGGCAAAGAGGCACGTCCAACCATTACATAAACGTGTCAGTACGGGCTAGTGTGCGCGGCTTCCCAGCGCGTACATGCAAGCCCCGCGCTCACTGCTCTAGCGGCATTGTTCTGGCCCACCCTTATATTTTTTGTGGGGCTACGGTAATCATGAAACTGTGCACAAGCTTATCTGGCAAGAACACTCCGCCATACCTCAACTCTCATTTTCACATTTTCGTAAACGCGCGCGCACGGAATTGAAAGCGAGAACACTAAGAAAAACACGAAACTAGCGAGCGCGTGGCGACACCTCGTGCTTTATAACGGCACTTCTGGCAGAGTTCCACAAAGCGGAGTTGCGCATAGTTGCGCAGCGCTGATCACGTCAGACCACGGAGGATGGATGTTCCTTCCTCCATGCGTTAGACTGACCTAGGTCACTCTAATTGCGTAATTGCCGGAAAACGGTGTTCGTGACATTCGCAAATTTCGATGTTACAGCGCGCGGAAGAGTGATCAGAAGAGAGGAGGCGCTCTATTTACTACGCTACGTCGCAGAAAAAAAGACTACACAGGGGTTTCATTTGTTTGATATGTGGGGTTTAACGACCCAAAACCACCATATGATTATGAGAGACGCCGTAGTGGAGGGCCCCGGACATTTCGCCCACCTGGGGTTTTTTAACGTGCACCCAAATCTGAGAACACGGGCTTACACAGCATTTCCGCCTCCATCGGATGATGCAGCCGCCGCCGCCGGGCTTCGACCCCGCGACCTGCGGGTCAGCAGCCGAGTACCTCAGCCACTAGACCAGCGCGGCGGGGCACTGGGGTTTCTTCTCGGCCATGGAATGGAGCAAGAATGTAGTTTTTTTTTTTCATGGGGGGGGGGGGGGGGGGCATGTTTGACCCCTCTTTAAGTACGTTCGTGCATGCGTTTGTTTGCGTGTACGTAACACATTCAAATTTCGGGGGAGGTAAATAGGCGAGCGCACACGATGAGGAGGCAGAGGGGTACCTTGCCCCCTATAGTCACCTAATAGGAAGGAAGGGGGTGGGGATGACAAGGGGCGCTGCGACTTCATTCCCCCATTATTGGGAATGCTGGGCACACTTACGGCAGGGCGTTTTAATCCCGTCCCGCCATGTCTCACCCTGGCTAAGCCTTTAAAGTGAAGTATTCACTTCACTTGATCCAGATCGTTACATAGCTTGTGCTTAGTCTCTTCTTTCCTTTATGCTCCAACTTTTAAACTCAACCAGCATTTCCCCAGTGCACTGTAGCGTAGGAGCTATTTTGCAGTAGTTAGCTTCCCCACGTTTGCCCTCTCTCTTGTTTTCAGCATTTTAGTGACTCTACCACATGAAAATGGCAGCAACTGGTTTGGATGAAAAGTCGGCGCCAAAGGACTATACTGAAGAGAGACAAACAAGAAGAGGCAGGGATGTTAGTTGTTGGTAGGCTACCTTGCATAAGTGGGTGGAGGGATAAAAAAACAGGCGAACGGTAAGAAAGCCTACTCGCACAGTGGCTAGACGATACAGGGTGTCTATTGTTTAAGGTCTACGGACCCCGAAAAAAATGTCCAAACAGCATGTAACCTTCTGGGAGTGTATATTGTACTAAAGTGCTTATTTGGGCCAGTTGGTACATGATAAACGAAGTGAAAAAACAGCGCGTAACACATGACAGTGACAGAGACTGACGAAGCGTTAAACTTTCAACCAAGGTTTTATTCTATACAGGGGGTATATATAGCACACTAAACTTAAAAAAGAGGGAGAGGAGAAGAGTGACGTGGAACTTTTGTTATGAAATGTGTGTATGCGTTTGAAAAAAACTGATTAAGCAATCATTCACTTGACAAATAAGCGAATTCCCTGGTGAGGAGCATTATCAAAGGTGCACTGACACACATATCACCTTTCTTGTTAACGCAGAACGCTTCATAACGTCAGTGCTTCATCAGTCACTGTCCTGTGTTTTTTTTTTTTTTTCACTTCGTGTGTATTGAACCAAGAACACAAGTTTTTTGCCTCTGAAATGAGTTAACCTGTCTGTCTGCTAAGGATTGGCTTGAGTTCCCAGAGAGGGGTGCAAGGGGGATGGCAGGCCCACCTTGGAATTTCAGATAATACTTTTCATTATGGCAGCAACAAGCTACAAAGCTTCATTAGCACACTTGGGTCACAGTTTTCAGGATTGCATTACACACTGTTGACTACTCTTATCAGTCATACAATGGCAGTGACATGACTGCAGAAACATTCAATAGGTTCTGCCAATGACCTTGCTCTTGAAGAGGATTTTGTGGAATGTATATCAAAGCAAGTGCAATCATATAGAGAATGCATTTGACAGTCTCCTTACAGAGGGCCAATAAAAAGGAAACTTGCTACTCATATGAGAAAGGAGTATGAATATGTCAAACCTACACCAAGTGGTGTGTGGCACAGCAGTTCTGCATCCTGCTCGAAGAAATCAGCAGCAATCACAGCTATGTCATGGATAACAAAGGCACGAACGACCGCTGTATTTCTGGATATGCTGAAAAGTCAATGTAAAGCTGTGAGCAGTTCACAGTCTATTCCAGAGTGTGGTAGCAACATAGTTTGTGTGTTAGGGTGGGCTGATTTGGCATGTACGTCTAAAATGGTTGCTGTAAATGCATCATTGACAAAGTAGACATCGGAAATCATTGTCTTTTTCCGGCAGTGCAATCCAACACTGTTTGAAGTCAACTGTTAATTACTATTGAGCAGTGTTACCCACGAGCCTTGACATGCTGCTTAGGAATTCAGAGCACTGACTATTTACATGGCAATGAGTGTTCAGTATATCCAACAGTGTGGCGATGGCGTAGTGGTTAGAGCATCCGCCTCGCATGCAAAAGGTCCGTGGCTCAAATCCCGGTGCCGCGCAGTTCCCAACCGGATTAAAAAAAAAATCCGCGTGGTGATAGAAGTGCATCAAGAGGCCTGAAGTGCGGCCTCACCGGTAACCACTGCCGGTAACGCACTCCATCACCAGAGAAGGATTGGCCACCCTGGTGCAGTATTTGGCCACTACCTCCCACATGCATACGTCAATTGACTCACGGCCCTCAGTCTCCAGCAGCCGCGAAGCAATTGACCACGGCGGTGGTCAGATCTGCAATGCAGCAGAGGATGCTAAGAATCTCTGGATCCGGACAGGCCGCCACTGGAACCTGAACTTGGCAACGTTTAACGCTAGAACCTTATCTAGTGAGGGAAGTCTGGCTGTACTATTCGAGGAGCTAGAGGGTGTTAAATGGGATATTATAGGGCTCAGTCAGGTTAGAAGGAGAGATGAGGCATATACGGTGCTACAGAATGGGCACGTCCTTTGCTATTGGGGCTTGGCTGACAGAAGAGAACTGGGAGGGGGTTCCTAATTCACAGAAACAAAGCTGGCAACATAGAGGAACACTATAGCATTAATGAAAGGGTGGTAGGTATCCTAACTAAACTGAATAATAGATACAAGATGAAGGTGGTACAGGCTTACGCACTTACATCCAGCCATGATGACACTTCAGTTGAAAGCTTCTATGCAGACGTGGAATCGGCAATGAGTAAGGTAAAAACACAGTATACTATACTGATGGGAGACTTTAATGCAAAGGTAGGGAAGAAGCAGGCTGGAGACCAGGCAGTAGGAGATTATGGCATCGGTACTAGAAATGCCAGAAGAGAGCTACTAGTAGAACTCGCAGAATGCAATAATTTACGGATCTTGAATACTTTCTACCGAAAACGAGGAAACCGCAAGTGGACATGGAGGAGCTCTAATGACGAAAATAAGAATGAAATAGACTTTATAATGAGTGCACACCCAGGCATCGTGCAGGATGTGGAAGTGGTTGGCAAGGTATGATGCAGTGACCATAGAATGGTACTGTCTCGAATTCGCCTAGAGTTGAAGAAGAAACGACAGAAACTGATACGCAAGAAGTCAATCAATGAGCTAGCACTGAGAGGGAAAGTACAGGAATTCAGAGTCTCGCTTGAAAACAGGTACTCGGCTCTTAGTGAGAAAACCAATCTTAGCGTAGATACAATGAATAATAATCTGACGAGTATCATTACGGAGTGTGCAGTGGAAGTTGAAGGCAGGATAGTTAGGCAGGACACTGGCAAGCTTCCCAGGAAACGAAGAATCTCATTAAGAAGCGTCAAATGATGAAAGTCTCAAGTACAACAGACAAAATAGAACTGGCAGAGATTTCGAAGTTGATTATTAGGCGTAAGGTATGCGATGTAAGAAGGTATAACATGGAGAGAATTGAACACGCTCTGAAAAACGGAGGAAGTGTCAAAGCAGTGAAGAGGAAACTTGAGATAGGGAAAAATCGGATGTATGCACTAAGGGACAAAGAAGCCAAAATAACTACCAATATGGATAGGATAGCTAAAATAGTGGAGGAGTTCTACAGAGATCTGTACAGTAGCCGGGACAACCAGGACCTTAATACTATAAGAACTAACAGTAACCCACATGACACCCCACCAGTAATGATAGAAGTCAGAAAGCTTTGGAGAGCATGCAAAGAGGCAAAGCTGCTGGTGAGGATCAGGTAAAATCAGATCTGCTGAAAGATGGAGGACAGATTGTGTTAGAAAAACTAGCCACCCTGTTTACGAGGTGCCTCCTGACGGGAAGGGCACCAGAGTCTTGGAAGAACGCTAACATCATCATAATACATAAGAAAAGGAGATGACAAGGACTTGAAGAATTACAGGCCGATCAGCTTGCTCTCTGTAGTATACAAGCTATTTACAAAGGCAATTGCTAACAGAGTAAAGAAAACATTAGAATTCAATCAACCAAAGAAACAAACAGGATTTGGAACAGGCTACTCAGCAATCGACCACATTCACACTATCAATCATGTAATAAAGAAATGCTCAGAATATAACCAATCACTATACATAGCCTTCATAGATTACGAGAAGGCGTTTGATTCAGTAGAAATATCAGCCGACATGCAGACACTGCGGAATCCGGGCGTCGATGAGGTATATATAAACATCCTGGAAGAAATCTACAGGGGTTTAACTGCTACCATAGTGCTTCATAAAGAAAGCAACGGAATACCAATTGTAAGGGTGTAAGGCAGGGGGACACAATCTCTCCAATGCTATTTACTGCATGCTTACCGGAGGTTTTCAGAAGCCTAGAATGGGAGTTAGAGATAGGAGTTAATGGAGAGTACCCTAGTAACCTGCGCTTCGCCGATGACATTGCATTGCTGAGTAACTCAGGGGATGAATTGCAACTCATGATAACGGAGTTGGACAAGGAGAGCAGAAAGATGGGTCTTAAAATTAATCTGCAGAAAACTAAAGTAATGTACAACAACCTCGGAAGAGAACAGCGCTTCGAGATAGGTAATAGTGCACTTCAAGACTATGTCTACTTAGGACAGGTAATGACCGCGGAGCCGAACCACGTGATTGAAGTAACCAGAAGAATAAGAATGGGGTGAAGCACATTTGGTAAGCACTCTCAAATTATGACAGGTAGATTGCCACTATCCCTCAAAAGGAAGGTATATAACAGCTGTATCTTGCTGGTACTTAGCTATGGAGCAGAAAACCTGGGGACTTACAAAGAGGGTTCAGCTTAAATTGAGGACGACACTGCGAGCAATGGAAAGAAAAATGGTAGGTGTAACCTTAAGAGTCAAGAAGAGAGCAGAGTGGATTAGGGAACAAACGGGTGCTAAGGATATCATAGTTGAAATCAAGAAGAAAAAATGGACATAAGCCGGGCATGTAGCGCGTAGACAGGATAACCGCTGGTCGTTAAGGGTAACTAACTGAATTCCCAGAGAAGGCAAGCGAGTTAGGGGGAGACAGAAGGTTAGGTGGGCAGATGAGATTAAGAAGTTTGCGGGTATAAATTGGCAGCAGCAAGCACAGGACCGGGTTAACTGGCGGAACATGGGAGAGGCAGTGGACGTAGTCAGGCTGATGAAGATGATATCCAACAGCAAAATGAATATGCAAATATTGCCATACAAAACATTCAAAAGTCGGCAGGAAAGATGGGCAGATGACAGCTGCTGCTACATCTGTAGACACGATTTAACTGTTGATGTAAAGAAGAGAACAGCAGATGCTGGTACACTTTCTTTTTCTCACATGTCCCATTCTTCGCTAGTAAAATCAACTACTAGGACTTTACATGCACAAAACACAACATACTTATGAGGTGATCCATAGTGAGGCACTCCAGACTAATTCTGGTCACCAAAGATTCCTTTGTGCACCCGAATTTAAGTAAATGTCCAGTTCTCGCATATCTTCCTTCATTGATATGCAGCCACCTGGACTGAAATTCCAAACCATGGCCTCAGCCACAAGATAAAATAAGGTAATATATATACGAAGTTCAAGCCCAAACTATGGATTCAGTGTGAGCTCAATACACTCTGCTCAATCAGTTTTCATGCGAGCTGCGGCTGATACAAGCAAGATGAGTATGATGACAGATGGCCAAATGCCCATCTTGACCCTTTGCAGTCCAAAACTTTTACCCGATTTCTGGCTCTACCAGTGCGAAACTATTGGCATCTTCTGCTGAGATGCACTGGCACAAAGATGGTGGAAGGGAAGTTACATCAAACACTGTCCGAGTTTCATGCCCCGCTACGGGCCAGACGAATGTGTGAACCACAAGACTCAAATCCTATCGAATGCACGACAGCAGCGCTGTCTGCAAGAGACGCCATTCAGCATATGACAGTTTCCAGCGTCCTCTTTGTACTGGGAATAAAAGACAAAACGTAAAACTATACAAAGAGAGACACTTGCAAGATGCTACGTGCCCAGTGGGATTGATTGATATGTGGGGTTTAACATCCCAAAACCACCATATGATTATGAGAGACGCCGTAGTGGAGGGCTCCGGAAATTTAGACCATCTGGGGTTCTTTAAAGTGCACCCTAATCTGAGCACACGGGCCTACAACATTTCCGCCTCCATGTGCCCAGTGGGTGTGCGTCCGTTCTCTAAGTGGTTGTGCTGCATGAGTTTAGTAGACGAGAGTTGCAATAATTTTCGCATCGCCTTCGGTGTCCAGTGAAATTCTGGCAGTAAAAATAGCCTTGTGCGAGTACGGTTGGACGATGCAAGGTCACTGTTGCATAGCCGGCGCGCACACAGTGCGTGAACGACAGGCGAGACCAGCGCTGGGAGCTGAAAAACGTTTATTTCGTCGTTAACACAGTATTTAAAGCATAGGAAGGGAGAGGGAGTTGGGAAGGAAGAAAGAGCGGGGAAAGGCATGACGCTCAGTTGTTGGCACGTCACGCGCCTGGCTTAGGCGGTGGTAGATAACATAGCAAGCCAATTACAACATTTCTCCTCCCTTAGAATTGAAAACGCTGTACAGGTTTTCTTTCCCGGGTAGAGCGTCGCAAAACTTGTGGGGAGTCCTGCGCATTCTGGATAGGCGGCGGCGGGTGCGCAGGTGCCACCTGGTCTGCAGGCTGCTCGTTCAACTTGCCTACATTGCCGGTCGGTGTGGGCGCCGCTGCAGCTGGAGGGCTCCCCTCGTCTTGGTCTCGCTGAGCGCCGCTCCGGGCAGATGCCGGGCTTGGCCTGGAACGCACTTGGTCTATGTGACGTCGAACCACCCCAGCGGGCGTTCGTATGGTGACCATGCGTGACCCTGTAGTGGACTGAACTTTCCCTGGTGTCCATTTCTCCCCCTGGCCATAGTTACGGGCGTACACGGCTGTGTCGGGCGGCAGTGTCCACTCTTCCGTCTCCTGGGTTGACCCTGGGAAAGGTTGGGAAACATGAGTCCAAACGAGAGCGGATCAAGTAGTCGAATAGAAGTTCGGAAGGGGATTTTCCCTCGTGGCACGGCGTTCTCCTGTAGTTGAAAAGAATTTTCACCAACTTCTTTTCTAATGTGCCTTCGCTTATCTTCTTTAAAGCTTCCTTGATCGTACGAACAGCTCGTTCAGCGAGCCCCATAGACTGGGGGTGATACACAGCCGTACGGAGGTGTGTGATGTTATTGTTCTTCACAAAAGTGGCGAATTCTTCACTAGTGAACTGCGTGCCATTGTCCGTAACTATTGTGCGTGGAACACCAAATCTGGCAAAAATGCTGCGAAAGCTGGCAATAGTAGATGACGTGCTTGCCTGCCTCATGGGCACGGCTTCAATCCACTTAGTTGCAGCATCCACGACTACCAGTATCATGCTGCCTGCGATCGGCCCGGCGAAATCGGCGTGGACCATTTTTCCTGTTGTGGCACGACGCTGAGAGGTGTTCTATCTCTCGGTCTAGTCCCGGCCACTAGAATGCCGATCTGGCGACAGCCTTCATTGCCGATGACCCTTTATGCGTCTCATGCAGCATATATAGCACCCGTTCTCGTGCTTTTGAGGGAACAACAACTCGATGGCCCCAGTATAACAACCCCTGAGCTACGGATAGCTCTAACCGGCGGTCCGAGAATGGCACCAACTCTCTGTCTTTTACATGTTTCGGCCAGCCTTGCTTGGTGTACTCCACGACCCTCGCTAGTAAGAGGTCCCGCACAGTTAGAGCTTAGAGTTCTTCGACAGACACAGTACCATCATCGAAACTTGCTAGAACGGAAACATACTCTGAGGGTTCGCTTCTTGACGGTGGAACTGGAGTCTGCAGCGGTAGCCGGCTGAGGGTGTCGGCGTTTAGTAGCAGCTTACCGGGCGAATACTGAAGCTTGTTGCGAAATCCACCAAGGTAGAGAGCCCAGCGCTGTATTCGTGCTGCGGCCAACGCTGCCGTCTGCTTCTCCGCTTTCAGCAGGCCCAGTAGCGGCTGGTGATCTGTGACCAAGGTAAAATCTCTGTTGAGGAGATAGTCGCGAAATTTCGACACCCCAAAAACAAGGGCCAAGGCCTCACGTTCTAGCTGGGAGTAATTCCACTCAGCAGTGATCAGCGTTCGCGAACGGAAGCCTATGGGCCGGTTATCTTTTCCATCCGTATGAAACAACACGGCACCAATGCCATGCGGCGAAGCGTCGCACTCCAGCTTTAATGGCTTTTCGGGGTTGTAGTGAACGAGCACCGCTGCCGCAAGTAGGCACTGCTTTGCATTGGAAAAGGGTGTTTGTTGAGCTTCTCCCCAGACCCAACGCGCATTTTTGCCAAGCAACTGATACAAAGGTGCAAGCACGGATGACATATTCGGCAGGAACTTGGAGTAATACGACAGCATGCCCAGAAATGAGCGTAGTTCCTGCACATTTGTCGGGTTAGGAGCCTGGGCGATTGCTTCCACATGTTTCTCAGTGGGGTGTAGGCCATTTTTGTGGATTTGGTGCCCTAAGTACGTGACTGAAGGCTGACTAAATTTGCATTTGTCTAGCCGGAGTTTTACACCATGCCGACGGAAACGCTGCAGTACCGTTCGCAGGGTCTCGCTGCTTCTCTGTCGCTCCGCAACCAACACATCATCGAGATAAGCTTGCACGCCTGGTAGCCCCTGCAGGACTGTTTCGATTTTTCGCTGGAAGATGACTGGGGCAGACGCTATGCCAAAAGGCAGCCTCTTGAAGCAAAAAAATAGCCCTCGATGTGTGTTAATTACGCATAGCTTCTGCGATTCTTCGTCAAGCGGTACTTGATTATACGCGTCACGTAAGTCGAGAGTGCTGAAGTACTCTCCGCCGTCTAGGCATGCAAACATATCGTCAATCACCGGCAATGGGTACTGCTCCAGTTCGCATACAGGATTTAACGTGATCTTGAAATCGACGCAAATTCAAACTGTTCCATCTTTTTCTAAGACGGGCACAATGAGCGTAGCCCGCTCCGCATGAACTACCGGTGATAACACCCCAATTGCTACAAGTCTGTCAAGTTCTTGAGAAACCTTATCACGGAGAGCGAAAGGAATGAATCGTGCCTTACAGAACTTGGGTGTAGCTCCTTCCTTGAGTTGAAGGTGCACAGAGTTGAAGGTGCATAGAACTCGCTGATGCAGCCGAGTTCCGCGCTGAAAATGTCTTGAAACTCGTTGACGATGTCGTCCATGGCCGGGAGACTCGTTGGCGATCCGGCTTCCGCAGTCAAGTTAAGGACAGGCGACCCTGCATTGCTCAATTGAAAAATTAGGTCCCTTCCGCATAGACTAGGACCGGGACAATTTAATACTACCAAGGAGCAGTCTACTACGGCACCCTTATAGGCTACCTTCATGTCCAATTGTCCTAGAACGGGGAGCTTGCCAAGGTAACATGAAAGCTTGACAGATGAAGGTTTCAATGTCGGCCATCTCTCCCGGTTCTCTTCATAAATTTCACGTGGCACAACGAAGACGGGCGACCCCGTGTCTATCAGCATTGGCATGTCAACGCCGCACCACGTGAATGTCCTGTGGATTGGGGGTTCTAACTGCCACTTCCGGGATGAAGTCAGTGTCCAGAGGTGCAAGGCTTCGCCTACGCTCCCCTCCGCACGGTCTTCCGCCACCGCCAGTGCTCAACCCCACATGCCGTGCGTCTGCCCGGTTTCACGTTTCCTCGGCACGTCGCTCGAACACATTTTCGCAAGATGGCCCGGCCTACCACAGCGATAGCACCTACTCTTGGCCCAGCCGCAAGCGTGGCTGTTATGCTTCTTACTTCCGCAGCGTCCGCATTTTAGCGCAGGCTCGTTCGTCAACACGCTTTGCGCGCCAACCTTCAGTACGGTAGTTGCATCACCCGATATCTTATTTGAGTCATCTTTTGCCGTTTCGGCTGATAGTGCTATCGCTTCGGCCTCTTCCAAGATTAAGTTTGGCTTTGCCAGTAGCTGTTTTTGCAAGGCTTTTGATCTGACGCCACAGACTATACGGTCGCGGAGCATTCGTTCCAGCATGCTGCCAAAATTGCAGTTGTCTGCAGTGCGTCGGAGGTCGACAAGGAAATGTTGCAAAGGCTCACCGTCGTGCTGACATCGACTGAAGAACCGGAAGCATTCCGTTATCTCGTGGCGCTTCGGGTTGAAATATTCATCCAGCGCTGCAACGACTTCTTCGTAGGTTAGGCTGTTGGATTTCTTCGGAGCAACTCGTCCCGTCAGAATCTGCACAGTCCTCGTGTTTAACGCTGCTACGAGCAACGCCCTTTTTTTCGCTGTGTCGGTAACCCCTGTTGCCTCGAAATAAGCCTCTGCCTTGATGACGTACGCTTTCCAGTTGTCCCTCTCGCCAACATACTCAGGAAGTTGGTGGTGGGCCATGGCTGCCGTCGTCACTGCGGCGGGTTCTTGAAATGCCGTACCGTGGTTTTTCTCGCCGTGTTCTTTTTCGTCATGGGTTTCGATCCCATCCTCGTCGCCACTGTTGCATAGCCGGCGCGCACACAGTGCGTGAACGACAGGCGAGACCAGCACTGGGGGCTGAAAAACGTTTATTCCATCGTGAACACAGTATTTAGAGCATAGGAAGGGAGAGGGAGTTGGGAAGGAAGAAATAGCGGGGAAAGGCATGACGCTCAGTTGTTGGCACATCACGCGCCTGGCTCAGGCGGTGGTAGATAACATAGCAAGCCGATTACAACAGTCACCCACATTTTCCGTCCCATCTGGCCATGTTCTGAAGCAGTGCCAGCTGCAAATTGCGCCTGAAATGATGGAACGCCACCGCATCGTCTGCCAGCGCACGCGGGCTGACGAGATTGCACCACGCTCCACCGTTGACCTCTGTGGTGGCATGCACTCGTGTCATGGTCGGCTCAACCGAACATGCAGTACTGCACACGTGTTGCCCAGACAAATGTACGGCATTGCACGAGTGCCCAAAAAATGCCACTGGTGCCGCCAGCCGAAGATGCCATATATTGCCAGTTTCTGGTGCCGCGAAGAAAAACAAACTGTGGAAGAAAACCTCCCAGGATATTTATGTTTCCTGCTGCATTCTACAGGCCACTCCCTTAGCGATATATGGGCAGCGTATGATACCACTCAAACCATTCTCCTGGGCGCATGCCAGGGTTGTGTGTTCCCCTGTGCGTCAACAGAGGCGTTGTCTCCACCACCGTCGTCATCTTTGTCACTCACTTCTATCGAGTCACTGACATTACTGTCTGGTAAAGGTACGCAATTCTCTTCCTCACTAAACTCATCCTCGCACCACAGTAAAAGCACCACAGTAAAACGCACGCAGTGAAAACATGGCCATGCTTCTCAGTGAACCACGTGAGAGTGGGTACGCTCTAGGCTCCATGGTGAACACAGGGCCGCACCCTAGTGCAAAAAAAAAAAAACTCATAAACCTCAGCAAACAAAGCTCACTGATTCCTCAAGGGATGGGGATTCATGTACATAAAAGATGCTCATGACTCGCATTGAGAGAACCGCGAAATTTAAACCACGAACACTCTTGTCGGGCGATGCCAGAGAGCGAGCCGCTACAATTGCGTTGCATTTTCGGGCGGCGGTTGCCTGACAATGGATCGCAAAGGGTTAATATGTAATGGATGCACATAACATGCCCCCTTTTTTAGTTATTTGAACATGCTGTGACTTAAATATGGTTCGTTGCAGAAGTGTTGTAAAACATACATAACAAAACATGTAGGTATCTCAAGACACTCACTTCATGAAGTGAGTATTTTGATAAGCTAGTCAAGACAGCAAGTGTCACTGTACATATATCATTTATAGCACTTTGTGACTACTATAGTCGACACCAACACTGTTGCTCACATCTTCGTTACTTCTGAGGCTCGTCTGGAATTCCTTCAAGTCCCTACAAACAAAATAAAAAACGCAAAAATCACTTGCATCTCTTGAAACATTAGTAAAAGTAATGATGAAGACAAAGAGAATGTTAAAAATGAATAAGACATGCTTGTTGATTATTTGCATTTTTCTGCTACCATAATACAAATTGTCTGAAAATCACTACTATTATCTCAGCTATAGCTGCATTGTCACGTCGAGTGGAATACAACCACAACGCTTCGAGATATAAGGCAGCCACACTCATGATTAGTTGAAATTACAGATTGTAACAGAAGAAGGCACGTGTACAAGAAACCTGCATTCACGTGAAATGGTGTAAAAGCACAATAGAACTGCTATTATATCCTGGAAGTTCCAATTGAAGAAATAAAAAAAAAAAGAAATTGCTACTTTTACTGGGCAAGCGACAGCAGACAAACACAGCTGAAGGCTTTCAGCAGATGTGCGAAAATCAATAGACGAAAGACGAGTGGGTTTAAAACACTGTCAAGCAAAGTCTACTTCGATGCTTACCCAAATATTATAGCCAATGCTATGCTAACTGTACGAATTAGAACTGTACAAAATGTTTATGTCATTTTAACAATACTGATACAAATTAAGCGCTTCTGCACATGTACCGTGCTCAGCCAATCCTTGGTAGCGTGAAGCAAGCAGCATAGAGACTATTCAAAGAGCTAGAATTCATTTTTAATATAGCATGCTTGGAAAGCATTTACTGAGTCACTTGAAAGTAAAACACCCGATGCAAAACATTCGTGCAAAACAAATTACTGAGGCGAATCCGAAACATAACGACATAGTGATGTCGACAACAAATGCACAACCATTTACAGTTTCTGTAACATTCAAGCTATGGTGCCTGCAACCAGTTGGGCGACACAAGATAAAAAAAAATTCTGGGGCTTCGAGTGAGTAATCACAATATGATTATGAGGCACATCATTGTGTTAGACCTTGGACTGCTTCTGACCACCACTGGTTCTTACATGTGTCGCTAAAAGTAAGGACACTAACATTTTTGCATTTTGCCCACATCGAAGAGTGGCCACTGTGAGATAGCACGGCTGACAATTTCCTTTCCTTAATGCTGGCCCGATTTCGGATTGGCGGCTGAAACAAACAGACCAAGCAGAGAGGAAGTGCCGGAAACCCTTCAACCTCGCTACTTGACGCTGTGCGCTGATCCTCGTGTCCCTGCTCACAGGACATGGAGACAAGAGGTGAGAAAGTTGGCCGGACAGAGAGAGACAGGGTCTCTGCTGCTAGAGGTTGCCATAATCACCAGCAGGACCCGCGAGCCACTCATCGACAAAAGGTGCAAGCCTTACCCTTTGCTTTCCGCATAGAGAGGATTAACCTTCGAAGAGACGTTTATGCATTATTGCTGGTAAAGCAATAAAGTCTTTGTTGACGTAGCCTGTTGCCTTATTCACCCGAATCTGCTGCAGCTGTAATTACTCGTGCCATGGAAAGGAGACCTGCTCATGTGCACGGTAAGACTGTGTGTGGCTGACACTGGAACTAGGCTTATGCACCGGCCGCGCTTAGAGCCCTTCACTACCATTGTCTGAGTTCTAACCAGTGACACCATGATTTTATACATATGTATCACAATGCATGCCCTCACATTCTGCAGAAAATCTATTTTCTTCTCTGCTTGGCCCTTCTTTCGAACCTTTGCCTACACACGTTCATTGTATACACCGCCCTCATTTTCTTGTGTATGACCACATGCCTGTAATTACATCACCCACCACAAAGGGCACCTAAGGTATGCACAATCTTTGGGACAGGCACATCGTGCAATGCAGCCCCACATTGCAGGAGTGAAGCACGAAAAACCTAAATTTATAATTGTGAGAAACTTTGTTTGAATAATGATGACTGTTCAAGTCACGTGAGACCTGCATGGTGTTAAAGCTGCCAAGCCGTCTTTTGCACGCACAACAAAACTGGGCGTGCCATGATAGCAACAAATGACAGCTGGAGTAATGGAATGGTGACAAACAAATTATGACACTGCTATACAACAATCTTTGGAATAACTCAGCACTAACAATGACAGCATGAAAGCCACATGGATATGACAATGATAGCAAGGGATGCTCCAGCGAACTATCAGAACTTGTAGCACCAATGAACGAAATCTGGATGGGTCATGAAGGTAAAATGAGTATGTTAGAAGAATGATGACAATACAGTGACAGCATATTATTAAAAAGAATGAATAAAAATGACGAAATTGTCAGCAACACTCACACCTATGCTTCCTTGATTACTGCAGTGGAATGTTTCTGTTTGTGCTACAGGTTGCATTACTACATAAAAACTTGAAAGAACCTCAGTTACTAGCTCTAAAGCTTTGCAAAAATCGCTTCAAGTCCCACTGATCTATAAAACTTATTTTGCATTTAAGCTGTGCTGCTTGAGAAGACATAACATGGCTCTTCTGTTAATTAGCCCAACACTGCAGTCAAGCATTGTCATCAGACCTTCAAGCTATATTAAATCATTCGCTACCTTCAGAATGGCATTGTACAGTCGCAACAAAAAAAGATTAGTACAAGTGACCAGTAGCCGGAGCCACTAAATTACAACATGCGGCACTGTTGTTCACGAGCACGCCAATAGAGACATTGCCAAGCACATTCCATTTTTCACCGCAGGGGTGGCTGGCGGACCAGAAGAAAGCAGCCAATCTTGCTGGCAACCCATCTGAAAGCCTATAACTCAAAGAAATGCTCATTTATTGCTTATCAGCAAATGTGGCTCTGCATGTGATTTTTTTTTTTTCGCAGGAGTCGCGAGCAACCATATTTTCATGATACGTAGTTGCCCCAAAAAAGCTGTTTGTTAAAATGCACTCCGCCAACCACCCCTATTCTGGAAAATAGTGTGTGCTTGACACTCTTGATATTGGCATCGGTAAAAACAGCGCCAAGTGTCGCAGTCTTGCCGCTTCTTTTATATCTGCGACTGTACACGTCTTGCTGCATGCAGGCAAGGAATATTTGGCTCAAGTAAACTACAAAAAGAGTAGAATAGGTGCTGGATGCAGAGCAGGAATATGAAACACTAGTAACATTCATGTGCCACATTTAAGAAAATGTTGCACCTTCAACAAAACACGTACTTCTAAGTACAAAACAACACACCTCCTGAGCTCCTGTTATGGAATCGAACATGCAATCATCTACACCTATAAACAGCCACAACTAAAGTACGGAAATCCCTGCCCAGAAGCCCAACGGCAGCGTCTTCTCCAAGACTACAGAAATAGTCCCACTCATGCAATAATTTTTAGGGTTTAAGGTAAAAAAACTACGATACAATTATGAGGGACGCCACTGTAGAAGGCTCTCCAGAAACTTCAACCACTTGGGTTTCTCCAAAATGAACCTAAATCTAAGCACACTGGCCCCAACCATTTTTGCCTCTATCCAAAATGCGGCTGCCACGAGTCCCACTGATGCATGGGGAAATGTTCTGGAAAGGCAGGGTCATGGGCCATTAGGCTCATGACATCTTTAGGAGTGCACTTGCATTGATGCAGGCCTGTGTACATTGGCATGAGAAAATGCCAAAGACTTCTAAAAATGTACCGGACTATGCCTTGCGCCTTGATTTAAGCACTACATGATATTGCAGCAAGTGACAATCCAACACATAAAATCATCTTAATCACAGAGAGGATGCAGCATGTCTTTCTCTTCCCACAAAATACACAAATGAGGAAAAAAGGGAAGGACTTACAATGGTCTTGTATATACTCCCACTCAGCCGCTCGTCTCGCATGCAGTCCTCCCGATCTCTGACATTATGCAAGATTCTCCTGTAAGGCTGCAAGGGCAAAGCATAATATATAGCAGATCAGCTTTTTAGGTGTTAGGCTCCAAACATATCCAAATAGCCTTTCAAAGAGACCTGACAAACAGCTGCACGAACCACAGCCACATTAAATAACAATTTTAAACAGATAGAGCCTCGGATTTTACGTGCGATAACCATGATATGGTTACGAGGCATGGCATAGTGGGGAACTCAGAATTAATTTCGACCACTTGGGGATCTGACATGCACCTAAGTGTGAGCACCAGGGTATTCTTGAATTCTGCCGCCATTAAAATGTGGTTGCCGCAGCTGGAAATTTAAACTGCAAATACTATCCGAGCACTTCAACATTTTGTCTACAAAGCTACAATGTCGAGTAAAAATTTGAAATAAGTTTTGGGCTTTGCACGTTGAAACTATAATTATGAAGAATACTATAGTGAAGGAATCAGTGTTAATATCCATAACCTGCAGGTTCAAGGATGACGACACCTTAAGTGCGCTAGTGTTTTTAAACACGATAAACATTTCTTGCACAAGCTAACAAAAAAAGCTGAAGACAATGAAAAAAAATGTGCGAAACACATCAGTGCAACGTCTTCAGTACTATGTATCTTTACTGTCTTCAGTGTTTCATAAATACGGAGAATTTCCTTGCATATTGCAGGCACCTTTGGCATCTCTCTCTGTCCATTCGTTTGTCCATCAATCTGCCTACATCTGGGTGCTCTCGCGATCACCCCCTTAACTTGGAGCAAACCAAAATTAGTATGGGAGGGTAACATGGCTTGATGAATACGACTCGCTGGTCATGACATGAAAAAATTGGGGGACCCTTAAAGGGACACTGAAAGCAAGTATCAAGTCAACGTAAATTGTTGAAATAGAAGTCAAGAAATCTCATAGTGTTACTTTTGTGCCAAGGATGTGCTTATCTTGAAATAAAATCATGTTTTAGTGGTCGGCATCAAGTTAGCGCACATTAACTTACCAGACTCAATCGAAATGTGTCACGTCACTGCTGCCGTGCACGTTGCCCGGCTTTAGTGCGCAGTCTAGTACAGAACGAAACAGTAGTAGCAGAACGAAAGTAGCGGGAGCCACAGCAGCAACAACTGCCATTGAACAATTTCCTGCCATAGCCTGCGAGATGGCATATGCGCTTGGTTCAACTGGGCCCCGCTAAATGGCACGACCTGCCCACTTTAACCAGGCGAAAATTGAACTTTTGAACCACTCGCGCCATTCCCCATAGTAACATCCCGTGGTTCTTTTTTCTATGCATCAAACCAGCCTTTTATTAAGTCTCTTGATGCACATAAGGTTCTTTTTTTAGTGCAGCTAGTTCGATTACTATTGATTAATTATAGGCAGTACCTCTGATGTAATTGGGATCATTTTGCGAATGCCCTATTTTAGCGCATGCATTCTCATGCATATACCTCTCGGTAAGTAGAGCACTTCTGTTGATAATATTGCCGTTTTAGATGCTGTCACACATTGATCTTTAACTCCGACATAAATTGTCATTTGACTTTAGTGTTCCTTTAAGCTTCACTTTTAAGAGTTGAACGCGGTAGCGATATTCTGTTCCTAGTGCGTACTTCAAACACTCAGTGTATAAAATCTATTCGAACTTGCTATGCACTCACTACATGGCCTTAAAGGTCAACTACGGCGATTTTTTTACCATGTCAGGAAAATTGTGCTTTTATGTTTCTTAGACACTCTCGTCACACACCCGATAACTGAAATGCTCAACAATATTGAAAATAATTTTTTATTACCGAAAAAACGTAATACCGAAACTCAACCAAGTGCGCCCCTACGTGTGATGTAATCATTTGCCCGAACCTGCCTGATTGCGCATAATGCCCGCCCACGCTGCCCACCATGATCGGCTAGAACACTTACGCTGTTATGGTGAATAAACAGCGAATCGTGCCTGGCTCACAACGCAACACCACTTGCCACCTATGGCACGCCCACAAACATGGAAAAGAAAATCGCATGATCAACCAAGGAAGCACCGGCCAAACCCAGACAATTCATAGCAGACGCTGCAGTGGCACATCAGTTTTGTCACTTCCGCCAGGCAAAACTCAATATCACATGCACAATGTTGCCATTAACTCTGGCAAGCGAAATGAGCATTTCGAGGCAAGCTATAAAATTCATTTGAAAAGAATCTGTGAAACTTCCAAGCTTGCGATTTGGCATGAAACGTGCAAATAAACGCACCCAGTGAATTTCATTGAGATCCATTGACCTCCAAAAATCACTGGGGTCGGCAGTTAAGGGTGCTTTAGAGTGTGTGCCTTTCGTAGTGGGTAACTGGCTTTAAACTATGATGTCATAATAATTCCATGTTCTGACGTACAATGGCAATGTGCGCTTGTCTCATGCATTATTACAGCATTGATTGATTTGTGGGGTTTAACGTCCCAAAACTACTATTTGATTATGAGAGACGCCGTAGTGGAGGGCTCCGGAAATTTTGACCACCTGGGGTTCTTTAACGTGCACCCAAATCTGAGCACACGGGCCTACAACATTTCCGCCTCCATCGGAAATGCAGCCGCCACAGCTGGGATTCGATCCCGCAACTTGCGGGTCAGCAGCCGAGTACCTTAGCCACTAGACCACCGCGGCGGGGCTCATTATTACAGCAGTATTGTTGTATTGTGAAACATGTGCAATGGCGGTGAAAATATCGCGGACCACAGGACGAATGTCAAACAGCAGTGAGGCACCTTCTGGTGGCTGCCTGCAAAGCTCGAGAGTGTGCACTGCGCACGCGCGGACTTTTTTACCTGCCAGCCTGCTCGTTTGCTCTCTTCAACAGCATGCACACCGCAACGCTAAAAGATGCGCAAGGTGTCACTACGGCTGTCAGCGCGTGGACCTTATCCTAAAGCACCCTTAACTCCAGTGGGCGTGGGAACAGCGCAGAAATGCGGCACCGTAACTTTGCTCGCTTGTTCACACAGGTGCTGATCGGGCTCATGGCAGCGGCGGCGACGTATGCTACACCCGTGGCATTTCGACCGATCGACACATGGCCAGCGGCTCTTGGCATTCCACAAGCGACTACGCATGATCTACTAGATTCACCAAGCACCTCGGAGCGGTGCCATCTGCGCATCGAAACGAGCTGGATGACAAAGCATCGTGGTACGCTTCCGGATCCGCCTACTGCTGGCTACAAAAGGGAGCCCCTGAACCAATGCCCACTGGGACACGGCGCTCTTCTCGGCCGTCACTCACTCTGTTCAATGTATCAGGTGCTGATCGGGCTCATGGCAGCGGCGGCGACGTATGCTACACCCGTGGCATTTCGACCGATCGACACATGGCCAGCGGCTCTTGGCATTCCACAAGCGACTACGCATGATCTACTAGATTCACCAAGCACCTCGGAGCGGTGCCATCTGCGCATCGAAACGAGCTGGATGACAAAGCATCGTGGTACGCTTCCGGATCCGCCTACTGCTGGCTACAAAAGGGAGCCCCTGAACCAATGCCCACTGGGACACGGCGCTCTTCTCGGCCGTCACTCACTCTGTTCAATGTATCAGGTTAGTTATTTATGCCGTTGTAATTGCTTTAGAAGCAGTGATGACATGCTTCTTAGAGTGTCGTGTCCCATTAACGGTAAATGGCTTATCTGGACGTGCTATGCTGTTTCTCGCGAGTGTATGGCTGCCGCATTGAATTGGTCTGTCTTGGAGGGTTACGATGTGGCCTCTCAGACATTACTACTCTTGGCTGGTGACATAGAACAAAACCCTGGCCCTATGTCTGTGCCTGAGCGAGAACAGATAAGTAAAATCGAAGAAATGCTAAAGGTGCTACAGTCAGGGCAGGTAACCGTGTTGGAAAAGCTGTCGGGCATTGCTAAAACTCAGGATGAGCTTCGGAAAAAGCTGGACGACGTGATTACTAAAACTAATGTAATTGAAAAGCGCCTTACTTCACTAGAGGAAACAGAAAAGAAGTTCGCTGACAAACTAGACGACTTAGAAAACAGAAGCCGGAGAACAAACTTGGTATTCTTTGGAATACCAGATAGTCATCCAAAGGAAACTTGGGAAGAATCCGAAAATCTAGTTAAGTCTGTCTGTACGGATGTATTAAAGCTGGAAAATATAGCAATAGAAAGGGCTCATCGTCTCGGGGCCTACAAAACAGAAAGAATTCGTCCAATAATTGCTAGCTTTTCAGGATCGAAATCAAGAGAATCTGTTCTGCGAAATGCATACAGATTCAAGGGGACGTCATACAGCGTATCAGAAGACTTCAGCAAGGCAGTTCAAGAAAAACGCCGGCAGCTTTGGAAGTACAGTAAAGAAAAACAGCTCGACAAGAAAAATCGTGTACATTTAAGTTACGATAAGCTGGTAATCAATGGACAAGCATTTGCCTGGGACACTGACATGCACCAACCAGTTCCTCTTCGGGCGCATGCTCAGATATTGGGGCGGAAATGACATGATCATTCTAGCTTAAGAACAAATGGGAAATATACCATCACAAAAAGCTTTACACCAGTATTGTTGGTGGTCAATTGTCGAAGCCTAAAAAACAAAACTGATGAGTTTACAATCTTACTTGAAACGGTGAAAGCGCAAATCGTTATGGGTACCGAATCATGGCTTGACGACACAGTATTGGATGTAGAAATATTTCCGCCAGGTTTTACAGTGTACCGTAAAGATAGAAACAGGCACGGTGGTGGCGTGTTTCTTTTAATTTCAAGTAGCCTTGCCAGCGAAGAAGTTGTTTTTGATAATGAAACTGAATCAGTATGGTGCCGCGTCCAATTTCCCCAGGGAAACAACATCGTTTTTGGATCATTTTACCGCCCACCTGACCACAACAATGAATCTTTGATTCAACTTTCCGACATACTATCACAAATATCTCACTGCGTAATACTGGGAGGGGATTTCAATCTGCCCGATATGAAATGGGATTCCGACTGTCTAGCCCCACAAAAAAATCGAAATTGTTCTGCCTTTTCAGAACTAATGAGTGTCTATGGGCTACAACAATATGTGAACGAACCAACTCGGATTAACGCTTTACTAGATCTTTTACTAAGCAATGACGAAAATGTTATTGTTCACACAAACGTATGTCCAGGAATTAGTGATCATAGTTGCGTTGTTGCAGAGTTAAACGTTTCTAGAATACCTGCGTGTAAGCAAACCCCTCGAAATGTTTTCATGTACGACAGAGGGGACTTTAATGCCATTTCCGAAGAGCTGGTCTTGTATTATCCCACTTTTTTATGCATATCGGAGTCATGCGGCATGGATGAATTGTGGCAAATTTTCCGTGACAAGGTTACAGAGCTGGTGAATATGTACGTACCTCAGAGGTGTCTAAGATGCAGAAAGAGGCACAAACCCTGGTTCAACTCTGAGATACGCAAACTTGTTAGAAAAGCAGCGAATGCCCATAAAAGGTTTCTTAAAAAGAGAACAGCACTAAATAAAACAAAGCTCAAAAGTGTAAACAAAGAGCTTAAGTTAAAACTAAAACAGGCAAAGCGTGTCTTCTTTGACAAGCTAAACACAGACTTGAAGTGTAATCCAAAATTCTTTTGGAAGTATGTCAAGAGCAACAGAAAAGACGACACAGCTATCCCTGACCTTTTAACCCAGGAAAAAACTATAACGGATGACTTGGAGAAAGCTGAAGCATTTAACGCCTATTTTCAGTCAGTGTTTTCAAAAAGAACTGAACACTCTCCAATGCTACCTTCAAAAAATATTGGTAATGAAATGGCGGAAATTGAAATCGATTACGCTGGTTTGGATAGTCTGCTGCGTACTCTGGACACCTCTAAGGCTACAGGGCCTGACGGTATATCATCTCATGTACTTAAAAAGTGTCACGTTATTATCGCACAATATTTATGCATAATGTACAAGTTGTCTCTAGACACCGGCGTTATTCCAAGGGATTGGAAAACAGCCAATGTGGTTCCTGTACATAAGGCAGGAAGCAAAAAACATGTACAAAATTATCGTCCCATATCCTTAATTTCAACCTGTTGCAAACTATTAGAACATGTTATTTATAGCGCATTGTTCAAATATCTCGAATCTACTCATTTTTTTGCCCGCTCCCAGCATGGATTTCGGCAGGGTCGTTCATGCGTCACGCAACTAACTGAATTTCAGCA
Organism: Rhipicephalus microplus; assembly: GCF_043290135.1. Lineage (NCBI taxonomy): Eukaryota > Metazoa > Arthropoda > Arachnida > Ixodida > Ixodidae > Rhipicephalus > Rhipicephalus microplus. Next base: position 453,500 of record NW_027464640.1, on the reverse strand, counting down.
TGACGTACTGACTGCGCTTGACCGTAACAACATTGTTGATGCATTATTTCTCGATTTTCGCAAGGCATTTGATACGGTCCCACATAATCTGTTAGATATTAAACTGGCTTCACTGAATATTAATGCTAAGCTGCAAACCTGGCTACGGAATTACTTAAGTGGTCGTAAACAGTGTGTTGTTTTAAATTCTAAAACGTCTTCATATGTAAACGTGACTTCAGGCGTGCCACAAGGTAGCGTTCTAGGTCCGCTGTTATTTTTGGTTTATATAAATGATATAGCATATAACATAAAATCTTGCATAAAATTATTCGCAGACGATTGCATCATCTACCGTCACATTACTTCAATCACAGACACTGAACTATTGCAAGATGACTTAAACACGGTAACACATTGGTGCTCCACGTGGAATATGTGCTTAAATATCTCGAAGTGCAACCACATCAGCTTTGCAAAGAACATTTCAAAAATCCAGTGCACATACAGTATTAATGGCGAGGCAGTCAAAAAGGTGCCCGAGTGTAAATATTTAGGAATTTACTTGACAGAATCGTTCCATTGGAACAGACACATAGACCAAATGATCTCAAAGGCTAGTAGAACGTTGTTTTTTATTCGTAGAAACTTTCACTGTGCAACAAAAGAAGTGAAAGAAACTCTTTACTTCCTTCTTGTCAGGTCTATACTTGAATATGCTTGTGTTATCTGGGACCCGGCTCAAAAGTATCTTGCAAAAACAATAGAAAAAGTCCAAAACCAGGCAGCCCGTTTCGTCAGCAACAACTACGACCCATTCGCTAGTATGTCAGAAATAAAGGCCATATTAGGCTGGGAAACTCTAAAATCTAGAAGACGGAAACTTCGATTAAAACTTCTGCATAGCATATATTATAACCTAACAGGAATTAATAAGTCTGAATACCTACTAGCACCAACATATCGTTCCACAAGATGCCAACACTCACATAAAATACAAGAATACGCGTACAAAACCACTACTTTTGCCAACTCCTTCTTTTTAAAAACAATTAGAGACTGGAATGAACTTCCCGAAGGTATAGTGAACTTGAGTGACAACAGCGCTTTTTTCTCATCGTTGTGAAATTGTGACATATGTACTTCTCTTTTGGTACCTGTTGTCATGTGCAATATTGTACTAAAATATTTTTTTTTTTATATGTTGTTACAATTGAATTTTTTCACTATGTTTGGCGTCTTATCGCAGAAATGTTTCCTATGACTTCTTTTGTATACCCCCCTGCAGTAATGCCACTACGGCGTTGCAGGAACTATGTAAATAAAAAAATAAATAAATAAAGGTCGATTTTCAAAAAACTGACGCCGTATGCACGTTTTCGAAAACACGGAGCGTCTGGGACTAAGGTGCAGAATGCGGCGTGCACCGAGCACTGCCAGTACAAATTACGTATTTTTGTCACGATTTCACTGCGCGGTGTTTTTGTGGCAACAGCAGGAGCGACACCTTGCGCTTTCGTTCCGGTGCACGCGCTGTTGAAGGAAACGAGGGAACAGGCTGGTAGGTAAAAAAAGGGGCACACGCGCACAGTGCGAGCTTTTGAGCTTAGCAGGCAGCCGCCAGAAGACGCAGCGTTCCTGTTTGACACGCGCTCCCGTGGTCCGCAAACTTTTGACCATCACTGTACACAGAACGCATGTGTTTGTAAAGCATGAAAGTTACTTTCAATGCATTTCCAAGCAGAGGAAATTATTTTCACTTTATTTACAAGCATAGGTGTGGCTGCGTGGTAGAACACCCGCTTGCCACGCAAACGACTCAGGTTCAATTCCCAGTCAGACCCATAATTTTTTATTATTTATTTTACTAGCATCTTTCTCGATTTTTCTGTCACGCAAGGATGGCCAATTTTTTACTCCCAACCACCGATGCAGACGCCGGAATTTATGCCAAACAAGCACTTATAACGCTATCACATTAATAATGTCCCAATCCCTTTGTGTACATCACTTTTTGCCAGACAGTGGCACATAACCTCGAGCAGGCATGTGCCACTTGTATGCTGGTATGTGCTACAGGTGATCGAGAGTTTATGTCAAGCAGGGAACAGTGAGAATAGACATTGGTTATTTTAACGCAATAGCGTCATAAAGAAAGCTAGCATCGGCAGTGTTGACCCGATGAATGCAAAGACCAAACAGCTGGGCCTCAACTGGAATCGAACCCAAGCATTCTGCGTGGGAATAAAGTATTCTACCACAGAGCCATGCCAAGTCTCGATAACACTTTGAAAAAATACGCTGTACAGGCGTAACGTTAGTGGAACATCAATTATGGCTGCAATGCTGGCTATTCAATTTTATAAACATTTCATATGTACTTCTATGATACCATCGTCTCGATGCATTTGCGTTAATTGTTATTAAGCGTCCTTCATTGAAGCTGATTTATGTAGCAATGTTCAGGGCTACCATCCTCACAAGCACAAGCGCTAGATATTGTATCGTGTATGCTCGTGCCGCACAGTGTGATCGTGTTTACATGCAAGTGTGATAAAACACGAGCTTTGAGCGTACACGTGCCATGCTCTGACGTCACTGCGCATCCACTGTGGCACAGCGTTATCGCAGGACCTTCTTTCCTATTTAGAATACATAAAAGGCAGCGTTGAATAAACTTGGGGGTTCTTTGTAGCGTTGAACTCGGCTTATATGTGTCACCTACTGCACATGCACGAAACATGGTGTCAGACACCTGTACCCATGCCCACGCCATAGGAAACCACTGAGCATTCGTCAGTCAAGTTATGGACTTCTTGAAGCCACCAGATTACCTTCGCCTGGACGGAGATGTCAGCAAAAGGTGGAAACTGTTTAAACAGACTTTTGAGCTGTTCCTCACCGCATCGGAGGCAAGCGAGAAACCACGAACTGAGGCGACGAAGGTGGCACTACTGCTCAGCGTGGCCGGGGATGAGGCTTTAGAAGTTTTTAACAACTTCAGCTTCACCGAGGGTGAATCCAATAACGACTTCGAGACTGTGGTCAAGAAATTCGAAGAGTACTCCGAAGCCTAGCTAAATGAAGTCCATGAGCGATTCGTGTTGCGGCAGCGAGTACAAGCAGATGATGAATCAACCGAACAGTTCATAAGAGACCTGAGAAGACTGGCTCAATCGTGTAACTTCGGTACAATGTCCGAATCTATGATTTGAGACCAAATTGTGTATGGTACAAGTAACGAAAAGGCCCGTGAGAAACTTCTTCGAGACAAGGGGTTGACGCTGGCTAAAGCCGAACAAGTATGCAAGGCGGCGGAACTAGCCGCAGCACAGAAAGAAGTTTGGTCTCAAGAGAGACAAGTCGACCTCGTGAAAGCAATTGGATCCACCCGGGAGTGGCACAAGGAATTTCGGTGCAGTCGCTGTGCACGCATGCATGCCCCACGAAGCTGTCCTGCGTTTGGACGCATCTGCAGAAAGTGTGGCGGCAAAAACCACTTCGCGGTGTGTTGCAAGAGTGCCGAACAAGTCTCGGAAGTCCGTAGCGGGGACCAAGATGACGATAATTTTGAAATTTTGAACGTCTCAAACGGGAAGCAGCAACGGGACTGGATGGTGCCAGCGCAAGTCTGCAACATGCAAGTTTTCCTCAAGGTAGACACCGGTGCAGAAGCAAACCTACTGCCATATGGTACATGGCAGGGACTGCGGCCAAAAGCGCCGCTCAAGGCTAGCAAAGTGGTTCTTCGTTCATATGAGGGAGCAGTCATCAACCACCTTGTGATTGCGACGCTCAAAACCGCAATAGGTAACCAAGTCTCAGACATAGACTTTTTCATTGTGAAAAGGGGGCGTCAGGCCGTCCTGGGGCTACATGCCAGTGAGTAGCTGGGACTTTTCACGAGGTCAGTGAGCTCGATTACAACCAACAGCAGCGAGCGACTGGTCCAAGCTTACCTAGACGTGTTCCAAGGAACGGGGTGCGTCCAGCGTGAATACCGGATGGTGTTACAAGAAGGTGCAACTCCAAGCGTCTAAACGCCGCGACGTGTTCCTCTGGCATTGCAAAAGCCGCTTAAAGAGGAACTCGAAAGGATGCTCAAGGAAGGCATCATCACTAAAGTAGAAGAGCCCACGGATTGGGTAAGTCCCTTGGTTATAATCAAGGAAAAAAATGGCAAACTAAGGATCTGTATGGATCCCAGAAGAATTAATGAGTGCCTGAAGCGAGAGCATTATGAAATGCCACTTCGCGAAGACATTGAGGCAGGGTTGGCAGGCGCAAAAATTTTTTCAGGTTTGGACGCAAACTCCGTTTTCCATCAGATTCCGCTTCACGAGGAAACTTCAAGAATATGTACATTCGCCACACCTTTCGGCCGTTATCGTTCCCTCTGTTTGCTCTTTGGAATCGCTTCAGCTCCGTAGGTCTTTCAGAAGACGTTAAACGAGATTTTTGACGATATTGCAGCCGTTTAAGTGTATTTGGACGACATGCTGATATGATTCGACGAGACAGGGACATGACTGGAGGCTAAAGAGAGTTCTAGAAGCGGCGCGAAAAGCGGGGCTGACGTTCAATCCCGAAAAGTGTGAAGTTGGCGTCACCGAAATTTCTTTTCTGGGCGATATCATTTCAGAGGCAGGAATAAGGCCGAGCCCCCCATCGATTACTTCAGTTCTTTGCTTGCCATCACCTACTGACAAGCTCGGAGTGCAACGAACGCTAGGCGTGATAAACTACTTTGGAAAGTTCGTACCCGCACTCGCGGAAACGACTCTGTAGTTACGCCAGCTTATAAAGAAAGACGCGGTTTTCGAACGGACGGAGAATCACGCAAGTGAGTCGGAACAGCTTTGCAAATGTCTTAGTGGACAACCGTTGCTGGCTATCTTCGATCCACAAAGAGACATGAAGATAACCTCAGATGCGTCGCAGAATGGCATAGGCTCGGCTCTCTTACAGCGGTATGGTGACTCGTGGAAACCGGCTGCATACGCCTCCCGCGTATTGACAGAGGCGCAGAAAAGGTATTCGCAGATTGAAAAGGAGGCAATGGCGGTTGTAGTAGGGTGTGAAAAGTTTCATCACTTTGCGTACGGACGCCATGTTGTTCTTGAAACTGACCACCGTCCATTGGTAGCAATCTCGAAGAAAGCTATTGAGGAAATGCCGCCTCGACTGCAGCGCTTTTTTCTTCATTTATTGAAATATCATTTTAAACTGCAGTTCGTTCCAGGAAAACAGCTGGTCCTGGCTGATATGCTGTTGCGAGCTTCCGTCGGCAGTCCAGAGTAAGACGGAGTATATGAAGACGTCGAAATACGTGCCGTAAGTGCTGTCTCTTCATTAGTGAGCGAAGCGATGCAAAATAGACTGGCGAGAGAAACAAGGAAGGACGGCTACTTAAAGAACGTGGTGGAGCAGCTGGCGAAAAACAAACGAGTAGAAGGAGAGCTAAGACCCTTTGTAGGTAAACTATCTGTCGTAAATGGCGTCTTGCTTAAAGGCAACAAAGTGGTGATACCACCAAATATGCGATGCGAAACACTAAGTCGCATCCTATGGCCACATGGGTATAAACAAATGTAAAGCCCGAGCACGTCATCTAGTGTTTTGGTCAGGTTTATATTCAGATATTGAAAATGTCATTGCAGGGTGCGCTGTCTGCAAAAAGCATGCTTATAAACAGCCATGTGCACCGCAGATAATACGCCCGACACCCAATCAACCATGGTGTCGCGTTGGCGTCGATATCTTTCAGTACGGCGGAAAGTCGTACTTGTGCGCGTACGATGCACATTCTAACTTTCCGGAAGTGGAACAACTCCAGGATACATCGGCAGCGACGACTGTTGAAATACTGCAAGCAATCTTTGCTAGGTATGGCATACCCCTAGAGGTATGCACAGACAATGGCACACAGTTTTCAAGTCGAGAGTTCGCCGTTTTTGCGAAAGACTACGACTTTAAGCATACAACGTCAAGTCCGAGGTTTCCCCAATCTAAAGGCGTGGTCGAAGAAGGCGTACAAATTGTTAAAAGAATTTTGAAAAAAACAATTGGAGGGAAAAATGACTTTTGGATGGGTCTTCTCAGCTACAGGTCCAGCCCACTGGAAGACGGGTGGTCCCCAGCAGAGCTGCTCCAAGGTCGACAGCTGAGGACGCCCATACCAGACTTCAACGAGGGCCCACGAACAGACGTTCGGAAGCATGGACAAGTGCAAACCAAGCGTCTGTCTCTTCCACCGTTGACCACAGGGCAAGTGGTGCGAGTGCAGGGAAACACCTGGGCAACAAAGGCTAAAGTTCTTAGCCAGATGCAGCCGAGATCATACGCTGTCATCACCGAGAAGGGCAACGTTCTGCGACGGAACCGCCAACACCTCTTGCCAACAGCGGAATCCTTTGACGACACGGAAGACTCTTCAGACGAAGAGAGCACAAGTGATGACGTCGCCAACCACCTACAGTCCACAACTGATAGTGCAAGCTCTGTGATTGTAGATTGTAAGCCCTAGACTGAGACGGAGTGCCCAAAACCGAAGACCACCGCAAAGACTGGGTTACGGGAATAACTTTGAGCAAGTTACGTAAACAGCACTGCTGAGATCTGAAAGTATTTTTCATGGTTTTGTTTTCCGATTCTCTTTACTGAAAAAAGGAAGATGTATCGTGTATGTTCGTGCCACACAGTGTAATCATGTTTACATGCAAGTGTGATAAAACACGAGCTTTGAGCGTACACGTGCCGTGCTCTGACGTCACTGCGCATCCATTGTGGCACAGCGTTATTACGGGACCTTCTTTCCTGTTTGGAATACATAAAAGGCAGCGTTCAATAAACTTGGGGATTCTTTGTAGTGTTGAACTCGGCTTATATGTGTCACCTACTGCACATGCACGAAACAGATATCAGCTTACCGCTTCTGGTGTTGCTAGTACTCATGTTGATTTTGGCACCGTTGCGTGAGTGTAAACAACTGGTTATATAAAAATTAGCCGTGCCTTAGCTCGGCTATGCTAGGATATATGTAGCTGGAGCTAGGGATGGACAGATGAACGACCACAGCGGATGAATGAACGAACCAGAGACGGACAGACAAAGCACGGATGGACAAACCCCAGGCAGATGGCCAGACGAGTGAACCATGAATGGACGGATGTATGGATGACCATGGATGGGCGGACAGACAAACGGACTAGCGAGTGAACGGCCTCACACTAGTCAAGCGCCAGCCCACAAGGGTTGCTCCAGGATCTCCCAGGCCTTCGGCGCACCAGCTGTGAGCTCTGTGACGTCACTACTCCTTGCGCTTGTGCAGAACTGCTCACCGTAAGCCTGCTGAACCATGTCCAGGGTAACTTACGCTACAAAACATAAGCCACTGTTTAACATATCTTTGTGCGTACATTTGTACATATATTTTACGTCATTTGGTAATGTTTCGCTCAAAAAAATTAGAACGCAGTCACTTTTCTTTCACATGCTTCACATAACGTCGATTCCCAAGGTGCCAAATGTTTTTTTGTAAGTTTGTGCAAGAAACGTTTATCATGGAAATGAGACATGCGTAAAGCACTCAACATAGTAATGAAATGAGTCAAATGACCACTTAGGTACTATACAGCAGCAGCCATTATTTGGTGCTTCTCGTCATTCGGCTTCAGTTTGAGATGACCAATCATCAAGATAGATTGTGAGGACAACTGTTCCACGTCAACTTTTTAAAAAGAAATACTATGCTTTTGAGTTGAACAAGCTTATTTCCCCTGATACACTGAATCGATGACTCCGTGGCGTTTCCACCATAAATGAAAACTTTCAGTGTCACCAGTAATGCTTTAATACCCTTGTGTCAGCAATACTGCTAGGAATGCTCAGCCTCTACCATATATTCCTAGAAGAAGCACAACTTTTGCCTGCTCTGCTTGCCAGGTTTCTACACAAAACTTGAGTGGAGGAAGCACCAATGAAGCTTAATTATGATTGTTCCTCCAACTGATTATGAGCTGATCACGATTGCTCCTCAAAGCATTCAAAGCGACAAAAGCTACAGTGACATCGACTGCTTTAGCTTTTAAGCTGCTTACATTGACATGGGAAAATTGTAGTCAGCTAGACAGAGAAGCTTTGCAGCTAATCAATTTCACAAACTTGATATCAGGTTGCTAAAGGTAGCTTCACAATATAAGTTAGACCAAAGAATCCTACTTGCCACGAATTACAACATGGTGCACAATATACTGGCAAACGGTTGTTACAACACTGCTTACAGCTACGGCACGCAATGCACCGAAGAACCATAGCCACTAAGAGGAATACGCGGGTTTGCAGCTGAGATACGACCACGTTTATGCAGAAAAATAATACTTATCTAGCACAAAACGCTACAGCTCAAGTCGTCAAGTCGTGTTTACATGCAAGTGTGATAAAACACGAGCTTTGAGCACGTTTATCAGAAATGACGTCAAGCGAATTGGCTCGTAGCACGCCGTTACAAAGAATTAGGAGTTTCTGCATGACTGTGAAAGCTCGACGTAACATCATGCATGTTCGAGAGTTTGTTGAAGGCTCCTAGACGAGCATTACTGGGCGTTTGGCGTCTAAATCACCCAAGTGCCATTGGAAAGCTGCATGCCCGACTGCAACATATTTGAAGGTAGCGAAAGTATGTCGCAGAGATGCGATCGACACTGCTAAACGGTTCTACCTCTGTCAGATTCTTTTTCTTTGTTCTTTACAGCAAACTTCTCGTAAATGCGAAAGTTACGAGCCGCGACAGAAATTAGAACACTAGTGGACTGGTTCCATAAACCGAAGGTCACCGGTGCACTTACTAACCTTTCCGTCGAAAAGCCAAGACAATGGCTTGCAGGTAAGATTTGGAACTGACATGAGAACGCCGATGATGGCAACAGATGGAATTATTTCATACCACATGATTAAAAATGCAGCGTTTAAACGAAATCCGACAAAAGCTAAAAGAAGAAATCACGGCCTCAGCCGTCCAGCTTCCCCGCACTGCACAAGCGACACGAAGACCTCAAGCGGTCGTTTCGTTCGTGTCCTTAAGTTTAAACGTCTTTGCGCCTTCCACGTGTTCCGTAGCTAAACAATTAAAGAATCAATAAAAACTAACATAGTAGGTAACACTTAGAGACAAATAAAATAAAGTTTTTTTTTTGACGTAGTAATAGTTTTGGTTTTGGGTGCGACGACCAATGGGGTCCATTTCAGACATTCCTTTTCCTTGCAATCAGCATTCAAAATAGCTCGCACGTGACGTGCTGTTTTGATCGTAGTTTGGATTGCAGTAGTGCTTTGATTGCGTTTGTTGACACTCCGCTACCTAAGGTAAAAATCTGACGAGACTCGCCCGCCGCGACTTGCTCTTACCGTGTGTCTTCAAAAAAGGGCTAGGAAGAAAAGCGAGGAATGTGGTGAACCCCGTGGGGTCTTCTTAAGTTCGGGTCATAGTGCTCCACGCTCCTATCCTCGCTGTCGTCGATTCAGTAGAGCCTTTTAGATTACGTATCATCCAGGCAAGTTCATGTTGTAACTGGCGCAAGCCTCAAAAGTTCTACGGTATTGCCCGGAAAAACAACAGATGTTCTTAGCTCCGCATGCATTGTTCGCTGCCCGTGTATCACCTGTCACTTTCCTCATTGTGACTTTTCCTGCAGCCAGGATGGCGTCAGTGGGCCTTGTTGACCGCGTTTGTGGTGTGTGATGTCTGCGGCAGTTGACGTATCCCACTCGATGAGCAAATATGCAACGTTTCATTCATTCGCAGGCCCTCGAGCGGAGACGAGATATGCGCAGCGCCTGCCGTAGAGAAGCGGCTCACTCCGCGATCGCCATCCACAAGGATCCGACCAAGAAGGAAGCGCTGCTAAACGAGTTGGGAAGCTGCGGAAGATCTCCGGTCGTCGATTTCCTCGTCTCAGCTTGGGAGCGACAGCCGGTGAGATGCGCACGTCAGCGCTTAAATCGCTTCACTAAAACTGCGGGTTTGCTGGCTGTGCGTAACCTGCCAAGACATTTGTGTGATGCCCGAAGGATGATGGAATAGAAACCAAGGAAACGGGTAGTCGTCAGTTCTGCAGTCGTACAGTATTGTTCAGTGTGCTCACCTCGCTCTTTTCGACGCATATGTGCGCTTTATCCAAACATTTTATGTACTTATTTGTACGTCCACAGTGAATACAGTAATAATCCTGTAAAATTTTGTGTCTCCTCTCTTTACCCTTCTCCCCCTACTCTTTCATTCTCAGAAAATGGACTATGACATAAACGTCATAAAGGAAGGCTACTCATTGCTGAGCAAGGATGGTCGCACCATGGTAGCCAATGGGACGTCTACCCTTGTACGTGGACCTGGCTTCAACATCATTGTTGATACACTGTCTGCTTGGGACAGGGACTTCCTCGTGGACAGTAAGTACCTTTCTGTCGCGTCTCTGATGTCGCAGTTATCGCCGCATAAACTGGGCACACTGCTTTCACCATTTCTACAGATGTCAGTTCTTGCAAACGTCGTGGAGCATACTGGATCCTTCAATATTCAATATTTTTCAATATTTTTCTACTGGTCGTGAAACTCCTGCATAATGCTGTTGGAGAACTGGATGCTATGGGATGCCTTCATTTGGGGAGGGGCCACCTAGCTGGAAGGTGACAATGTGCATTCTAGACAGCTGTAGGGCGAATGTACTTGATGTCATTCGAGCAGAGTGCTAGCAACGGGATCGCCATTGTAAAGGTACTCGCTCCCGCCGCATGTGCAAGAAACTTGCTGCGTGCACTGTGTCCAAAATCCATGCATTGATCTGGATGAGTAGAGACCTCCAAAACACCTCTTAAATGTCGACGCATGTATAGCATGGACGGTGTGTACAAATGGGTCTTCAAAATGGCGCGACGATGGTGTTGCTGCCTTGTGGATCAAGGCTCTGTGCATACCCCCTAGTGATGCTATAACAGGTACTATAATACACATTATGGCTGTCGTAACAAAGATTCTTATGGTATCAATTTATCGGTTCAGTTATCCCTCCATCAGCAAAAAGATAGAACAACAGGAGAGCTGAGCTACTTGGCAGGTATTCATGTTAAAATGTTCTCGAACATCTCGAAAAACAGCATAAAATATGGCTTGGACAAACAAGGCTGTAAAATAAAATGAAAGGGCACACGACAGCGCTCAACTCTCAACTAAATTTTCTGCACTGCGGTGTGTTTTTCTATCTTCCTTTGTGTGTATTGTTTCTCACGCTGTTTTCAAGATGTTCGATAACAATTACCAGCTAGCCTAGCTATCAGTTCTACTACATTCGTGTTGAAATACTGTGCGTACAAATACTGACACACGAGAGGTGTAAAGACAACACAAATGCCAGTTTCTGTGTTGTCTCGACTTTCATCTAGTGTTCGTGGTAGCATGCCCAGTTGTTTAACATCAAAGGGCCAGTAAACAGGCTCCGTCTTTTTCTTTTTCTTTACACGCCACAAACAAACTCTCGACTATTCATGCAGTATACCACGGCGATTAGATTTCGAATATTACACCGCTGCATGCATTGCAGACCCTCCGTTTCGAAAAACAATTCACGTGCCTTTTTCCTTCTGACCAGTTCCCCTCGTATGCGAAGTGATGCAAACATGCCCACGGAGAACTTGACTTATCACTGAGCTCGTCAGTTGGTCCTTTGCCCTACAAAATGGTGTGTTGGCCCTGATGCAGTTCTGTGGGCGCAGTCTGCATTTTCATTTTCCTGCGCTGTTGTCTGCCGTTTTGTAGAGCCCAAGATTACCGGCAGAAGCAATGTCGTCAGAACGAATGGCTCCGAGATAAAGAGGCATGTAATTAGTGCCAAAACCGATTTATGTACATACTCTCTTGTTCTGCACGTGAAATTCTCATTGGCAGCTTCTTGGTGCCCTGGAATAAATTGGGAATCAAGAGGAGAATGAGTGTCGTGGCCTGCCAGTGCTCTGTAGATCCCATATCATAACTTCTTGCAACTCTATGTGAATCTGTGGGTCAGCTTAGGTTAATTATGGTGAAATGCACAATCTAAGCAAAATTGTAGTGGGGCTAGTAAAAATGAGCTAGTAAACAGTTTGCATGCTCAGTCAACACTCTTCACTGCCACGTTTAGTTTGTGAACACAGCAAAAAAATGCAGCCTAATGTTGTTCTTCAGAAATGGCCACGCAAATGTGTACTTACCCTGATGAACGCAGAAGATCAGAGCTGTTCTTCTCACAGTGGCGCCTCTGACGTTAGCTTTTGTTTTTATACGAAACTTCAACAGGAGCTTTATGACCAGAAGAAAAGCATTGAAGGGCCCTGTTATTTTCCTTGCATTTATGTAGTCGTCATCTTTGCAGAGTACATCTCTATCTTGAAACTTACCATAACGGCTGTGTAACTGGTGCTTTGCTGCTTAACGTGAGGCCAAGGTACCAGTTTTTTGCCGTGAAGGTCATGTTTCGGTAACAGTTAAGTGTAGAAGTGCTTGTTTACTGAGGTCTATGTGCATTTCAAATTATTTCAGGAGATCAAAATTAATTTAAAGCCCTCGACGTCACTCCATATAGTTGGCTGTGTACTTTAGGGACAATAACTCTCTTGTTTTACCATTAATGCACAAGGTAACGTTTTACTAAAATAAAACCTAATTGATTAGTGCCAGAAGTACTGTGTATGGTTCAAAACACATTGCACAGAAATTCAGCACTGCCATGGCTTTTTTATTTCTGTCGGAAACAGGCAAGTCTGTATTATTAAAAAGCATTCATTTAAAACAAAGTGCTTTTTTTTTCGCACCTCTTGTGCCTCAAGTAATGTGTAGCTACTATACTCCGTTTCATACATCAGGTGCAACGCTGTGAAGGCTAGGCAAGTAGTCCGTAAAGAAAACACGAGGTGTTGCTCCGCGCGGTTTCGTAGCCGAGTGGTCTGACGCGTCGCTCCGGAGAGTTCACCGTAGTTTTGAAGTGCATGGGTTCGAATCCACGTGCTGCCATTTTTTTTTTATAATTTTTGCGAGTTCAATTTGAAATCTTGTGACAGCTTTGATGTGCGAAGCTTCGAAAAAATTCGCGCAGGAGAGGTGGTTGAGGACGCAGAGCTGGACGCCATTTTTTCGAAGCTTCCACAACAAGTAAAAAAAAAAAAACGGCGGCGCGGGTCGCGCGGAGAGCGAAAACCTGATACAAAAGCGACAAACATAAATTACCAACTCGCATATTTGGATTGTTTATCCGACAACACAGGCGTTTGTTTTTTAACCTGATGACAAATATGTATGCTTAGAAGTTTCCCGAGAAGCATTTATTGATTCTCGACGCACTACTTTTTGGTCGCGGCAGTACACAGCGCAAACAAGAGCGCTAGCTTTGACAGCGATGCACATGACGTATGAAACGGAGTATAGTATAATTGAGGCATTGGTGACACATATGGTAATACATTTTACAGTGATTGCTTTGGAGGCCTTTCTCTATTTTTTACTTGGCAGGGAATGCAGTGAAATCTGTGCTAGTAGTAGTATTGTAGAAGTTTCCTATGATACATCTTTCAGTTCAGTTGTTTTTGATTTGTGACATTTTTCACGAGAATAATCCTTCACATTTCACACCTGCACTTTGTGGAGACAAGCTATGTCACTTAAATGTTTGCTATTTGTACAGCTTTGCGCTACTGTGTCTTACATGTGTAGCATTGAACAACCTTCATGCTACGAAAAGAATGCATGGCTGTACGATCAGTTTCTTAAGATTTCCAAGGTTCAGTTTCACTATTGAACTTCGTTGAGTGATTTTGAGCATGGTCACCTTTGTTTTTTAGGTCTCGCGAAGCTTGGTGTGTCCTGTGATGAAATCAACTATGTGGTGTGCACACACGGCCATTCGGACCACATTGGAAACCTCAACCTGTTCCAGAGGGCCACCCACATTATTGGTACCACAGTGTCCAGTGGTGACGTGTACCAGTTGTGCACGTTCGAAAACGTAATGTATTCATCACTTCTGTTAAAAATATGTCTGGTCACTCACTCAGTTTGCAGTGACAAAAGCAAACATTTTACTGATATCTGCCCAGCTGAGGAATAACTTCAATGATAGTATAGGTCTGTTGCTGATCAAACGGTTTTGATACAAGCAGACCTGCCAAATTTCCTGTGTTTCAACCATTTCTGAAGTCTGTACGGTTGGGTAAAAAAAATCTCGCAGAAGTCGATATTTCTGTGCGTGATCTGACTGCATTAACAAAAATTGAACCCAATCCGATTCAGGCTTCCTACGAAACTATTGAACTATCGCATTACAATTTAAACGAATTGGAAGGTGTTGATGTAAACATACATTAGAATCTCAGTGATATGAATTCATGACATTCCCCAGGCAAAATTTCACTGTGTCCAGAGGGCCAAAATTCGGATGTTTTAAGCGCTTTAGCGTGTCATGCCAGCTGATACAAACTTCTGTACAAAACTGTCGAGCAATGGCCAAGAGCAACATGCTGGAAGCTTCGGAAGGACGTGAACGGCCAACAAACTCTCGACGCAATCACATATGGCGGCGGCGAACTGACTGAACACCCAAAGTGCACGCGTGTACAACGCTCACCCAGTCAAAGTGATGCTTCTTTCCGCGAACGCTGATGACAAAACTGCGACATATGCAATCATTGATGGCAAAAAGCAACATAGTTTTGAGAGCACTTGTGCGGCCAGTGCAGATGGATTATCAATGGAATTACTGTTTGCCGCAACAGCCGTGATCGAAATCATGGTCGCTGCAATGCGATTATTTATGAGGACTACTATGAGCTCCGGAGATACGCAACTAACTCAGCGGTAGATTAAAGGCATCAAAAGTGTAAAAAACAAAGACAGACCTGAAGCTTTCATTGTTCATGTCAATCTTCAAATATGACTATGGTAAAGTGGGCTTCAGCGCTTTTCAGTTGGCCTGATGCGAAGCCAGAGAATGGACCAATGAAAGACGGTGCAGCTAGCTGCCGCAGAAGTATGCATCAGAGCTTTGCCGTCTAAGATGTTCTGTACATCTATGGGGCGAAGCTTTGACCCACACTTTCAGGGCAGCCAGCTGCGTCGTTCCTTACTGATCTGTTCCCGTGTGTCCCCGTAGGCAAGTTATTTGACAAAAAGAAATGTTCTGTGCGTAAATCGGGGTTCGAAAAACAATTTTGCTTTCTTTTTTAAGATACAAAGTTTCGGGTGATTTGTACATATGTACATATCACAGAGATTCTACTGTAATAGGGACACTCCACCTGCGTTGTTTATAAGTGATTATAAAGATTGCAATGCAAAAGTTTACACTTACAGGACTGCATCTCCCCCACTTTTTTTTTTTTAGAAAAAAAAAGGGGGGTAGGAAGGCAAACACCTCCATCCCCCCTTGTGATAATCTTCCAGATGTGTAATCCTTGAGCTTGAAGAATATGAAATTTCATCGTTCAACTGGCTCCTTCTTCATGGGTGAGGTCACCGGATCACATGAATACTATTGCACGCAATTGAGCTAGGTAGCACTCCCAATGGCCATGTGTAATTCCTTTGCGCTTGCTCTGTTCTTAGCCTGAGGACTTCGTGGCTTTGTAGCCCATCATGAGTGAGTACCAAACAAAGAGTTTAAAAATGACATTGCTGACTTGATCAGTCTCACCTTTCACCAAGAAAGCAGTGTGGCTTCAAAACGGTGATCCTGTATATTAATACAGTGGAACTTCGGTTATACGTCCCCTGGTTTCGTGGTGACCCGCTGTTTATGACGGAAAGGTTTGGTCCAGGCAAAATCCCCATAGAGATAATGTATTAAAAATCTTGGTTATACGACACAGTTTTATGCCGAGCCCCCATCTTAGGACAACTTTCTGATTCTGTTGGAATTAAGAAACACACCTTCGCTTGCATCGAACATTGATCAAATACTCGCGAGGACAAAATACGAACTTGCGTTCTCGTAGGTTCATTATTAGCAAAGTATAGATTGAGACAGGATGTAGAATGGAAAATTCATTCTCCCGGTAGTTCGTGCACTTCTGCATATGCCTCGATCGCGTGCGTACGCAGGGTAGTGATGCAGAACTATCAAAAGCACAATCGATACTATCGATGGTTCAGTCACCGTTGAACTATCGATGGTACGATGGACTATCGATAGCACTATCGATGGTAATGTTGATAGTATACTATCAGCGGGAATTTCGATAGCACTGCCAATAGTATGAAACCAACTGCACTAACTCATCGTCACGTAACCTCGTTTCACGGTGGGCGTAGTATATGGTTGTGGAGATAACCATAGCAGGATTCACAAGGCAGTGCTATAGCTCAAGATTATTTACTACAACATGAAACAGACAGCACCAGCTGCATTTCTTTGTCTCCCCGCCACGGTGGTCTAGTGGCTAAGGTACTCGGCTGCTGACATGCAAGTCGCGGGATCGAATCTTGGCTGCAGTGGCTGCATTTTCAATAGAGATGAAAATGCTGTAGGACCTTGTGCATATTCAGGGGTGCAACAGCTGTGCCAATTTGATAAAATTCCCGATTGTTGCATCGAGCTGCACCAAACCTGTGAAATTTGCTGAAATTGCGCCATGCTGTGCCGAAAATCCCTGCCAGCCTCAAAATTTTGTTCAGGTGCGCATATTTCGGCGAGAAATGCAGACCACGTCGGCCACCTGATCTTGCACCATAAGTCAAAGCGCACAGATCCGAACTATAGTGCCTAAAATATACTTGAAATATTTTAGGCATCCGTCTTACGCTCCCGAGACGCGATCGACCAGATAAAGTAACAATGCAGCACGTCCATCAGTCCGCTGACCGCAATGAATACCTATCGGCGGGACGACGGAACTTAACGGAAAAATACGTTGCTGTAGCCACCGAGCTTCATCGATTTATACGTCCCGGATAGTTTCGAACGGCCCCGGATGCCGGCGCCGCATTAGTTTTTTGTTTGTTTTTTTCGGGGACCAAACAAAAGCTCCACTGCGACCACTCGGACGCACGTTCGTTTTTTGCGTGCCTGGCCGCCTGCAGCCGGCCCGAGACTGTCTGAATGATTTCTTTCGGGCAGCTGGCACACGACAGAGTGGTGCTCATGGCTGCACGGCCATCTTAAGTTAGACACAGGAAATTTTAGATAGGCTCCTGCTCTCTTTTCGCTTTTCTGTCCGCTTCTCCCGCGTTTCTGGATTTCACATTTTTTGCGCGGCCAGTTTTTGTCATTGGGGTTTTGAGCCACGTCGAGTGCGTATTTCCGAAGGTTGGACAACTACGCATGATACTCACCAAAAGAAACAGTGGTGGAACGACCATGCAGGCCTATGATGCACGCGCGATCGATTAGTTCACTTACAACAAGTTGCATCTCAACAAAAATAGGTATAATTCATTATCTAACTACTGTTAAAGTTGGAATTAGATCGGCGTTGTTGCCTGTGTTGCTGCCATGTACAGAGCAGACTAGGGCAGATGGCATAGCAGGCGCTGCAGCGGACGCAGACGGCATGAAGTGCGCAAATAGCGTGAGGCCACTCAGGCTGGCTCAGGACTTTTAAATCACGTGCGTGTGACGTAGCCCCCTATCAGCCGAGGCGTCCATAGGCCGCCGGCAAGTGATCCAGGACTTCATAAATCGATGAAGCTCCCCAACACTTCACGAGAAATGTAAATTTCGTAGCCTGAAAACGTGGCTATAGCTTGTTAAGAACTAAATCTGCAAGCGTATGCCGCGTTTTCTTCGTGTGAACAAGCTCGACGTGCTGCGAACGCGGGCGTCGCTAGCAACCACGTTGACTACCTTAGCAGTGGCACATAAAGTATTTATTTTTGTTTTGAAGTTGCGTCGTTCCTGCCACAGTCCTGGCGATAGATATCCAGTGCCCTCACTGGGCCAATGGACGCGTGTCGCTACTTTACCTGGTCGAACGCACCTTGCAAGGAAGCCGAACCAGCAACTAACCCCACAGTGAAAAAAAAGAAAAAAAAAAAAAGGTGGGAAGTTGGGGGGGGGGGGGGGGGTGTTGTAGCTAGAACATTTCTTGGCTTTGGTTCTAATGCTGCTTGAGCCACCTTTGCCGCTGTACAATGGTGCCCTGCAGAAAAGCGTTTTGTGCTTCAGAAGGGGCTGTTACTGCTAGTGGGGCACTGCATATTTTGCTCAGTCACTCATGCATTTGTAAGCCACACAATTCTGAGTACCGATACAATCACTGACGTTTAAATAAGCTACTGGCAATCATTCAAAGCAGCGTATGACATTTCTCTTTTCCTAAAAAATCTAACTGAATTGTGTGCCAGTCTTTTTTTTTCTTTTTTTGCCACCCCTAGTCCTCGGTTTTACGAATCTCCCTAATTTCAAGGTCGTAAGCTTGGCAGATTGATATATTCACAGAGTCTCTCAAATGATTTAAAGTTACAGCAAATGCTAATATGGAAATTAACATTGTTCGCTAAGCGGGGTGGTTCAAAATACTACTTTAATTGAAATAGCAGTGCTCGTGTTTACACTGAACGATTTTGGTGCTGTTGAATGGTTAATACATGATCTTTTTTCTAAATGGTATTTCATTACAAAAAAATGCCTGTTTTCTTTTCCGTAACCTGCTCCAAATTTGGAATTTAGTTCTTCAAAATTAACATTTTTCTGTTCCGAAAATTGCTCCAAATTATATATCGGCCGTTGCACCCCTAGTGCACGCTAAAGAATCCCAGGTGGTTGAATTTCTGGAGTCCTCCACTACGGCGTCTCTCATAATCATATGGTGGTTTTGGGACATTAAACCCCATATATTAATCAATCAGTATTTCTTCATTTACTTCTTATGTAGATTCGAACCTACTAGATCCTTGCACGTTCGAATTTGCAAAGCAAGACAAAGCAAGCGAATCAAAGCAGAAATCGCAAACAGAAAAGGTACATCTGTCCAAGAATTGGAAACAAGATCATCACCTCTGGGCGCACAAAAACGAGCTAGCAAAGCAACATCGGTCGCTCATCTTGTGTGGCCTTATAATTCATTCATTCAAGCGAGAGCACTGCCTTTTGGACGCAGAAACAAAACTTTCAAATGGCCTCGCTCGCAAGGACGTGCTTGTAAGAAAGGTGATGATGTCCGTATGCCGCCGGCCTACCTGTTTATGGTGCTCAACCACTTCAGTTTGTGCAAGGAATTCTGAAGACAACATTTGGGCACTACTTCCAAGCACAAAGTCAGTTGATCCTGCAGCTGAATGAACTAGACAGCGTGTGGTTCATAACGACGTTCTGGCAGGAAGCCGAATTCTGCGTTTCCTTAAGAGGCAACAACTGGAATTCTAAATTACCACTTCAAACGCAGAACTATAATGGTTCACCAGTATTTGGAGTTACCTCCTGAGGAAAGGAAGAGTAATCCTTTAAAATTCGGGCACTCTTGGCAATGCGCAACAGTGCCACTCTCTTAAATGGCCAGGAAGTACTTGTGCATCCCAGTACCTGCAGAACGCATGTTCTCCGCTGCAGGACGGATCATTCCAGAAAGAAGGAGCAGGCTAAGTAGAGCAAAGGTTGGCATGCTTGTGTTCCTTCACCAAAATGCTTGGCTTGCAAAAAAAAAACAAATAAAAATTGGATTGAATGGTTCAGCAGTAGCAGCAAGGAAGCCGTTCATGTCACAGAACTGCAAGACTTCGAATTTATGTTGTGTTTTGGGGGGTCTAAAATGAAAAAATTTACGAACTTAGTTTTGTTTGTAAGGCTTGACAGCTTAGTTATGAGCATTACTACCTTAGTGGACATATTCCGGTGTTTTCACTGAGGTAATTTTATTCATAAAAAATTTGCTCATAAATGAAAGAAGCCGAGTACTGCAAATAGTAGGCTGTTGTGACTGTTCGCTGCAGAACTATCGGTAAATGGACAATAGTATCGATAGTTCCGTTTTAAACTGTTGATAGTTCATATAACAATAATTCTTCAACACAAATGCAGGGTCGTTACTTGAAGAAGCTTCATCCAGAGTAGCTTCAGCTGGCCGAAAAGCTCATTCTGAAGATCCTAATATATTGATGCTTTCGGTTTGTAGTAACTTTTTCTGGTCAACATACAGCTGATCTCCTGCCATGGTTTGTGGCACATGCAGTCACAAACTTGAGCACGCAAAAGGGTGCGATGCATATATTTTCACTGTGTAAAGTAACGTTCATTTGACGTCAACGTTCATTACAACAGCAGAACATCACTAGTTGCACTTCACACGGCAACAAATTACAATGCGCACAGCTCGGTCTACCACAAAGGCATTCTACCAACCTTCTAACTCGAGGTGTGTCGCCATTATGTGATAACGATGACAATGTGTCTAACTCTTCTCACGGGAGGCTGTTGGCAACACGGCTTCAGTTTTGTTTTCACGTGCAGGCCATTTTCGGGCTCAATTTATCAGGAGAAAGATGCGCGTTGGATTCGAATTTTTTAAAGTTTAGAATAAAAATTCGCTCGCACCTGCTTCAACTAAGTAATGCTGCCATTGGCAAAAATAGTTTGTCTACCTTCCTTGGGGATGCGCAAGGTCGTGTCGTGGGCTTATTCAGGTTGTCTGTACCCGTTTCTCATGCAAGGCTGAATGTCACTGCCTTTATTCTTAGTTTTTCAAATATACGATGGTTTTGTGTGGTCCCATGAAAGTTGTATAATCGGGGTTCCACTGTATTATTTTAACTCAAGATTTGAGCTGAAGCTCAGCCTATTCGAGTACCGTATATATATACTCAAATCAAGGCAGACACCCCGAAACTGGCAAGGCCAGAAAAAAAAATAACTTTCCTCGAATGTTGGTCGAGGTTTTGACACACGGAGATCCGTCGTCACAGGCTGAATCCAAACCGTTTTATGAAGCATGTTGTCCAGCCCCTGCTGGTTTTAAAACAGGCTCATGAGACACCCTTCGCGATGGCGACTTCTCCGGCCTTTGCCTGAATAATTTCAGTTGTCATGGGCAATCCCACTTCCTTCTGTTCTCAAACAAAATCGGCAACATTGTCTTCCACCGCATAATGTCGGCCAGTTTTCACTCCAGGGAACGCCATGCGGATTGCTGCACAGCCGAAGAGTTCCACACATTGTTTTCGTTATCATCGCACATTCTCTCATGCACACCGAACTCTTGCTGCGCTCGTAGATTCGATGTCTTCGCCGCATGTAACACAACCTTCTGCTTAAACGCCACGCTATAGTAGCACCGCTTAGTTGGTGCCATCGAATCTAAACCACAATTGACATGGGTGTTTCGCGACCAAAAGGCACAATTACACTGCACGATTACTTTCAGAAGAATGACCATTGACCAACTCCGCGGCTCCTCTCCGGGCCATCTGCCATGCGATAGCAGATAGGTGGCCAAAGTGACAACAGCCGGGTTGAATTTTACTTCTTTGTTTGGAAACCGGGTTTGGCTAGAAATTTATTTCATTTTAAACTCCTATAAGCAAATTAGATATTTCTATTCTATTTTAACACAGAGCAGGCACTCTGAGCACTACATAAAAAAATGTTTAGTTTTTGTTCAGTAAGTATTACAGCTAGGGGGCATTGGCCGCCGCTTGATCTAAAGGGTACAGCCATGTCAATCCATCCATCTATCGGCGGTAATCACATGACATGTAACATGTCTGCCTATTTTTCCAACATGAAATCTCGCCGGCTCGGCGACCCTCGCTCTTTCGCTGCGTGAACATGGGACTGCGGGATTTCGGGACAAAGAACCGTACGAAAGCGATAGGGACCACTATTATCTCGCTGAGCAGGCCTGAGCGGCCTCGTCACCGCGCAGCTACCGTAGAATGTCATGAAAATGAGCCTCCAGCGTGTGAAACCAGTACCTTGCGATCGGCGTATCGAGGGCCGTAATGCTGCTGGCGCGGCCGTCCCTTCAGGCATGTGGCAGCGGTGGCCAAATCGGGGTACTCGAATCTAAGCTGACACCCCCATTTTCGCACATAATTTGTTCGAAAAAAACATCGGCTTAGGTTTGAGTGTATACAGTAATAAACATTTTATATACACAATTTTATAGCAATTTTTATATGCACAATTTTATAGTGATTGTGTCAACATTGCTGTTGCCGACACTAGCATTGTCTGCTGCCGTTAATGGCCTAAATTGTAACCATAGTTAAATAATTAAAGAACTTCACACTTCTTGTTAATGAACGTGAATAAGTGTTTTTATGTACTGTTTCAAACCAACCTATAAAGACACTTGCAATGCCATCTTAACAATGTAAACTGCTCCACGGCCAAGCCTTCATCACTGGGGGGCGAGCTATGTAGGGATCAGCGTGCTTAGTCTGCTGCTGAAGAAATTGCTTTGACGAGCACCATCAGACAGACAAGCTTGAGCAGCGTAACTAAGACAGACTTAGTTCACTGGCTATTAAATATTAGTTTCTTTTAGGCCTTCTGTTTCCCAAGGACTTGGCCTGCTAAGAAACTCCCTATCAACATGTCTCTTTTCTGTTTTGTACACACACGAGTTTAACCTCAATTCAGTGAAACTGTATTTATTGTAATATTGCAGGTATTTTGTGCAATATTTATTTATGCAAAAGCACATATTCATAATATGAACTGAGAATGCCTCTACTGTGGAGGTTTATGTTGTGATGCATCTGTGTTGCAAAGGAATGCGATGTCCAGCATTGAATGTTCGATGTGCTTGTGGACAATATTTTCATGAGCGCATAGTGCGATGCTGTACTACAAAAAAAAAAAAATCATGGGAATTCATGAAGTAAAACTTCATGAATTGCCACTATCAGTGTAACAAGTGCTATAAATCAAAGTCCCAAAAGTGCATCGCCCATCAGTTTAATCAGAACAAAGCTTATTCATTCATAGTTAAGAACGGCGCAAAAAACACAAGACACAAAATAATGACAGCACGAGGACAGGCGCCGGATTCGTCCTTGTGTTGTCATAATTTGTGTCCGGTGTTTTTTGCGCCGTTCTTAACTATGAACCCACGCCAACTCGCCCAACTGTCAGTGCCATAGCCCTTCACCAAAATCACGACAAATTTCGTGGGCATCTTATCAATCGTTCTACTGACGATTCTTAGCTGGTCCATTTACTCCCATTATTTGTGGATTCCTCTTTTCTTTTTTTCCTTTTATTTTATCATAAATAGGGCGCTGTTAAGTCTTATTGATTATCCCAACTGGTTCTGGTAAGCTGCGTAACCTGTTTCGCTGCGCCTGCATTCGATCCGTCTAACAAGCTGTTGCATTTCTTTGTTTTGTGTTTCAAACTTGCCCATTCATCTGTCATACATATGACTAGTTTTGTGTTACGCATTATTTTGCTGTACTTGCCGGTGTTTTTTTTTTATATGCTATTCTACATCGTTCTTACTTTTTTGTACTGACTTTGTTTTTGATATTAACCCAATCTGTTTTTACTTTGTATCTACCCCCTTTGCATAATGCCTGTGCAAGGCCTGTAAGGTACTTATAAATAAACAAAATAATAAATGAATAAAGTTGTTTTGCAGGGTTGTCAGAATAATGTCTTACATTATTGTTTACTTTGTGGGCAAAGAGTTCTGGAATGATTTTACGAACATAATCTGTGCCCAGCTTGAAGATTGCACAATCAACATCATTCACCTGGCTTTTGATGACCTTTTATTGTTTTAGGATGAGCCTTACAGGATTGCAACTGACGTCCAAATCATTCCCACACCGGGCCACACCCTGACGGATGTCAGTGTCGTGGTGAAAACTGCAAAGCTGGGCACTGTGGCCATAACAGGTACGCACTACAATATTTTTGTGAGGCATTAATTGAAAACTTGGTGCAGAATTCACTTATTGGGTTAATCCATGATGATCTTATGCTGCAGTGAACATTGTTGTGCCATGATCTCTGTACTGCTCAATTATTGATATGAACATGTTGTTTAATTAGTGGCAGCCCCCCAACCCCACCCAAAAAAAATCAATGTTGTCGCTAATATGAATTTTCGTTCTAACTTTATCGAGCAGACTTGTGCCCAAAGAGACAAAGAAAACTGAAAAGACAAGGCTGTAGTCTGCTGAATTCAGTCGTATCGGGAAAGTTCATCCATTCTTATGCAGGAGTCGTCTTACATTCCAGCATACATTAATAACCTGTTAATACATGCCTCCTATGAACGATATGAATAATTGAAGAGTAGTTTCTCACAAATTCTCAGCAGAATCTCGATGCACCCTGAACCTTCAGGGACGATGTAAACAGAAATGGCTCGACCTGTGTCAGGTTTCTCTATGTAGCAATCAGATTTTGTCACGTAAAGGTAAGCCGCACCCATCAATTCAAAGCGTAGTTGATGCTGCAATGTGCCACAAAGACGCTTCCATGTTTTCGGTTCTTGCGGATAATCAAAAAAACATCAGAAAAGTTCAAAGGCCGATTGCGTTCTTGGCAGTGCTAGTGTAAAATTAGCAGGCTATAGGCAGTCTTTGTGGATGATTTGACCGAAGCATTGACAGTTCGGTCACTGGAGGGAAATGAGAATGCATAATTTTTTTCTTTTTGAATACGATTTCAATTGGCTGCTGACTTGTAATGTGGCTCTTTGGGTGTCATCACAACAGCTTGATAAATTGCAGTGCTTAAAAACACAGTGACACTGGGACATATAAGCTTCCAAATAGTGCATTTATTGCAAAGATATTGAGGTCTGGTTGTAGTCAAAAAGTAACCGTGAATTCAGCGAGACATAAGGGTACAAAACACAAACACATTGAAAAGCCTTGTCATACCTCGCATAGGGCTCTTATACTCCATTTATACATAGCATAGAATGCTTGGAGAGGCTTTTCTCGTTTGTCACATTCATATCTGTGATGTGTTGGCTAAATTTTAAAGATAAGTAGACACAGGTACGTATTGTCACATGATCACAGAACGACCACAACATCTGTTCACAGGAGCAGCACTGGACGTCCAGCCGAACTGAACGTTAGAGCATAAGCACGCCAACCGTCCTCTTCTTCTTTCACACCATGGCACATAGTCGCATTGGTATGGCTAAACCTCGTTCCATGCCTGTGGCATTACCCCCCCCCCCCCCCCCTTTTGAAAAAAAAAGTACCACCCAAGGAGGTTATACTTAGAACTTCTGGAGTGGCGGTCCCGCATACCCGCCCATGTATCGGAGTGAAGCCGCGGAAACCCGTCGGCGGCCATATTGCTCAGGGCAGAAGGAGGCGGCGACTGCCTTGTGCCGCCGTTGTGCCCCGTACGCTTGCAGCCGTGCCTTCTGTAATAGCAATGAAAGGGCCGCTTTATTTTTCTTAGGACGCGAGGGAACTTTGAAACGACTAATATACATCCTATTTATTTTTTTCTTGACACTTACACTGAGAGTTAAAGATGATGCGATAGGATATCAGTTTGTATTATATGTTTACACTGTTGTCTCACGGCAGAAGTACCGCTCGAGAAGATGCAACGAAAATAAAATTTAAGAGCGGGAGAAGTTGTAGAATGCTAGCTGGAGACGAAAACAAAAATATGAAACCAATAACGCAATAAAGGAAACTGAAGGTTCACGGTACAACCATATTTATTCACTTGTCCACATTCAGCACCACGGTTACCGGCTGCGGCAGCCACTTTTCTAATGGAGGCGAAAAGCGAAAACGAGATTTCGGCACAGGTTAATGATCCCCAGATGGTGAAAATTAATCCGGAGCCCTCCACTATGGCAAGGCTCATTGCCTGCAATGCGTCGGCCCGTTAAACCCTACAGTTAGTCACATTCAGCACCAGATGCATTTGACTAAACCAAACGTTAAATCTTCCAGCAAAAAATTAAAATTCTGACTAAAAGAACAAATGCATCAAACACTAACAGTGAGCTAAATTAAATAGAAAAACACATCAATCAAGTTCTCGCACTTAGAGATTTTTGAAAATAATCTCTCTTGTTAGGAGTGTGCGCACGTTTTTGTTACAGTTCTCCTGGTTCATTCTCCTAGAAATGTGATGAAGTCTTGTTCTGATGTACACGCTGGCAATTTTCTTTGATAAGCTATATATACGGTTATCAAGGGGGTCACAGTCCAGCAGGTGAGGCTCCAGCTGCGCGAACAATGCTTTTTCAAACACTGCAGTCATCACATGTACCAAAAGGCTATCTGAGCTAGTATTAAGGGATTTCAAATTCTTGCATTCATGCTGTAGTACTCGCAGTCCCTTTTCTGCAATACTGCAGATCTCTAAGACGTCCTTGGATGGTGCGACAAGTCCACCTCTGTTTTTTGCTCTGACAAGGTCTGGTTCTTCGCTTGATTCCAGCGCAGCACAGCACTCCTCACAATTCGTGACAGACCGCACCTTGCGAGCCACAAATCCCGCTATATACGGCACAACAGCACTCGTCACCGCTGAAAGGCTCTGGGGGAGATCCACACGATGAGTGTAGTCATGTTCATCATCCACAGGCTCCAGAAGCGACGACCTCCTGTGTGACGTAACTGCTGTTGGTGACTCGGCAAGGCTGACAGCACTGGACATGTTCAGGATAGACACCACATCTCGGCAGCAGTTCCCAGCGTCAGACGATGTTACCTCTGTGTGGAAGAGGAGGCGCTTATAGGCGGCTCTGAACTGGCAGGCTGTGGGGTTGTTGTTGTATCCCCCCTTTCCCCTCACACAACCAAAAAACGTTTCCAAATGGTCTTGCGACATCTTGTGCGTCAACAGATACTTCAAAATTTTCGTGGCCACAAGGGCATCGAAAAGGGCAGTGACACTTCGAATGCAAATGATGAGGCCAACAAACCCAGTTTTTTTCAGTCCATCTATCACTGGTCGCCCACTTGCATCCTTCAGCCCCCTAATATACTCCTCGGCTTCGTGGAAGAACGATTTCCAAGAAGCTGCATTCTGCTGCCGCAGTGGGGCTTTGAATGATCGCGCCAGAGGGTTCCTCGAGTTCAGAATATCGAAGAGGCGATCAAAGATTCGAATGAACTCCGCTGTTGCGTGGGCACCTTGAAACTGGGGAAGCTTCAGTTTATACTCGCAGAAGTCCAGTGCATCAGCAACAGATGAGCTAAGGGTCTGCACAGCCAGTCGAACCTTCATTTTTTGCTTTGCCCACTCCAGATGAACTTTCGTCAGCTTGTTTCCAAGGTGCAAGCCCTCTTTTTGTTGCAAGGCCTCAAGAGCTTCAATGTATGACCACTTCACTTTGCGCCCTTGAATATCAGTGAGGTGGTTTACTGATCCCAAGCAGTTACGCACAAGCTTGATCATGTGGCAGGCATCTAGAATCACAAATACTTTGCTTGGGCAATCTTCTAAGCACTGGAATGAGGTGTTAAATCCCGGAGAACGACAGCGGAGATCAGCACCAAGAAAACTGGCCATTGAAAAGTTCGAGGCCGCTCCATCAAAAGTCAGTGATACTGCTATGACACCTGCTGAAGTCACGCGCGAGATACACTCTTTCGTTAGCTGCGCTCTTTCAGAACCAGAGAGAGAATCAATGAAAAAATACCCAAGGGGCACCTTCAGCCTCATATTGAGTGCCACCAGCATGAAAACACAGGCATTCGTTGCTTCTGGGAGGCTGTCATCTGGCATTTCCATGCCCAAGTCGACATATCCGAAAACTTTGTTGCCCACAAGTTGGACATGTTTTTTAATAGACATGTCGTCAACCATTATGGCAGCGACCAGTGGCTCATCTCTTCCTTGCACTATGTTCTTGATAAACTCGAATGATTCTGAGGTGAAGCCAGGATCACCATTCACTGCCTTGTACCATTCACGAAGAGTTCGCTGGTTTGGCAAAGCATTGTTAAACTTAGCTCGCACATAATCATAAGCCCTTGGCGAATAATAGTGAAGCGTCAGTGCAAATGCTCTTAATTCTGGGGGGTATTTGTTCGTCTTTTCATGAGTTCTCTTGAGAAGCTGCTGGATATCCGGAGAAAATGACGCTTGGAAAACCTCCAACCCTTTTTCCGACAAAAGGTTCTGCTCCTTTAGCTGCTCAATCAAATCCTGAGAAGCATCAATGCGTTTTGAAAGTCTCCGTTTCTTCTGGTGCAACGTCTTGACCTTCTTTTTCAGCTGCTGTACCTCTTTCGCCGATTCATGCACTTTCTGCTTGTACCACTCCTTCGGGGGGGAAGTTTGCAGGGGGGAGACTTCGGCAGCTTCATCCAAAACAGGCTCCTGAGGCGAAGGCATCTCCCGACTTTTTGGAGGAGCTCGTTTTCTCTTCTCCTACGCAAAAAGAGGAATAACGCGACAGCGTCAGAAATTTAGGCATTTAGAGCGAATGCGCAACTAAATATTAGAAACTGAAAATCCCAGAGATGCGGAGCTAACGCTACAATAACTACATTTGGTAAACGAAGAGCTCACGAAGCGTACTCACTGGCTTTTGTAGGTGCGCTGGAAACGCTGCAAACTTGGTAGGGATGCTACCAGCTCGTAGTCTCGTTGTTTGCCCTGTTCTATCGAAGCAGTCTGCTTCAAAGTGCGTTGAACACAAGACGTCATTCTTCTTCGGAGTCCAACCTTCTCGCCTCACAGCGTGCTCCCATGCACTGTGCAATTCGCAGTCTTTGGGAAACCTGCAAAGCACAAAAATGTTTCACAGTGTCTCCATGGCAGCCGGACGTAAATGGGAAATGCTTGTACGCGCGAATGCATTCGTAATCGCAAAAATATGCGAGGGAAAGCGAGCGAGCAAAGCACGCTACTTACACGTGAAAAGTTATCCCCGGTGTTTGCTTCACGCAATTTGCGCAGCCAAATGCTGCGCAAGAGCCCACCATCGTCTTCAGAAGAGGTCACAGTCGTCTGCCACAGCGGCCTCATTCGATTAGAGGCACCGCACTCAAGAAAAACAACGGAGAGGCCGCACGCACATGCACGCGTTACAATGCGTTCGACCGCTTTCTGCCCTGAGCAATATGGCGGCGCGTGGCGTCAGCCGCGGAGCCCCTCCGCCACTCCAGAAAGTTTAGTATAACCTCCTTGGTACCACCCCGATGACCAATGCCGATTAAAATTTAAAGTAATCGTGTACACGCACAAAGACGCATGATGAAGCAGTGTCAGGTGGCTCGGTGGGTAGTGTGGCTTCATCCGTGACACATGAACAATGTCGGCCTGCTGGGAACATCGAGATCGCTGAGCTGTGTCTTCAAGCAGAATTTCTTAGTTGACATCTGTGAGGCGCCGTAGTACTCTATAGGGACCGAGGTAGCGGTGAAGTAACTTTTCCGAGTGGCCCCTTTTGCAAACGGGGATCCACAGCCAGACCAGATCACCGGGTTGGTAAATGACATGGTGATGACGGGAGTTGTACCTCTGCGAGTCGATTCGTTGTTGTTTTCGGATCTGCTTGAGTGCAAGCTGGCGGGCTGCGTCGGCGAGCCGGATAAAGTCGTTCCCATCACTAGTAATATCAGTCGTGTCAGGCAACAGCATGGCATCAAGCATCGTAATTGCTTCTCGGCCGTGAAGCAACCGGAAGGGAGTGAAACCCGTAGTCTCTTGAACCGCAGTGTTGTAAGCGAACGTTACGTATGGCAAAATTGCATCCCAGTTTTTGTGATCACGGTCGGCGTACATAGATAGCATGTCAGCGAGCGTCCTGTTTAATCTCTTCGTCAGACCGTTGGTTTGTGGATGGTATGCGGTTGTTTTGCGATGAGCTGTTCCACTAAGTCTCGTGACGTCTTGCATCAGTTGGGCTGTAAAGGCTGTTCCACGGTCAGTGATAAGAACTGTTGGCGCTCCATGGCGGAGGACGATGTTGTTCATGAAAAAATATGCAACCTCGTTGGCGGTGCCTCGTTATAGGGCTTTCGTTTCGCAGTACCTCGTTAAATAGTCAGTAGCGACTACGATCCAGCGGTTGCCATCATGTGACTTCGGGAAGGGCCCAAGCAAGTCCATGCCGATTCGTTCAAACGGTTGTGACGGGGGTGCAACAGGCTGCAATAAACCAGTAGGGCGCACAGGTGGGGCTTTATGGCGCTGGCATTGATTGCAGGTTTTAACGTAATGCTTGACATCCTGGGTGAGCTTTGGCCAGTAGTAGCGAGTTCAAATCCGGGCAAAGGTACGTGCGAATCCTAGGTGGCCGGAGGAAGGCTCGTCGTGGCAGGCAGATAAAATGTCAGCACGTAGCCCTGGTGGAACGACGAGGAGGTACTCAGTCGCATAAGGTTCGAAGTTCTTTTTGTAGACGATGTCGTTGCGGAGACAAAATGACCCTGAACGTGCGAATGCCGATGGTGGACTCGAGCTGCGACCTTGAAGGTATTTGATAAGTTGTTGGATCTCTGAATCATTCCACTGTTGTTGGGCCAAGTCAGATTCACTGACTGCACAAAGAATATGGCCATCGGTATCATCGTCCCTCGATGTCGTCGCGAGGAGTGCGCGCGAAAGGCAATCAGCATCAGTGTGCCTGCGGCCCGACTTGTAGACGACTGTAACCTCAAATTCTTGAAGGCGTAAGCTCCACCTCGCGAGGCGCCCTGAAGGGTCCTTGAGATTGGCCAGCCAACAGAGGGCATGATGGTCCGTAACTACTCTGAATGGACGGCCATACAGATACGGTCGGAACTTTGTTATCGCCCAAATAACAGCAAGACACTCCTTCTCCGTGGTGGAGTAGTTAGTTTCTGCAGATGACAAAATGCGGCTAGCATAAGCGATGGGACGTTCAGCGCCGTCTTGCCACTGGACGAGTACTGCACCAAGACCGATGTTGCTTGCGTCAGTGTGAAGTTCGGTGGTGGCATCTTCATCAAAGTGCCCTAGTAAGGGTTCACTCTGAAGGCACTGCTGAAGCTGGGAAAAAGCGGCTCTCTGCTCTGGACCCCACACAAAAGGAGTATCCTCCTTCGTTAAACGGGTAAGGGGTTCAGCGATGTTGGCAAAGCTCTGGACAAAGCGCCTGTAGTAGGCGCAGAGACCCAAAAACCGGCGCAAATCCCGTTTGTTCGAAGGTGGAGGAAATGCAGCAACAGCCATGGTCTTTTCTGGGTCTGGTCTAATGCCATTGTGACTGATAAGGTGGCCGAGGAACTTTAGTTCTTCGTAGCCGAAATGACACTTCTCCGGTTTTAGCGATAGGCCTGCGGATCGAATAGCGACGAAGACGGACTGAAGTCGTTGTAAATGTTGCTCAAATGTTTTGGAAAAAACAACAACGTCGTCTAAATACACGAGGCAGGATTCCCACTTCAGACCGGACAGGACGGTGTCCATCATCCTTTGGAACGTTGCTCGTGCAGAGCACAATCCAAATGGTAACACTTTGAATTCGTAGAGGCCATCGGGAGTTATGAATGCTGTTTTTTCCCTGTAACGTTCATCGACCTCGATCTGCCAGTAGCCGCTGTGTAAATCCATTGAGGAAAAATATCGGGCATGTCGAAGTCGATCTAGTGAATCATCTATGCGTGGTAGAGGGTAGACGTCTCTCTTCGTCACTTTCTTGAGCTTCCGGTAATCAACGCAAAATCGAAGAGTGCCGTCTTTCTTTTTAACAAGTACGACGGGTGACGCCCAAGGACTGTTCGAGAGTTGGATGACGTCGTCGTCGAGCATCTGTTTCACTTGAAAAAGTATTGCCTCTTGTTCTTTTTGCGACACGCGGTGGGCGTGCTGTCGAACAGGCCGTTCGGTAGGGTCCGTTATAATGCGGTGCTTCACGGTTGGGGTTTGCTTGATTTTGGAACTGGACGCAAAGCAATCACTATACGTACGTAAAATCATGCGTATCTGCTGTTGCTGCGCACAGGATAGCTGGCAATTCACGTCAACTGTACTGGCTAATGCAGTGTTACCTTCGGCAACAGCGGCAATCGGAGTGATAGTGGAACATTCTTCGTCATCGATGGCTTCAAAGTTCGCGATTGCTGTTCGCTTTGCCAAGTGTTGGTACTGGCCGCCGAAATTCGTGATCAGAAGCTGAGTCCTCCGATGTTTCAGTTTGACGATAGCACGCGCGACACAAATCTGCCGAGCCAAGAGCACCGAGAGGTTAGTTTCCGCGATGCCACTACTCTTGTTGTCACAGTCGCTCTCCACAGTTACCAACATACTGGCTCGCGGCGGCAGTGCGATGGTGTCATCAGCAATTTGAAGTGTTGTGGTCGGCGCAACTGCATCCTTTCGTAGGGCTGTATGGTCGTTAGATAACGTTATGAGCAGGTCGTGGAGGTTAATAATGGCTCCATGCTCGCGGAGAAAATCCATTCGGAGAATCAGGTTTTGGGAGCATTCGCGCAATACAACGAAGGAAACAATGTATGTCGACTCACGAATTCGGAGGCGGGCAGTGCACATTCCTAGCGGTGTCAATAGGTGACCTCCCGCAGTCTGGAGGTTGGTTCCATGTCCCCAAGGTGTCGTTACCTTTCTTAGCTGTGCAGCGAGGTCAGCGCTTATAACAGAATAATCGGCACCCGTATCTACCAGAGCGGTCAGCGGGTGTTTGTCGACAAGGACAGAGATACGAGCAGAGACCCGTTTGTTGTAGATGGCACACGTCGGTGAAAGAATGTCGCCGGATGTCGGCACAAATCGGCGGAGGGTCTTGTAACGGTCGATCAACAGCGGCCTCACCCCCAGTGGTCGCTGTTCTTAGTTTCCCCGGCGCGGGCTTGTGGATCTAGGCGATCTTCCTGCAAGGACGTCCGCAAAGGTCGATTGTTGGCCAGGTGACGTGGAACGCCGTGGAGATGGTGAGCGGGATTGGCGACGCGGAAGGGTTGAGGATCGTTGGCTTGCCAAGTATTCGGCGATAGCACGAGGCCGCTCACCATCTCTTGGTCGACGAGCATCCGGACGAAAGCCAGGAAGACCCATGTGCCTGTAGGCGCACTCACGGTAGATGTGACTTGGTTCACCACAGTGATAACATAGAGGCCGGTTGTCGGGAGCACGCCATACACTGGATTTCCGTGTAAGGGGTGGGTTGTCGTACTGCGGTGGTCCCGAGTAGAACGACGGTGCCGTCTGCAGGGTGGACGGACGGGACGGATAGCCAACAGCCGGTGCAGGAGTACGTAGTGCTTTCGCGTACGTTAATAGCGGAGCTTCGGCTGGACGCGGGGCCGTCATGGGTTGGACTTCGGCTGCACGCAGAGTCGTCATGGGGTGCACCAGCTGCCGAACCTCTTCGCGAACGACATCCGTTAGAGGAGAGCAGTATGGGGCGGAGAAGACACCACGTGCAGCTTTTGCAGCTCCTCGCGCACAATACTGCGCATGAGCTCCGTCAGGTCTTTTACAGTCGTGACGTCAGGTGTTGGCAGGGCCAACGACACTGACGAAAGACTGCCAGGACGCTCATACTGGTACGAACGCTGCCTTAGCATTCTCTCCATTGTCGTGGCTTCGCGGAGGAAATCCTCTACAGTGCTGGGAGGGTTCCACACTAGTCCCGCGAACAGCTGCTCTTTCACTCCCCGCATAAGGAGGCGCACCTTCTTCTCTTCCGTCATTGAGGAGTCGGCTCGCCTGAACAGCCGCGACATGTCCTCAACGAACATGGCAACACTCTCGTTCGGACGCTGGTTTCGGGAATTGAGGAGCCGTTCCGCTCGCTCCTTTCGGTCAAAGCTTCGGAAGGTATTTCGCAACTGGTTGCAAAACTCTGGCCAGGTTGTCATAGTGGCTTCTTGGTTTTCGAACCAAGTGCGCGCAGAGTCCTCGAGATAAAAGTAGACATACCGAAGCTTTCGCTGCTCGTTCCACTGGTTGACGCTGCCGCAACGGTTGTAGTCGTCAAGCCAGTCGTCGACGTCCTCGTAAGGGTCACCATGGAACGGCTTCGGAGTTCGCGGGACGTTGAAGAACCATGGAGGAGGCAGCGTTGATGTTTCTTGGGTTTGCGTTCCTGCACTAGCCATAGTACTGCCGAGTTGTGGAAATGGTCCGAATTCAGGAGGTAGGCCTAGTTGTCGCCTGCTACGCCGTAGGTCAGCTGGTTCTTCCAAGTCGTGACTAGTGTCGGGGCCTTGCTGCTGATTGCAGTGCATACAACACTACCCAGCACCTCCACCAGAAAATGTCACGTGACCACAGAACGACCACAACGTCTGTTCACAGGAGCAGCACTGGACGTCGAGCCGAACTGAAAGTTAGAGCACGAGCACACCAACCGTCCTCTTCTCCTTTCACACCATGGCACATACTCGCATTGGCATGGCTAAACCTCGTTCCATGCCTGTAGCAGTATGATTGCATGCCGTTGGTTCTGAGACTGCGTCTAAAATTGTGGCGCATGATAGGGTAGGATGGGTAATTTTGCAAAATGTGTCCAACGTTTTGAGCCTTTTACCACTTATCGAGCAGTTGCATGTTTCTCTGATCGGCAGCCACAGTACACCACATGTACTTGTTGCGAGAACATGGTGTGTTAGACGCTGAAAGCAAAAAGAAGTCGTAGCCTTTCGCCTATCTGGAAAATTGGGGTAAAGCAAAGCTCTCTGTGTGTACACATGTCCTGCAATTTTTCTTTATTTCTATGATATTGTGCAACTCTCCCTCTTAAGGGGTACTGACAAAATTTCGGGGCCGAGATAGCCTGCGGGGTCGGTTCTCGTGAACATCCGTATATCATCTATAAGATATCAACAGCGAATATAGCTTGGAAGGTATTTTAAATTAACTTTGAAGTTTGCGTGAGCGACCGACATTATAGCGCAATAGACACCCTCCTCGGAGGTGACCCCGAGGTGACCCCCTACTTCCCCCACGTCACCACGCTGCGGCCAACAAACAAGTTATGAAGACGTCATAGCCGCCATTTTTTCTTTTGCCGCGTTAGTTTCCGAAGTCTACATTTCTCGGTGGCTGGTTGCGAGTGCGTGGCCGTGGCGCACGCTTAGAAAGTTTTGTGTTTGGCGGCATTCTAGTGCCGTTTCTTATTCGAAAGTAATTCTTGTTGCGGATCGTGCGGATGTGTGTCACAGTTCTGTGTGCTGACGTCATCAATAGTTGCACACGCTAGGTGGCGACAGTTACACCCAGTTTTTGGAACTCTCGCAAACTGAAACTGATCGGTAATGAGAGGCCTACAATTAATTATCTATCACATGCTACAGCAAATAATGTGTCGTGTCATGACTAACAGCCCTACAGCAACGCATTGCAGCAGAAGAACGCGAGGCCAAATTTTTTGTGTCAGTTCCCCTTTAACTTTTCTTTTCCTTCATGTCTGCAATTATATCTTCACTGATGTACAGTAGACTCTCGCTTAATGGAATATGAAGGGAACAGCAAAAGATGTTCAGTTTAACAGGAGTTTCATTTGCGGAGACACGGACGGGGGGGGGGGGGCACAATTCAGGTACGGAACCAATCATGTGAGAGGCAGTTGCTTCCTTTAAGCAGCAATTCTGTTTAACCGATTTCACTTTACTGAGGGTCAACTTAGCAGCTCAGCACTCCCATTGCAACAGGCAATAATAACAGTCTTATGTGAAACAAATAAATTCAATGATGAAAGGCGACAATGTCATGTGGCGATGCAAGCTCACAAGTGACCTTAATAAAAGACCAGATTTTCGTATTGTGAGCGGCTGATTGCCAACAAGCCCACGATCGAGAAGGTTTCTGGAAAACGGTGCATACAAATACTGTGCACGTGACTGGCGAATGTTTGAGGACTTAGCTGCAGCAGTTTTATACAACTGACTGCAGGCACAGGTTTTTTTTGCGAATTGTACCGCTGTTGTCACTGGCAAAATCTGTATTCTCAAAACAGCTTCATTTGAAACAGCTGTGAAGGTGCCTGTCTCCCCTTTGATTCCAGGCGACTTGTTTGAAAAGGAGGAGGACATTGACAACCCCAAGTTGTGGAAGGATGTAGGAGGCAGCGAGGACCCGCAGAAGCAGTGCAACAGCCGTCAGATGATCCTGGATGTAGCTGACTATATAATCCCTGGACACGGTCCCATGTTCAAGGTCACCGACGAGATGCGCGAGAAGCACGCGACTCTCTTGGAGACTCACAAATATGAAGACAGCAATTGACATGGCACTCGGTCTAGGATGTCATGTCATTTAAACCCACGTTCGACCTTAGTTCGTTATCGTAATTGACACTGTCTGTGATGATGAGTGTGAAATGGCAGGCATTGACTCGAGAGGTGTGAGCTTACACAACCAGCATTTCTAGAAAGCAATTTTCATGTGTGGGCAGACTTTGAATTGTACTTTTATAGCGGAATTATTAGAATAGTTCTGACACGTGGCACGACAGATTTTTATACATGATTAGAATAGAGGCTATAAGGATTAGATTGAGAAACATAACGGGATACCACTTTAAAAAAATAGTCGTGTTACCACGATGTTCATTATTTAAGTTTTTTTAAATGTAATACAGGTGAGAGAATGTACTAGTCTACAAAGCAACGACTAGCTCTGCCACTCACTTGCCCACTTGCATGTCGTCCAATTCCAGACAGGAGGTGTGCATTGAATTTCTATACACAAATAGACAAGCATAACGTATCTCATTATGCAAATGTTTGATCATTCGTACGTAACAAGGAATCTCGACACACTGTGATTGTGTGTCTTAAGTAGCAATGCTCAGTCTTTTTTTAGATTTTGTTCTCGTTGTTGTTTTAAGTTCGTTTGTGCAATAAGACCCAGACTGGAATGTTCTCAGACAGTAATGCTGTGTAGCACTTAAAACGCTAAAAAAATCTGTATGTTGCTTTAATAAAATTTTGTAGATCAATCGGGCAAAGTTTTTAGCTGAGTATTAGCTTTTTTGTTTCTCTGCCAATTGTGATTGCACTCCCGGAAAACTCTTCGCCTGCCGCACTGTACGAAGCTGTTCTTATATGCCAAAGACAAACTTTGAAAGCATTTCAAAGAAAACAAATGACAGTAGTACTATCTTAATTGGTAGTTTTTTTGCTTATGTAATTCAAGAAAGCTTTTGTGAATGAAAAATGAAATTTTTCGTATTCTTGAAACTTCGTTGGCAAATATGAATCTAGTTACAAAAGATATAGAAAAGATAAAAGTCTTGAAAATATAATTTTATGTGTTCTCTCTATTCATTTCGTCCTGTAAAGGTTACTGCGCCTTTGCGTAACACAATACACTGGATAAAATGAACAGTATTGCAGCTGTGATACACTAATTGATGTAGCATACCTTGTTCTCGCAATACTTGTATTTGCACTTCACGAACTTCATTGAACACATTGATGAGGGAAAAACGTAGTTATATCTGGGTATTCTTTGGTCTTTAATGCTTTTGAACTTCAAACTGTTTAATGATAACACTAAGCGCACAAGTCTGTGCACTATTTTTTATGAGTAGGAGTGAACGACATCAGAGTGAGCTTCGGGACCCCGCAAGTTTCTTTTGGCGTCGTAGTGCAATTTGCTGTATGTTTACTAAGGAAGTGTCTCCTGTTTTCTGTGTTGTAGGGTTTGGCTGACAACAGTTTGTTTCCAGTAAGCAAACTTGTCATTTGAAAGTGTGGATATTTTCTTGAGCTTTTGCTGAACATTATCATGCATATGGTCGAATCTGTATATAGTACGTTGTGCTTGAAAGGATCGTGAAGTATGTAGATGATTTGAAACTCAAGATGTGCCTGTCTGAAGCTTATCCACAAGGGTCTGCGTGTCTCAGACAGTTGCTTCTTGTCATGAAAAGTGGAAATTTACCCATGTGTTCCTTTGAGGCTAAAGGTGCGAATGTTTATCACATGCTTGAGAGCTCACGTTGACATGGAAGTGATTGCTTCACTTAGCCACCAGGTTGCTAGATCTCGTTTCAGATCTCATAACTTAGTGTATCTTTCATTGTGTTTCTTAGCTGTTCAATCGCTTGCTTTATTAGCACACATTTTAACAATTAAGTCATTAGAGCATTAGAAAGTTCATTGACATTCATTTTTGCATATTTAAAAACTGTCTCAGCTGAACAAATTGGACAGTTGGTGGTTTGCTTTTCTCATTTTTGTTATTTCATTTTTATACTGTTATTATAGTTTCTCTTTTGTTGTTTGCATGTCTAAAAACTCGTAGCATTTGTAATGTGCTCTAGCCTTGCTTCAGTGTGGGTACATTATGCCTCAAACCCATTCCAACGGTTTTTCACTAATGATTATTTGCACATCTCTCTGGGGCTTCATATTTGCCATGCTGCCATATTTTATTCGCATTGTAGCGCTCGTGCACTGGAGCAACTGAGGCTTTTCTATCGTCATGGCTGGCATGTGTTGTCGTAACAACCGCGTCATCTCAAGCTTAGTTCAAGAGAAGTAACGTAAAGGAGCACTAACTTTGAATTCTTATTTCAGTGACCACTTCAGTTAGCTATAAAGGGACTTTAAGGTATCCTAAAGATCAATGCTCAAGAAAAAAAATGAGTCTAGACATATGTGAAAAATTTTTTAAGCATTGTAATATATTAAATAAATTTACTGTATGAGGTTGATTACTAGGAAATAAAAGTGAACTTTAAAGCATCATTTCTTTTTAAAATTTCTGCTGGTATGCAAGTGCCAAATCTGAGTGCGGCATTATGCATTTTCAAAGTATTTCTTGGTATATTTTGGCTATTGGAGCACAGTCGAGTTGTTAGGACTTACTAGGTGTAGTCCTTGGCTCCAATAAAATATTATGTAATCCACTTTTAGAAGAGATAAACTAGGCCTCAGCTGACACTGCCATAATTCATGATTGATGTGAGCTGGTGCAGAAACTAAATGACAATTGTTACCATCTATACTTCGTTTTTGCTCCTATTTTGGTTTACCAAGGCTGTTCTAACTAGAGGATGACTTTTTATTTGTATAGAAAAGCAGCTAACTGTATGCTATAAAGGTGTAGATGAGACTGTTTTTCTCATTAGCATCTCTCGAAGTGATTCATGTTTGCAGCGGGGTGAGGCAGTCTCTCAGAGTTTGCCTATTTCATTTTTCCAGGCCATACAAACTCAACTCATTACCAACAACTTTACACCTAATCCTCTGTCCCCTGACTGTAATTTCTTGCAATGATACTGATAACATGGGCTATATGTTATGAAAATAGTACATGGGCTGCTGAACTTCTTTTTCTGATCTCAGAGGATATAGTCTAATTTGCTCTGTAAGTTATACTTATCTCTAGCTCTTAGTGGTGTGCTGATCGTTAGGTTTTGTCGTTCATAACACATAGTTCTGTTCTCAGCTCCCCTTTATCTGTTAAAGTCGTAATGTGTACTCTCTCCAATGAGGAACGCCTCTGTAGCAGAATAAGTGACTTACTATTGCATATGCCTTGCCATTTCTCGTAACATCATTAAGACTAACAACGTATCAGGCAGTGCCTAGAACTTTTTTTGTTCTGGAGTGAGTGGTGGCATTTCTTACGGGTG
Source organism: Rhipicephalus microplus (assembly GCF_043290135.1). Classification (NCBI taxonomy): domain Eukaryota; kingdom Metazoa; phylum Arthropoda; class Arachnida; order Ixodida; family Ixodidae; genus Rhipicephalus; species Rhipicephalus microplus. The sequence goes on along the minus strand of NW_027464640.1, from coordinate 414,047 downwards.
TTGCATGATATATTGCCAAAGTTCATTTTCTAACAGCAATTTGTCTAGGTTCAAAGATCTTTGGCTTTCGGGGCTATGCAGAAGGTCTGTTTGACATAGTCGGGCTGTGGAGTATTTCGGAGTTGGAGTCAAAGAGGCCAGAGGTCAATAAACTGGGGGCCAAAGCTTGGACAGCGATCAAAGGCTTTGCTCAGGATAAAGTGGATGAAATCTTACGAAGCGTCCACACAGGGAACGTCAGTGGCTACATACTCATTATGTATCCCTATTACAAAATGGTTGGAAGTTTTTCCCTATTCAGTGCTATTGCTGTTGACTTCTCTTCCTTCTAGCCAGAATATGCAGTAGTGATATGAAGTTATTCTGCCAGGATGGCTGTTTGTCAGGATCGCTGTTTGTTTTTTGGTAAAAGAGAATCTATTCCAGTTCTGTGGGGCTTTGTAGGTTGGTTTTTGACAATGTATAGCTTTATGACCCTCCGTAGTTCTTTTGAAAAATTTTTTAGCACAGCAAATTTAAATTCAAGAAAGTCGGTGAGCAAGATTGCGGCTTGACAGTGTCTAAAGCTTACTATATGGATTTTAAAATTTCTTAGTTAGCGAGGATAATGGCGTTGATGTATGTACGGCCCACTTAAGCCAGTATAGTGAACAGGGAATGAAACTTTTGCAGAATTGGTGAGCAGTGCAGTACCTAGCCTATATTACATTGCATGCCCTGTGTTTGTGCAAGTGGGTTTCATTTAAAAATTTTATGAGGGCACCATAAATCAATAGCATTTAGCAAGTAGTCGACCTCAAAGCAGAATGGCATGTTAACATTCCAAATCGGCAAACAGCAACATGACTTATGGTACAAGTTAATTCCGGGGCCTGCTTTCTGCTGTCTGTGATGACATTGTTAGTTCCTTAGCTTGAGAGAGCTAGAGACAGTGTGTGGATGAAAGTCTTTACTTAGCAATATGTTCCAGACCCTGCCTTATTTGGGTTTGTAGCACTTTTGTGCTGTTTCGTGACTCTGTAGTTGCAGCTAAGTGTATGCTGTGTGGTTCCTTGTAGAGTCTGGTTTTCTCACAATGCAATGAACTTTGAGGGAGCTCTCTCAAAAGGTCTAGTTGCAGATGTTTACTTGGTAATCACATGGCAGTCTACTCAGCTTACTGTAGTGCTGTTGTAAGCACTTGTTTCTCATGTGTTTCGCTCTCCACTAAGTACCTTTTGTTTTACAGGCTAGTCGAGGGTGTATATTCAAGTAACATATCTTCTTTATCTCTTTGTATATAGGGTCGCACTAGTTTATTAGAAGGTGGCACCAGCCTGTTACACTTGATTATTGAGTGACAGTGATTTAGTGGGTATAAGTGTGCATGCATTTTGATTATGGTACGCAGTTAGTGAGCGACACCTGTACTTGCCGTCGTTGCAAGCGGAGCACCGCATTTTGCTGTGGAAAAGTATTGCTAAGCATCCTCTTTGAGACTTGTGACAGGCTTGTTTACACCTTGTATAGATGCCGTAATGTATTTTGCTGAACTGTACCCAAGATATTTGTGCAAGTATTTTTGCATTTTTGTAGAATATTGCAACTGCATTTTGCAAGAAAAGAAAGAATATGCAAGACATGCTCACTGAATGGATCCTGCTTTTCATCCTTGAGCCATTATTTGTGACGATTATAATTACGACCCTGTACCCTGAATAAATATTGTCAGTGAGTGACTCAGTTTCGGTGTGATGCTTTGGCTTATGAACATTGAACACACATCACGTGTATCAAGTTTAATTCATTTTGGAGGTCCCGTTGCGAGGGCAAGCAGTACCGCCTATGGCAGACATATTGTGATGTACTGTTGCCCTTGTGGAATGGGAGCACGTAGCCTCATGAGCGCAGAGATCAAGCATGGCTTCCATTGGCCCTTATTTCCATCACTAAATGCTGTTTTACCACCACAGGATGGCGTCAAATAAACATATGTCATTTTGTCTGCGGAAATGATGGCAAGTTGAAGCCGTGTGCAACTCTTAAGCTCGTAATGCTTCTGTGTTGCAGGACGTATTGATTATGACTGCACATTGTCATCCACGCGCCCCTACTATACTTAAGCATTTTACATATGAGCTCCCTGGACTGGCTGACGGGTGCCATTAAGACCTTGTTGTAAGGTACTGGAGATGCAATCTCCCAACTGCAGCTGCATGAACCATAGCTTAGACCTTAGTTCTTCAATACCAAGTAGACGTACGTTCAAAGTCATTGCGGCTATGCCTCTTTGGTTTTGGTTGGCAGGAGGGAGGAGGGTGTTTGTAATGTCACTCCGTAGGGCCACGCTGCCCAACTAAAGTGTGATGTCGCCGTCATGTGTTGCACTTCTTTTGAAGATATAGACGTGAATATTCCCCTATGCAAATGACCCTTTTATGGTAACAACTTGGCCCTGCTTGCGTTCCTACCACCATTCTGGAATATTTGGTGGTACAGGCCGCACCCACGTCATTAGCCTGGAACAGAGTAACACCTATTCGTACTAAAAAGTAATTAAGTTAGCTATAAACTTGAATGTTTAAAATGTAATTAGGTTGCATTACAAACCACAGCTGGCCGTAAGTAATGACATTGCATTTAAATTACTTTTTTAAATGCTCGTGCAAAACTTGCGTACACTTATTTTGCTTCACAGATGCATTTAAATCTCGGAAATCTTTGTTCAGCTTCCCAAACTTCAGGCATGACACTCTAATTAAATTAGCTGTTATGATTTTATGCTGTAAAGGAAGTGGATGTGATGTATTGCATTAAAAAGTAATTGCAAAAGTGAAGAGTAATTTTCTTCAAGTTAGTCATTTGATGTAATTCATTACAGTATTTCTTGCACAGAAAAGTAATTTAAGTACTGCAGTTTCATTACTGCTAACGGTGACCTGGGCTAAATACATTAGGGTTGCTTTGGTGCCCCAGGAAAAGGTGTGTGTGTGTGTGTGTGTGCGCGCGCGCATGCACGCACACAGTTAAGCTGACACTTTTAACTGAATTTTTACTCACATGAAAGAAGTAATGAAAAACTAAGAACAGGAAAAAGATCCAAGAATAGGAAACCACCAAAAAAGCATTATCAGTCACAGTGGCCTGCCACGCATTCTGTCAGATAGTGCAACCGATATTTGGCAAACATACCCGCTCGCTTAATTAATAAATTATGCGCGCTTGCTCGTCCTTATTCTAATCCGCGTAAATGAGCTTTCTCATTTTGATGGCGGCGATATAACTTTATCTGTATGTGGTGGTGGTAGTGGTTAGAATGAAGAGGAAAAAAAGGCACCTAATTTCTGTCTGCCTTCAGGCGACACGGCGCAGTGCCTTATAGGGGTGGGGGGAAGGAGGGATAAAAAGAATAGAAGGAAAATAGACGGAGAAGAAGACAGCCAAGCGAGAGAAAAAGGAGGAGATAGGAAAGTGGGGATCCGGTCGAAGCAGTCCAAGGGCGGGGTGCCACAATGCGAGAGCTGCATGGCGTCAGGAGACCGCGGAGGGCGAACCAGTCGGCGGGAGCTACGCTGATGTCTTATTTAAGTGACCACTTCAGTTAGCTATAAAGGGACTTTAAGGTATCCTAAAGATCAATGCTCAAGAAAAAAAATGAGTCTAGCCATATGTGAAAAATTTTTTAAGCATTGTAATATATTAAATAAATTTACTGTATGAGGTTGATTACTAGGAAATAAAAGTGAACTTTAAAGCATCATTTCTTTTTAAAATTCCTGCTGGTATGCAAGTGCCAAATCTGAGTGCGGCATTATGCATTTCAAAGTATTTCTTGGTATATTTTGGCTATTGGAGCACAGTCGAGTTGTTAGGACTTACTAGGTGTAGTCCTTGGCTCCAATAAAATATTATGTAATCCACTTTTAGAAGAGATAAACTAGGCCTCAGATGACACTGCCATAATTCATGATTGATGTGAGCTGGTGCAGAAACTAAATGACAATTGTTACCATCTATACTTCGTTTTTGCTCCTATTTTGGTTTACCAAGGCTGTTCTAACTAGAGGATGGCTTTTTATTTGTATAGAAAAGCAGCTAACTGTATGCTATAAAGGTGTAGATGAGACAGTTTTTCTCATTAGCATCTCTCGAAGTGATTCATGTTTACAGCGGGGTGAGGCAGTCTCTCAGAGTTTGCCTATTTCATTTTTCCAGGCCACACAAACTCAACTCATTACCAACAACTTTACACCTAATCCTCTGTCCCCTGACTGTAATTTCTTGCAATGATACTGATAACATGGGCTATATGTTATGAAAATAGTACATGGGCTGCTGAACTTCTTTTTCTGATCTCAGATAGGATATAGTCTAATTTGCTCTGTAAGTTATACTTATCTCTAGCTCTTAGTGCTGTGCTGATCGTTAGGTTTTGTCATTCATAACACATAGTTCTGTTCTCAGCTCCCCTTTATCTGTTAAAGTCGTAATGTGTACTCTCTCCAATGAGGAACGCCTCTGTAGCAGAATAAGTGACTTACTATTGCATATGCCTTGCCATTTCTTGTAACATCATTAAGACTAACAACGTATCAGGCAGTGCCTAGAACTTTTTTTGTTCTGGAGTGAGTGGTGGCATTTCTTACGGGTTTTGCATGATATATTGCCAAAGTTTATTTTCTAACAGCAATTTATCTAGGTTCAAAGATCTTTGGCTTTCGGTGCTATGCAGAAGGTCTGTTTGACATAGTCGGGCTGTGGAGTATTTCGGAGTTGGAGTCAAAGAGGCCAGAGGTCAGTAAACTGGGAGCCAAAGCTTGGACAGCGATCAAAGGCTTTGCTCAGGATAAAGTGGATGAAATCTTACGAAGCGTCCACTCAGGGAACATCAGTGGCTACATACTCATTATGTATCCCTATTACAAAATGGTTGGAAGTTTGTCCCTATTCAGTGCTATTGCGGTTGACTTCTCTTCCTTCTAGCCAGAATATGCAGTAGTGATATGAAGTTATTCTGCCAGGATCGCTGTTTGTTTTTTGATAAAAGAGAATCTATTCCAGTTCTGTGGGGCTTTGTAGGTTGGTTTTTGACCCAATGTATAGCTTTATGACCCTCCGTAGTTCTTTTGAAGAATTTTTTAGCACAGCAAATTTAAGTTCAAGAGAGTCGGTGAGCAAGATTGCGGCTTGACAGTGTCCAAAGCTTACTATATAGATTTTAAAAGTTTTTAGTTAGCGAGGATAATGGCGTTGATGTATGTTTGGCCCACTTATTTGAGCCAGTATATTGAACAGAGAATGAAACTTTTGCAGAATTGGTGAGCAGTGCAGTACCTAGCCTACATTACATTGCATGCCCTGTGTTTGTGCATGTGGGTTTCATTTAGAAATTTTATGAGGTCATCATAAATCATTAGCATTTAGCAAGTAGTCGACCACAAAGCAGAATGGCATGTTAACATTCCAAATCGGCAAACAGCAACATGACTTATGGTACAAGTTGTTTCCGGGGCCTGCTTTCTGCTGTCTGTGATGACATTCTTAGTTCCTTAGCTTGAGAGAGCTAGAGACAGTATGTGGATGAAAGTCTTTACTTAGCAATATGTTCCAGACCCTGCCTTATTTGGGTTTGTAGCACTTTTGTGCTGTTTCGTGACTCTGTAGTTGCAGCTAAGTGTATGCTGTGTGGTTCCTTGTAGAGTCTGGTTTTCTCACAATGCAATGAACTTTGAGGGAGCTCTCTCAAAAGGTCTAGTTGCAGGTGTTTACTTGGTAACCACATGGCAGTCTACTCGGCTTACTGTAGTGCTGTTGTAAGCACTTGTTTCTCATGTGTTTCTTTCTCCACTAAGTACTTTTTGTTTTACAGGCTAGTCGACGGTGTATATTCAAGTAACATATCTTCTTTATCTCTTTGTATATAGGGTCACACTAGTTTATTAGAAGTTGACACCAGCCTGTTACACTTGATTATTGAGTGACAGTGATTTAGTGGGTATAAGTGTGCATGCATTTTGATGATGGTACGCAGTTAGTGAGCGACATCTGTGCTTGCTGTGGTTGCAAGCGGAGCACCGCATTTTGCTGTGGAAAAGTATTGCTAAGCATCCTCTTTCAGACTTGTGACAGGCTTGTTTACACCTTGTATAGATGCCGTAACGTATTTTGCTGAACTGTACCCAAGATATTTGTGCAAGTATTTTTGCATTTTTGTAGAATTATGCAACTGCGTTTTGCAAGAAAAGAAAGAATATGCAAGACATGCTCACTGAATGGATCCTGCCTCTCATCCTTGAGTCATTATTTGTGACGAGTATAGTTACGACCCTGTACCCTGAATAAATATTGTCAGTGAGTGACCCAGCCTCGGTGTGATGCTTTGGCTTATGAACATTGAACACACATCACGTGTATAAACTTTAATTCATATTGGAGGTCCCGTTGCCAGGGCAAGCAGTACAGCCTATGGCAGACATAATGTGATGCACTGTTGCCCTTGCAGAATGGGAGCACGTAGCCTCATGAGCGCAGAGATTAAGCATGGCTTCCATTGGCCCTTATTTCCATCACTAAATGCTGTTTTACCACCGCAGGATGGCGTCAAATAAAAATACGTCATTTTGTCTGTGGAAATGATGGCAAGTTGAAGCCGTGTACAACTCTTAAGCTCGTAATGCTTCTGTGTTGCAGGACGTATTGATTATGACTGCACATTGTCATCCACCCGCCCCTACTATGCTTTAGCATTTTACGTATGAGCTCCCTGGACTGGCTGACGGGTGCCATTAAGACCTTGTTGTAAGGTACTGGAGATGCAATCTCCCAACTGCAGCTGCATGAACCATAGCTTAGACCTTAGTTCTTCAATACCAAGTAGACGTACGTTCAAAGTCATTGCGGCTATGCCTCTTTGGTTTTGGTTGGCAGGAGGGAGGAGGGTGTTTGTAATGTCACTCCGTAGGGCCACGCTGCCCAACTAAAGTGTGATGTCGCCGTCATGTGTTGCACTTCTTTTGAAGATATAGACGTGAATATTCCCCTATGCAAATGACCCTTTTATGGTAACAACTTGGCCCTGCTTGCGTTCCTACCACCATTCTGGAATATTTGGTGGTACAGGCCGCACCCACGTCATTAGCCTGGAACAGAGTAACACCTATTCGTACTAAAAAGTAATTAAGTTAGCTATAAACTTGAATGTTTAAAATGTAATTAGGTTGCATTACAAACCACAGCTGGCCGTAAGTAATGACATTGCATTTAAATTACTTTTTTAAATGCTCGTGCAAAACTTGCGTACACTTATTTTGCTTCACAGATGCATTTAAATCTCGGAAATCTTTGTTCAGCTTCCCAAACTTCAGGCATGACACTCTAATTAAATTAGCTGTTATGATTTTATGCTGTAAAGGAAGTGGATGTGATGTATTGCATTAAAAAGTAATTGCAAAAGTGAAGAGTAATTTTCTTCAAGTTAGTCATTTGATGTAATTCATTACAGTATTTCTTGCACAGAAAAGTAATTTAAGTACTGCAGTTTCATTACTGCTAACGGTGACCTGGGCTAAATACATTAGGGTTGCTTTGGTGCCCCAGGAAAAGGTGTGTGTGTGTGTGTGTGTGCGCGCGCGCATGCACGCACACAGTTAAGCTGACACTTTTAACTGAATTTTTACTCACATGAAAGAAGTAATGAAAAACTAAGAACAGGAAAAAGATCCAAGAATAGGAAACCACCAAAAAGCATTATCAGTCACAGTGGCCTGCCACGCATTCTGTCAGATAGTGCAACCGATATTTGGCAAACATACCCGCTCGCTTAATTAATAAATTATGCGCGCTTGCTCGTCCTTATTCTAATCCGCGTAAATGAGCTTTCTCATTTTGATGGCGGCGATATAACTTTATCTGTATGTGGTGGTGGTAGTGGTTAGAATGAAGAGGAAAAAAAGGCACCTAATTTCTGTCTGCCTTCAGGCGACACGGCGCAGTGCCTTATAGGGGTGGGGGAAAGGAGGGATAAAAAGAATAGAAGGAAAATAGACGGAGAAGAAGACAGCCAAGCGAGACAAAAAGGAGGAGATAGGAAAGTGGGGATCCGGTCGAAGCAGTCCAAGGGCGGGGTGCCACAATGCGAGAGCTGCATGGCGTCAGGAGACCGCGGAGGGCGAACCAGTCGGCGGGAGCTACGCTGATGTCGGAGATCGCGAGGGCACAACCGTCCAGCTTGAAATCCTGCGAGCGAAACCCTGTATGTCTCTCGCAGATGCACGGTGGGCTTCCACACGAGTAGGCTCCCCACTCCCCTGTCCTCCCCCTTCATCCCCGAGGGGAATTGAAGGGCTGCACCTAGGCTTTTCGTCATCACACCTTCCAGCGCAAGACAAATTTCTGCGGGGCAGTAAAGTTATCTTCGAACGAAAACGGGGAATCGCGCTGTACGCCCATTCAGCAGAAGAATCACGCCGTCGCCTGTGTCGGTCACGCCAGTAAAACCCACGTTGAGCCGCGAAACATCGGCCGTTGATCTCTGTCGATCTGGAAAAGTATCTTATCAAACCAGTTGACCGGGAATTGTAAGTACATCTATGGTAAAGGGGCCCTGCAACACTTTTTTGACATTTTTCACGCGCTGTAATTGCCTTCTATTCTCTTGCCCCGACGTTCGCGCTGGAAATGGAGGAGGGATGGCACGGGGGAAGCAAGTTATACGCCACGCGCGCGTCAAAACTTTGAGTACGTTTTCTTTTTCCTTTTTTTTCTTTCAAACGAGCGGCTTTTAACTTTCAACGCTATCGCGGGCGCTTGCATGTGGCGGCTTCCTGCGGCGGCCTCGGTAACTATGCTCAAATGAGCCAATGGCCGTGAATTCGGGTTTATGGCACGGTTATATGAGGTATATGGTACCGTTTGTAGGAATAATAGGGAACGGTCCCTGGCTGACTCTGAGAATTAGTTGTGAATTCTGGCTAAAACTGCTGCGTGGGCAAGTTTGTTCAAGGTTAATACAGTTTTACCCACGCAAAAAGCTGAAGATTTAATTAAGAAGAAACACACGCACGCACACAGCGCTGAACTCACAACTGATTTATTACTTTGAACGCATTAATTCCTTACTCTGTCTAGTGAGTGGGTGTTTCTTAAGTGTTTCGTATTTCTGTGCTGATCTAATATATAGTAAATTCCAGGCCGCGTGCTGCACCACGATATTTGACAAAAAAGGATATTTGACACAGCGCGAGCACTTGTCTTCATTGTACCTTGAGGTGTTCGCGCATCAAATTTGATAACGTACGAACTATTACCATCTAGCTTGGCTTTTTGTTTTGCTTTACATTGACCCACCTAGCAACAGCGTGCTTCCAGCGACACTGTGCGAAGGGCAGTCTCAAATCATTAATAGTAAAATTAATGGGGGAAAACTAAGGCAAAGACGCGAAAAGAAGCCTTGATTCTCATCTGTGCCGAGGCCCGGTCAACGTGAGGTAAATGGGGAAAAAAAAACACCTAAAAGAGCGAGGTTACACAGCGTCGGAACGGAAGAAGCGTGCGATCTACCTTCCCAGATCCATCACCCCATTCTCCGTCCGCCAGCCTTCTGCAGAGAAGGCGCACCCTTTCATCAGTACAAACAAAACCAGGCCACTCGCGTTACGTTATTCGTCGTTAAAGCTGAGAAAAGACAGAAAGGAAAATCAAACGATCCGGAAAAGCCAAAGCTCCCAAGCCAGGAAGTGAGCGCGTAATCTAATCGTCGTGCAACCCCTTCTTTCGCAAATACCCGGCGCACGTGCTCATTTGTTCACACACAACCGCCAGTGCCCGCGAGCGGCTGATCGGCGGTAGAGGGAGCTCTTTTCGGCCTCCATTGCTTGTTTTGGAGGAGGGATTAAAAAGAGGGGTGTGCACGTTCTTGTGTGCGTGTGTATGGGGGGGGGGGGGGGGCGTAGCTAACTTGCGCGCTGCCGTACAAGGTAAACTACTGGATATGCTGGCGTGGCGCACCTCGTAATTTGCCCAGCGACGCTTTTATTTGGTGGTAGTTACAAACAATTGAGAGCATAGAATAAAACAAAGAACTGTGGGAACGGGGGTGTAGTAGTACCACGGACACGGTTACGTTTCCAAGGTCGCTGCCTTCGACAATCAGCCATGTTTAACACGCAGTACGTTGAACGTGTTGTACACTGCCTTCTGTTTTTTTCTTCTCCCAGCTATACTTCCCGCCTGCTTTGTGAAGCCGTAAAAAAGACTGAACCCGGGTCGAAAGTGTTCGGCAGTGTATGAAGTCACGCACTGTGAATCCTATGGTGTCGCACCAGGTGTAGTGTTAGGTTACCACCAGAAGACTTGAAGCTCGGTAGCGCGAAATCGATGAGGACAGAAATACAGGACAGAGCACTTACTCGCAATTAATGCTAATGCACTGCCACGCAAGTTTCATCTGCCTATGCATTGCAAGAACTGTGCATGTGAACCAGCACTGTCTAGCATTCGAATTCTGGGCAGAAGGGGAAGTGCTCTGGCAAGAGAACTAATGGAGGCTTATCACATTAAAAAGAAAGAAGGTAATTGTATTAGTTACACTTTTGTTGTGCTGCGCAGTAAACAAAAACTGTTCTTAGAAACTTGGTAGTGATACCTAATATACGTTGCTCTGCCGATTCTGATTGGCGTTGTAGATTGTGATTTGCATTGCACCTGCATGCGCTGCTTGGCTGTGTATATATTAAAGGAAACTTTTGAATAAAGCTTAGGTTCGAGGTAGCGCTCTGTCCTGCATTTCTGTGTTCCTTCCTATCCTCATCAATTTTGTGGAACCAAGTTTTAAGATTATGGTTCAACTAGCCCAGCAACGCATTCTGGTAAGTTTTATACCACCAGAAGAGTTCGAACGCGGCAATTGCTATTGTTGTCGCTGCTTGTATGTAACTTTGTGATCGTCGATGCTACTTTTTGATCGAAAAGTGCCCTTTCTTACTGCTTGTTAACCATAAGCTGCTCCCGCATTCGGAAAAAACATTCAATTTCACGCATTCCAGACCTTTTCGGTGTAACCTGCGTCTGCGCACCGTCCTACTGTCCGTCAGCGGGCTGCCTATTTGCTGGATATATAACGAAAAATTTTCCGCGCTTTACTACACGCAAAACACGGCTGTTCGCGATGAATTTTCCTACCTTGCAAATAATACAACTCGTGCACGACATGCTTCGTGCGCAAATGTCGCGGATAACAGTATACCACACAGCCGCCGAGCTACGACCTGTATCAATTATTCAAATCGAGGTGGCCTTCCACGGTAAGTGTTGTTATTTTTGTTCTCTTTTCGACCACAAGTTTACGCACATTAACGATGCTTTGCTCCGAGTTCACCGTTAGGCAGTACAACGATGGATCAGTCAATTATGCATGCCCAGCGGAGTCATTAAGACGTCTACCGCTTCATCTTTGCCCCCCTTTTTTTTTTCACCAGCGCCTCGCGAGTTCAAGGCGGCAAGAACAAACACAACTGAAGAGACAACGTAATGAAAGTTGATTTCAGAGTCAGCACAGTAGGCTCACTCGAAGCCGGGTTTATACCAAGGGTTTGCAGCTCGAGCTCGTGGCTTTTCTCCCACGCGACACGCTGAACATCGCACGACGCGCATAGGCTCGCTCTTTTCAATTATGTTTTTTTTTTTCGTCTGACTAACGACTCCGCAGCGAAACAGCATGTCGAACAGGCAGTTGCGTGATCGCGTCGATTCATGGCTGCCCTTTGCTTTGGTACTAATCGTCGAAGGTTGAGGCGGACACAGCTTCGGTAACTTGCTCTCCTGCTTGATTCTCTTGGCACAACCCATTCTGTGGAACCAGTCGTCAGACGCGCTACGAAATAGGTGGAATCAAAACAGCCCGACATGGTTAGCGTCGCCTATATGTGAGGCCTCGCCTTGAAAAGGGAACCTTCGCAGCGCAATTGTTCTTGTCTCTCTCAAGAAATGAGAGGTAGCATCTTACAGTGAAGACGCCTACTGTGTAAAAGTTCCGCGGAACGGCATATCAGGCAAAGTCAGTATTACCGGAGGAATGAACTTCTTCACGCGAAATTCTCGAAAGAAAGAAGCTAAAAAATAAATTTTCATAAAGATTAGTTTTTTGAAAGAAATAACGTAAAAATACGTGTATACACGCCAGACATGTGAACGTAAAGGCTGTGTGAATTAGAGAAGACTTCAAAAACCGGTGACGTATCTGGCGACATATACTCCAAAAGTTTGTGTATTTGTGTGCCTATTATCGAACTGACAAGTCTGGCGTAAATCACTATGGCCCTTCATCATGCTCTCAAAAGTAATTAAACAGAATCTAACTACAACACCTCTATAGCTTTTGTGTAGCAGTATTAGGCCACGGCAAATCGTATAATCAATGCAACCATTCGCATTCGCAATGCAACCGTTCGCATTCGATGAATGAAATTGAATACGCGTAACTATGAACTCTGAACGCGTATACATTAGTCAACGTCTAGTACGTACGGAACGAGACTTCTAAGAGTAACAAGTTGGACGGTTGATAAAGCTGCGTGGTGACTCTCTGCATAGCGCTAATTGCCAAAAACACAAAGTCAAACAAGAAACCGAGCCATCCATTCCAGCATATTCATTTATATGTTGCTTTGTTTGACAAAAGAATCCATATCTGCAAAACTTCTGCAAGCTTCGTCGCTTCTTGCGTTCTTTGCGTAGAATAACAGCACCGAAGCTATCCAATCGAAAGAAAAGGTGAAGTTGTGCTAAAATAAGAAGGCTTAACATAGCGTTCGCCAACTTGCGTTATAGCACTCAGAGACAGCGAACAAAGCAAGAACTCGGACCGATCAAGGACTCCTCTTCAACATCAATTTAAGGTCGAAAAAAAAGGGGGCCATGCGACTAGTTTCTTGGCTTCCCATGGAACCGGGTGCGATACCGTCACCACGCTCGGAAATTATTCAGACGACCCGTTGAGAGAGCCAAGCGAGATCTTTCCTCTTGACGGCGTGTCGGGGGGATTAAAAAAGAAAAGACGAAAGACGGTGAAATGCGAGACAAACGAAACAAAGCGGTAGAGACCTTATAAGTTCCAAAACAAGTTTACAAGTATCGCCACTGCGGACAAACCTTGAGCAAAACTTTTAGGTCTGCGGCGCGAAAGAAGAGAGGTGGGGAAGGGGCAGCCCGTTTGGAAGAAATTAAAACCTCAGAAACGGCGTCTTGACAAAAACGCAATGTGAAGCACCGATAAAAATATAACACAAACAAAATGGAGACGATGGTTGGAAACTGATGAAGAGGAAGAAGTAAAAGACAAGAGATGAAGGCTTGACAAGGAGACGTGAGGGTGCGCTAGAGGGATCGAAAAGAGAGAAAAGCTAGATTCGGAAGCGAGTCTCCGAGGCAAGGAGAATACACTTTGCGTCTTGGCGTTGATGGCGAGCGTGAGGGGAGGCACCGCTGTCGCCTTCGACGACGAAAGGGAGCAGTTTTTAGCTGCAGCAGTTCGAGTGGCGAGAGAGTGGGACACTTGATGCCTGACGTGTCTGCTCAGCCATTTGGGTGTCACGTTGCGAACGGCAGCCGCACTCGTTCGCACTCACGGACAAAGCCACTCGCCACCGGGAAAAAAAGCGTACGCCATCCTTCGGCGGATAGAAATAATGAATGAGCTCGGCGGGGCGGGCACAGTGTCGATAACGTCCGAGCGAGGTGCCGGCGAAATGGCTGGCTCTCTTTGGATGTGTGGCTTACGGTGTCCGTTACTCCTTTTTTGTAGCTTTGTGTCCTCCTTGATCCATTCCTGGAGCTAGAGTGACGATCTCCACGACGATGCTGTCCTTTCCCGACTGCTTTCACATACCCCGTCGCTTCACCGCTGTCACTGGGCGACTGATGTGCGCCTGCGCGTCACATGCATTGCGTGATCGTAGCTGTGCCATGAAGCTCTTCTTTTCGTTCACTCACTCTTACCAAATGTTGGTTTCTGTCCCGGTGTGCCTTTCTGCAACTACTGGCATCCTGCTGGCTGGGAGAGCTCATTGCTGATTGTGAGGTGCCCTGATTACAACTGTGTTTTTCGTATCAGATACGCATACCATTCACGTCATAAGTTCCCCTTTTTTCCAGAGAGAGAGAGAGAGAGAGTTCTTTCTTTTTAAATTCATCATAAACATATTGCTGTCGTCATTCTCCGCCTTCTGAACGACAAACTAACCGACTGCACCTAACAGGAGCTCGTTTTGTCCTGTAAAGCGTGCTCTGCCTGACCACAAGTATTGCTGCGGGGAAGCTATTGTTGACTCCCCCTTCGAATGGTTCAGTGTTAGGAGGACGGACGGACGAACAGACAGACAGACAAACAGAAACAGATAGACAGACAGAAATAGACAGATAGATAGATAGATAGATAGATAGATAGATAGATAGATAGATAGATAGATAGATAGATAGATAGATAGATAGATAGATAGATAGATAGATAGATAGATAGATAGATAGATAGATAGATAGATAGATAGATAGATAGATAGATAGATACCTTTGTCTTGTAAAAGGTACTTCACCACAATGTTGGTAAATGTGCGGAGGGAGAAGTGCCCAAGACATATTGGTGAGTTACCTCCACATTTTCTGGTCGTATATGCTCCCAACTTTTTCCATTTTGCAACCCTGAACGTATGTCTCATATTGGTGCTGTCGAAGTTATCGACAACAATAGTATCACCACAAGGTTTACTGGTACTGGTAGTAACGCGCGGTATTAGAACAAGAGGCATTACTGAACTGAGCCACCGAATGAAAGTGATGCCGGCGTACGACTGTATCAGTGGCAAAGTTATCTGGTACCAATGTCACCGATAGTGTCTGTACAGGTAGTACCACCATGCCATTTGTGTTACTGGCGGTACTCCATTTCAGTACCGGTGGCGCCACAGCCCAATTTCGCCTTCCGATTGTGGTACAATTCAAACGGACAACAGGAGGGTAATGCAGACCGATCCGGACTACTTTTGTACTGTAGATTATGCTCCACCTCAGCATTAGTATGCACGCAGAAAAGCTTTCTCATGTGCAAGGTCTGGCTGAAAGACAGCACAAATAATTTAATCTCCTTCCAGAAACGGGAAAACTGATCTGTGTAATATTTTTTTTTCTATCTCTCTTTCTGCCGCTTCACAATACTTATTTTACTTTTGTGGCACAATTTTAATGTTCGACTTACACGTGTTTTATTTACATCTTTGCACAGATGTGGCAAACGTGTAGTTTAATAAAAATATTTAAAGTAGAGTGCGAAAGATTGTCAGACAATGCAGCAACTCACCCAGCAAAAAATTCTATTAAGTGAAGTTCACATTACTATTACCTGGAAATGCTCATAAGTGTTTTTTTTTCTGTAAAAACAGAAGCGAGACGCTACATAATAGGCAAAAAAGACACTTAATCGTTGGAAAACTTATTTAGAAAAGATTATTCAACAAAAACCGGTATAACATGAATATTTCTAGCTGTGCGAATTTCATTTCATGTACCAAAAATTGTTGCTCAGCTAGAAATATTTGAAGTTATTCTCTATCACGTGGTCTTCCAATTTCTGTACCCTCCTCTCCATTTTCTTTCTCCATCACACACTTTCTCTTGCTATCTACATTTTCCACGGGCTTCGCAAGGGTAGAAGACGGCTATCAATTTTTGTTTTTAAAAGGCCATTTCTCTTTTCACGTCGCCCCCCTTTTCCTCTCTTCATATATAAAATCTCATACTTGCTTTCTCGTTCAACTGAACTAATTATCGAACGCTTTCCTCAGTCTGCGATCCCCCTTTCAATCATCACTCGCTTTCTCTTTTACGTTCAAATCAAAACTCACTCGCTCCGCGATCCCAGTCGCTGCCCCGATCTCGTCCAGCGCAAGCACTCGGCGCGTAATATTAATGAGGAACGGGGAAGAGTCCCGCGTGCTCCTCCTATCGGCGAAGAGGTGAGTCTGACTTCTGACCAATGGAGAGCCGCGACCGGCGGCGCAGTCGCCATGGCAACCGTCGCGCGGTTGCCCGGACGGCAACGTCACGGGATGCTCCCTGATATCTGCTTCTTCCATCTCGATCCACTTCGTCCCGTCATCCATCGAACCATGGGTGAGTACCCCTCCGATCACTTGACCGAGCTGGCTCCGATTCGTGACTCGCATTGTGATTATTGTTCTACTTTCGAAGCTTATAGCAGACGCCTTCGACAGGTTTAATCGCCTACTGTTGCATAGACGGGACATTTTGAACCACGGGGACATGGTCATGACGTCACAGAATATTCTTTTTCTCAGCTTCATTCCTTTCCTATATGAAGAATTTAATTCCTTATAAAGCCACAGCGAATACAGGCTAAGTTACGACTTATTTATGGCTTATTTTTTTCTTAGCTTGCTTACTGGCCTAAAAAACACAGTATACTTTCTCTTTTACCGCACATTGCCTACAATACTACAATGAACACTTAAACAAGAAGTTAATGCGTCTGTGAGAAAATTCAGGACAAGTTTTAAAATCGCTATAATTAAAACATTATAAGCTTAAAAAATTCGTTTCTCCAAATGTTATACGTGGTTAGATATAATTAAGATCCTTGATACTTCTACTGTGCTAATGCTTGAAGTTACACCTAAGTAGAAGCTCCAGGTGGAAGGTTATGTCACTCTGCATTTTGCTCGCGGACATTGTAATTTCAATCACCGACAATTAGAAATAATTTCTGACTTCACGTTTCACCGTGATGTTTTAAAACCAGTCGGTATTTAAATTCCTTGGATTGCAAATGAACTCACATACGTTTAGCACAAACAAAAGTCGGCACTTCGTTTTTTGCAACCTAAAGCAGTGGAGATATATCTAAGCTTAATTATGTCGTCATATGTTCAATAGATGAATATGTTTAAACACGTTTGCCATTGTCTGTGTACGAACTAAGCGAAATTTCTTGTGACGGTTAAACCATTTTCGTGGGTCGATCCTGGGTACAATTAACTAACACAGCACTAAAGAACCACGTGGCAGTACGATACCACCATGCGGCGATAGTACCGGTGGTACTGTGTGGCGTAGACGGTCACGCGACGATAAAGGCAGCTTCACCCGTAACATACAGTAGCAACACTGTATCACAAATAACAACGCCCCAATGCACGCTCTAAACTTATTCTTAGATATCATTCGCGTTATTCACATTTACTCCTTTTCTTTCTTTCCTGGCATATTAAATCAGTAGTCCGCCGGCGACGCGATGTGTCATAAACGCTACAGCGTGTGAGGCACTATACAGTCAGATGTCCATGTTCGTGAAATGCGACTCGTGTAGAAGGCTGAAGATAGAACTGAGATAATGGGTTAAAATATCAGTCAGCGAACTTGCTTGATCTAATGAGGTTTGCGTGCGTCTATGGTTATCATTTCGAATATCCCTTACTGATCTTTTCAGTCATCAGCAAAGCTCCCGTTCCTATATTGCACGTTTTCGTCTCACAGCCGGGGCCGGACGGGTGGGTGTTCTTTTATCAATCCGAATGACGTGTTAGCACATAAAGGCTAAATTTCATTGCAAGCAACCATGCGTTGACGCTCAGGGGTTTGCGTATAGCATTTCCAGTTCAATCCCAATCGTCAGAAACGATGCTCGATGAGAGATTCGCCAGAAAGTAAGTGACGAGCACATCATTGTACCCTTGTATGGGTGAATTGTAGGACGTTAAACAACAAAAAATACTATAGCATGGCTGAATTGTTGTTCTAGTACGAAACGCTCCATTATCTCTACGCAACAAACCGCACCGCCATTCTTCGGGTCGCGTCAGTGCGAAACGACAGCTGCTCGTCAGTTGGTTTCTCTTTCAACGAAGCCGGAGAACCACGCCTATTGAACTATAGAAGAGAAATGACTCAATCCAGGTCCCCTCGTCGGAGCAGTCTTTTTTCCTGTTCTGAAATTCCCCCAAAATTGTGCACGTTTAGTCTCGCATACTCGTATTTCTCGTATACAACACGGGCATCTGACATCGAAGTCATTTCAGGTTTGTGACACTAAACATACTTTGCGTTGCAAAGTTTTTCTGGCTGTTTGTCTAGGAAACCAAGTAGTATGTTTGTGACATGCACTCTCATGAACTTCTGCACCTTTGGACCACATGGAAGCGCAGGCATTTTGGCGCTGTTATGTTCTTACCCCACATATGGTGGTCGTAATGATTTTGCATGAAGTTATTATTTATCCCCACCATCCTCTCCTAAGAGAGGGTGTCCCGGTAGAAAGCATTTACGATATAATAGGTCATTTACACCAAATGAGAACCAAAACACATGGCTGGTAAGGCCTTTATCGGTATGCGGGTTTTAACGTCCTGAAACCACTATATGACTATGAGAGACGCCATAGTGGAGGGCTCCGCAAATTTCCACCACCTGGGGTTTTTTTTAACGTGCACCGTGCACCCAAATCTGAGCACACGGGCCCACAGCATTTTCGCCTTTATCGAAAATGCAGCCGGGGTTCGATCCCGCGACCTGTGGGTCAACAGCCGAGTACCTTAGCCACTAGACCACCGCGGCGGGGGCTGATAAGACCTTGAATAATGAAAATGCCTGGTCACAGATGCTTCAACAACCCCTTTAGAACCCCAAGAATTTCCCCCTCCCCCAACTCCACCCCACATCTTTGCTGCCTATGTTCAAAGGCATTCCCAGCAA
The DNA here is from genome assembly GCF_043290135.1 of Rhipicephalus microplus. Lineage (NCBI taxonomy): Eukaryota > Metazoa > Arthropoda > Arachnida > Ixodida > Ixodidae > Rhipicephalus > Rhipicephalus microplus. Next base: position 395,315 of record NW_027464640.1, on the reverse strand, counting down.
ATGTGCCCGCCGTCTCATCATCCGCTGTGTTGGCATGCCAGTCGGTTGACTGTCACGCCTTTGTAAGAGTGAAGTTCACTGTTATCTGGTAGAACGCGCACGCATGTACGCATATCTTTCATTCTCCCACTCTTTCTGTTCAGGGCGCACGCTGCCGGTTCCCGTGCCGTGCAAAGTGTGCGGCGACCGCTCGTACGGCAAGCACTACGGCGTCTACTGCTGCGACGGATGCAGCTGCTTCTTCAAGCGAAGCATACGTCGTGGCATTGTTTACACCTGCATAGGTAGGTGCGAAGGAGCGACGTTGAGAGCATGACGAAGGCGCAGAGCACAAGTCTCGAACTCACCTATAGGGAAACGGGTCGCAGTCAAGTAGTTTAGTCCTGCAAAGGCCGGTCGCTACAGGGGAGAAGGTAGGAGCGGGGTTTGCACAAATTGTCAGAAAAGATTGTCATTGCAAATATAAACGTTGGAATATATCTTATGCTCGGTATTTCTAGAAGACATTAGTTTCCAGGTGTTCAACGACATGTCGATACCGATCTCCAAAATGACTAAAACTTAAAAGCCGATTCTGACATACAGTTTTTGTTTCATGGTTATGTTTCGCGACATGGCGACCACATGGGGTACTTCACGAAAGCAGCGCTTTATAGCAGTGACAGCTGTGCAGCTTCTGAACATACCTATTAAGAAAATTAAGAAGAAAAAGTGGAGTGAAGAGAGTCACGTGAGATCGTGGGCCGCAATCGAGAGGCTCGTGAGCTATGTCTTTGAGAACCCTGGCGTAGAGGGTATAAGACATTTTGGGTAAAGTTTGTTAAAAAAACGTCCAGAAAGGTTAGAGTACATGCATATACGAGATAAATAATACCACGAAAGAGGAGCGACATTGACAATGGCCAATATAACAGAATGTTTATTTCTTTTCTTTCGTTCAGTATTCACGTGAAACGTTTGGGATTAGTGCTTATGCGAGGCCGCTCGTTTTGTTCTTGTCCGTCTTGTAGCCTGAGAGTGTCACTAAATGCACCTCTCATCGACTCACTCAGAAAGATGGAAACCTGTAATGGGAGAAAGGAGGAGAGTTCCTTCAGAAAAAAAAAAAAACGTTTGCTCTGTTCCACTTTACAGAGAAGAGGAAAAGGTAGGTCCTCTCTGACATAATCTTTATTTCATTTCTTTTATTGTACCCTGAGGGCCATAGCATTAAAGAAGAGAGTAGCAACAAACAGTATCACAATAAAGGTAAACATAAAAAATATAATGAACAGGCATCGAAAATACATGAGGTAAAACTAATTAGTTACTGTTGAAGCTGTCCGGAAACGTTAAAGATCACTAATATCTGCGATGAGAGTAGGAAGGTAATCTGAATATTCGCAAGTTGTAGGAAAAGAAATGAATTATGGAAAGTAGGAAGGCTGAAAAAGGGAGCTGCAACCTTATGTCGGTGATCAATGCGTAAGGATACATACTGAGGTTTAGATGGATATGTACATGATTAAATTGGCAATTTTGGTGAGTTGAATACATGCACTTGTCGGGGATTTGTTCCGTCCGTGGTGAAGCCGGCATATATCATCATGGTAAGAGCGTATAGAAAACGCTATTTTTAGGTTTTGACTTTAGTATAGTAGTTATTAGACATTTTTCATAACTGTAAAGCTTGATTTTCTGCTATTCAGTCTGCCCAACTAGTGGCAACTAGCCACTAACCGCAAACGACGTATTCAATCACAGTTTGCTTGCGCTACAACGTGCAAAATGTATACTCGACTGTCGTGCTACAAGCACTCATAATAGGAAAACACCCCAGTAAGTGCAACTAGGACGTTGGCTCGTCCTGAAGCACGACAGGTGCCGCCATTTGTGGGGCAAATATGAAGCGCCGGGAAGCGCACTTGCGGATTATGAAAATGGCCTATTACGACGTAACTAGAAAGGAAGCAATTAAAGTGAATGACAAATCAGATTGCCGTGGCTAGAGACCGAACCTGCAAAGTTCTTAGAATTGTGAGGGTCTCGTCATGGCAGACTTGATGCCTTAGGTTCTATGCGAGGGCTTACTGGTCAGCTTCAAGCTCGGGTGACGGCAACTGGTTAAAAAAAATAGTGGTCAACAATCGCTGTCATGGCTGCGATTGGAGCTGACTGACGCTTTCAGAATTACACGGAGAATGAATACCCAATAAAAATGGCCGGGAAAGTGACTGCCACTGCAGCTCAATTAAAAAAAAAAATGAAGGTTGTAGATTTGATCTTTACCTCTTGCAAGTTGTTTTTTTTCATTTACTTTAATTTCTTTCTGTTTACGCCATGATTACTATACTGCAGTTAAAACCTGCAAATAATGTACCTCCCTCAAGTCTATCATCTTTTGATTTTAATAGGCCGTGTCTAACAGAGAAAAGAGCCCTCGACCCCCCTGTTACGCTTGTTTTGTTCGTGTGTTTTAACGCCGCAGTATTTTTTTTTTCATTTTTTAATGAAGGGTCCTATTCTTTAAAGCGAATCCAGGCCTGGGTGAGAAAAAAGTGCATACAAGCGATTGTCTTTGTCTTTCTTGTTGTGGGTGTCTTATTTCTCACATCAAAAAAGAAAAAAAAAGAAAATTTAAGGCCGCTTCCCTTTATGGCGGTGCCAAGCCTGAGAGAAGAGCGGAGCTGCAGGGCATGCTTCTTTGTTCCTCTTCTTTTTTTTTCTTTTTCTCAACGCCTCTCTTTCTTTCTTTTTCTCCTTTGACGTTTCTTTTTTCAGTTTTTCTTCCTTCTCTATTTCTATCCATTTCTATTTTCCCCTCTCTTTATCCGTTTCTTTCTCTTTCTTTGCTAATTCTGTCTTTCTTTCCATATTTTCCTTTTTTCGTCTTTATATTTCGTGCTTGCTGCCTCTTTATATGTTGTTTCGCTTTCGTTACGTCAAGCGCATAACTTGTTTTTTTTACGTTAATGATGATAAGTAATCATCATCAAGGTACTCAAAGAACAAGAGGTGGGATACTTCTTCCTGGCCCAAGCTCTCCCTCGATGTGAAACACGGGGAGCTTTACGCCGAGCGACCACGACAGCACGCGACAACCTGGCCAGCCCAAAGTGTTTAAAACTTCAAAAGAAGGTGGTAGGAGGAGGGCGTATTTTTAGCTACGCCCCAAATAGCCAGGTGGCAGACGTTATTGAGGTTTTTATCAGCATGCACGCACATGACACGCAGGTGTGAACGTACACGGTCGTTGCTCGATTACATCTGCCGCACACTAACCGCTCCGGATATGCACAAATTTCATCCCAGTTCCCATCACAGTTCACGCATTACTCTTCCGAAAAGCAACGAAAGAGCTGTTCAGTTTTGTCAAGAATACCGGTTTCATTAGCCGTTTAGTGTTATAAAACGTAGAACTGCTACTTCGCCTGAAACAGTTACTTTGTTTCTTTGTTTGTTTGTGTGTTTGTTTGTTTGTTTAATTAAATTCATGGTTCACACCCACTCAGGAGGATTGGCCGAGAAGGCGTAGTGCACTTTTTTGTGAAATTATAACTGTGTGTAAAAATGAATTCTCTTTAACTTTTTTTCCTCTTCTTCAGAGTAGTGTAGCTTACCAGATTTAGGCCAGGTTAACGTCTCTGCTTTTGTATCGTTTTTGTTTTCTCTTTCTCTCTCGATTGAGACAAAAGAAATGAATGCGCATTATGCTTATCCGTATTAAAAAACGTTATCGACTGACATTTATGAAGTCAACCTCATTTTTTCCCCTCACAGCTGGCAATGGTAACTGCATTATCGACAAGGCCCGCAGGAACTGGTGTCCCTACTGCAGGCTCCAAAAGTGCTTCGCAGTTAGCATGAACAAAAACGGTAAGGTATCAAGTTTTACACGTTTTGATGAAATTCCTACGAATTTCGTATGATGTGGGCCGTTGGCTTAGTGGTTCCTCAGCTTTACCTTTTGCCTATTTAGCAAAAAATAGTTGCGAAATCACTCTGACATGCAAGTATTTTCATAGTGAGACGTTGAAGAGATCGTTAGGACTGACCGGCCACATGACTGAGGTCGTGGGTTCAATATCCACCCTTGATGGCCACCTTTTGAAGTGACTGAAACGCAAACATACACCCTAAGTCGGATTGGATTGGATTGGATAAACTTGCACGTTAAGAAATCCCAAGCAGTAAGGCTCCGCACGGTACCCCCTTAACTCGAAGCGTAGTTTCTCAACGTAATTTTTTCCCCCTGAATTACCATCCGATGACTGTTTCTTTCATTGTTATTTTTCGTTGATGCCATCGTGAACACGTCAAGCCGCTGGGCTTAAGACGTTGGGACGCAATGCCCGCAATACAGAGGTGTGAATGTAAACGTGTAACCTGTTTTATCAAAGGCGTACACCCGTTTGGCTTTTTTTTGTTTTTTTATGGGCAGCATGGGGCGCAGTCACCTTTCTATGTATGTTCATGCGTGTGTTCGTATGTGTGCACTTATACTCATTTTCGGTATTCGAATTCCCGCAACCCACTGCCTGGCTGCAAGAATGGTACGAACATAGACATGTGCACCGGAGGGTGGCAGAGGGAGGCGATTTTTCGCTTTCGCACTGCGTTATGATCGTGAAGAGCCTCAATGAAATGAATGAGATAAGAAAGGGGGGAGGTCACTGTGGCGAAATTTCTCCACGTTCTAATCACTTAATCCTTTTCCTACCAAGTTTCTTGGTTAAAAATGGTGTCAAAATGCAATCTTTTTTTTGCATGTTTCTAACGTTAAGCGTGGCACTGAATTGACGAGGACCGGACAGAGAGAACACACACAGGCACTCGTCATTCTCTCTGCGCCACCCTCGCTTATACCATTTGTTTTTTTTTTTGTTTGCCGATTTGATTCCACGTCTCTTAACACAACATATTGATTGATATGTGGGGTTTAACGTCCCAAAACCATCATACGATTATGAGAGACGCCGTAGTGGAGGGCTCCGGAAATTTCGACCACCTGGGGTTCTTTAACATGCACCCAAATCTGAGCACACAGGCCTACAACATTTCCGCCTCCATCGGAAACGCAGCCGCCGCAGCCGGGATTTGAACCCGCGACCTGCGGGTCAGCAGCCAAGTACCTTAGCCACTAGACCACCGCGGCGGGGCTCTTGACACAACATAGGAAAAATTATTCGCAGGCGCTTTATTCGCAATATGGTTCGCTACGTAGCACCACGGAAAGTGCGCCAACCTCTCTGATTTTGGCGCAGAAAATGTCTGAAATTCATTAAATAAAATGCAGGGTACGTGAAAGCAAATCTTGGTCACACTTTTGGGGTTTTGCGCATACACCAAACGTCGTCCTCTGCCGATAGTGCGAGACGAGTTCGTTGTCTGCGTCTGATGATTTACAGAAAATACTCTGTGTATTCGTTCTCACACTCGCAAGAGAACTCCGACTTTTCTTCATTTCACGAAACTTTGGCGAACAGGGAATTGTTTTTTGCTCTTCTTTCTCTAAACGGTGCTGTTGCCGCCACGCGCGCCGCTCACCCACAAAGAAGGGCGCGATTTCAAGCACTTTCTCAACCAAGATGTGTGTTTTGATCACGTTTTAAGGTGCGAGAAAAACAAGCGAAAACTTAAGGCAAGGACGTATACAAAAAGGCACATTCAATCACATGCTGTCACCGGTGTGTGATTGAATGTGCTATCTTCTGTATCCCTTTCCTGAGGTTTTGCTGTTTTTTCTCAGATCGCAACGTGAACCAACCAGCCCAGCTTTTCATGTTTCAAGAGCTTACATTATTTTTATTATTGTGTCATCTGTTCAAACCACGGAGAAAACAGCAAAATGGATCAGTAAAGTGTGGTGGTTCCGAATTCTTGTGTCAGAGTAGACGAGCTCTTCTTCAATGGGAAAAATGTTAACATTGTGCACACTATAGCACTTGTGCATGGCTTGTGCACAAGGCATAAATAACCTAGTGTATGCCGAAAGGCGGGCACAGGGCATGCAAGTATATGTAGGATAAAACGCAACGAACGACGCGTTCCAAGGTTCCTTGTATGTCGGAAGGTTATAGTATCACTATACTCATTTAGGTCGTTAATTACGCTCACTTTGGCATACTACCTAAGCGGAATGATTATCCTCTAATATGCTGAAAGGCAGACTTTAGAAAGTAATCATAAAAATCGAACAACACGATCTCCTCATGCCGTATGGTATGGTATCAAGAACTTTAGTGGGTCCTGAAGAACAACCCTAGGTTGAAGAGCGTACTGTTTATGCAGCAACGCATGTAATGAAGAAAAAAAAAGGAAAGACAAATACGAGGACAATTTTTGTGTACGAAAACCAACTTTGAGGAATCATTAAATTGGAAGGAGGAAGCAGGTCCATACGGTATAACGATATACCGGGTGTTCAAAATTAAGCTTTATGATTTTTTTAAAATTAGGCGCTCGAAGGCACGTGAGAACCACTTGTGCAAATAAGTTAAGCGGCCAGGGGGACAGAAAGTTAGATGATAATTATCGCTGTCAGCAGCCCAATTAACTAAAATTTAATAATTAACTTTTTACTGGCTGCGGTAAGTTGGCATGTTTATATTGAAAAAATGTAGGCAGTGGTGTTTGTACACAGTTTCAGTTGGAAGATTTTTTCTAGCACGCCTGTGTTCCGAGATATCCGGCTCCAAAGTTTAATTGTCTTTCGCACGATTACGCATGCAAGAGGGTGAGGGTCCGCGCAAAGCTCCTCCCTAAAGTGACGCATCTGTTGCGTGTGGTGTTTAGTGTGTGAAGAGGGTGGAAGCGTAGGCATAGGTGATAGCAATTACCCTTGCCCTCTTCGGCCGTCGAAATCAAAAATCGAAGAACGCTTGCAACCAGTGTCGTAACACGCAACTGCAGAGCCTCTAACGATAGTGGCAGATACCATGCCGAGATAATGGTGCGAGCGGAGAATCTGGATGCCAGTGCGCGTGTGTAATAATCACTAGAGAAGCATGCGTGGTCGTTGCCTGGGCTACGCGAATAGCGTGACTGCTGATGTCCGAGTACTGTAACTTTTATTGAAACAAGAGCAACAACTCCACCAATAATAACTGAAACAGTTTTATCCTTGCTAACGCATATTTCCTGCTGCTACATAAGCATATTTCGGTCATGCACAAATCTCATCGAAACTCTTCACCTCTCAAGACGTCAATGCCCCAAAAAGTGTTCAAAATGCCTGCCTTCGGCAGCAACGCAAAGCATGAACCGCTGTCGCGTCGACTCGATGACTCGGCGCAGTACTTCTGCAGGAATACTCGCACAGGCAGATGTTATCCTGTCCTTCATGTCATTAACATCGCTGGGCTCTGTTACGTAAACTCGATCTTTAACGTAGCCCCAAAGGAAAAAGTCGAGCGGAGAAAGGTCAGGTGATCTTGGTGGCCAAAACATCGCTCCTGCGCGCCCAATCCACTGTTGTGGAAAACGTCTGTCCAACCAGTTCTTCGCCCTGGTAGAAAAATGTGGTGGTGCTCCATCGTGCTGAAACCATACTTGGCGCAGGTCATTCAGGGAAAGACTGCAGACAAGATCATCAATGACAACACCTAATATTTCTTCTGTGTACATCTTTCCGTTCAAGTTGTCCTCAAAAAAGTGAGGTCCGATGATCCTGTCCCCGAGTATGCCGCACCACACATTCACACTCCAGCGAACTTGATGCTTGTGCTGCCTCAGCCAGTGTGGGTTTTCTTGTGCCCAATAATGGGCGTTGTGAAGATTAACACTTCCATTTCGGCAAAACCGAGCTTCATCAGTCCAAATTATTCTGTGCAAAAAGTCATTTTCTTGATCAGTTTTGATGAGGCCCCAATTGCAGAAGTCAACTCGCCTTTCAAAGTCCGCCTCATTTAGGTCCTGATGAAGGTAAACGTGATATGGATGGAACTTGTGCTTTCTTAAAACATTTGTGACTGTTCCGATGCTGCGACCGCACTGATCGGCAATCTGTCGGATGCTGAGCTCTGGCATCGAGGTTACGCACGCGACAACGTCGATTTCAAAGTCTTCATCGACGATTGCCTTCCTGGTCCGTCTCGGAAGGTGGACAGAGCCTGTTGTGCAGAAGCGTCGAAACAGGTTTGTGAAAGTGGGCCTTGTTGGAAGGGGACGGTGTGGGTGGCGAGACGCGTAAAGCTCCATTGCTAACGAAGCGTTGCCATTCATTTCAGCCATTGCAAGCACCACGTCTACTTTTACTTTGGTAGAATACCTCACGCCAGAAGCAGCCATATTAGCTCGAAAGGACTCCACGTGGATTTCCTTGGTAGACCTTCAATGCAGAGACGCTGTGCTCTAACCGGAGGCACCCTAGTGCAGGACGGTCCTGCTAACGCGTTCACAAGAAGATGTCTCAGTGTGATCTAAAGTCACGAAAAAACGTCGCGAAAAATGGTCTCCTGTTATCGCGTTCATCAGGATCATGCGTAAGGCTCATGGCGCACCGCGCTGTCACATTTTGATTTCGCCGGCCGAAGAGGGCAAGGGTAATTGCTATCACCTATGCCTACGCTTCCACCCTCTTCACACACTAAACACCACACGCAACAGATGCGTCACTTTAGGGAGGAGCTTTGCGCGGACCCTCACCCTCTTGCATGCGTAATCGTGCGAAAGACAATTAAACTTTGGAGCCGGATATCTCGGAACACAGGCGTGCTAGAAAAAATCTTCCAACTGAAACTGTGTACAAACACCACTGCCTACATTTTTTCAATATAAACATGCCAACTTACCGCAGCCAGTAAAAAGTTAATTATTAAATTTTAGTTAATTGGGCTGCTGACAGCGATAATTATCATCTAACTTTCTGTCCCCCTGGCCGCTTAACTTATTTGCACAAGTGGTTCTCACGTGCCTTCGAGCGCCTAATTTTAAAAAAATCATAAAGCTTAATTTTGAACACCCGGTATTATGAAATCAGCTGCAAAACTCCTCTTTGGCTTTTGCAGACTGTCACAACGTTAAATTTTCGCTGCTTTTGGTAATAATCTGTAGACAAAAAAAAGAGAGAAAACGTACTTTACAATAACTTTTGTGGCTAAACTTAACGGCCACAGTGTCCCGGGCACGTGCCGCATGTGATTTTGGGTGTCTACGTAAGAGAGCTTACAAAAAGTTTTACGACGTGGAATATCTGCGCTCATGCACCATCTTTCAAATGGCCAACTGTTTCAAGTTTAAACTTCACTTTGAATTTGAAACAACAAGGAAACGTAACGTGCTTCCAAAGCTTCTGCTGTAAAATGCAAAGGTCCTTCCATTGATACCACGACGTTTCACTTCTCTACAGCCAAGCGGTTACTTTTATGTGTGATCCATTTAATAAATACTGTTTAAATGACATGTAGTGGCGACCATTTCTCGAACAGTGAATGTCTCCAGGCAAGAGGACTGCGTTATTTCAGTTAAACCGTCACAGTCGCGCGTACTCTACATATAACTAATTCACTCTAGAATAAAATAGTGAGCTCACGATAACTTCTAATGCCATAGAACGTAAATCGACGGACTTCGAAAACGTGGAGAGGGCGCCGACTACTGCGCACGCCATTGCTTCGGGCTCCGCAGTTTTGAATGTGTTTTTCGAGGGCACCTCCTCAACATCCGGAAAATATTTATACAAATGCATTCAATACGCCAAGCAGAACCAGTAGATACCAAATTTTTGGACCTAGGACTGATTTTTACGCTGATACGTTTCTAAGAAGACTAACAGTGCAGGAGGCACTGTGCGAAGGCTATCAAAAAACAATTCTCTTCCTCAAACTGTGTGCTCTATGTTGACACCGCCGATTACGGAAACAGTCATCATTATGCAGGTCAGCCTTCCGACATCACAGGGCGAGGGAAACAAGGTCAGGTAAGCCCGCGAAAATCAAGTCTAGGGTAAGCGTCCATTTCATATCATTTTGATATCTCTACGCTGAATAACACTGCACTGCGTGCCCCTATCGCTGCCGTTCTTGCTGCACCTATCTCTTAAGCGTTCAGTGTACGCAACCAGCTAGAAAAACATGAAAAAAATGAGACCGTGAAAAGTGTTAGAGCACCCCTTTTAAGTCGTTATTTGCCACCCTGGCAAATCAGAAACTATTACTAATTCTTTACAAGCCCGCAACTCACTGAAGCCGTCATTGCAGCCTATAGCGAGGCCAAGCAAGTGCTGACAAAATCTTTCTGCGCCTAAAGTCAGGGTCCACCATCTTTATTATGTCGACGCTGGACCAAGCCACGGCGGTCCACATTCATCGCATAACGGAGCTCAGTGTTCACGGAAAAACGCATGCCGTTAATACATACGTAGCCACTGGGGAAGTCACTCACAATGGTGTAATATCACAGCCTAACGCCTCACACACCTGCCAAAATGCCGAGGGCGAACCTACAAATCCACACTCAAGGAGTTAGGGTCCTGAGAACACGAATGCTGGGCGATACCAAAACCGCTGACATTACCTTCTAAGGTCCAATTGTACCACGATATGTATATTACATGGGTGGTGAGTTGCAGCGTTACCCGCATAAGAGCTCTACTCAATTCTGTTGCGCCTGCCGGCAAACCAGGCACCACACAGACGTTTGCCCGCTGCCTGATCTGCCAGTGTATCGCAAATGTTGCATGCAAGAACCCTATAGGCCGACTCCTATTACCTCTCCACCTGTACCTCTTGTGCGGGAGAACATTTAGCAGAAGAAAAGAAATGTACGAGAAGACTGAAACCCCACACACGTTCCGACGTGTCTGCAAAGACATTCAGCAAGAACCCTTGGAAAAACACAGCCAGGCAGTCGCCACAAGAGGGCTCAGCTCGAACGGCTCGGGCGACTGGGAGGACAAAGATGAGGAATGGTCCTCGATGCACTTACAAGAAGAGAAGAAAGAAACTTGGGGTCGATTACCATCGAGACCCGCCATGAGTTCAAGGAAGCCCAAGGCAGCACCACGCTCCCAATCCCCGTCAATATCGAGGACAGAAGCAGGCTTCGATATACTTCCGGCCCCAAACCTCACAAACTGCAGCTCAACCATAAGTCCTGGAATTCAGGAAACACGATAGAGAGCATCGGCCATAGAAAAGTGGGCTGCGCAAGGACGGCTTCAAGTGGGGCTCTTATAACATCAATTCCTATGTACCAGAGAGTCTTAGCAAAAAATCGCATGATCAAACGAAACCTAGACGAAATCAAACAGGACATGGTAGCCTTAAGAGAACGGATTAAACATTCGGTTAAAGTGCAGCAACCGAAAGCCAAAAAAGCGCAAGAAAATCTTCATTCTGCTCAAAATTCCATAGAAGCGACGCTACAGCAAATGGTGCAGAAAATGCGGGATGTGCGGCATTTTCAGAAATGCATTGCAATTTTCAAAAAAGAGCAGGTCGATGAGATAGCCACTCATAAAAAACAACTAAATCGTAAGCGTGCTGCATGTATACTTCAGACGCACTTATTGTTCGAAAAGCTAAACATAGAGTACATATTCTCTGACTCCTGAATAGGGGGAATGACACAAGCCATGACACGAAATCGAATAAAAACACCCAAGCATTTCCCCAAGGGTGAGCATGGTTAAGTGCGAATGCACGGGGTGATGCTATGAGGGGTATTTATTAATTCGCACTATTATATTTATTAATTACACTATGGTTCCTTTATGGTGTAATGGTTCCTGGGAATCGCAATTTGATCACATGGTGGAGTTTACGTTAACTCACTGGCGAATTCCAACGGATTTTAACTTTACTCCCCCTGATAGCATCACCCCGTTCATTTGCACTTAACCATGTTCACCCTCGGGGAAATGCTTGGGAGTTTAATTACTGATGATGATGATTAAAGTGTAATAAATGAATTTAAGCGTTGTTTGTCATGAAGTATTAGTACACAGATACATTATATACGAAGTATTATTTATTTACACTTCACGATTTTCGTACGATGCATTAAATGCACACATCGCGAGCACGTCACACGCACACACACAAACTACACTACAGATTAGCACCTATTCGTGTTATCGTTGTAGCTCACGGTTAGTACCAGCGCTTTGTGATCCGAGAAATGTACGGTGAGCGGATCCGGCAAGACGGAGCGGACCGTACAGTTCCTACTGAACGCCAAGTCTATGAAGCCACCGTTGATCGTGGTCGGAAACTCGAGAGACAGACACGTCATCGAGTAATTGTTCAGTATGTGGTCAACCAACCAGCCATTGTCCTTTCTAACGTTTCTAAAGATGTTATCGAACCAAAGCCGGTCACACACGGCGCAGCTGTGACCGAAGCTGCGATCCACAAAGTCGCGTTTGAAACGCGCGTCCGGACGAGCAAAGTCCAGGGCTCGCACCCTCTCCCGCGCGGCACGTTCACTGGCTCGAACGGCTTCGGGAACGTCCACTCGCCGTTGACGATTGCGAGCGGCGTCTTGACGCCGGCCTTCATCACCCTTCTCCGCCGGACGCTTGCGTTGTCGTTCCGCTTCTTGGGCCGCGTTCGCGGCTCGATGCTTACGCCTCATCTCGGCCTCGCGAGCGCGCAGTTCACCATCCTCTGCAGGCTTCGCCCGCTTGTCCTCGGCCTCGCGAGCGCGCAGTTCGGCATCCGCTGCACGCTTCGCCCGCTTGCACTCGGCCTCGCGAGCACGCAGTTCGGCATCCGCTGCACGCTTCGCCCGCTTACGTTCGGTCTCACGAGCCCTTCGCAGCGCCGCCTTGTCTTTCAACGTCGGCGAAACCACCGCGGTACCGTCACCTCCAACGACGGGTGCAGTGCTGGCATTCGGTTGTACTGCATTCGTTGTTGATGGTAGCGTTGCCTCCGGGACATCCATCGCACGACCCGCTCTCGACGGGAGACTGAGAGAGAAGGCGGGCGCGCGAGAGAGAGAGGGGTGCGCGCGCAGCTGCAGCGAGCGAGGAGAGCGGAGGAGCGAGCGAAGGGGGAGGGGGACGCGCGCAGCGGCGTTAAAGATATAAGGCGCGTTACTGACACCGATATCAGCGTCGCGTCCGTGGCTTATTCGGTAGAGCGTCGCGCTGCGGCCCGCCAACTCCTCTTTCTTTTAAAGATAGAGAGAAGACTGCGGACGCCGCCGACGGCGGTGGATGGTTTGGGGTCGCTTATAAAGTGTATTCACACTTAAAAAATAACGATGCCATTGAAATTTGACAGTGGAATTGTCGCACCTTCCAAAACAAGGCAGCGGCCCTATAGACAGTGCTACATTGACATGGAGATTGTTAAGCCAGCCATTATATGCCTACAAGAAATCGGCAAGTCAACTGTTAAATGGCATCTGTAAGCATAACAATTCAGATTATTACAATATCGCGACGCAAGTTAGCAGAGGGAAGGCCCCTAGCAGTAAAACACAACCCGATATAGGGAAGCTCCTTCCAACAAATAGAGAATGTGCCAAAACTATGGATGGATGGATGAACTTTCTTTGGTCCTTCGGAACGTGCTTCGGAACGTCGGAACAGAAAGACCAAGTCTGTCTGCTGTGTCGCGGGTCTGGTGGACTGCCCATAACTGTTGTTCAAATCCGGAGCTTGCAATAGCGCCATCCCATTTGGACGGCGTGATGACTTCCCCACAGCGTAACGCAGGGCACCATCAGAGCATATGTTCCAAGGTAGATATATCGTGGCAGTAGGAACATGTACTAGTTGGCTGTATTAAGGGATAAATTTTGTTCAATAACGCGGGGTTAGGGTACGCCCCGACCTGAAGTAGCCTGAGTGTCAGAGTCCGAGGTCTGCTTAGTTTTCTGTGCGGTGGAGGGTATTGTCTTCGCGCCATGTAAAAATGTTTTGTCAATTCATTATACGAGATGGAAGGGTCACGGTTCTCCAAGACATTAGCGCCGCACCCACCGATAGCTACGCGGTTTATTAGTCCTCGCGCAGCTGTGTGGGCTGACTGGTTGAGATTTTGCGGGGCTCCCTCAATGCGTCCCATATGAGCTGGGAACCAAACGAGTGTATGTGGCTCGATGTCTTTGTCCTGAAGAATTCGCAAAGCTAGTTCCGATATTGTTCCCTTGGCAAATTCTCGGACCGCTGATCTCGAGTCGCTGTAAATTGTGGACCTCCTGTTATCCAGCAAGGCCAACACAATCGTCACTTGCTTTGCTATTTCAGCCACCGTCTTCCGGACCATTGTCGGGTTGGTGATGCCACCCTCGTGGTTGATGCTCACTGCCGCATACGCCTTCCCCTCGGGATATCGGGCCGCTTCGACGAAGGAGCAGTCCCCGGCATGTTCTAAAGCCCTTTGTAGTAGAGCCTTTGCCTTGGCCCGTCTTCTACCCTCGTTATGCTCGCGGTTGACATTTCGCGGGATGGAAACAACGGTGATTTGTTCTAGTTGTTGGCGAGCAACGCTGCAGAAGTGAGACTTGATTTCCATCGGCGGAATCCCCAGCTCCCGCAAAATGTTTCAACCGGAACGCGTGGTGGACAGCCTGGCGAATCGTGCCCTCTCCTGTGCCTCTGCAATTTCTTCCAGTGTGTTGTGCATGCCAAGACGTAACAGTCTATATGTGCTTGTGTACATGGGAGCCCAAAAGTTCTCTTGATGGCCTTTCTGATTAACGTGTTCAGCTTATCACGCTCCGACCTCTGTCAGTTGTGCATGGCTGCAACGTCGGTGAAATGGGTGCCAAAACTATCATAATAAATATCTGCAGCCGACCTAAAGAAAACCGTTACAACTCAGACATAAATACCCAATGCCCCAGACTGCACAGAAGTGTACTGTTTACTCGCTCACATGATCTGGCAATGTCTCACGTTATCTCAGGAACCTCTCACCAGTGAGTCCGACTGGGGAGAGGCTCTTAGGAGCCCCAAGCACCAACACCAACTAAAGACGGTCCAGAGGGCCCAAGAACTTGCGGAACGCCACCACGTTCCCTTCCCGACTCGGGCGTCGCCTACGGTATGGCTGCTAGGATGTCCCTCGTAGACACCCTGGTGGCCTAAGCACCTCGGGATCTTTAAAAAAAAAAAGCTCTTGACCGACCGACTGACCGACCGACCGACTGACCTAAAAAAATGGCACAGATTTAGCGCCTATAACCACCACGTCATAGGGAACCTGCAGAGGAAAGACAGACTGATCCTCGTGATTGACTTTAATGCCGCACCCACAAGCTTGGGCTACAACAGAGACACACTCAAGGCAAATTACTTGTCACTGCCGTAGAAAATACTGGCCTACATCTAGAAACGCTGCCATCTAGTCGTTCACAAACTTCAGCTTTTCGCTGAATGTTATAGGAACGGGCGTTGGGAAAGTTTAGGGGAAAACCTAGGGAGCGACCATATTTATCATAAGGTTCTCCACCACCACTCCCAAACTCAAACGCTACTTTGGTTCCCCGTCTATGACGAATTGACCGTTATATCGCAAGTACCCGTTTCTTTTAACCGCGCCAGCAAACGCCGAAAAATGGGCGCTGGGCCTCAAAGAGGCCTACGAAGCCTGTATATCAGGAAAATTACACTAACTGCGGGAAATAAAGTGGTCGACTCGCATCTTCTGCATTTATGGGACTGTGGAAGGGGACTCACCAAAAGAAGGATGCAGAGACTCAACATGAAATTAAGATTAGAGGTTGTGGAACTCTCGGACCAAGCGAATGCGTATACGCGCTTAAACTACAAGCGGAATAGTGGGCCTCGTTTACTGGTTTTTTAAGAGGAACCCTATCGACAGCGAAAACTTGGGTCATACTGAGAAGTACGCTGGATCCCGAAAATACAAAGGCAGCAACTACGTTAGCCCTCAGAACACAAACGGGAACGCATTAAGCGACAACGCCAAATTACTGCCGGATGCCAGGGAGCGATACGTCGAAACAAAAGATTTGGAGTAAGTTCCACGCGCTACACGCAAGCATAGAAAATGGCACGCTAGACGCCTCTGTAACTAGGGAAGAACTTTTTGCTGCCACACAAGCATTTAAGGCAAATTCGGCACCAGGTGAAGGTGGAATCACCATTCGCATGCTCCGCAATTTAAGTGATGGGGAGTGTAAGCATTTAGTTAAATATTTCAACAAGCAGATCTCTGAGATAGGGGGCTTTTCACAACAGTGGAAAGATGCCACCGTCATATATATATATATATATATATATATATATATATATATATATATATATATATATATATATATATATATATATATATATATATATATATATATATATATATATATATATATATATATATATATATATATATATACTTATTCAAAAATCCGGCAGAGCTCGCAGTGTACAGAGCTTACGCCCGATATATCCCTCACATCCTGTCTAGGGAAACTCTGAAAAAGTAATTCACACGGGGCTCACGAATCACATAGAAGATCTTATATCAATGCGAACAGACAATGATGCCAAGGGGAATATAGGGGATGTTGTTTCTAGTAATTGTAATGTAAATGTGAAGAAAGAAAAGTAGATGAAAAGATTGTAGTCTTATCAGACTACACGAGGAGAATTTTTTTTCTATATTTATATTTGGTAGAATATGGGAAGTTAGGGTAGAGCCGGCTATCCAAACATCATGACAGCAATGTACAGGATAAACACACAAACAAAAAACTAAGAATAAAATAGGAAAAAAACTAATCAAAGGCACTACGTACATGCATATATTGTCACGGGGTCGTGACGTGGCCGAAGACAGGAGACTTTGTGTTGGAATTTAACTGTTTATTTGGGCGAACCTGTGCCCGGTAAAAGGAAAGTCCAATTACAGCAGCAGTCTTGCACAGATAGCAGTCTCGGACTGATAGCGGCGAACGGAGCGTCGGCCTTCGTTCAACAACTGACAAGCGGCGAAGCGCGTCGGCATTTATACTCTTGTCGTCGAATGTTCTAGCGTTATCGCTGGCGGTGGCGTAGGTTCCAGAACAATCTGTACCGTTCGCACAGTGGGCGTGATCTTATCGAAATGATCTACTACAGTCCGGAACCTTCTGGAAAACTGCAGGCGCGGTTTGCGCTGAGAATCGTGTGGTGTTTTGGGACGATAACGAAAACTTGGGAAATGGAACGTGGCAATATATATACTCTATGGGGCTCAAGTTTAATCTATTTTGTGCTTATCTGTGCGTCAGCAACAGCCAGCGCCGTCTGTATACTGGCGCTCAAGACTTCTGCTTTGCTGGGATGCCTTTCCGGTGGAGCTTGCTATGGAAGACATGGTTGTGGAAGCGTCTTGTAGCAGGGACCAACCTCCCGCCGCAAGAAAGCGCCTCAGCTCTTCAGTGGCATTGGGAGCTTCCGATCCCGAGTCTGATGCTACATCGAATGACTCAGAAGCCTTCATACCTGCTAAGCCTCGTCGTCCAAGACGGAAGTTTTCGACATCTTCCTCAAGTGAGGACGCTGTCATATACAACAGCATCGAGATCACGACTGTAGCCTACGTGCCTGCTGACGTGACGGTGAGCCTCAATGCTATCTCCAAGCAGAAGCTACATGACTTTTTCTTCAACTTGGCCCCTGGTCTTGTTCAAGAGGTTTGTGTGAACCCGCGGAAGAATATCATAGCTGTTGACACAACAGATCAGAAGACGGTGCAAACCCTAGTTGGTCTATCGCATCTCTGTGGAGTCAACACGCGTGTTTTTTTACGTCAGGGCACAAATGTAACAGCTGGTGTTATATCTGACGTCGATTTAGAACCTCAAAAGAACGTTTTGAAGAGCCTTATCGTTTGCACATCTCCATGCAAAATCATCAGCGTCCGCAGACTAGGCTCGTCAAAGTGTGTAAATATTGTTTTCGAATGTGAAAAACTTCCTAGTCACAAAAAGGCTGGTTCAGTGCGATACCCAGTTCGACCCTTCGTACCAAAACAATTGCAGCGTCGTAAATGCCTGAAGCTTGGACATGCGCAGAGTTTCTGCACAACTGTTTTGGTTTGTGCTAAATGTGGCGGAAAGCACAACGTAAAGTTTTGTGACAGCTCGACATCTCGGTGCCCTAACCGTAACGGCAAGCACTTGGCAACAAACAAAGAATGTCCCACCCTGAAGAAAAAATTGAAGGTTCTGAGAAAAAAAAAGAGCCAAAGATAAAGCATCGGGATAAAAGACCCTCAACCGCAGTACGCGTCTACCCGCTGTAGAAGGCAAAACTGATGTACCTACTCTTTCAAAGTATAGTACTAAAAACGTACGTCAGAGGGAAGAGCAGAAGCGGAACTATGCTACCTCTCGGCAACATCGTGGCCAGCGCTTCCACCAAAAATGTCCGAGGCAGTCTCTGAAAAGATCGCTTCTCGCAAAGCGTCGGAACCAACTTGTACGAAGGCCCCACCTATACGGTGAAAAAGATTGCAAACAAAACGGACTCTGTCGAAGACGATGCCCCGCTCATCAACCTACTTGAGATTCTGATCAACGCCATTAGATCACTGATTGCCAGACACTAGCAGCACTAGCCGCAGAACAGCTTTTGGAGGCGCTCGTCTCAGTTCTTGACGAACTTCACTAAAACAGTGAGAACAGTCGAAAGCCCCGCCCCTTCGTGCTGCAGTGGAATGTCCGATTGTTATCTTTATAGACGTTTTACATGTGAATATTTAATTTTTTCTTGCGTACGCATGTTCCCCTTCTCTTTTTTTTAAATAATTTTTCCTCTTCTCTATCGTTTTTTTTCTTCCCTTATTTCCTCAATGCCTCCCCTTCTCGAAGGAGCAGGCAGGCTTTGTGCTTCTATAGGTGGCGGTTCTCAGCCTGTTCCCTCCCTATTTCCTCTGTCTTCGTGTTCTCTATGTACTCAAACCGAATAAATACAAATAAATAAATAAATAAAAAATAAATAAATAAATAAATAATGGTCCTAGTGCAGTTTAAATATCAAGATCACATTGCATATAGGGTCCGTACAATTAGCGGCAAGGTATAATATAAACTAAAGAGAGTTGATTAAATTTTTGTTCATTAAAAATCATGGAGGGCGCTCACTGTGTGCCTCTGATTGTCGGAATGTGGCCACGGTCCAAAATTTTTTCTAATCCTAAATGCTTATCTGTCGAGTCGGCCCAAGCGATCCCTCAGTTTTGCGCGTTCTTGATTGTATTGCGAACATTCGATAAGAATGTGCCGCCTCTGATGCATCGACATGATCGCAGTGGTCGCAGTGCGGGAACGTTCTTTTTATGCGGCATAAGAAGTGAGATGTGTATGAAACACCTAATCGTAAACGGTGCGGAATTAGGAGGCAACTATCCACTCAGGACATATTTCTCAGACATAAGGAGGGTGTCCCATAAGCAATATTCCTACGGGAAGAAAGCACATAGTTGTAGCGCTAGACCTTAGAACTGCTTTCGACGCTATGTCGCACACGCTCATACTCGAATAACTCGAAAAAGTAGAATGTGTGGAGAAAGTGTACAATATCGCATATGCTCTTTCCTCACAGATGGGAAAGCCACGATAGGAATAAAAAGCACCAGGTCAGAGAAATTCGACATGCCTTGTAAGGGTACACCTGAAGGGACTATCCTACCTTCTTTTTTTATATTTAATCTGGGCCTGTACAGGACATCCAGTAGACTAGAGCAAGTTCCAGACTTAAAGTTATCGCTACACGTGGACGACATTACCTTGTGGGTGACAACAGGCTCTATAAGGTACAAAAAAAAAAACTCTTGCAAGAAGCTATAGATGTAGTTAATCATTTTACGGAGCAAAATAATCTGTCCTGCGCGTCAAACATGAATAAGGCTACACGGCCGTAATTATATAAAAGATCAAAGCATTAGTTTATGGCTAGGCGACACGGAAATCAAGGGAAAACAAGGAATCCAATTTCTAGGTGTATGGCTGCACAAAAAATCGCACAGCCGATTTCAATACCAAAGCGCTGAAAGTGACCACCGAGCTCGCATGATGAACAGAGTGGCGAGAAAATGCCGAGGTCTAACGGAGACGGAGGCCATCCGACAAGTACATACGCTTCTGTTCTCAGACAGAATCAAGAGTTCATGCAGCCCTAGCGAAACCAAGGAAATGGACGTCATCATACGGATGACCTATAAAGCTGCCCTGGGCCTCCCACCTGGCACATCGACTGAGAGATGCGCTCGGGTTTCATAACACTTTCGAGGAGCTGACGGCAGCGACCATGCCGGAACAGAGGGAATGCCTCGGCCGCTCGAAGGCAGAAAGACTGCTCCTTGCGGATTTAAAATTTCCTATCCGACCACATTACTGCGAGGAAGACCTCATTTCTGTACCTGAGACTTTACGGGAACAAGTGATATATAGCTTCCCCGTTCCGAGGAACATGAGTCTACTCTACCATGACACCAAGCGAGTGGATAGAGCGAGACAACACAAAAAAAATATTGGTGGGCACCATGACGTAAATTACGAGGACGTAGCAAAGCCGGATCGTGGTCACGTTCTAACAGCAGTAAATTACTCTGAATATTCAAAAATAACCAACCATCTCGGCCTTAGTGCGAACCCCTCGTACGAGCACAGTTGAGGCAACTGCCTTAACAATATCAATTAAACAAGCATACGCAAGCGGGCGCTCAGTAGCAGTCATGACAGACTCACAAGCGACTTGAATGAATGAATGAATGAATGAATGAATGAATGAATGAATGAATGAATGAATGAATGAATAGACTTTATTTAAAGTCCGGCAGTTTTACCGGGCGAGGTAGGGGGAGACGGGATTAACCCCTGTCCCTTCCCACTCTCCGTCGATGATGATGGCGGTGCCTCAGGTGACCGCTCGAAGCCCTTGCACCTGGGTGGCATCTTCAGCTTCCCGGACGGCCCAAAGCTGGTCGGCCAGCTCATCGCTTGTGAGTGCCGCCTCCCAGCGGCAGCGCCACTGACGCCGCCGATCGGCAACAGTGACCGCACCGGCGGCGGAGGCCGGCCCCTGCCCTCGCGCGGTGGTGGCAGCAGCATTTGGCCTCGGATTTTGTCCCTGCCTAATATGCGTCATGAAGGGAGCGGCGGCTGTGACGTTAACTTTTTCAGCACACTTCCAAAGCATGTGCGGCAGTGTGGGATTTTTCCCGCACACTTTACACGCGTCCCTCGGGTATAGGTGAGGATAACACAGGCGTAGGATCGCCGGGCGGGGGTACGTATTTGTTTGTAATAATCTCAGGGTTGTCTTGTGTGGTGGTGGGTATGTGCGTATGTTTAGTCTGTAATGTTGTGTAATGTCGTTGAAGGTGGTCAGGCGATCACTCCACGACCATTCCAGTTGTTGTGCGGATAGTGCCATCACCCCACTCTCGGAGGTGAAGGCGGCCACCGAATCGGCCGCGGCTCGGTGAGAGATCTCGAGCCGTGGTGTGGGCCACCTGGTTACCTGCGAGCGGGACGCAGGTGTGAGCCGGGGTCCACAGAAGGAAGACATTCGTATTTTCAGTTTTGAAATACGAGGACGACGACGCCGAGGCCATCACTCCTCCAAGCTCGCCGCCGTCATTGTTGCCATTACTTGATTGTAGTATCCGGGCCGCCAGACAAGAGATGCGACCACGCGCGAAGCTACGGACGGCAGCTTGCGAGTCGCTGATCACGACCGCAGCCTCTGGTGCTGCGACAAGAGCAATCGCCGCCTCTTCGGCCGCCTCTTTGTGTTCCGTACGCACCGTGGCACGCACGAGGCATTTGCCTGTGCGATTCACAACGGCGATAATGTGAGCACGCCTTCCCTCTGGGTATCGCGCGGCGTCCACGTACGCCGCTTCGTCGCTGTGGCCATGCATTCTTTGTAAGTCACTCGCTCTTTCGTTGCGGCGCCCGACTAGGTGTGTCGGGTGCATGTTCAAGGGGAGTGGTGTGACGATGAGGCGGTCGCGGACCGCGATACGAACCATCGTCTTCTCCCCGCATTGCGTGTGGTATGCCTAGAGATTCGAGAATGCACCTGCCCTCTGGGACTTGGACAACCGCTCGTATTGCGCAATGTTGTGCGCCTCGATCAGTCCGTCCAGGGTGTTGTGCAGGCCCAGCTCGAAGAACATGTCGGTGCTCGTGTTGACAGGTATGCCAACCGTCCCCTTGAACACCTTGCGAATCATGCAGTCGACCTTGTTCCGCTCGGACGCCAGCCATTTTAAATAAGGGGCGACGAACGTTATGCGACTGATCGCGTACGCCTGTACGAGGCGGATCGCACAGCTTTCCCGCATACCGCTGCGTCTGTTCGTTATGCGGCGTAAGAGTCGAATAGTGTCGTCTACCGAACGTTTAAGTCTTCGAACTGTCTCACCGTTGTGACCGTTGGCCTGCACATGTAGTCCCAATATCCCTATGTTCTCTACGCTCGGTATGGGAACCACGCATAACGCTTAAGCTACTAGGTGAAGTACTCCGTAAAGGCGGACGTCTTTTTCCACATTATGTGGGAATCTAGGCCACAAAACATAAATTCCCCTCTTGAAGATATCTGATGACGGAGTCTTGGGAAGCCGTTCTCGCTCGAGCCGACTTGGAGACCCAGTAGGGTCTCCAACGGCCACGGGAGTGGCTAGACTCCCGTGACAGCAACGGCCACGGGAGAGCTAGACTAGGGTCCCACCCTTGCCGCTCCCTTGTCTCGCATATTTCACGAATAAAGCTCTTCAACCAATTTACGGGCTTCGGTTTTCCTATGTGCATCTCAATTACGACTGTCTTCGTTAAAGAAGGCTAGGCTGTAAGAACGACAAAGTAACAATAACGACAATGAAACAGCCACTTCCACGCCGTGAAAACCATCAGCCAGCCAAGCTGTAGGCACGTGGGTGTGTGTGAGAGTAAACTATAAGACGGATTAGGCTCATTTAGATCACTTTCAACACTACGTGTGCACATCATCATTTCATTTTATTTATTTCTTGTTTCACTCTCCTCTCTGGACACGTGAACTGCGTGACACGTACTGCTTCTACTTCGACAAAGACGACGGCACAAGGCCGACTTAGATTTCCTGTTCAAGTTCCCGTAGAGAACATATTCAGTAACTGTGCATGGACTAAGGCACCTTTGCTGTAAAACCAGAAAAAAAAAGCACCACATTTTCCACAAACCAGTTCGTACAAAAACAACAACAACATTGTCATTATTTTTATTATTATTATTATTATTATTATTATTATTATTATTATTATTATTATTAGTAGTAGTAGTAGTAGTAGTAGTAGTAGTAGTAGTAGTAGTAGTAGTAGTAGTAGTAGTAGTATGCTGTTGTTGTGGGGGAGATATTTAGCGCCTGTATATAACACCGGCTACACCTTCTGACAGACAACAGGCTTAGCGAAATTCACAATTACGCGTAAAGCAAGATCAAATCATACCTAGGGCCAGCTTGCATAAGCCAGTGAGCTCATAGCAATTCACGCAAGCACGAAGCTCATTCGCAAGTCCAGGTTGCCGCAGTTCCAAAGTTTGAAGAAATAAAAAAAGTAAATATCTGACAATAAAATAGTGTTGAATAAAGTCCTAAATGGAATGAGGACTTGTTGCACTTCCAGTTGGCGCACGTTGTCCATTAAACGCGTCAAAGCGGCCCTCAGCTCTCAATAAACGCTTCGTGCGTAGTAGCTCCGCATGGCTCAGCTTCACCGTCAAGCTCACGTACAAACGCACGTCTCCCATCGCATCGAGACGGGCTTCCATTGTTGTGCCAGAGCGGCCATCGTGACAGTTTTAGTCGAGGATTGCAAAGGACGGGGTGAAGAGGAGAGGCGGCCGAAGCGCAGAATCACAAAGCAGCCACGCGTAGAGCGGCGGGCTTTCAAAGTGCCGCGCTCCAAGCGCTTATTGCCAAGGAAACGGAGACAGCAAACGCAGGCGCACACAAAACAGGTGGGGGATAAAACGAAAAAGGTTTAATCGAAAAGTGGCGATGTCTGCGCCACGTCCTCTGGTTCCCCGCAACCCGGATCGCATCCCTCTCTCTTACGCATCTCTGGCTGAGCAACACGCCTCGCGATTGGTCGGCAGAGCAGCGGCGGCACGCGCTCTCTTTTGATTGGCTGTCAGGAGGGCGTGCGCCCTGCCGTGTGCCTTCGATTGACGGCCGCTTGCTGCTGCTCCTCCGTCGGACTTTGGGAAGCACTGCCGCTGGGTTCTCTCCACGGCTGCTCCGCACGACAGTGCTTTTTTTTCGTTCACACTGTCGGCAGCCGTACTTTTTTTTTTTTTTCATTTTTGTCGGCGATCGCTCAAGAGCGGGCCACGCGGCGAAAAAGAGCTCGGGCTCGTTTTCTCGACGCGTTAGCGCCGGTTCACATGAATTAGGAACGTCGCTGTTCGGGGGCCGCTATATAGTCGAGTGTCTCTGCTGTCAGATCCTTAAAAAGACATAGTTACCTAAATAAAAGTGGCGGATGTACAGAAGGAGAAAGAGTGAAAACACAAATAAACGCTCTAGAAGACCCAAGTTTTATCACGTTAATAACTACGCTGCCATTTATTGTTATACTTCGATTACTCTTAGCAGACACTGGTTTAACTTAGCAGATTGCTCTTAGTAGACACATACATCTAAGGCAAAACAGCGCATGCTACTTGCGAAGCCTGTTTGTCTTTGTAAGGTGCACGTTGTTTTTGCCTCATGAACAACCAAATGCCCGAGAAGTGTTATTCACTTACATACATACATACATACATACATACATACATACATACATACATACATACATACATACATACATACATACATACATACATACATACATACATACATACATACATACATACATACATACGTACATACATACATACATACATACATACATACATACATACACACACACACATACACACACATACACACCCACATACACACACACATACATACATACATACATACATACATACATACATACATACATACATACATACATACATACATACATACATACATACATACATACATACATACATACATACATACATACATACATACATACATACATACATACATACATACATACATACATACATACATACATACATACATACATACATACATACATACATACATACATACATACATACATACATACATACATACATACATACATACATACATACATACGTATGAGTGTATGTATGTATGCACGTACGTATGTATGCACGCCCCAGTATTCAACCACTGAGCCACGCTGGTGCTTGAGACTTGTTCACAAACTCACCTTTGGCAGGCTTGATGTCGGGAAAGGAATCGCGTTAATATGATTAATAAAGCGTTTTAGAACAGCAAAACAACAACGAGGCGTTACACAATGCGAATAGCGCAACGAGTGGGTCGTTTAATGCTCCAACCCACTACCAAAGCTTGTTTTTGTTCACCCATTAACAGTGGCGCATACCCACTTCAGGCATGATTTCTCATCGTCGTCAGCCACTGCATGAACAAAGTGCACTAAATTCCTTGCGAGTGTTTAGCGGATACAACGCTTCTCAGAAGCATGACGAAAAATAGCATAGCGAATGTTGGTCTACTTCACAGAAAATATTATTATTAATGCCGTAGTGGGTACCCAGCAAGTGTGATTGCAGCAGTAACCCAATGAGCGTTTAAAAAAGGTTTTGAAAGGCCGATCTTCTATCTTACATTGTGACTGTGAGAAGCAGGGGCCTCCCCCAAAGAATCAAGAAAAAAACTGGCCCTCCTTGACAGCTGCTTCCTCTAGCAACAAATCAAGCCCTCCTCAGGTAGACTGGCTCTCGGTAGCTTCCCACAGTTCACTTAATGCTAAAGCGCCCGATGCTCCCGTCTATGCCCTTTTGCAACAGATTCAGGAACAAAATCGTGCTTTGTGTAAACAGATTCATCACCTCAAAGCCCCTTCTCTCTCCACAACCGTTCCTCTCTGCACAACCGTTCCTAGTGGTGGTGGTGGTAGTGGTTATAAAAGGGAAAAGGCACATAACTTCTGCAGCCCGGTAGGGAGCACGGCGCAGTGTCTTTCCTGCTCCTCAACGCGCTACTGATACCCCCGCAACTCCCTCGAACCCCGCAAATGATGATCAGACAATAACCATGGACACCACTCCCCTCCCCACTACAGACACCTCAACAAAGCGCAAATTTAGCGATGATGCAAGAGATGCTTGGGAAAAACACGATAAGCTCAGTCGTGAAATGGCAGCCCACATTCGTAACTCCAACAATCGCTTTGAGTCTCGTGAAAAGCGCATGGATTCCGTCGAAGCTAAGCTGGAGTCCCTTACCACCATCATTCATGAACTCAGTACCCATATAAGCGCCAAATTTTGCCACTTGGACGAAAAATTGAACAACGTTGATGATCGATTGAGTCAAATTATCGAAATACTTGACCAATTGCACGGCCTCGTCACCTAAGCGCTACGAAATAGTTGTGTGGCAGTAGAACTGCAGGGGCTTTTTAAAAAAGAAAGATAGTCTGCAACAATACATAGCCAATCTCACACAAGCACCTGCCTTCACTGCTTTACAAGAAACGCATGGTGACATTAAATTCCCTGCAATTACAACACATTCCAGTGCACAAGATGCGAACGACCTAAACCGCAATTTTAGCCCAAAAGCACTGAACCGTTACTTGCTCATATTTTGATGGTGTCCACATTCATCACGACTTCGTAGAAATACTTCTTAAAAAGACGAGATCAGCTCCTCTTTGCCTCCTTACAACAGTCCCAACTCAGGACACCGCCGATTTACCACCATTTTTGCTCGTGCTAAACAGGACGCCAGGAGAAACCCACTCCTCATTGTTGCTGACTTCAATCCTCCAAATAAGCTATGGGGTCACACAACATCCACGCCCAAACGACGAGCCTTATGGACTCACATACAGGATCATCAACTCGCCCTGCACAGTGACTTCGACATACCTACCCGCTTAGCGAATAGCGTCTCTAAAGACATATCACCAGATCTCCCTATGGCCTCTCGGGCTAACTCAGCTAAATGGGAAAACATTCAAATCAATTTTGGTAGCGACCACTACGTCATTCAGACTTTTCTTAGTTTCTCTCATAAACCGTTTAACATCACACCTCCCAGACTAACTTATTGGGACATATTTCGGCAAACTCGTGCGAATAATTCTTCCACTTCCATAGAAGATTTACAAGAATGGATCAGCAAACTCCAAGCGGACGTTGACAAACAAGTTAGAACTATGCCTTCAGATACTCTATTCCACACAGTTGATGCGAGGCTACTCCATATGTGGGAAGCAAAGAAATCGCTATCAAAACGATGAAAAAAAAAAACCCGCCACAACCGCAGGCTTCACATCCGTGTAGCTAGGCTCGATCACGACATACATGCGTATGCAACCCAGCTGGTCAGTCAAGATTGGAGTCACATGTGCGAGTGCATTCACGGCCATCTCAGTAGTAAGAAGGCTTGGCAATTGCTGAGGCATTTGCTCGACCCATCGAAATCACGTGCGCATCACAATCATTACATAACTCAGTTATTGCACAAACACAATGCTAATATCCCGCATATTTTTCAGGAGCTTGCACGATTGCACCTCCCACCCATTTCAGCCCACGCGCATTCATATTATGTCAGCGAGGTCAATGAATTTCTTGACGCCCCAGTAACGGAAAAGGAAGTTCTGCATACTTTATTTTCTCTTAAAACTACATCTGCCTCGGGTATCGATAAGATAACTAATAAATTACTTCAAAATCTCGACGATCAATCGATCACCGCCCTCGCAGACTTCTACAACCACTATTCCAATACCGGCTCACTTCCTAACTCATGGTAAACCGCTAGGGTCATCTTTATTTCTAAATCTAATAAGCCCTCAGACATAGCTAACCTTAGACCTATTCCTTTAACGTCATGTTTGGGCAAAACTCTCGAACATGTCATTCTTAATCGCTTAAACAAGCACGCAGCAGATAATCGGTTGTTCCCACGACAGATGATTGGCTTTGGCCATGCAATCACTCTCCTGCCAGGATGCCATGCTGAGGCTCAAGAATGACATCCTTACTCCCAGTGGCAGTAAAGACACCCAAGCCATTCTAGGGCTCGACCTGCGCGGTGCGTATAACAACATAGTTCATGCCTGCATTTTACACGAATTGGATAACCTTAACTTTGGCAAGGAAATGTATGGCTATATCCGCGACTTTCTCAGCAACCGCACGGCTATCATTAGTCTCAAGGACCAAAATTCTCCCCCAATCACTCGATAGGGAGCTTTGGCACACCTCAGGAATCAGTCAGTTCACTCGCCGTTCCTTTTTAACCTAGCTATGAGGCCTATTTCTGAGACGCTAGCTAAAATACTAGATCTCGAATATTCCTTATATGCCGATGACCTTACCATATAGATGAAGGGTGGATCCGATGGCTACATTCAGGGTACCTTACAAGAGGCTGCAGATGCGGTTACTGCGATAACTAGGCTTATGGACTTAGAGTGCTCACCTGCTAAATGTGAGCTTTTACTGATCTCTACTAATAAGCGCGACAAACACAGAATTCAGATAAACCTGAATGGGAAGCCAGTTCCTGTCGTAGAAAAAATACGTGCGCATACACATTCAGTCTAATAAACTCAATACTTACACGCTTCAGATGGTCGCCACCAGCATAGACCGCTCTTCCAGACTTGTAGAAAGAGTGTCCAAAAAGCACGGACGTCTTCGTGAGGCAGATTTATCAAGACTCGTACAAGCATTTTCCATCAGTAAAATCACCTTCTCCCTCCCATATCTTCACCTAACAAGGTTTGAAGAAGATAAGGTAAATTGACTACGCAAGCTCTACAAGTTTTCTCTTTGAGTGCCAAGTACAGCTAAACTTTTAGCTACAGGTTCGTTCAATATCTTTAGCGGGCTCGCAGAAGCCCACCTGACAGCTCAATACCAACGCTTATTGAGCACCCACACTGGTAGGCATATTTTCAGCTTCCTAAATATTACTCCATCACCAATCACTAAGGAGAAATTTAATATTCCCCACCCGCTACATGAGAACTTTCATATCCCTCCTATCCTTAAAAATATGCATCCTGTTGCTCATGAGCATAGAAGACCAAAACGAGCTAAATCTCTTCACAAAAAGTTCTTGAACTGCAATGATGTGGTTTATGTCAATGCCGGAGAGTATCCTTGTGGGCAGAAATTTGCGTTGACGGTTATTAACTCTGACGGCAGTGTTGCAACGGCAGCACCCATTCGAGTCTCGTCTTCGGAAGAGGCGAAGGAGGCAGCGGTTGCACTTGCCGCTATGATTGCTCATTCTTCTGCCATAGTGAGTTATTCAAAAACTGCCACATACAACTTCGGAGCGGGTAGGGTTTGCAGGATAGCTCTAGCCATTCTCTCCTGTAATCCGCCATCCCAACTTGTTGCGATAATCTGGACACCTGCTCACCCAGACTTAATTTGTAATGAGGCGACCCGCGCAAGCGCTCGAGCTTGCACGACCCGAGCGCAAGCTCGCCTATAGGGGACGTTTCAGAAACCAACGATTTACCTATTGCATGTACATCTAAAGGAAGATTACTTACATACAACGACATTTGCGGGCACTACGGACTCGGTCGCCGAACCCTGCCACCTTTACAGCGTCAGTTCTCCCGCAGGCGTGAGGTCCTCTGGCGTAAACTACAAACCCGAACTTTTCTCTCCCCTGCTTTACGCCACATAACGTATCCTGGAATTTACCCTAATTCAGACTGCAAGTTTTGTACGGTAAGGAAAGCGGACCTTAACCACATTATGTGGCATTGTCGAAATCACTCCCCTCCCCCGAGCCTTCGTAAAGAAGTAAGTAGTCAGGAGCTGTGGGAGGCTGCCATGCGCAGCTACAACCCCGACCATCAGGAGGCTATCCTGAGGTGGGCTGAGGTGGTAGAAGAGGCCTACCGCGAGTAGGATCCCTCGCCTTCTCGCAGCCCCTTTCCCTCAAGATTGGAAATTTCTCTCTCTCTCTCTCTCCCTCTTGTCGGCTCTTAGCCTCATCTGACAACGGCATCAAGTGTGAGGCCCACGCGATGGCTATATGCTTTCCTATTGGCCTCGAGATCTTGATGTGGCGCCCTCTCGCGTGGGACGTCAGTTTGTGGACGCCGCTTTCAGCCGCGCTGCAGCAGCCGCTGCTCCTGTACGTGGATCGTGTGCTTCGGGTGGGAACTTTGTCGAAAGAACAGCCTCGCGGAGGTCTACTAGCGCCCACAACGAATGCTTTCGCGAGTAAAATTATGAATTTGTTTTAGTTGCTGCCCAATCGACAGGGTTGAGAAACCTCCCAGATGGCCGAAAAGCACGCCCATGCCGCCGACCACATTGCTGGTTAGAAAGTAAAACTATGTGTGGGTGTTCTCACTCGTCATCTGCATTTACCCCTTGCGATGCTAATTAGTTCGGGTGTTTTGAAATTTGAATGAGCGTGTCTTTTTCCAGCATCTATAGGTATGTACATACAGCAAGTGAAACGTCGCGGTGTCTCAGCGACTTAAAAGTGTGGCGGTTATAGGCTAGTTGGTATGACATGACGAAAGTTATAGCGCGAGAACAGAACGACGACAGAGGGATAGTTTAGCGCTCGTCTCCTTCTTGTCCCTTTGTCGTCGTTCTGTTCTCGTGCTGTAGGTATCTTCGTCTCGGCGACGGCGCGGGGGCCACGTTAGGCCACGTTATTGAATGTGTGCAGCCGATGCCGTCAATTGAGATTACATCACTGGCACGTCTCTGGTCCTAAAAATACGTGGACTTGCGAACCTGCCACACAACCTGCCCGTGGCAATTGAGTGCAGCACAATGGTCAAGTACTGCTCTGTGCCTCGGTGCGTTTCGTCCGCCCGTAAAAAAAAAATGGCAGCATATCCACGGAGTGAATGATGGATAGTGGGGCGAAGCATCCGTCCGTCCATTCGTTCTTGCTTCCGTCCATCCATGCGTGCGTCTGTGTGGCCGCCCGTGCGTCCATCCGCCCATCCGTGCGTGCGTCTGTTCGTGCGTCCGCACGTTCATCTGTGCATCCGTCCCTGCTTTTGTCCATGCATCCGCTCCTGCGTCCGTCCATGCGTCCATCCATCCGTCCGTGTAGCCATACATGCGTCCGTCCATGCATCTGTCTTTGTGTCCTTTCGCCCACCTATTCAACACTCTAAGTACCACCATCCCGCATCTTTTCATCATATATTCCTCATATAGAAGCACCGCCATCCAGCGGACATTCCAAGGACAGAACGAGAGGAGGCACACGCACACTTTCTTACGGCTTGCGCTTCGTGTCTACTTCCCACCTTTAACCACCTCGAGTTCATGGTATATACTGGTTCACTGTATTCATGGCACTGCGGCCCAACGATCGCTAAACCTTTCTAAAACCTAGGAGGTTACGCCCAGCGAGTATGACGTAGCAACCCTTTCTTGTCTTCTGTGCGTTGTTGAACAATAAAAAATTCGCAGCGTGCGCATTAACTAAAAGCCGAATTCTCCTGTCTCTCATTCCCCCTTAGCAGCCATTGTCATGTACATTGAGCACTATCTTTTATTGTTCAACAACGCACAGAAGAAATCTCTCACCGGCACACCTTGGAGGTCAAAATGTTATACTTGTTACACACTACTACAACGGCTACGAGGGACGAACGGGTGCCGCTATAAGGAGCTTCGCCCCTAAAAAGGACGTTAGCTTTCACAGCCATCATAAAAAGAAGGGCACACCTGCCTGCCTTTTCCTTAGGATATTTTTTCTGCAGTGCAACGATAGTCACAGTGAACACGGGGATATGTGTGATAATCGCCGATCTCTGCCACTCTGGAATTCGAAAACAACACATGAGATAATTACAGCATTGATTGATTTGATTGATATGTGGGGTTTAACTTCCCAAAACCACCATATGATAATGAGAGATGCCGTAGTGAAGGGCTCCGGAAATTTTGATCACCTGGGGTTCTTTAACGTGCACCCAAATTTGAGCCGCATGGGCATACAACATTTCCGCCTCCATCGGAAATGCAGCCGCCGCAGCCTGGATTCGAACCCGCGACCTGTGGGTCAGCAGCCGAGTACCTTAGCCCCTAGACCACCGCGGCGGGGCAACCTTTAGCGAATGTTCACTAAACAGTGACAGCAGGTTTCGCTTATGAATTTATGGTGAGCAGTGCGCTATGCACGCGATTGTC
Source organism: Rhipicephalus microplus (assembly GCF_043290135.1). Taxonomy (NCBI): domain Eukaryota; kingdom Metazoa; phylum Arthropoda; class Arachnida; order Ixodida; family Ixodidae; genus Rhipicephalus; species Rhipicephalus microplus. The sequence continues at coordinate 363,122 of NW_027464640.1, read as the reverse complement.
TTCATCAGTAAATTATGCATATATATGTGCGTACACCAACCAAAAAATGGTCCCGTATCTGCATGTTAATTTGCAAATGCGGTTGAAAGACGATAGCCTTGTGTGTGGAGAGAGTGAACAAAACATTTATTTGATGTTCTGTGCAAGAAAATCGGTGAATGGTATTCTGGAGGCACTGCGTTAGAGTGCTTCGAACGTACAGCGGAGGCGAACGAGCGCATCAAGTCACGTCACACGTAAGACATGAGCGCTATCTGGCAGTTATCTTGGAAAACGAAGTGTGCGGCTTTGAGACGGGTGTGCGCGCCCGTCTCGGAGGTGGTAAGGTGTAGAACGCAGGGCGACGGGTAGGTGCCGCCACCGTGTCGTCTTCGCAAAGCGTTGGAAACACTTGCCTTTTCGTGCAAGCGTTGCATGGTCAGCGCAGCGTGATAGACGCTACGGTCCTTAGAATTACTTATGTATGCCTTTTCTAGTAAAAGAGGCTCATACAGAATATATACGTGTTGTTATGGTGCCTCGGATGTGCGCAATAATTGCTTTTTATTTGGCAATCGCACAAGCATGAACGCTGAACTTTGAGCAACATTAGTGGGCGCTGCGGATGAGGCCGGCCGTTTGGGGTATCGGCTGGTGCCATATAGAGTATCCGGTATCGTAAAGGGTGGACAAACAGACAAATTGACAGACAGACTAAACATTTTTGTGTGTCGACGGTTCCTAAGAAAGACTATCGTCTTTAATAAAGCTGTAGTCTCAGATGTCCTGCTCCGCTCAGCTGCGCTCACGAGGCGCGCTAACCCGAGGCGATTCGGAAACCGCATCGTCAGCTCTCCGTCTAGGGGTCTTCGCGGTATGTTTTGGGGCGGCACCTCACCTGGTTTAAGTCGCGTACGCCTACAGCCTGCGTGCAATGAATGGCTCAAGTACTGGTGAGGCCTTGAAGCACGGTTGCAAGCATACTGAAAAGTGGAGCGTACAGGGCGGGTATAGCAAATGTCACTGTCAGCCAAGTGCTTGCTGCGCACGGTCGATGAAGGCCTGGGGTGTGTAGTGGAGCATATGCACTAACGTGTATGCGCCTTCAAAAGAGAAGGAAAAACCCCGTGCTCTGATTGCACGAGAACCTGGGCCGCCTTTGCCAGATTTGTCGTACGGCCATTTTTCGTTGCGACATCGTTGCGACTTCTCCGGTTCAATAAACGTCATCACATTTGGTGGAGGCAGCTGAGATTCCCGAGCAGACCTGGAGCTCCGCTCTCGCAAGTTGCCCGAGGGACCACTGCAAAACATGACTGACGCAGTCACCAACCAGCCCATCCCAGCCCAGCCAGCACCACCGGCTGTCCCGTCTACCTGCCCCGGCGCTACTCGCCAACGGGACCCACCAATCTTCAGCGGCAGTGGTGAGCAAGACGTCGAAGACTGGCTCTGCTTGTACGAACGCGTAAGCGCCAGCAACAAGTGGGACAACGACTCTAAGCTCGCCTACGTTATCTTTTACTTGGCAGACGTAGCTAAACTTTGGTTTACGAACCGCGAAACCGCCATCGCCAACTGGTCCTCCTTTAAGACACTCGTGACTGAAGCGTTCGGCCGACCAGAGGTCCGCAAGCTCCGCGCTGACCAGCGCCTGCGCCACCGAGCCCAGCAGCCTGGCGAGACGTTTACTAGTTACATAGAGGACGTTCTCGACCCCTGGAGGCGTGTGAATCCATCTATGCCCGAAGAAGAGAAAATTCGGCAGATTCTCAAGGGCATCGAGGATGGCGCATTCCAGATGTTGCTAGCGAAAAGCCCGAACACGGTGGCAATCCTCGTAAGCCTCTGCCAGAGTTTTGATGAATTGCGCCGTCAGCGTTCCATCGCCCGACAGAGTGTCCCACCGCCGGATTCGATCTCGGCCGTCGCACTCACAAATGCCAACGTTCGCCAAGAAAGTCTGTCCAACCAGATCAAAGAGTTAATCAGGGAGGAAGTCGCCCGACAGATCTCCCTTCTGCCGCATAGCGACGCGCCCACCGCAAGTCTGCCTTCGACACTGCAGCAAGACATACGCACTGAAATTTGTGATGTCCTCCCTACAGTGCAGGCCCCTTACCCATGCACTTCAGTAGCACCTAATCTCTCAGCTGTCGGCTACGCACCACCTGCACCACTTTCACCTCTCAGCTACGCAGCTGTGGTCGCGCGGCCCCCACCGCATCCAGTCGCCTTATCAGCTCCACCTCCTCCGGCCACACTAACTGGGACGCTGTCTTACCTTTTGTTACCTTCGCTTACAACACCGCGACGCAAGCGACTACCGGTTTTTCCCCGTTCTTTCTGTTGTACGGCCGCGAACCATCCCACCCACTCGACACCATACTCCCGTACCGCCCTGATGCATCGGAGTGCTCCCCGCTTTCGGAAGTCACCAGATACGCTGAAGACTGCCGTCAGTTGGCTCGGTCTATGACAAGTGAGGCTCAAGGTCTACAAAAAACCCGACATGATGACGCTCATCACATAGCGCCTACGTTTCGTACTGGCTCCCTTCTGTGGGTTTGGGTGCCCCCGCACGTTCTTGGCCTGTCTTCTAAACTTCTGGCCCGGTACCATGGTCCATACCGTGTCATTGACGCAACCTCGCCGGTGAATTACATCATCGAGCCCCTAACACAATCGCCAGATTTGCGCCGTCGAGGACGCGAGACCGTACACGTCGACCATCTCAAGCCCTACTACGACCCCCTCATTGTGCCTACTCCCTGAGTCGCCAGGATGGCTACTCTTCACCCCGGGGGGTATTGTAGTGGAGCATACGCACTAACGTGTATGCGCCTTCAAAAGAGAAGGAAAAACCCCGTGCTCTGATTGCACGAGAACCTGGGCCGCCTTTGCCAGATTTGTCGTACGGCCATTTTTCGTTGCGACATCGTTGCGACTTCTCTGGTTCAATAAACGTCATCACAGGTGCTTTTACTCTCCCAGTTTGACTATCCACGTCTTCCTCAGCTTTGGGTTCTTAGGTTATTTGTCAAATCTAACGCCTTTTTCATGGGTGGGTGAACAGGCACAGAGCAGTACTCCACGATTTCGCAGCACTTGTCGCGGAGACAAGCGGCCGCAGTTTCAAGAAACAGAACGCTGTGCTTTTAAAATGAACGTGAAAAGCGGACATCCATGGTTGTTAGAACAACGTCGGTAGCCACCACACACAAGATAAACAATTCAGCTGCATCTTAGCCACGTTTTACCCCGACGGTGGTTTCTATACGGCACCGCGCCTCGAAAGCGCATGAGTCATCGAACTGACGTCATACAAGCGCGGTTCGCAGTGCCGCCATCGGTCGCACACCAGGCCAATAGTAGAGTAACTATGGTAGTCTTAATCGTTATCTACTTTTTCTAAACACAAGTGGTTTATCCGTGATCGGTATGACCTGGGACGGCTTTATGCTCTCCCGTAGTAGAGTATAAGTACTATGAATCATTGAACACTTTTTCTAAGCAAAGGGCGTTAAAGAGCGTGGGTGGATGGCGGCCTCCCGCGGCGGCCACGGTAACTATGCCATGCACCATGCTCACATAGGCTAATGACCGTGAATTTGGTTATATTGAGTGCTCTTTTGGGTGTATGGTATCATTTGTCGAAAGATGAGAACACGGTTACAAGCTGACATTGTTAATAGCGTAGTACAGGCCACGTGCTGCGCTATAATCTTTGAATCGCATGTTCTCAGGAGCTTCGACTCGGCAGTGCTTTTGGCCATGTTGAAGAAGTGTTGCCGGGCCCCTTTAATTTCACGGCTGTATTACGGGAACGATATTTTAATTTGAATGTACTGAATGCATCCGGTAACCTTTCAATGATATTTAGATTTTTTCGTGCCAAGACCTTCATGCATATGCGCATTGCATATAACTAAAATGACCCCTCTGCACCGCTAATCTTTCTGCCTTAGCTATGGTTGTCCGTTATAAAAACGTCTGAAACACAGTAACAGTCGTGGGCTAATTAAAGCGGTAAATAGTTGGTGTTGATTCGAAAGGCTTATGAATGCTTTCAGTGACCTAAATTGCAAAAATGTCCACGCCTGGCAGCACAAAGGAGCTATCTCGGACGTCACACGTTGTGAAGGGTGCTTCTAGATTCCGTCTCCTACTCGCCCGCTTTATACCTCCTGGAGCTTCGCCCAGGTTGTCGTTTGGGGCAGTTTTCCGGTAGCATGCCGCAAGACGACCCCTCAGGCACTTCTACATCTGCCACCTCACCTGCGGCTGTCACAGCTCCTCCATTTTGGATCTTCAGCACATGTACCCGTGGCGAGCCCCGTATTTTCGCTGGACTTCGCGATGAAGGTGGCGAGGAATAGCTGGACCAATACGACATAGTGAGTGCTGCTAACAACTACAGGGACAATCCGCACAACCTCCGCCACGTCGCCTTCTACCTCAGTGGTAGGGCAAAGACTGTTTTTTAACCACCAGATACGCCTTGAAGTCGTGGCGAACCAGTCGCTCCGAAGGAGCGAAACAATATCTAGATGTAGAGTGGAGTATAGATCCTTGAATCTGTGGCACTCCCCTACTCTGGGGGATCGGCTGCGAACCGGATAATTTTTATGACAGATGTGTCCCCACAATAAGATGAAGCACATCATGCAATAATGATCATTCAGATGTGATGCAGAAGTTCCTGGATCGTGACGACACCAAGTTAATACGGCTGTAACGCGCATTGTGAGAATACATGCACAATGTGCACTTAATTCTTTCCGTTTTTTTAAATGCGTAGCGGTTGTTCCGTTGTCCCATGGATGACACGCCTACGTTTACGGTTATATGAAACAGTTATAGCACTTAAGATCGAGCTTAACAACCAACATGTACGATAGGAAATGAATCGTTAAAATCTTTGCCCAGATTCGGACCACCTGGTGCGCAAAAAAAAAAGCATCTAATACTTTGAAGAAAGAGCAGAAACTAAAAAAAAATATTTATTCCCCTTCTCTCGTGGTCTCTTATGTATAACATAGCATTTAAACTCAAATAAAGCAGCAGCGAAGCTGACTTTCGTCACAGTTACATGTCCGCAGCTATCTGCTGGACACATGAATAACATTATTAACATAATTAAAAAATGGTATTTTTATTCTTACGTGCGATTCATTCTTACCCATTGAACGCTATAGAGTGTTGACCATGCAACACCATTTTCACACCCATGAGATGGATAGATTCAGCGCCCTGCAAATTAGCGGGATGACCCTGAATCGCACCTAGACTTCGGGAGGATGTAAAACGTTTACTGGGTACGGTAGCCTGATCTGTGGGCCACAGGCTGTGAGTGGGCATACGCGTGCCGTCGCTACTTTCGCAGTTGCAGTCCGCAGGGTAGCGCTGGTTGCCGGTCAGCTGGCACTCTGATGACTTGGAACACCTTGAAGAGCTGTGCTTTGTGACCTCAATTTATTTCCACTATATGTGCAAACATTGTCTTTAAGAACGCTACAAAAATTTGCTTTGGTTTACTTCGACACTATGGCACCGATATTCTAATCTTCTTTGTCATTTATTCATTGAGCTACAACTAGATATGCTCTCGAGCTCGAGGCGGTTTTGAGAAAAAGAAGACATTTTAGCTCGCTCTGAGGACACGAGCGCTGGGGCTGTGGAACGAGTTTTTTACAATGCCTTCAAACAAGCCAGCTATGAAGGCCTCTGCTACGCCTCGATTGCCACCACAAAAGCGCATGAAAAGCAGCGTGAACGCTGGGCCAGGTAATCCCTTCACGCTGTCGCAGCCAGCTACATTGCCGCAGATTACTCCGGCTCCCACCTACCTACCAGCTCCGACGACTCCATTCGGTTACAACCAAGCACAGGGGCCGATGATTCCAGGGCCGATGTATCCAGGGTACGCCTACAGCGGATACACTTCTCCGATGTATTCGCCGGCACCATTTCAACCCGTTAGCCTCCCAGTCGGTTATCTCGCTACAGGCGTTTCACCAAACTTCGGTGTTGGCTTATCACAGCCACAACCACCGCTGGCGCCCATTACAGGTCCTCAGCAGGTGGCGCCTGTTCCACAAGAACCCGTCGTGAAACGCAGCAGGCGACGTCGACGCGCTCCAAGGAGAAGGCGGAGCTCTTCGGTGGAACGACTGTTGACTCACGATGGTGAGCAGCGCCACCGTCGCAGTCGTCGTCACCGACGTTCCGCCAGCGGGGGCGTTTCTCCATCCCCGGGTGCGAGTTTTATAAACTTCGCGCATCCGCAGTTCCTCGGGCCATCTCCCCACGAAGAAAGGAGGCAGGATCGCGACGACATCGAAGCTTCGGGCCCGCCGGATGCTCGCGTTTCGTACGGCCTCGTCGCGCTGCTCACCGTCGTCCTCCTGATACTCGTTGCGGCAATCACTGGAAACCTTCTAAAGGGCTCGTCCCACGAGTTTACACCCGCCATCGCCACAGCCGAACACGCTGCTGGCGCTTTCAACGAACCGAAGTCGTACAACACTCCTTCGAACGATCATCACCTACGAAGTGAGCAGGCTCGCGCGGCTTCACCGCCGTCCACGGCACAGTCGGACCATCAAGGTGATTGCCACGTGGCTTCTTGCCGCTGGCAAGCTCGCTACCTCAAGAAGAAGCTGAACGGCCTGGTGGCACCGTGCGACGACTTCTACGCGCATGTGTGCAGCCCCGAGTGGTTCGCTCACGGCGTGGAGTCACAGCCGTACACGTACGCCGCATCGGCCTCTCTGATGCTGGACTTCTGGGAGTACATGCGACGTCAGCCAACTAACGGGACGACGTTCGTGAGCGCGGCGTCGATGATACTGCAACGCTGCGTTCCCGGCACGACGAGAGACACGGATTGGAATGTGTTTCGGCGCATACTGAGCGAGTTGCTTTTGGACGGTTGGCCGTACGACGCGGCCACTCACGCTACAGGCGTTAGTGCCATCGCCGCGAGAGCCGAGAAGATGATAGGTCTATCGACTCTCGTCAGAACGACCGTCAGGGAACGCGCTCCGAACGACGTTGTACTGCTTCACGTTGACGCTCCGCCCATCTTGCTACGACGCTTCAAGGACGTGTTTCCGGAGCAAGCAATCAAGGAGTACGGAAACTTTGTATTGAAAGTCCTGACTCTGTGGAGACGCGGTGGCAAAAGCATGGAGTCTAGTGCCGCAGAAATCACTGATCTAGAAGAACGGATGAACGTCGTGGCCTCTCACACACTTCGCAAGGTGCCCATGCTTAACGTCGTTCGACGCATCAGCAAGATCGAATCACTCCCGCATTGGGACTGGAAGTCTTATTTCAAATGGTTTCGATACAAGGACGCCTTTCGTCTTTCCGAGGACAACATCGTGCTCCTCGACCAATTCTATTTCGACCACATTTCGTCAATTCTGACGCAAGCTCAGTCGCACACGCTACTAAATTACGTCGGATACAAACTGCTCGTGCACCTATCACCCGTGCTTCCACCGAACAAGGCTGCCTTCATGGTGCCTCTCAGCTACCAACACCAGTTGACCGTCGGCCTTCCCAAGAGGTTGGAGGCCTGCGTGCACCTTTTAGAAGGGCTGTATCCGCTCGGAACCAAGTCGTTATTGTGGTCCTTGGTACTAAGCAAGGCGCCCGACATAATTTCTGGCGCCGCTTTTGAGAATCTGCGACGTATGGAGGACTTCGCCCGGCACGAAATGAAGAAGGCAGCTTCGAAGGCACCGTGGATGACAGAGGAAGAAGCTGCGAGGGCCATCGTCAAAATAGACCGCATGGAAGTCGTTTTGGCGCCGAAAGACCAGGACGCCGCGCTTCACAAGCTCCCGTCGGGCGCGAAACTTTTCGAGAACGCTAGTCTCATTGAGGGCTACTACACCGTACTAGTGTTCATCAGAGACATGTACTGGAAGATGGGGGACATGAGTCACTTCCACCAGGCCCTTACCCCGACGGAAAGCGCCTTCCGACCCGGCTACCTCTACGAACCGGACCGCAACGAGGTTTCCGTGTCTCCGGTAACCGTCGCCTTCGTCTTCGGCATGTCACCACGTTTCGACGTCGCGTCGGCCCAGTTCTATCTCGGCGAGCTGCTGCGAGGTATGTTCGCTGCGATCAGTGAACAGGGCTCGCACCTCGACGAGCGGGGCGAGTTTCGAAACTGGTGGACCTCAGCCACAGAAATGCGCTTCCAAGAACGGGCGAGCTGCCTGCAAGACCTGTTTGCCGACTACCTGAGCCATTACTACGGGCGCCAGGACTTGTTTCCGGACAAGCACCTGTTCCAGGACGAAAACGTCGAAGACGGAGCGGTGCTGCAGCCACTGTACGACATCTACCGACGCCTGGTGGACAGGCTCGACAGTGCCGCCATGATTCCGGGCCAGGCCAAGAGCCTCACCGTCGGTCAGCTGTTCTTCCTCAACTGGGCTTCGACGTTTTGCGAACCGCAGCAGACGGATTTGCAATCTCGGGAGCGACTCAGTTTCAAGATGGCCGTTCCAGCGAGGCTGCGCGTCAACGTCGCCCTCTCACGATTCGCACCGTTCAAGGTCGCCTTCAACTGTACGAGACACTCGGAGATGAACCCAGACAAGCAGTGCTCCTTCTGGTGATGTGTGGGCTGTCACTAACACTCCTGTGGATTACTATGACACTCCGAGTCACAGTAACCAAAGGGCAGGGCAAGCCATTTCAACAGCGAGCGTTACGTTCTTCTAGCGTTTATTGTTTGCAAAACAGTATTTCTAGCATTGTTCGTAAAACAATACGTATTTTGTGGCATTAATACTAAACTCTGTTTTAGTTTCTCACGTTTTTTTAGTAAATTAATCACGCATGTTAGTTTATTAAATCTAAGGCAGCTTCACAGTGGTGGCGCGAAGCCTGAAGGAACAGCGAGCTGGGCGGCTTTTCCTAGATCACCAGCTAAGCCTTGACTACAGATAGACACTTAAACCTAAGCAGTGAAGCTTAAAAACACGATAGTGATACCCTGTCCCTAGTGCGTACTAAGATTTAAATGACTTGCGCCGGAGAAGTTTTTGCATACAACTGCATTCTGTGTAATGAGTAAACCACGAAGAAATTGTGGGCGTGAAATCTTTTTGAGCTTGTTCTGCACCCACTACGTGGCCTTAATGGGAAAGACGCAGTAACATGTGGAACTTTCATAATGGGTGGCCAGCTTTAAAAAATGAAGTCATGATAATCATATGTTCTGAGGCCTGGTCGCAAGGTACGCTTGCACCACGCACTATTAAAGCGATATTACATGTTGCATTGTGAAGAATGTTTACAGGACGCGTGCCTTTGTAAAACATGCACGTTACTTTCACGCCATTTCCAAGCAGAGGAAGTTATTTTCACTGCACTTCCAAGCAGACTCACGGCTTTGTGGTGGAACATTAGCTTGCTACCGGAACGACCCGGATTCAATCCTCACTCACGCCCAGCATTTTTATTGTTTGTTTTATTTGCATAGTTTTCAATTTTTTAGGTCACGCACAAGATTATTTTTCGCTCATAACCAACGACGCCGACACAGACAGCGACAGCGTAATTTCTGCGCAACGAGCTTTTCAACGCTATCGCATTTGAAGATGGTGATGATGATCATGATGATGATGATGATGGTGATGATGATGATCATGATAATGATCGGAATATCGATTAGCACCTACCCAGTCAGGGGGGTCGGCCAAGAGTCCGGCGGACCATACATACTGGATTTATGATAAATATTTAGTAAGAGCTGAAACAATTTGATATAAATGTTTTATTGTAACGTTAATTATGAATGATTTGCAATTATAAGTTGCACTATTTTGTGTAACCTCCCAGTGACTGAAGACCTTTTGACTAGGAAGGCTGAGTATGTAGCCTTTGTTTACCTTTTCTTCTATGCTTGAGATCTCGACACCTTTGCTTCCTATCGCAATGCGCAATTCTACCTTCTAATTTGATCCTTCCTCCATGACGGGAATTCGACCATCGTTCATGTGCTAGCCACGCAACACTCCAATTGCGACAGGCAACGAGGACGGTCATCGAGAGGCCGTCAGTTATAGGAAAAGGCCAATGCAAGTACGTACGTGGCAGGTGCACAACCGAAGACCACATCTCTACACACCCGCTGGTGTCAGGTTCTTCGCTCATAACACCAAAACCACCAACGGCGGAATCTGATTAGCAAGCTTCACTTGAAAAAGGCGGCGAAGACTGTCCGCGCAGTCGCTCCAATTGTTCGAAACTGATAGCTTCACAGCGACATAACTATTTGAACAGTGAAGCACGCTTTACGAAACAAAAGCGCGCGAACGAGTGGCCGATTCTTTTTTGTACGCGCTGGGACGACGACGACGACGACGACGACGACGACAACGACAACGACAACAACGACAACAACAACAACAACAACAACAACAACAATATTTGTGGTTCCCAGATAGTATTATTATTACTATTACCTTGGTTTAATAACTAATCCATTATTATTATTATTATTATTATTATTATTATTATTATTATTATTATTATTATTATTATTATTATTATTATTATTATTATTATTATTATTATTAAGATAAATTGTGAACACACGTGACAACGCATGCTGCGAACAGTGAGCACAAAAAGAGTTCGTATTCGAGCACGATTGTTTACGTCGCATACACGCCAGCTTTTTCTTTATATTTGGCGAAATATGGGAAAGTAGGCTACGTTATAAACGGATATTCCAACATCATGACAGTAATGTACAAGATAAACACACAAACAGGAAAAAATTGAGAACAAAAGAAGAAAAGCTAATCAGAAGTACTACATGTACATAGTATATACACTATAGAGCTTATAATGCATGAACGAGCACAGTATGTGTGGGCATAGCTTAGTTCATATATCGGGATCACATTGTGGACAGAGTCATTGCAAATAGTGGCAAGGTTTAATATGAACCAAAGACAGTTAATTAGATTTGTGTCCATTAAAAAAAATTGCCCGCAGCTTCCCTCGGGGGAACACTGAGGAGGATGCGGACCATATAATTGGTTAACGGGGTGTTAAAGTGCGACTTACTTGGGTCGATGGCTAAATTGGTTAACGTGGTTGTGAAATGGGGTGTTAAATTGCGACTTACTTGGGTCGATGGCTAAATTGGTTAACGTGGTTATAGGAGGGGGTGTTAAATGAGTGAACACGTACACACGTATGCGAAAGGGCGGCGCTGGTCGAAGGGACGTCGATCATTGTGTTTGTGGATTCGTTGGAATTCATTTCACCGCGACCTTGGACGTCGACGCGCCGTACAAACCAACCGACGAGCGACAACTGAGCGAGCGAGCGCCGACCTTGAGTATATATACAGCACGACGGCGCATGCACTGTCAGCTGTTGAATGTTCTCGAAGCGCGACGCCACATGCGCGTCCACTGGAGAATCAGGAAAATTGTAGATGTCGAACGCGGTGTGTAGAGGAGGAAGGGTGCACAGATGGTGGAGGAGTGAAGCGCGCGCGGTGTGTAGAGGAGGAAGGGATGCACAGATGGTGGAAGAGTGGGCGACGGCGCGACGGCGCATGCGCGCGCGTCAGCTGTCGAATGTTCGAGAAGCGGCGCGGACGGCGCGGACGGCGCACTACAAGGCGCGAGTATAAGATGCTCCGCATCTAAAAATCACTGAGGGCGCTCACTGCGCGCCTTTGATTATAGTCCGCTGGCGGCCGCGGAGGCAGCGCCACTACACACCCTGCAGCACCTTTTACTTCGTAAGTAGCACAGAATTCGACGAGGCTGGACAATAGTATACATACTCGAATACTAAGGGCTAACCAATACGCCGATTGCAGCGTCAAACTATGTTACTAGACTACGTACAGCAAAGTGATCGACTTCATAATCAAGCTTCGAGGCATTCTACTAAGCACCAGTATATACTGGTTTTTGTTGCTTTAAAATACAATTTCAAAATATAAATTCTGTTTAGCTCGCGAGAAGAATGCTTGAAGTTTCCACTATGATTCACGCTCTTCTCAATTTCACCAGAACTTAATCGCACATTCTGGCCAGTTGTCGGTTCCTGCCCTAGTATCGCACAGTGCACGGACATTTAGCGGTTCGCTTTTACCTGAATGCGATCACTGCTGCCGGAATTGAACCCGCGACTTACGAGTCGGCAGTCGAGCACCTTAACCGCTACATCTCCACGGCGGACGTTCTTGAAGGGTAGTTGATAGCACCACGCATAAGGAAACGCTATGCTGTTCACGCCGTATCCATGTGCACAATTTTTCGCAGGGAGGGAGCTCCCCGTGGTTAAACGATCAGGTGAATTGCGCTTGCTTGTTCAAAGCTGCTCTCTCACTTCGTCGACACCGACAAATACGTCGGTGGAGAAATCGTAATGCAGTTCTCCGCGATTCGTCCTCAATACCGCAAACAATTGTACAAGCAAGCAGTCGTTCGCGGTGGTCGCAATCAGACGCCCGCACAACTGCGCAAGATTGGGCCGCCCTAACACTTAAGTGCCTGGCACTTACGCTTCGGCGTATTTCTTGGGCTAACCTTGTGTTTTTCCGCACTGACGAGCTGTATATCGAAGGCCGCGTAGAAATAAGCGTGTCGTTGAGGTCTGCTCCGCCAGGTTCCGCAACGCGTTCCCAGCTGCTCACACTGAAATCGTCTGTTCTTTCAATGAAAGAAATCAATAATTTCAACTGATAGGACTTATATCAACTATACGTTTGTACGTGTTCGATATAGCTGTTGCCTTGAACAAAGACCATCGATGTTGCGCCAGTTTTATTTGTTTGAAATGAATTTTCTGAATGTTCGGAGTGTTGCAATCAAGGGCTGGACAGGAAGCACTCGGAAGAGAAACAAGGGTGTCACTCCTCGCTTATGCCACTGAAAAAAAAAAAGCTCGTGTTCGAGGTTTTGTTGCTCCGCCTTGTCACAACGGGAAGAAGCGCACTGTTTTGGCAAAAGCGCTTCCGACTGGCAAGACAGCTTTCAGTCATCGTCAATTTGTGCATATCAAATACTTAATGGTTGTTAGAAATCATTTTAGTTCAACGTTCTTGGCCCCATAAAAAAAAAACGAAAATAGAAAGAACCGATGCGCCATCCGGGAATCAAACTCGGGTAGCAAAAAAGGGAATCTTACATGGTACCACTACACCAGGGGCGCGGTTGTGGCAATGGGTTTATTATTGGCTGCATATAGCTACTACCCCCCCCCCCTTTTTTTTTTAAGCCTTAGATGTCTCAGTTGTCTGACTCGGGTAGATGCCGCTGCAGTCGAGCGCGCGTCAGAAACATGAGCGCCAACAAACACGTCATCTGCTTACTGTACCATGAATACTTTCTTTCCGCTCGAATAAAATCATTTGGTCACTTTGCGGCTTCAAACAATCGGATGTGTAAACACTTTCAATTTCTTCTGTTACCTGTCAAAATCATTAAGCGAACAAACTCAACAAAATGTTAGTTTTAAATTGTAATAACTAGAGAGAGAGAGAGAGAGAGAGCAACAAATTTAATCAAAACGGCAAGCTTCAGCGGAATTATATCCTCTCCCATAGATGGCAGCTAAGAGTCCTTGGGCCCTAGCGGCATCTTTGGCTTGCATGCCTGATCACTTGTAGCTGGTCCTGGATGTTTGAGCTAAGTGGCGAGGTCTCCCACTGCTGTGCGTTGAAATATTTGGCGTTTGGCCCCCTTCACCGGTTTTTTTTAATATTTATAACGCGACAAAGCAGGTTTATGTCACGAACGTTTTAGCTATATCAAGTCACTTTCTGCATACCAAACGTCGCCTTCCAATTTGAGAGCCGGTGCCAATAGATTTTTTATTGAATTTTTCCTCGCACTTGGGCCTCGGCAGCCGACAGGTTGGAGGAAAGGTGCAATAGAGGCACTTGCCCGCCCAGGGGAGAAGGGTGCAAAAAAGCCACAAAAGCACCCCCTCTTCCCCACCATGGTGCAACACAAGTGTGTACCTACCAAGAGAAAATCCTGCTGATGCCAATGCTCGTAACAGTTGCTTCCATACAAAACGCAAACAAACCCTCAAACCCTCATACAACCCTCATACAAACCCTCATACAAACCCTCAAAAAAAATGTCGAAGCTCGCACAGAGCCACGCAAGCCTTCAACCAGCAAAACTGGACAATTATGCGTATAGGTTGCTTCTAGGCCTTCACTAGGTGATGCGGGTTGTCTCTAGGTTGCTTTTACGGGTTGTTGCTAGGCTGTACCTAGATGCCACCAGGTTGTCTCGAGACGTGAATCCTTAGCGCAGAGAGTTTCGAGTTGAGTCACACAGAGTCACATACGCGACACGGGCACGTCGTCATTGGCGCATGGCCTTCCAAGTGTCCTAGCAGCTGGCGTTGTCTTTCCCGTTCCCTATAGCGTCCTCTCCTTGTGCGTACATGTGGTCTTCTGCTCACCACTGTCACTTCGCAAGCAGTTGTTTGGCTAATTCTCGTCTTCTTCTCTTTTACTAAAAGCTGTGTGTAGCAGGATTTATTTACCCAATATCTGTGGCACATACTCGTTCATGATGACGATACTTTCTTGGTACGCCACACAAGTTTTTGTGGCACATAGCTGTCGCCTTTCGGTACGGTACGAATAACTTTATTCAAAAATTTTGATAAATGTCACCCTATTGGGCGACACCGCGGTCTGCTACGTAGACACAGATAGACCTAGACTAACTGCCGCATCGCTGGTTCTCTGGACAGCCCAGATTTGATGCCTATATTCCGAGCTCTTAAGTTCCGAGCTTTATTTCTTTCCTGTGAAGTCCTTATCCCACGTAACAAGGGGCACTGCCAAAGCATATGCTCTAAATGCCACAATCTCCCGATAGCAAGTGCACTTCAAGCGCCTTCGCACTGGCGCCAATGAATTCACAAGTCTCTTGAAAGCGAGATTCGGATAAGAATTACTTTGTAGCATCTTTAGGGTAATCGCCCGTGCTCTAGTGAGCTTTTTTGCGTGGTGGAGGAAATACTCTTCTTTCCAGGTACAAGTGCCTTGTGAATTCAATTAATGTGAATAAAGTGTCTCGCAACCCTGAAACCCTGCACTGTGACAAGACCTCTCTTCCCGCGCGGAGTTAGTACGCACTCTGTATTTTTAATGCGCCAGCGCGAAGTAGCCGAATTTAGCCGATTTCTGTGGCACATACCCGTTTATGATGATGATAGCTTTTGGTTACTGGGTAAACAATGAAAGATTTGCTAAAAGTATGGCTGTTCAAAAGTTGACAGTTCAGTCACTATGTACATATATATGAACTAAATACTGACAACACAAGCGATGAGGAAAGCGTGGTGTCTGCATAATGTATTGTTAACGGACCTTAAAATTTTTTTTCAATAATGCAGGAGATTGTGCTAAAGTGCGAAAGCTCTTCTACTGCTGTGAACATGGAAGCGGTGGTGAAGACAGCGGCCGAGGCTTTACGTCATTTTTTTTCGCGCTTCTGTGCGCGTCCGCGCTCTTTTTTCTCCGAGCCAGCGACACGCGTGCTTAACATAGCTAGCCCGCAGGGCAACCACTGATAACAGCGCTGTCGCGATCTACGTCACGAGACAAAAGGGGCTCAACGAGTGGTGGCACGTGCTACCACCCAGTATCGCGACACTTGTGAAAGAGGGATCCACGGGAGCGAAACATATAGGCTTACCTGTGGCGAGAAGCCAGCGCCGCCGAACACTGTTATTACACGCGCCTCTATGTCGGCGGGCGCGATCTGCGTAGGCAGTTCTGCTCTAAAGATACGATTACGAGACCTATGCACTACCCAGTCATGCGGCTTTTTTACCCCCATAATCAACACAATTTTTGTGTGCCAGAAAACTGTGACATAGCGTGGACACACACGGACGATGAAAAGACAACAGGACAACTGCTTGTTCTGTTGTCTCTTCGTCCTCCATTTGTGTTAGCGCTATGCCACATTTTCACGCATATAACCAACTAATCCAAAACCACGTTAGCTTTTATAGAGTTGGCCAGAGACGTTTCAGAAATTTTACATGCGGAACTCCGGTGTATGCACGTGAAGGCCCTCAGGTTTCATCTCTCCAACCCATTGAAACGCAGCCGTTCAGGAGGAACGCGGTCCTCGCAAGAACAAAAACAAGAACAGAGCCAACGTCGAAGGCGGCGGTCCCGGTGCGCCCCCGACCAGCCGTGCTGCTCGTCCTCCGGCTGCCAACCGAAGCGTTTCGGCCAGGATACATCAGCTCCTTTCCATCAACGGAGGGGGCACCCAGCTGCCACCCATCACACTACCGACTGGAACGAGCGCCGCGACCACGTTGCCCAACGGGGCGCAGGAGGCCGCTTCGGTTGCAGTGCCTACGACTGGTTCGATGCTGCTAAGGTAAAGAGGCGCCAACCCGCAAGGTTGAGCAATTCCGGAGAGGAGACTCTCAAGACCCCTTCCCCCCCTTCCCCTCGGTTATTCTCAGGAACATAGTATTGTCGCGTCGTTTCCGCATAGACTTGTTTTACTTCGTAATAGTAAATGCTAGATTAACTATATAAAAGAACGGACCGGGTCCTTGCGCTAATTCGGCTAAGACGACTGGAAGACGAAAGTATCTTCTTTTTTCTTCTCAGCCGATGTATGTAGAGTTACTGTATATGCTACCTTTAGGTAACCTGAAAGTAGCATATACAGTAACTCCAGACGTGTCAGTCCACCCCCGCCCCCTCGCGAAAGCTTTCTGCACTTAACGTAGTTTCGAAATGCCCACGTTATTAATCGGAGGTATCGCTTCTGTACGTCACCTGACT
Organism: Rhipicephalus microplus; assembly: GCF_043290135.1. Taxonomy (NCBI): domain Eukaryota; kingdom Metazoa; phylum Arthropoda; class Arachnida; order Ixodida; family Ixodidae; genus Rhipicephalus; species Rhipicephalus microplus. The sequence continues at coordinate 346,297 of NW_027464640.1, read as the reverse complement.
TTGTCCGGCCTCCGTGAACGTTCAACATTTGATCAAGTGACGGCGTAATGCGATGGCGTGATTGTGTGACGTACCGTTATGTGATGTCATGAAGACGTCACAAATGTCGACGATTGTGTGATGCCATGTGACGTAATCACTTAATGACAAATTCTTCGTATCGATCATGCTCACACCGTCGACGCCGGTTGCCGACGGTCAATCTTCAAGATAAATTATCATGTTCGGCGAGGCATATAATCTTTCGTCTTAATGAAAGATACACGTTCCCCGCGAAAGTAACATCTCTATGAGCGTCGATGGTTTGATCTCCAATAAAATTAACACTAAGAGACAGCTTGAACAGCAGCTGTCAGAAACATTGTTTCATATTTAACTCGTATATAAACCGGGAGAGGAAAACTTCTTTTCTGCACTGAACACCAACATTTTATTATGCTGCTATTAACGCGGTGACTGCGACCGCCATCTTTTATGGGGTACGGGCGTACGGCTTTAGTCTATAGTCATCATTTCCACCAACAATTTTTTATAAGCCTGATTGGCACTAACGGACTGTCTTCGAAACTGTCTTCGTAAGCACAGTTGTGCTTACGTATATTGCAGTCAGACATGTATACAACCACATCGATTCTAGTTTGTATCACTGCTAAACGAATTATTGTATTTCCCGAATCTTTCTGTAATTTCTCCTAAACGATTAGAACATGCATCCTTGCGATTAGTAATTCTTTAGCTTTTCCGCCAAGTTCATTTGCTCTTGCATAGATGTTTTAGGTCACGCATTTAATTATAAGATCATACATGGTCAACCGTCACCTTTTTTTTCTTTCACTTCCGGCTACCTTCCTCCCTTGAGCAAACTATACAGTATGTATGTGTGTGGGCATACGTTGACGTATGCGTACTGCATGATGTCATAATATTGTTTTATCTATATGATGTGTAAGGCAAGCGTCTATTTTAATTCTGACGATGAACAAGAACGCGCGTACTTGTTTACCACCGAATGCCGGTCGGAAGCATGTTTTTCTCTACTTTAATGCTTTCCTCTGGTGCCAATGAAGAGGGCACCGTCTTTGCCGATCTATACTTGGTGCTGCACCTGTTATGCAGCTGCTTCTTCCTTATAACCTGGGAAATTAAAAACCATATAGGACAGAACGTAGCCTCCTAAGGTGTCGGCGCTCGTCTTTCCAGGGTGACTCGTTATGCCTCGAAGTCTTCCAGAAAAAAAAAATGAGCCCTTCTATTTGTTCCCACAGGCCCCCTCTGTACATGCCACCGATGCCAATGGCGGCTGCCGCCGACACGCCTCCTTCGACGTCCTCGTCGCTGTTCGCATCGGCTCGTCTATTGGCCGGTCTGGACTTGGGTTGTAACGGAGGCGCCAGTGATAGCGGTGCGAGCGCCTTCCGCCGGGTACTTCCGCATCACAGGGACGTCATGGCACCGCCGGACCTCCCACCTGACGGTACGACAACACTCCGCCTATCTTGGCAACCTCTCGCTTGGACCGCGACTGTGCGTTGTTCAAGCTCATTATTCCCAAAGCGACGCGTTTTACTGGCCGAAGGAGGTGAATGTGCTGCAGGTTGGGATAGCGCACTAGCTGCAGCTTGGCATATCTAACCTGCACAGAATGTCAAAGATCGCGCTAGCACTGTCTAATAAAATATCACACCATGATTTCTCACAAAGGAAAGGCGCGCTGAGCATGGGTAACTCACTTTATATGGGTGTATTCACTCTACTGTTTGCTTGCGAAATCAATGGTAGACAACTGGCGTGTCCCAGTTGCCCTGAGGCTGACGTCGCCGTGGCCGGAAAACTGACGGTCATCTATAGTGGCGACGCCACCACGACAAAAATAGACCAACGAATGTTTTTCTTTCCGAAAACTCGAGGCACGCCTGCCCGAAAACACAGCGACCGAATCGATTCCTTTTCTATTTGATTCTTATGGGGACATGTAGAAACATCTGGAAACTTATTGCATGCTGACGTAGTCATGTGCACATCAAAGCTCCCAGCGTCTGTCTGTTGACGTTAAAATAAAAAGTGGCCGGTTTAAGCTCTGTACTACTGCACTGCTTTAGGAGGAGGAGGAGCACTGTTTCGACCGAGTCATCTGATCGGCGGAACCTCTTTCGATCGTAGACAACATGTGAACCTTAACTACATGATGCTTGTTACAAACCATTTTAACCTAATATGCTAGCACAGTATCTCTTGATGGCGGGGGTACCAGAATCTTGGGAGAATGCCAATATCATTTTTTAGCATACCTTACAGGCTCTTCTGACAGAATAATTTAAGGGAGCGTATACAGGGGAAAAATATACAAAACAACAATGAGAACGTATACAGTTGAACTATACAAAGGGGATAGGCGGCGCTGATAACAAAAACAATGATTACAAAGAAAATGTCGTCACCAATTAAATGCACATGTATGTAAATGGCTATGAAGTGATGCTAGGTGTAGTTAGTGTAGTTGCTCGCGGAACCCCTTGTTGCTTGTCACTGAAACTATCACATTGGGAATATCATTACACAGTGAGATTGCCTGTGGCAAAATAGCTATAGGTTGAACGCACTTGTTCTGCCAAAAAGAAGCATAAAGCTGCAGTGTTGACTTTGCGTCAACACTGCAGCCAGCTGCGTGCAAGCCAGCTGCGTGCTGGATGGCAAGCCAGCTGCGTGCGTGCTGGCTTGCCATCCGGTCTGTGCAGAAGGAAATGAGATGTCTTCATGTAATGGGTCTACTTGTGGAACAACGCAAGAATGGCCATCTTACGGCGGATGACGAAGGACTGTAAATCAATATTGCGTTTGATTTGTGAAGCACTGCTATGACGTTGGGAGTTCTGAGCGATGAAACGGGCTGCTCTGTTTCGAATGACTTCGACGATCTGCGTTAAATAGAATTGATGAGGGGAACAGAATGGCGAGGCATATTCCAACTGTGGGCGTAAAAACTTTCGAATAATCTAGTTTGCGAACGCTCAGCGTGGAGTGATGATTTCGACTCAAGTAACAGAGTTTCGGACTCTATGGAACAAATGGAAGTTATGTGGGAGGACCATGAAAGCGTCGAGTCCATCGTAACCCATAAATATTTGTATGAGTTGGTTCGAGATACCTCGCTATTGTTAATTTTGTATAAAAAAGCGTAAATCTAGTTATTTGGAAAAATGGACATTATTTAACATTTTTTGTGTTCAAACTCATTAACCACTTAGTACATTAACTGCTAACGAAGTCTAGGTCACTCTTAAGGGCAACATGATCAGCGGAAAATGTTTTAACTCGATAAATGACACAGTCATCTGTGGAAAGGTGTATGTAAGATGAACTGCTAGTCGGCAGATCGGTAATAAAGATTAGGAATAGATGGCCAAGGGTGCTATCCTGGGGTACACCCGAACTGACTTCTGCGAAATGTGAATGAATACCATTTGCGAATGTGAGCTGTTCACGAAATGAAAGAAAATTTCAGAGCCATGATAGCGTTGAATGTTCTAATTTGAGGGCAGACAGTTTGTAAATTAGACTACAATGGGCGAGACGGTCAAAAATTTTCGAAAAATCTATAAAAAAACGTAATCTGCCTGTGTGTTTATGTCCAAGTCAGTGTGTAGGTCTGTCGTGAATTGTAATAGTTGTGTCTCGCAAAAGAAACTTTTCCTGAAGCCATACTGGGTGCAGCTTTAAGAAATGTTTAATTCAAGATGATTGTAAATGTGAGACGAAATAATATGTTCAAGTAATTACCAGTTGGTAGAGAATACGAGATGGGACGATAATTTTCAACTCGATATTTACACCCGTCTTTAAATACAGGAAAAAGTTTTGCAATTTTCCCGTCACTGCGAAGCTGAACAGTAGGCAAATAGTGTCTAAAGATGTGAAATATCTGGGAGGACTGGGAAATTGTAATTTTAGTATCTCCGAATAGATATTGTCAAAGCCACTAGAAGCAGAAATTTTAAGGCTGCTGATTAGTTCGGTGGTGTCCTAAACGTTAATATCTACGGGTGCCATGCAGGGGCAATCAAGTTTCGAAAAGTCAGGAACACTAAAATAATCTTCCCGTGGGAATACGGAAGAAAACAACTTATTAAATGCACTTGCTCACTGATCTCTTGGCGAGGAGATTTTTAATTGCCCTTCAATGTAATATCTGCAACAGCAGAAACTGGTGATAATCGTCGCCAGAATTTTCTGGGATTGCATTTTGATAATGAAAGTAGGTCTTGTTTAAAATGCTTTTTTTTTGCAGTGAATAACGTAGAACTGTAATTTTTAAGACATTCTGTATACATTCCAAACAGAGAAGCACGCGCCGCGGTCCTGTGAAGTCGTTTTTTTTTTATTTCTCAGGGTTCGGAAATGTTTGTTAAACCATACGTTTCTGTAATCATTAGATATGAAAACATCAGGTACGTATTTGTCTATTACTAAAGTAATCTTATCTACAATGGCCAATTTTCATCGACGGTATGACTTAACCATGACGACAAGAATGTGTAGTTATAGAATTCTTCAAAGTCAGAACTCATGCCACTCTAATTGGCCTGACTGTAGTCTTCATGACTTTTTTAAATTTTACCCGAGACTTTGATAGGAGTGTTTGTCATTAAATTAACAAGCTTATGGATACTGAGAATAAGTAACGAGATTTCCCCTATGTTATCGGAATCTGTGGTAAGTAATAAATCCAAAATATTATTGCCCGTGCTCACTGGTTGATTACTCGAGAGAAATTAAAATCTATAGGGCGAGATTCACAAATTCGACAGACACTTGGAACATGGATGAATAATTGTTCCAGTCAATTTGTGGCAAGTAGAAATGCCCAAACAAATATACATTATAAGTGCGGTATTTCTCAGTAGCTAAAGCGGTGCTGCTACGAAGATGATCTATATATAACTGTTCAGAATTAGAAGGGCGGTAACATACGCCTACCAGCATTTTTGTCGTAGAATTTGTGCACGTCACCCAGACAATTTTCAAGTTTCAATTTGTATTGACGGCAAAAACGTGTTTTATTTTTTATAGCAATGAGAACACCTCCCCTGCGATTTATTCGACGATCACACTGAAAAACATGATAAGTCGTATTCCCATGAATAATCTCACTGTCACCAACATACCGAGTAAGCAATATTTCAACGAACTCAAGGACATCAGAAAAGCTGTCTTACAGAAACGAACAGATGAGATGACACTTGCGCAGTAAGTTGCGAATGTTAGTAAAGGAAACAGACACAGGCGATTCATATTTGCTTCGCATTTCTTTAGCGACATTCGCAAGCTAGTGGCTCTGCTATCTAGCGGACAGCTTCACTGCGTTAGTAGCGCTATCACAGATGTAAGTTTTATCGCTCATGCGCAGACGAACGACTGGCTAGGGCTTGTTTTCATTTTTGGTAAATTCGATAAACTCACTTCTGGCTTATAATGGAGGTAAAGAGAAGTCTTCCCGCACTGAAAACGTGGATCCTTTCAAGTTACAAGCTGCAGCGCGAATGCCCTGCTTATCTTCAAAGAGAACGAAATTTGCCATTACAGGCCGGTTCTTGCCAGCAGCAAAACGACCAAGTCTGTGAACTGGTTTTTTTTTTGTTTCAGAGCAAAATTTCATTCCCTTCTGCTCATATGTATTCAAGTCCTCGTTTTTATCATCTTCCATTCCAAAAATAGCAAGTTACAGCGTCTGAGCCTATTTTCTGTGTCACCACATCTGGACGTGATTTTCAGGAGTTTCTTAGACATGCATACGTAGCGGAACTGGATGAAGCGGTATTTGTGGTATTGCACTCCAGCTGCGACGCTCTTTCTGTAAGAAGCTTTACTTCAGCGTTTGCATTTATATGACCTTCTTTTGTGCCTCTGACGCCCTCATGAAATCGAGTTTGAGCAGCTTCAATTCGATGCACTGTATCGTGTACCCCGCTATCCGACTTGGGCTTAAATAATGGAGAACCAACATTACCTTCGAGTGCTGACACCCTATCCGATATGCTCTTCAATCCAGCTTCTATGCACTGTGCAGTTGACAAAAAAAAACTACTCAACATATTTCACATTTTGGCGCTAGGCCCGGGATTCAGCTCAACGTCACCAACCCGAAGTACGTCGAGTCCACATTTGACAGCCAAACGCTCTTTCATAGCACTGCAAAGTTCAGGTGGTCACGACAACGCAACGAGGCCGTAGTCACTGTTTATTACAACATGAAGCATTTGCGAAATATCTAACCTGGAAGAGCAGCGTAGTGATGAATGCGCCGTTTTAGCTGCAGCGGTGCCGTGTTCAAGGAAAGTTGGTCTCGGTGGGCGTGCATATGCGCTTGCTGCGGTGCCGTGTAAGATGCACATCAGAATGGACATGTCACTGTATACGACCCGGGTTGCTTGACGAGGCTCATGATGTCAAACTATATTTGCTGCACAGGTAGATCCGCGGCTACAGGCGTCAATGGATCTAGTGGGTCAGCATTCCAAGCATTTGAAGTCGAAGCCACGCTTAAGCAGGGCATACAAAACGCAGGAAAGCGTCGCCCGGAGGAGCAGCATAAATATAAATGAGCCGTTTTCGCTGCGGTGCTATGCCTCTTAATCTCAATTCATGAGAAAGAGGACATGAAGAATTTGAAAAATTACAGGCTGATCAATTCATATACTATCCGCTGTCTACAAGATATTTACAAAAATAATAGCTAATAGAATTATGACGACGTTAGAGTTCAGTCAACCAAAAGACCAAGCAGGATTTCGTACAGGCTGCTCAACAATAGCCGATATTTATAATATCAATTGAATGAGATAGCAACGCGTCGAATATAACTAACACCTATACATAGCCCTCATAGATTACGAGAAGGCACTTGATTCGGTCCAGATACCAGCAGTCATGTAGGCACTGCGGAGACAGATCGTCGACGAAGCATGCAATAAAAATACTGCAAGAAATTTGCAACGATTCCACAGCAACTGTAGTCCTGCATAAAAAAAAGCGACAAATTTCAGTCAAGAACAGTGTGACCCACGGAGACACGATCTCCCCAGCGCTATTCACCGCGTGTTTACAGGATGTTTTTAGGGCCCTCGACACGGAAGAGTTAAGCATAAGATTCAATGAAGAATACTGGAGTAACTTACGATCCGCTGACGACATTGCATTAATGAGTAACCTAGAGGACGAACAATTACTGAATTGGACAAGGAAAGGAAAATACTGGGTCTGAAAATTAATATACATAAAACTAAAGTAATGTGCAATAGACTCGGGAGAAAACAGCGCATCGAGATGGGTTGCAAGACACTGCAGATTGAAGGAATACGCCTACTTTGGACAGGCAATAACAGCGGAGCCAAACCATGAGACAAGTAACTAAAAGGATAAGGATTGGATGAAGAGCATAGGGTATACCCTATGCTTATAAGCATTTTAAAGCAAGACTGAAAGCATTTTCAAGCAAGACTGCCCATAAAGCATTTTCAAATCATGAATAATATAGTTTATTGCAACCCCTTAAGAGGAAGATATATAACACTTGAGTTCCAGCGGTATGCTTACATACGGAGCAGAAACCTAGAGGCTTACGAAGAGGATTCAGCCTAAATTTAGGACGATGCTGCTAGCGAAGGAAAGAAAAAATGAAAGGAGTAGCCTAAAGAAACAAGAAGAGATCAGAGTGGCTCAGAGAAGAGACGGGTATTAAGGACATCTTAGTCGAAATCAAGAAGAAGAAATGGACATGGGCAGGGAACGTAGCGCGTAGGCAGGATTACCCTCAGTCATAAAGGGTAACTAACTGGTTACTCAGAGAAGGCAAGCGGGTAAAGGGGAGACAGAAAGTTATAAGTGGGCAGATGAGATTAAGAAGTTTGCGGGTATAGTGTGGAAAAAAAAACAAGCACAGGACCGGGTTGGTTGGCGGAACATAGGAGAGGCCCTTGTACTGCAGTGGGCGTGGTCAGGTTGATGTTCCGTGATGATAAACGATGATCCGCACACCCGCCCTGAAAAAAAAAAGTGCGCCGCCCAGGAACCAAACCAGGGACGCAAGAATGGGAATCTTGCATGATGCCACTACACCAGCGGCGCGGTTAAGGCATGCCAATTTATTATTGGCTACATTAGTTACAGTATATTTGTTCCTATATTACACAAAAATATTGTTGGTTCAACTATTTAAATTTTTTTGTGGTAACATGACGTGTAAAGAATCACTTGTTCATTCGTCTAGGTTGACTTCAAAGCAAACACTATATCTCCTTCCACCATACTATGCACTTGATATGGACGCTTAACGTTAACTAATTAAGTTTCACTAATAAACGCAATATTCACTTAACTTGGTATGATAATCATAGCGTAATTAACGTTCAGGAACTGGTGTTAACTCATTCAACTTTCACCAATAAATTTACCCCTCGTTAAATTTGCTTTGACTATTATCAAATCCATATGCAGAGTCATGCTGTCACTCCTAGCCTTCGCTCCCGTAGACTTCAGCAGGCTCTTCAAGCGAATACCGCTTTTTTTTTATATATTCTCCAAGCACCCTGCCACTCCGCAGACGCTTTTCACGGCGTCTGCTGCGTAGGGGGATCTTCCTCTTTATCTTTTAAATTTCCTCATCACCTCAGTTTCACGATTTTGAAAAGACGAAGATAGAGTTACGCGAACGCCCATATTTACATTTTTAAATCCTGTGAGCGCCGCAAACAGGAAGTGACCGCGAAGCTCGCGCATCAGGAGCCCCAAGAAAGACGTTTCTTTTTCTCTCTCTCTTTGCTTTGTGTGTTTTTTTATTGTACTAAACACCGACTTTTTGACGCGTGTCTTTTTCCGTGAGGTAAAAAGTAATGTTTTTTTTTCCTTCCTCTTATGAAATAAAGAGATCTCTGAGCAACAATACAGCAACTATATATATATATATATATATATATATATATATATATATATATATATGTATATATATATATATATATATATATATATATATATATATATATATATATATATATATATATATATATATATATATATATATATATATATATATATATATATATATATATATATATATATATATATATATATATATATATATATATACAGTGGCGCGAACCCCGAGTGACGCGCTTTTCTATGTTCCAGACCAGGGCTCGGCAGTATAGCGATACATGAGTATCGCAATAGTGTATGAGAGATGTTTTTCAAAACGTATTTGTATTTCTGTATCGAGATACATTTCCGAAATGTATCTGTATCTCAGTAGTGAAATACTTTTAAGATGTATCGTTCATATCGCGATACTGTACCGGCTGCGGCATCCGTTACTTTTTCGTCGAAAATGAGCTGACCTAAAAGACTCCAGTGCACGTATTTCAATATGTATATTCCTGAAAGTTTTCTAGGTCTGTTCGGACGTGTTTAGACCACCCTGTTTAGCACAGGTACAAGTCGTCCGAAAACCCTGACAAAAATAGAGACGTGTGTAAGAGAAATGCAATTGGTTAATCTAAGTGTTGCGTTATAGACGAGAGCACGCCTATCTCGAACCCAGGCGCCTTCGGCGGTATACCCTCGCCCCCAGAGACGCCATAATTTGTTTGAAACTGCCAAAGCGCACCTCGCCAGCATGGAATGCAGTGGCTCTGAGAGTTTCAAATGCGAAAAAGTGCCTGTTCATGCTGCGAGTGCTTATAAAATGTCATCTGGGTACCCCTGCGCTGTCATTTGATGCGACAACAACCAGCACAAGAGGAAAATATTGCTGAGCACTGTCTGAAGTTCACAGCGCATCGCGGGAATCGTGCTGGTGCGGTGTTTTGCCATTGCACATATTTCAGTCCACAACGAAAAACACCGAGCTCCACCGCCTTAGGATATAATCGCAATCGGCAGGAAAAACTGCGATCCCTGTGAAGCGTACGAGTAAGTACACTTATTGCGTTTATTCAAGCGCGACTCCAGCTCTTTCACTTTACAGCAGCGATTTGAGTGCAGTATGCCTGTAGTATGAGGCACAAAGCTGTTGCCGTACTCTTTCGCAGGCCGCATGTCAATAATAGGATATACGTATTACGACTCACGCATGTATGCACGCACCGCGCATGTTTAGTACAACCGTAACGGCCTGCTATCGCGATGCGTGAAATGCGCGGAAAGCATGACTTTCGATTCGGTCGAACTGCGTCATGCGTCGACTGTCACTAGGCGAATCTACATGTGCTTTCGGTCGGCGTCACCGTAGCATTTTAAAATCTTGTTCTGGCTGGCACTTTTGCACCGCGCGTGTGTTCCGAGTGCCCGGCAGGACTGGCAATTTATACACATGCGGTGCATGAGCGTAAGTTGGAACCAGATTCTATTGCTACGTTTACACCGGCTTACAGCACAAATTCTGCCTTGTCACAGCCAAGGCACGCCGCAGTTCGACTGAGTCGAATGCAACGCTTTCCGCTGTTCGCGTTTCTTTCAATCACAATAGTATACACCTGATGAAGCTGCTTCCGTAGTCTGCAATGCACGGGCTGCAGACATTCCGGACTGTCGAGGAAGGTCTCCTCGGCGTTTCACACGACATCAGCATAAACTACCAGCACAGGAACAGCGCGAAATACGCTTACAGCCGGACTCGGGTTGTGAAGTTTCGCGTTTAATCTGCAGAGCGTCTGCTCGCCTGGCAGTTGAGAGAATTGCTTCGCCACGCTTGCAACAGACGGCGCCACGCACTTTTCAATATGGCAGCAAGCACTGAGCTTGCTGTGTTCTGGTGTATACAAAATAGTGGACATTGAGGTATGTCGTTAGTTAAAGTTGGAGCCCTATAGTCACTAAAATTTATTGTGAGTAGCAATTCCTCCTCAGAAACCCATCGCATGGTGTTCGATGCGCGACACCTGACGGATAAGGTCTCAGTCATGCGTTTCTCGTAGCGGGATCTACATTGGCCGTATTTTCGCTGTTTCGCTGTGGCCGGTGGCCACACCGCGAGTTGAGCCGTTGCCTAGCAACCGCCACAGCTGGCAGCGCCGCTCGCCGCACCGTTTGGCACGACGTCAGAGGAGGAGCCGGTGAAACGGCGTTGCAACAACAGAGGAAGGGCCCGTGTTACATTGTATTTATATGAGGGTGGCTTAGTGGGGATACGTCGGCAGATATGGAAAGTGAGTCACAGAGACTGAGAGAAGCCAGGCCCCGTCGTCGGAACAAGAGAACCTGAGGAGACGGAGAAAAAAGGAGCCGCACGCCTCGATAAGTGTAACGGTACAGAGAAGCAAGCTAAACAATAAGGTTGACCATACCTCTAGCTACGCACACCCAGGCATAACAGAGTTAATCCACAGCTAATCTTTACGCGCCTTCGGCAGCGCGTGAAGTTAACCATAGACCAGGACATACGAACGCTGAAAACGGATATAAACGGAGTGGTATTTGGGCTAAGACGAGCGTTGTATATGACAGAGTTGACATTATTGTATGACAAAGACAAAGTTGGGGGTCATATAGTTAGCGAAAATTGGCATAAACATCAATTCATCAGAAAAATATCCGATAGGGCTCTCCACGCTAAAATACCGTGAACATTGTTGACGTCACATCCTTACCCAGTTGAGCTTACGCAAGAACCGATGTGAGTACCACTCCCATTCCCCCCGAGTCTCGCATTCATAGGGCCGCGCTAATTTCTTTTCTCGAGGGTACAATTTAGAAAACACCAGCACCGCTAATCATGCTTATGACGTTCATTTGCGCGCCAGGACTCCCCACATCTGCTTGATGTTCGAAAGGAAGCTAATAGTTTTGTACTGCAGCCCTGCTACAATGCAGGAGGCGCAGTGTTTTGAACCAACCATACGATCGGCAAAACACCTCGCCTTCATCGTCAATCTCTACACTTTAACGGCTTAATCCCTGGTAGAAAGCGAAGTAACCTAACGCCTCCGCAACTGCGCTCCCCCGCCCTCCTCCTAAAGAATAAGGACATGAAAGAAAGTACTGCACCGCCCGGAAATCGAACCCGGGTCGCAAGAATGGGAATCTTGCATGATACCACTACACCAGCGGCGCGGTCGCAGAGCGGTGCGTCTCAGTGGCTACATGTAGCAACTACTTCTTTGTTTGCTCGTACACGAATAGATGTTGTTGTTGTTCTAAGTAATAAAAGAGCGTATTTCTTTCTGTGAGTATTCATCGTCCGTTTTGGCACGCAAACAAGAAAAACGTATTGTGCTTTATTAGACTAAATGTGCATCGCTGACGCGGGACGTATTACTTTGGCGAGATATTGCCGAATAGTTCGAATTACCCATAAGGCATACACATGTGTACACTATGAATGAAAATTGTTCATTAACAATAACAAGCGCCGACTACAGCCCGTACATTGAACACATATAGTTGGTGCCACCCTCTAGTGGCGTAAGATATTATCGATGCACCGATTCCATGCCCTCGGAGATTTGCCAGCTCAATATACTGTCACACTACTCATTCTCAATGTTGCACCGATAACCACTGCTACTAAACCTTATCGCGTTGATAAGCGAAATCGTTCCACGAGAACCCGACCACACGCATCGCTTCAATCTCTATAGCATGATGGAAATCAGGAAGCGGCCGAGCACGGTGTTTGATCTAAGGTCACGAGATCAAATTCCCGCCGCGGCGGCCACAGTTTGATGATGTAAAAATGCTATAGAGGTGCGTGTATACCTAAACTTAGGTACACAAGAAAAAACCACACGTGGTCGAAATTCCTGGAGCCCTCCGCTAAAACGTCTCTCACAATCATATCGTTGTTCTGGGACGTAAAAACTCGGATATTACCAGAAGTGGCCGCGCAGGAGATCAGAAGGACGCTCGCCTATATAGACCGTGACGTCAGTGAAACGAGCCAATTGGCGTCTCTCTATCTCTTTCTCCCTTTGTGTATGGTAAAATGGGTGGGGGAAAGGAGGCGCTAGTTGAAATGGTTTACATAATCAAAGCACTACCTTTAACGAACCACAATAATTGCCATACGCGTCGCTTTCGTCTGCTTTTTTCAAAAACTGTGTGGTCACTACACTTCCCTGTCAAGAACGCTATGCGAAACCGATTTTTGGAGTACAGCTGTCGTTTGTAGAAAAAAAAAACGCTATTATAAATGATAACTGGAGGTAGAAGAGAAACAAGACATGCAAACACTGTATACTTTAAGCTGCGCACTTGTACCTCTATCTTGATACGCAATTTATAATATACTAACGTACACCTACCTTTTAGGACTTTTTTATAACCACCTGATCTATCTGCTTGTGAGGGCGTGAGCCACGGTTCACTAAGCGAAATACAAGGACGACGAAGACACACGCGATCGTAGTCCGCAGAACTTGTGTTAAGTGCGTGAGTGAAGTGACTTCATTCGGAATCCGGCGATTGGGAGGCCGGTACCTGGGGCCACCTGGCTCTCAATGTTTGTTTCTTACAGCAAGATCACTTAAAGATTGCTGTCTGGTAATGTTGGTCACTCTGGAAGCGCTGCAGCTTTAACGGGAAGAGAGGAACGGGACGTGCGATATAAGGATGTTATACGTTACAGAATATAAAGTATCGTAAATTTGCTGCACCGGGGCCTATAGCACCACCAATCGAACGAAAGCTCCGGTTGTCTTTTCCGAACGACGCTCCCGCTGAAGGCATAGCCGTGCAGGACTGGCTGAAGGTGTTGAACGGGTAATCCAGGTGGTTTTCGCTCGTTGGAGTTATAGAAGCCAACTATAGTGCTAAAATTGTACGGTTAGCAAAGGTGCTGGATTATGGACATCTCTCAGCGCAGACCAACACCCGTCCCCACTGCAGAGAGACATGACTATCTCCCTCTCAAATGGTGACTGAGCGCAGACTTTAACCAAGCCAAGCTTTCTGCCTCTTTTTTCCATCCACAGTGAGAGCATGACGGAAAAGTGAACACCCGACAAGCTTACTCCGCGCTCTCCTAAATTTGTTTATTTGTGCTCAACATTATCTGAAGACAGCGATCGTTCACAATGGTGGTCTGACTGCCCTCTTTAAGAAAAGTCGTTTAGGTAAAGTGAGAGGATAGCACTTAAACTACCGGTAGCACACAACAGCCATGCACCAGGAGATGATGCACTGTTCATTAAACTTAGCGTCATAAAGCCATGGTTACCATTTTACTTGTCTAATGCTAAACATTGACAGTTGTGAGAAACGGACGTGGTCAGTATATTACGCCGCCATCCGGATTCTGTGGTCACCAAGGAGGCCTTGAACGTGCTTGTGTACAAAAGAGACTTTTACAATCCGTACGTAGTACGAAACCACGAGGAAATGCGAACGAATTGTTCAGAAAAAAAGCTCCTTCGTTGCCAAATAATTTGTCCTGCTCCGGGGATCAACCTCAACACCAATGCTTTTTCGCGGCGGTGGAGCTGCCAATAAAGATAACCCGTATCACCGGAAGCTGCGACGTGACCTGACCCCCTCTGGTCACGCGATCGAATCCCGGCCCACCCCATCAATGGAGGCGAAAATGCTAAAAGCTCGTGAGCTAAGAATAAGGTGCCGGTTAAAAAAAACAGATGGCCAAGTTTCTGGAGCTCTCCATTACGGTGTCTCTCATATCATAACATGGTTATGGGACGTGAAACTCCAACAATTAATGTGACTAATTGACTCATCAGAAGCCGCACGTGCAGAGACCAATGGGCAGTTGAACCTGCACATTCGGTACATATAGCTTAGTTGGAAGAGTGACCACCCCGGAAAGGTGTTGGTCACGGGTTCGATTCCCGGACCAGGACAAATTTTTCGGCCACTGAAAAGACTTTTCTCTGAGAAATCCGTACAGATTCTCCTGTAGCTTCACGCTAGAATAGCGTGTCACCACTTTCACGTTTCTCAACCCTTTCGCCACTTTGTGAGATTCTCAATACCGTTACTCTGCGGTAACGCACGCAGCAGCCGCGCCGATGGCGTGCGCGCCGTCACCAGACCGGCTGCCGCAGCAGCGTCCGAGCGGCGGCGAAGAGGTGCTGCTGCACGAGGTGGCGGCGCAGGTGTTGCTGGTGGCTCTGCGCCGGGCGCGGGCCAACGAGCTGTTCCGAACGCTGCCCGCGGGAGACCAGGCCGCCATACTGGACGAGGCGTGGCCACAGCTCTTCCTGCTGCAGGCCGCCCACTGGCCGCTCGACGTGCTGCTGCTCATGGGTCACGTGGCAGCGTCTGTTGCTCTCGGGGTACGTACACGATTAGGCGTCTATAGGTAATCGGGTAGTATAGCGTGGCAAGAACCCACGCACCTGTCCATGTGATTAAATACATGCTTACTAAACTTATGGTCAGTGCCGACTCATGGGTTTGGAAGATGCACCAGAACACCGGTGAACCCATTGCTTCTAACTCTATGGCTGAAACGTCTCCGCACAATGGGCAGTGCTTATTTGAATTATACGTTCTATTTAATCGCAGATTTTTAACTGCGGAGCTGCTTATGTCAGCTGTTGGTTGTAGTGCACGAACAGAAAACTACCAGCATCATGAATCGACACGCACTGTGTTCGTCCTCTTCCTCATCTTCTGCTTCCCTCACAGAGCACGTGCGCCGATTTGTCCAGCGTATGATTGGATAACTCTGATGGGTGAGAGAAAAAGTACAGAGAGTGAGAGAGAGAGAAGTCGAGAAATAGAGAGAAATTCCTGGCGACAAAAAGTTTATTGACAAGGCGGTATTCGAAACCGCATGCCCACGACCTGAAGGCGATATCATCGTGATCACTCAGCTATCCAGGCACACTAGCAGAACATAAACATAGCCTTGTATGAGGAGTAGCCGGCGCCACGCATTGGCACCAACCTCTCCTTACATACATTTAATAAAAAAAATAGCCTTGTATAGAGTAGCGTGCCAAAGTGGTGGGAAAGGGAACTGGATGTCAGGAGGAAGAAAATGAATTCGAGAGGGATTAAACCATATCGCATAGAAAGTAAAAGGGAAAGAGAAATTGATAGAAACGGAGAAAAGAAAAAGAGAAATATCAGAAAATTATATAAACACAAGAAGAAAGAGACAAAGAAAGGAACTAGAAAAAACAGAAGGGACAAACACACACACACACACAAACACACACACACACACACACATATATATATATATATATATATATATATATATATATATATAGGGGAAAGAAGTGTATACCTAAGGGCTCGTTTTTCCGTGTTTTTAACACAATAATAATGAGATATAACAGACAGTAATGCCAAGGAATGTACAGGGGAAGTTATTAACATTAATGGAATGTAAATAAGAAGAAAGAGAAGTGGATGAAAAAATTACCAACTGTAAGCAGGAATCGAACCTACGACCTTCGAATTACGCGTTCGATGCTCTAACCACTGAGCTATTACAGCGGCACTCCCTCCATCCACTTTTTTGGGTTTATCTGTGAATTAGAGCATCGAACGCGTAATTCGAAGGTCGTAGGTTCGATTCCTGCTTACAGTTGGTAATTTTTTCATCCACTTTTCTTTCTTCTTATTTACATTCCATTAATGTTAATAACTTCCCCTGTACATTCCTTGGCATTACTGTCTGTTATATCTCATTATATATATATATATATATATATATATATATATATATATATATATATATATATATATATATATATATATATCATGGTGGTTGAATGGCCGTAGCGTTGCATACAGTCCAGCAGATCCTCCGTGAGCGGTCACAACGTGGTTTATTTCGACTTTTCGGCCTAGAGTCTGGCCTTCATCAGGATGAATCCTGATGAAGGCCAGACTCTAGGCCGAAATATATATATATATATATATTGTGAAGAGGTTTATTAACCGTTATGCCTAGTTCACACTGAAACATCCGCTTTCTACAGCGACCGAAATTCCCCTGCCACCGAAACGAGACAGCGACGAGACAGCGTCAAGAACCGTCCAGCGATCGGCACAGCAACGAACCGAAGCACGAGCCGAGAGAGCCGGGCGTTGGCGATGCTGCTCGCTGCAGGCACATCTTCTTCTTCACAATCGCCCCCGCTGAAAAAGGAGCCATCCTGGCGACTTAAGAAGTTTCAGGCAAAGGCTCATGGTACGGTTTCAGTCGGGAAACATGGACGATGTCACGTGCACGCCGGCGCATGTCGTCCGATCGGGAAACTGGGTCAATTAGGAAATTAACCGGAGAGGTTTTCTCCAAAACGGTGTAAGGCCCCTCGTATCGGGGGACAAGTTTCGAGGAGAGTCCCGGTGTTTGGTATGGGATGGCAAGCCACACAAGAGACCCTGGGGCATAGTTGGGATCCGGAAGAGAGGTGCTACGGGTTTCTTTCTGGCGTTGTTGTTCTTCCGAGGTGAACGCACGGGCGAGCTGGCGGCACTCTTCGGCTTGTCTAGCAGCATCGGAGATAGGTGGACACTCGGAAGCATCAGGACGGTAAGGAAGTAGGGTATCAATTGTATGGGAAGGCTCACGTCCGTAAAGAAGAAAGAAAGGTGAGAATCCCGTGGTGGTTTGTATTGCGGTGTTATATGCGAACGTGACGTATGGGAGAACACGGTCCCAGTTGCTGTGATCAGATGCCACGTACATTGAGAGCATATCACCTAGCGTGCGGTTGAACCGTTCCGTTAGTCCGTTAGTCTGCGGGTGGTATGCTGTCGTTTTCCGATGAATGACGTGGCATTTCGAAAGCAGAGTTTTGACGACCTCGGAAAGAAAAGCGCGGCCTCTGTCACTAAGGAGCTCTCGAGGTGCACCATGTCGAAGGATAAAGCGTTGCAAAATAAAAGAGGCGACATCCTGAGCTGTAGCGCTCGGCAAAGCGGCTGTTTCGGCGTAGCGTGTCAGGTGGTCGACCGCCACTATAATCCACCGATTACCAGCTGGTGTCAATGGAAGGGGACCGTAGAGGTCAACGCCGACGCGATCAAATGGCTTGGCACGGCATGGAAGTGGCTGCAATGCGCCAGTCGCACGTGGCAGTGTTGATTTACGTCGCTGGCAGTCAGGACAGCACTGCACGAATTTACGTACAAAATTGTACATGCCGCGCCAGTAATAGCGATGGCGAAGGCGTTCATATGTTTTGAACACTCCGGCGTGGCCACATTGCGGATCGTCGTGAAGGGAGGCGCATACTTGCGATCGTAAAGTGCGTGGAATGACCAGCAACCACCGGCGGCCATCGGGAGCGTAGTTGCGTCGATGAAGAAGTTGATCGCGGATGGCGAAATGGAAAGCTTGACGTCGGAGGGATCGAGATACTGGAAGGTTGGGCGTGCCAGATAAATATTCGATAAAAGAGGCGATCCACGGGTCACGACGTTGTTCGGTGGCAATCGAGTCGAGATTTAGCGATGACAAGGTCTGGAGGCAAGTGTTTCCGCACGTCTGATCTGGTGGTAAAGGTGAGCGGGACAGGGCATCAGCGTCAGAGTGTTTGCGTCCGCAGCGGTATACGACGCGAATGTCGTACTCCTGGATGCGGAGTGCCCAACGCGCAAGGCGGCCAGAAGGGTCTTTCAATGTGGAGAGCCAGCAAAGCGCGTGGTGATCAGTTACTAGATTGAACGGGCGGCCGTATAAGTACGGCCGGAACTTTCCAAGCGCCCACACCAGAGCCAAACACTCTTTTTCTGTCACGCTGTAATTAGTTTCGGCTTTCGTCAGAGTGCGGCTAGCGTAGGCTACAACGTATTCTGAATAGCCGGGCTTTCGTTGAGCGAGGACCGCGCCTAGCCCGACGCCGCTGGCGTCGGTGTGCACTTCGGTAGGAGCCGTCGGGTCGAAGTGGCGAAGAATAGGTGGGGAAGTGAGCAGACGGCGCAGAGTAGTGAAGGCAACGTCACATGCAGGGGACCAGGAGGTGAGGTTCACGTCACCGCGAAGAAGCTGGGTTAACGGTGACATGATAGATGCAAAATTGCGAACAAAGCGCCGGAAATAGGAGCATAGGCCTACAAAACTGCGAAGTTCTTTCATGGTCGTCGGCTTGGGAAATTCTGCGACTGCTCGAAGTTTTGCTGGGTCAGGTAATACGCCGTGCTTGGACACGATGTGGCCTAGGATGACGAGCTCGCGTGCAGCGAAGCGGCATTTTTTTTAGGTTAAGCTGCAGACCAGCGTTGGTCAGACAACTCAAAACGTGCCTGAGGCGAAGGAGGTGCGTAGGAAAGTCATGGGAGAAAACCACGACATCGTCGAGGTAACAGAGGCACATATTCCATTTGAGGCCACGTAGCGTATTATCCATAAGACGTTCAAATGTGGCAGGCGCGTTACAAAGCCCAAAGGGCATGACGTTAAATTCATATAGTCCGTCTGGTGTAATAAATGCCGTTTTTTGGCGATCGGCTTCTGCCATTGGGACCTGCCAGTAGCCAGACCGCAAATCTAGCGACGAGAAAAATTCCGCTCCGTGAAGGGTGTCAATGGCGTCATCAATGCGCGGCAAAGGATAGACGTCCTTGCGGGTTATCTTATTCAAACGACGATAGTCCACGCAAAATCGGATAGATCCGTCTTTCTTACGCACCAGGACGACGGGAGACGCCCAGGGACTGTGAGATGGTCGAATGACGTCTCTACGAAGCATATCTTCGACTTGATCGTTGATGACGCGGCGCTCTTCAGCGGAGACACGGTATGGTCTTTGACGCAGTGGCTGGTGTAGGCCGGTGTCAACATGATGTTTGACTTGTGATGTGCGGCCCAGTTGATGTTGCGACACATCGAACGAACTCCTGAACTCATGCAGAAGATCCAGCAGGTCGGCATGTTCGGTGGGAGTGAGAGTGTCGGCGATGGCGCTGGAAGACGTATCATTGGACGACTCCCCGAGTGCCGACAGTGCTTTTGGGTGGTCGCAGTAGTCGTCCGGGACATCAAACAAAAACGAAGGGTCGAGATCCAGCACGCGGCCGAGACATTCCCCCGCAAGCAATGTGACAGGTGTGGAAAGCGGATTGCTTACGAACATGTTGCTTCTTCCGGCGGCAAGGTCAATTGTTGCGAAAGGCAGCGGCAAAGCTCGACGACATTTGAAGATATCGGAAGGCATAAAAAGAACTGTAGCGTCAGTGTAGGCGTTGCATGAAACGGGAACAAGGGCGAAATTTCCAGGCGGAATATCGGTATCTTCATGAACGAGCAACTTCGGCGGCAGATGAGGAGCGTCCAGTAATGGGACATCACACAAGGGCGAAAACTCAACTTCGGCGCGTGCGCAGTCAATGACGGCATTATGGCGGGATAGGAAGTCCCACCCGAGGATGACGTCATGCGAACAAACAGGAAGAACAATAAACTCCACGATGTAAAAAATGCCTTCGATGGAGACTCTTGCAGTGCAGGCTGCGAGAGGCGTTACTTGCTGTGCGCTTGCGGTGTGAAGCGACAGTCCCGAAAGCGGCGTCGTTACTTTGCGTAATAAACGGCAGAGATTAGCGGCAATAACAGAAACAGCGGCGCCAGTGTCCACAAGGGCGAAAGTACCATAACCTTCAACAGTTACTGCGACCACGTTAGCAGGAGAGGAGCGAGGGCTTAGACAGTTTGAAAACGGCGCAGTTCTTGCCTCTTGAACTGCGTTGCTTAGTTTTCCTGGTCGGAGGGTCCGGGCCGGCGACGCATGGGGGAGGGCAATCGCTGACGAGGAGAGGGTGCGCGTTGCGGCTGGAAGTCAAGGTCGTCAGTAGGCGCATAGCGAGGTGGCGAGACCGGCCCGTATTGAACGAAGGGTTGGCTGCCGGGATGCGACGACCGGGCATAGTTGCCGAACGTCTGAGGTCAACGGCGGCAGTAGCGAGCAACGTGTCCGGGAGTGAAGCAAGCGTAGCAAATCGGTCGGTTATCGGGCGTCCTCCAGGGATTGGCGACTGGTGCTGCCGCCCAAGGTGCAGTATAAGCAGCCGGGTGTGCGGGCTGTGAGCGCGTGGTGTAGGGTGGTTGCGGGAGCCTACGTACAGCGTCTGCATATGTGAGCGGCGCGGCTACGGGCTGCATCTCTTGCGAAAAGGTGACAGGCGGAGCCACAGGCTGCGTTGCATAGGTTAGGGGCGCGGCCACAGGCTGAACGGCTGGCGTATAGGCGACAGGAGCGCCTACCGGCTGTGCGACACCCGGGCAGTGACCACGGCTTGATAGAGGTGGCTCGTAGTGCGCACGAGGAACAGCTTGTGCAACCTCTTCCGATATAGCCGTGCGAAGCGGGGCAGGTAGACGGGTGGTGGTCTCGTGAGTAAAGGGCACTAGGGAAAGTTGGCGGGGGACTTCCTCACGGACGAAGACTCGGACTTGCTGAAGCAATGGTGAATTGTCGGGCATGGAGTCGAAGCTGGACAGCGACTCACCACCAGGCTGAGGCTGCCTAGTCAGAGTGCGTTGCTTTTTCAACTCGTCGTAGCTCTGACACAAGCTGACGACTTCAGAAACTGTGCTTGGATTCCTTGCCAGAAGCATTTGAAATGCGCCGTCGTCGATGCCCTTCAGTATGTTTTTGACCTTGTCAGATTCGGGCATGGTGTCATTCACACGTCGACAAAGGTCGACGACGTCCTCAATATAACTGGTAAAGGTCTCGCCAGTCTGCTGAGAGCGGACGCGCAAGCGCTGTTCTGCCCTCTGCTTGCGGACAGCCGGCCGACCGAACACTTCAGCCCATGACGTCTTGAAGACGCTCCATGTGGGGATGTTGTGTTTGTGGTTATTAAACCACAATTCGGCGACGCCAGTGAGATAAAATATCACGTGGCCCAGCTTGTCGGCTTCATCCCACTTATTGTTGGCGCTCACCAGTTCGTAGTGCTCGAGCCAGTCTTCGACGTCGGTCCCATCCGCACCGCTGAAGACCTTCGGCTCCCGTAGTTTAGGATGGCCAGGGCAGTTGAACTGGAGCGAAGGCGTCGATGTAGTGGCGTTGGCAGTCATGACAGGTGGTAGCGTGCGGCTTCGCAGCTCCAGGGTGTAGCAACGGGGATTAACAGCACCTTCCACCAAATGTGAAGAGGTTTATTAGCCGTTAGAGACAGCGACGAGACAGCGTCAAGAACCGTCCAGCGATCGGCACAGCAACGAACCGAAGCACGAGCCGAGAGAGCCAGGCGTTGGCGATGCTGCTCGCTGCAGGCACATCTTTTTCTTCACAATATATATATATATATATATATATATATATATATATATATATATATATATATATATATATATATATATATATATATATATATATATGAGATCTAACAGACAATAATGCCACGGAATGTATAGGGGAAGTTATTAGAACCAAAGTAATGTAAATAACAAGAAAGAAAAGTGGGTGAAAAAAATAACTTGCCGTGTGCGGGAATCGAACCTATGGCCTTCGAATAACGCGTTCGATGCTCTGATACGCGTTACTCGAAGGTCGTAGGTTCGAAGGTCGTAGGTTCAAAGAAAGAAAAGATGAGATGGAGAAATAAAGAGATAAACAGTGTTGGGGTGCTGACACCCCTTGTAAACATGTTTGCGCCGCGTGGCGCACGTGTCTCACCCAAAAGCCGCATTTCGAGTTACAACCATCGGGCAGTAGGTGGCGTTGTGTTCGCTTTGATCACCGCTATCATCATCATGAATGGTAGAGTGGTAGCGCCGGCGGTGACTCCTGGCGGAAGGCAAGCCTTGGTGGCGGGCGAGAGAGTTGAGCGAGTCTCTTCTGCGCGTGGCAGTTGCCGTGAAGGGTTGTCTGTAGCGTGGGTCCCCGGTGCGTGGCACCGCGGGCTGCGCGTCGGGGCCCCTCGTCGTAAGTCAAGCGTTGGCGACGCCACCTTGGGTGTGTTATAGTGTTTGTCATGTTATTGTGTGTTCGTCGTGTTATTGTGTTTGTCATGGGGTGTATAGTAATATTGTGTACGGATGATGTCCTAGCGTGTTGTTAACGATTGATGTATTGACTCAGCGGATGATATCGTCGTTCTAAATTAGATAAATAAATGTACGTTGTTCTTCGGTTTGTACCGACCGTGTCTACTGTGCCCTTTCACTCCAAGAGCGTGGCGTGGTGCTCGCCAATTCGAGATCCCACAAAAGTGATGAAGAAGGTCGACCAGCGTCGCACCGGGCTTGGCGCAACCATTGCGAAGCTGGCTTACTTCTGTTTAATACGCTTCTTGCTTTCTATATACAGTGAAGTCACTCAAAACGTACAGGAAAAAACTGCCTGTACTACCTCAGTGTATCTCTGATCAACTATCAACTGAAGAGCTGTGACGTCAAACACAACATAACATTTGGGTGCGTTTGCTTCAAACGTGCGTTGCTGCTAGATTCCTGGAATTTAGGAAAATCGAAACCTTAAAGGCGTATTGGAAGAGTCTAACCTCGCAACCACTGTTATCGACGCGCGTCAGGTATACGGTACTGAAAATTGCAGAACAGCCGGGTCCAGTCTGTTACGCCAAAGGCATGGTACGTGTTGTCGATTTGCTTCGCATCACGATAGCAAAAAGAAAAGAAAGGACGTGAACGTGCGAATTATGGCTGCTGGTTTATGGTAGTGCCAGAAAAAAACAGTACAAAGATGTCGCTTTAAAACTTTGTGCAAGTGGAAACGAGACCAGATTCCCTCAAGCTATAGGTGTGTTGAAATACCGGAATTGTCAAATCTTATCTAACACTAAAAGTCCAGAAAATGGCCTTCGAATGTTAAGTCAAGTGCCGAATACTTTTTGTAAACAAAGCAAGACCCATAATTAGCGCGAAGCCCAAGAGTAAAATAAAAATAAATGGAGGACTGAGAGCTTTACGTTATTACATGCAATGTCAAACTCGCAAAAAGTGCAGGGACATTTCCTTTTCTACGCTGCGTCGGTATCTAACAATATTCCAGGTAAACCGAAAGGCATGTAAAAAAGAAAAATTAAAGAAGCTTTGCACTATAGTGCCGAACATGTCGGGAAGGGCTGCCATTCTTCGTTGTTTCCCTGTCGTTTTTCTTTCCTTCCACCTCGCTTTTTCCTTTCCGATTTGTTCTGTGTTTTCTTCACTCCATACTTCTATTCGTCATCATCAAAGTGCTCAAAGAGCAAAAGAAAAAAAGAGCTCCCTTTGGCGAGAGCACGTGCTGTATGAAAACTGTGCGAGAACTGACCGACAACGATGCCATGGAAAATATAGGTTTCTTGCTGGTGGTAGTGGTTAAAAGGGGAAAAAGGTACCTAATTTCTGCAGCCCGGTAGGGAGCATGGCGCAGTGCCTGGGTTTCTTGTTCAGGGGATGACTGTCCAGCCAGCGCCGAAATATTTAGTGGCTTCCCTCTCCCCACCGTCGTCCTCGCCGCGGAGAGGAAGACAACTACTAAAAAGCGCTAGCTTCGGGGTGAGCTTTTTTTTTTAACTTCAAAAACTATGAACTGAACTAGGTGGACAGTTTCTTTCTTAATTTTGCCCAGACAGATAGATATATGTCGAAGGCGTTTGCCTTAAAATCACGCTCATGCATGCGTTTGCTCAGTAACTGGTGCGCCTACTCAGCAATCGTGGTGAACTTGCGGGATAGCAGTGTCATTCGTAGCGGTCTGCTATAAATATTACAAGCGCCTTTGAACTGCAGGCGGAGCTCCAGTCTGGCGTCCGACAAATCCAGCAAGCCATCGCACAGTGCAAAGCGCTGGCCCTCGACCCCATCGAGAGGACTCTCCTGGAAACCATACTTCTCTGCAGAAAAGGTGAACTGATACATAGGCGCTCGAAATTGCAACCGAGCAGCAGACACGAAGCTAGAAATCGTCAGGACGGGCTTAAATGTAAAGTACAGTGAACAGACTCGGATGGTACAAAGTTAAACGAGAATGTAAGATCGTCAACTTGTGCAGTTCACACGAAAGCTTATAAGAATGGAAGGTGTCTGAAACTGCATTAGATACGGTGTCCCACGTAACCTGCGCCATGTCTTATAAATAATGCCTGTCATGTAGCTGGGAAAAATCTAAGTACTGTAGCTTGCCGTCGCTTAAGCGACATCAGTCTGTTGTTCTTCGTCTAACTGCAAAATTTGTTTTAATCAACTTCGCAGACAAATCTAATAAAAGCCTCGAAGTGAAAAATTGATCATCGATCCTAAAGAGCTGTCAATCCAGCCGTGTATTTCGTTCTTCTTGAGCGACCATGTTTTTATCAAGTCTGGCTGGGAAGCCCGCGAAAATGGGAAAGCGTGTCTGCCGACTATAGGCTTTTAAATCACGTCGGTTCGCAACTCTGGTCAACAATTTGACTTCCGGTCGCTTAATGCTCACCACAAGTCGGCAAACTCACTGATGAGTCAACTCACTCAGACTCAGATCGGTCCGTAAGTATGAGTCGAAGTGATTCAGGCTGAGCTATGCTCAAGTGAGTCTGACTCCGAGTGAGTCCTATAGGCACAAAATGTATTTCTTTAATGCGTCTGGAACTGGCTAACCTCCCTGTCCTACCGCTTGATCTTTCCTCCTCTTTAGCGTGTCTGAGTGACCTTTTCTTTATCGCCTACAAATGATTCCCACGCGGTTTTCACGAAAAGATTAGAAAAAGTTAAACCAACCTAATATTCTGTTAAACTACGACAAGAACGAAAACGTGACTAAAAGTGAAAACTACGACGCAGTAACTTCAAAAATACAAAAAGATGCACCATTGATTCATCCCAAGTTGAGTGATTGATTTTTCTGACAAATCTTTTGTTCTCCCTGTGTCTCAGACTGCCAGCGAGAGCTGTGCGCCTCGGGCCAGGTGGAGTGCCTGCTGGAGCAGTCCCACCTGGCTTTGCAGCAGTACATGCGGCACACTAGACCCCACAGCCCGGCTCGGTTCGGACAGGCCCTGCTCGTGCTGCCAGCGCTCAGAGCTGTGCCACACGCCACTCTGCACGAGCTCTTCCTGCTGAGAAGGCAACGACTATTCACCTGAGAGTGCGTCATTCGGAAGGCTATACGCGCACCCTTGTCTTTTAGACGTCAGCCTTTTTCGTGGACGAGAGGTGACGGGATGTGACGCAATGAGCGGCCGACAAAATCCCTTTGCGAGCAATATTCGATTGGTCACTGCGATGGCTTCACGCGAGGAAAGGGTTCGGCGAAAGAGCCATTCCCAGGAATTAGGATGGTGTATGGATGAATTGACATGGCTGTACCCTTTAGATCGGGCGGTGGCTACCGCCACCAAGTCGCAATACTCAGTGAACCAAAAGCTAGATTTATTTTTTTCCTTTAAATAATGAGGTTGAGGACTCGTACTTTGCAGTGAAGGGTTTAATTTTCACTCGTGCCTTGACTTTAGCCACCAATCAGATAACCTCCTTCTAGTTAATTATACCCGCTTAAAGTCTATTTTGCCCTCCCTGTCCCTAAACCCCAGTGATTTGAAAAACTCTGCGCCATCATCCTGAACTATAAAGTGAAGCCCTTTACAGAACATTATCAAGTGTTCGGCAGTTTCCTCTTCCTCTCCACACGCACTGCATACCGCGTCTACCTCTTCGTATTTGGCCCGATATGTCTTGGTTCGCAATACTCCCGTCCTGGCCTCAAACAGTAGAGAACTACCCCGAGTATTATCATAGATCCTTTTCTTGGCGATTTCCTGCTTAAAAGTTCGGTAGATCTCTAGTGCGGACTTCTTAATCATGCCGATTCTCCACATATCGGTCTCAGCTTCCTTCACCTTCTTCTTTAACAATAATTCTTTTTGGTTTGGCCCCCTACTGTTTTCTAAGTATTTACCAGTCAATTTTCTGGTTCGCTTCCTCCATTTTGTATCGACATTCTTCATGTACAAGTAGCTGAATACTTTCCTAGCCCAACGCTCCTCCCCCATTTCTCTCAATCGCTTCTCAAATTTTATCTTGCTGTTAGCTTCCCTGCCCTCAAATGATGTCCATCCCATACCACCTTGTACTCCCTGATTTGGTGTCTTCCCGTGAGCTCCTGAGGCGAGCCTACCTATTCCACGTTGCTTAACTTCTAATCTTGCTTGAACTTCTTATCTCATGCACAAGACCGCATTGCCGAACGTCACACCAGGAACCATGACTCCTTTCCACATTCTTCTCACAACCTCATATCTATTGTAATTCCACAGTGCCCTGTTTTTCATAACCGCTGCATCCCTGTTACCTTTATTCTTCACGTATATTTCGTGTTCCCTTAGGTACTCGGCCCCATTGCTTATCCATACACCCAGGTATCTGTATTTCTTTGTTATCTCTAGAGTGACCTCCTGTATTTTAAGCTCACTACCTCCATTATCATTAAAAATCATGACTGATGATCTTTCCTTACTGAATCTGAAATCTAACCTATCTCCCGCATTACCGCAGATGTCCATTAATATCTGCAAATCTTCCTTGTTGTCGGCCATTAGCACAATATCATCTGCGTACATCAATCCTGGTAGTGCCTGTTTAATGAGTTTTCCTTGTTTCACGAAAGAGAGGTTGAAGCCCAGTCCACTTCCCTCTAATTTGACCTCTAATCCTTGTAGGTACATCATGAATAACAAGGGTGACAGAGGACACCCCTGCCTGAGCCCCCGTTTTACATCTGCAGGCTTGGATACCTGTTTTTCCCAATTTATAACTGCCTTGGTACCTTTATAGATATCCTTTAAAAGATTAGTGACTCCATTTTTCACACCTAGTGTGTCCAGTATTCCCAACAAGTCCTCTTGAACCACGCTATCGTATGTTCCCTTGATATCCAAAAATGCTAGCCACAGGGGCCTGTGTTCCTTTTCTGCTATTTCGATGCACTACGTCAGTGAGAACAGATTGTCTTCCAACCTCCTGTGTTTCCGAAAGCCGTTCTGCATTTCCCCCAGCATACCCTCATCTTCTATTCATTCCTGCAGTCTTTCCTTTATAATCTGCATCATCAGCCTGTAGACCACCAATGTCACTGTTACAGGACGGTAGTTGTTTATGTCAGCTTTGTCCCCCTTTCCTCTATAGATCATGCTCATCATGCTAAGTTTCCATATATCGGAGACTTCACCATCGATTATTATTTTGCTCACTATCTCTCTCAAAGCCTTCTTAGACTTCAGACCTAATGTCTCTATCAGCATAATTGGAATGCCACCTGGGCCTGTTGATGTACTACTAGGAACCCTCTTCCCAGCCCTTTCCCACTCTCGTTGTGAAAATGAAGCCATTGCGCCACTTGATTCATCCTTGTCTATTATGGTGCCTAAAGCACTTCTTTGTTGAAAATTTTCTGTCACCCTTGTTCTTATATATTCAATAGCTTCGTCCCCTTCTAGCGTAGCACCTTGAGCTGTAGTTATACACCTCTGTTCTATGCTCGTCTCATTCCTTAGGGAGTTTAGATGGTTCCAAAATTTCGCAGCTGCCTTTCTATCTTTTTATGTACTTCTGCCAGCCACTGAGCTCCCTTTCTTCTAATCCTTTCATTGATCAGAAGGGATGCATCCCTTCTACAGCTTAGAAAGATAACGTAGGGACATCGGGTAGGGACACGGTAGGGTAGGGTCACGGTAGTGACATGGGTAGGGACATCTAGACGTGGCGCCATTTCTCGGTGGCAGGAACGGCCGCCTGCCATAACTGAATGGGAAATAGATTAGAAAAATCATATCTCTTGAAAAAAAATCTACAAAAACGACTCCGGCTTGTATGTAGCAGAGACCCACTGGTAAATTTTGGCAAAATTTCAGTATCGGACTACAAAGCGTCTGACTTCCCAGCACAAATGAACACCGCCCATAGAAACACATGGGACTCCAATGTTAAATATTGCTACATGTATGCATATTGGCATTCTATGCGGCGACACGCGTGTGTACTCGACGAAGAGGACGAAGGTCTGTCTCCGCTTGGCCCCTGCTTGACCGGTGACGCCGCTACTGCTGCTTATAATATATTTCCCATACAGACTCGTCGATCATCTCTCCTCACATGTAAAAATATGAAACACTCTAGGAAGCCACGTGGTTCGTAGTGCGGCGCTTTTGATAACTGAGATTTTTTTCGCCTATTTTTCATTCAGTTACGGCAGGCCACCGCTGTAACCAACGACAGATGGCGCTACTTGCAGATGTTCCCAAATCCGTTTGCACGAACTGCAGTGAAAAACATGAAAAAAAAAAAAAACTTCGTTCGCTTTGCGACGTACTGCAAAACTGATTTCCCGAACTCAGGGTCCCGGTGCTTCGAGTTTTCAAATAGTTTGCTGCGTTCTGCGAACACGGATCTTTTACAACGACCGCTTCGGGAATCCGCTACACGGCCGGATCCAGATCATGAACCAGGACAAAATTTTCGACAACTAATAAAGCTTTTCAGAAATACGTACAAATTTACTTTGTAGCTTCATGATATACAAACGTTTCGATTTCTTGTTGTTGTTGTTGCAACATTATGCAGCGTGTATAAGCTGCATGTAAACAGCCATTGTGAGTGCGAACGGCAAATGACTCAACCTGTAACACCCGTTTCTTACGAATTACACCGTTTTATCGCAAAAAAAAAAGTTAAAGACGCGCATGCTCTCACAAGAAAGACTGATACTTCAGCGAATGGTTAGACTCATAAGCATACCAAGTTCATTGGATTGTGTAAAATTTGATTGTTCCATTAAAAAAAATAAAGTGATTCCCTCGTCCGAAAGGACGTAGGTGCTCAGGGTTCGTTTGCAGTTTCCTTCTTTGACAATGCGGGGGCGCCATACAAGTACGTGCCGTATACGGCGCCTTGATGCCCGTGCAGCACTATATCGCGACTGTCGAGACAACTCAAGCCTCTGCAGTTTCGTGCGCCACGGCCTGCCGCTCATTATTGAGAAGCTCGAGGGAGCACTGTAGATATTTTACACTGTTCAACACAATCACCCAATCTTTTTCGCGCCAACGTTTATTGCTTATCCTAGAAATATCTTGCGCCAGACCGAAATCTGTAGCGTGATGAATTTTCTATCATTACCACCAGATGACAGTCACGGCAAAGTTCGGTGAATATTCTGTTGTCACGCTATAGCATGGAGGTATATGAACTGTCGATGTGTACACTGATGCCCCCTATATGGAGCCTCTTTGAAATAAAGTTATAATTGAATTTAAGAAATTATTAACGTGTTTAGTGTTTAGAAATAGACGTGCGATCGAGGTATAACTATATAAACATGCTCTAGCGCTTATGAAACGATGAGAAAGGGCTGTGACGCTGCATGGGAAAGGGTACATAGCATGAAGCCCAACCGTGCATGCACTCATATATGGTTGCTACCCTCTCTCAGGAGCCATACGGTACACCCGCCTTTTCTTATATTATGTTGACCTTTAGTTTATTTACATAGTTTGGCATTTTTCTTTCTTTTTACGCGACAGAAAGTGCGAAACAAATGCCCCAGCAAGACAACTAGTAACTTGAGACGGACATGGTTTCGGCAATCTTAGCCAGCTTCCGGATGCTATCACAAATTAAGCCGACCGCCAGCAGGTACCTCATATTAGAGACTGTCGCGATAAGAATACATTAAGAAAGCCCGTACTGAGGTTTATAGGTGCTCCAGACCCACTTGAGGTGTTAAAGGAAAGTGTGATGGCTGATTGATTGATTGATTGATATGTAGGGTTTAACGTCCCAAAACCACCATATGATTATGAGGGACGCCGTAGTGGAGGGCTCGTGAAATTTCGACCACCTGGGGTTCTTTAACGTGCGCCCAAATCTGAGTACACGGGCCTACAACATTTCCGCCTCCATCGAAAATGCAGCCGCCGCAGCCGGGATTCGATCCCGCGACCTGCGGGCCAGCAACCGAGTACCTTAGCCGCTAGACCACCACGGCGGGGCAAAGTGTGATGGTGATCGACGAGTTGGCTATACATATTTGGCGAGAGAGGTGAACGTATGTCGTATAGCGGTGTAACCATCGTTACTTGCGCTCTAAATGACACCAAAATGACATCCTAGCCAACGGCATTGTTTCAAAATAAAGAACGAATAAAAGAGAACAGCCAGTCACGCTAGCTCGTTCGATTGTTCCGATTGCTTCGGTATAGCCAGACGTCTGAGTTCTGGTCTCTTCGTGTTTCCATTACGTACTTGCATTTATTAAATGGCGGCCAAGTGGCTTCTTTGTCACGACAACATACATCACAGGTCGTTCAGAACATACAGCGCTGCAGACGTGATGAAAATGAACTAGACGCGGGAAAACTGGAATGAATTAATTGGACGCTATGAACAAACTAGTGACTGATACAGGCGAAGTTAGAGCCCAGACGATATTTACAGAAGCACGTGCATTTCGAACCCCATGACTCTTACGTATGTACCGCTACAAGCCACTGAACTTGTTTCGTGTGTTTGTTTTTGTTTAATTTCCGCGGTTGTCTGATAGAAACATAGAAACACAGACTGGCGCACCAGATGTCACAGATATATATATATATATATATATATATATATATATATATATATATATATATATATATATGTGTGTGTGTGTGTGTGTGTGTGTGTGTGTGTGTGTGTGTGTGTGTGTGTGTGTGTGTGTGTGTGTGTGTGTGTGTGTGTGTGTGTGTGTGTGTGTGCAGAGATTAGTCACACCCGTCTTGGGCTGGTGCGACAATGTGACATCTGGTGCGCCAGTTTGTGTTTCTATCAGACAACCGCGGTAATTAAACAAGGTGTCACATTGTCGCACCAGCCAAAGACGGGTGTGACTAGCACCCTTTCCTCATGCCTGCCTTTGTATTTTCTCTTTCTTTCTCTTTAATCTAGGGCTTCAAAATGATTATTGTTTCGTGTGTTTGTTTTTGTTTAATTTCCGCGGTTGTCTGATAGAAACACAGACTGGCGCACCAGATGTCACATTGTGTGTGTGTGTGTGTGTGTGTGTGTGCGTGTGTGTGTGTGTGTATGTGTGTGTGTGTGTGTGTGTGTGTGTGTGTGTGTGTGTGTGTGTGTGTGTGTGTGTGTGTGTGTGTGTGTGTGTGTGTGTGTGTGTGTGTGTGTGTGTGTGTGTGTGTGTGTGTGTGTGTGTGTGTGTGTGTGTGTGTGTGTGTGTGTGTGTGTGTGTGTGTGTGTGTGTGTGTGTGTGTGTGTGTGTGTGTGTGTGTGTGTGTGTGTGCAGACATTAGTCACACCCGTCTTTGGCTGGTGCGACAATGTGACATCTGGTGCGCCAGTTTGTGTTTCTATCAGACACCCGCGGTAAATAAACAAAAACAAACTACTGAGAAACTACTGAGAATTCCTATTCAGCACTCATTAAACCCTTTCCTCATGCCTGCCTTTGTATTTTCTCTTTCTTTCTCTTTAATCTAGGGCTTCAAAATGATTATTCATAAACACTATTATATGTGAGAGAGATGTTTATTTACGGAAAGGCTGATAGGTCGGCCTCTGTGATATATATTCTGTGGTTTGCTACTCTGCCGTGGCGAAAGGGAATAGTATGTGCCGGAAGCAAGCGACGGTGTTCGTTTATTTAATTTAATTGACATGCCCAGCCATGCTACACAGTGGCACATACTGCGTTGATAATGAAGAGGCTTTGTTGATAGAGGCACCCAAACCATTCTTTTCTTTTTTTTTTTTCAGACTAGTGCCGCATTGTGCCGTCGTTGAAAACACAGCGACGACTGCGCAAATGAAAGGACGATCGGTCAGAAATCTATCAGAGCTTCGTGCGCGCTCTCTGCATGAGAGGAAAGTACCACCAAGAGTGTCTTTCGCGTGTGCTCTGAATGTCCCCGGATCGTGCAAGCACCTGCACAGCAGTAACGCATTCCATTCAGTTTGTACTGCGCGCGCTCCATTAATATTTTTGTTTGTTTGTTTGTCGGTGTAAACAGATTTTCGTGGCACTGTTCTGCACTAACATTCGAAACGCCAACGCGAAAAGCTGCGACAACAATGCATAGAACTATTAGGAATAGGGCACTTCTTGTCATAACGCGTCTATACCAAAGCTTTGTTTCCGAAAATATTTTCGTGCAGCGCTCTTGCGTACAAGTATTAGCACCGCAACACTGTATATCCAATTTCATATAAATAATTTTGAAATTACGGTCCCCGTGAATTGACACGCTACTGTATTACATGCTACTCGAGAGAGGCATTGGTGTATGACGCTTCCTTGAGATGAGTATGGGAGGTTTTAGAAAACGTTTAGCACAACGATATAGATCAAAATACCGCTTTCCGTCGCGAAGCCGCATAGCTCACTGGCCACCACATAGCGGAATAGAAAAGGTGGTAAAGCACCCGAACAAGTTTTTCGACTAAAACCTAAACCGGAAACCAGGCACACCGCGAACAGAGTATGCAATCGCAAAGTGAAGCGTAGAGCTGCATTTTTTTAAAGGAGAAATGTAAAGGGAGAGTTGGATTGCGAAGACTCCATGACTGCGTTATGTAATGATCCTACTAGCATAGTTTATTCCTTGACTGCATGAACCGACGTATAACTCCCACAATTATATACACCACCACAGAGTAAAAAACAAAAAAAACAAAGGAAGACATTTTATTGCAAGGTATTTAAGTTATGTACAAGCACAATCGTGGATTGAAGGAGAAAGATTGACATAAGTAGTCCAACGAATACGCACAAGAGATGACGATGCACAAGAGATGACGTAGAAAAAACAAAAATGTTTTCAAGTGTTGAAAGCACGTCCTCAACCGCGTTCATCTGGAACTAAAGTTACCAACAGCAGTTACCATCTTGCCGTACAAAAAATAATAATGAGGGTAATGATTCTGGTGGACTACTGCTTAGTTTGAAGCAGCCAAGGTAAGAACGCCTTCACTCACTACTGTTTTCGAAATATAAAATAAAAAAACACGGTCTCTGATTACACAGACCAGCACCAAGACGAACTATGTAAAGCCTAGACCACCCAGATTTCCGTCTCTATACACCAAACAGAACATAAATAAACACATACAGCCTGACGAACAAAAAATGGCGAAAAATGAAATCAATTAAACAAGATAAGGAGAGATATGATTACATGAATGCACATATATCATGCTCTGTTTCTCCAGGTAATATGATGAAGGCACACGCGCATACAAAAACTAAGCTCTTTATAAAGTTTTAGCAAGGTCCATAGATTTTAAAAACGTAATGCGCAATGTGCAACTAGGGAAACCTTTAGAACAGCGAATGCCAAAATTCGTGTTAGCGTTTGTTGCCTCTGAGCAGCGTCATGCGCCAACATCTTGGGTACCCACACTTATTTCGAAAATAGCGTACTAACCTAAGCAACTCCAATGCTATATGTGCACTGTCTCTTGTTTCGTCTAGGTGAAAGAATATCCCGCTGTTTGAAGCTCGACTAGCAATGCTGCTTTCAGAAACAGTTTGTATGGTAAATAAATGGGGCCAAGTAAAAGATGTTACGTGTGCCCGAAACAGGATGAAAATTATGACGCGGCACGCCAACCATGCTCTATCGACCGTATACACCTCTCCCCTCCCCTGTCTTTGCTTAAAAAAGCTTTCGACCCAAAACAGGAGCGCATATAAGCCGAATAGATCGCATAAAACGACACGTGACAGCATCTACTCCCACCCAGGCCAGAAATTTATTTCGGTGGAGGTGGAGGGAGCGCTCAGCCACGCCGCGGTCATCTAGTAGCTATAGTGTACTCGGCTGCTGACCCGCAAGTCACGGGATCGAATCCCGGCTGCGACGGCTGCATTTTCTATGGAGGCGAAAATGCTGTAGGCCCATGTGCTCAGATTTGGGTACACGTTAAAGAACCCCAGGTGGTCGAAATTTCCGGAGCCCTCCAATACGGCGTCTCTCATAATCATATGGTGGTTTTGGGACGTTAAACACTACACATCTATCCTGGAGGGGGCACTTGCTGAAAGCCTTGACTATTTGAGAAAACACCTATTTTCATCATTTACTTTCTGAAAACGCCCCCTCCATTAAAAATTTCGGGAAGGGGGCGGACGGGCTCGGGCACCTTTTTTTCGAGGTCTCATCGCATAATAAGCTAGCAAGATAGACCAGGGGTTTAGATCACGCGACACAAAACGATTTTGAAACAAAAAATGCATGGGGATAATGTTTGAGTCCTTTATGCAGTGCCGCAGGTCGCGGGATCGAATCCCGGCTGCGGCGGCTGCATTTCCGATGGAGGCGGGAATG
Source organism: Rhipicephalus microplus (assembly GCF_043290135.1). Classification (NCBI taxonomy): domain Eukaryota; kingdom Metazoa; phylum Arthropoda; class Arachnida; order Ixodida; family Ixodidae; genus Rhipicephalus; species Rhipicephalus microplus. The sequence goes on along the minus strand of NW_027464640.1, from coordinate 311,098 downwards.
TTGTAGGCCCGTGTGCTCAGATTTGTGTGCACGTTAAAGAACCCCAAGTGGTCGAAATTTCCGGAGTCCTCCACTACGGCGTCTCTCATAATCATATATCGTGGTTTTGGGAAGTTAAACCCCACAAATCTATCAATCAATCAATCCTTTATGCAGTGGAGACGATGGACCTACATATGAAACATATAACAAAGGTGCAATATAGATGCATGTATGTCATCTTTTGGGCAACGGTAGCCATTGTCGAATGTCCCGTCGTCATCTACCGTTGCTAGTCGCCGTCAGATGACAGAGGGACGTAGTCAGAAATTTTATTTCGAGGGAGGAGGAAAGGCGACCCGTTCATGCATGTCTCATGAGTGTTGGTGCCTGCTGTAGTATGCGTGCATATACACATATAAGCTGTAAAAACTGCGGATTCAGGGGAGGGGGGTACTGGAACCATTCTCCTCGCCCCTTGGCTACCCCACTGACGCGACACATTTTCTCGCAAGTTTCTTTTCAAACGACACGACATCGGCAACGTTGGCTGAGGTATTAAACGTTTCCGGCATCAAAGTTTTTTTTTCGTTTTTTTTTTTACAAGGAAAGCAGTGAGGAAGCACCCTACGTCGATAAAAACTGACGTCATTACGATGCTGTTGCGATGATGACTACGCGTGAATTAGAGAATACCAGTCAGTCCTAACCGACAGAGGCCCGTCTTGCTTGAGGAGATCGCCCGAACGTTAATTTAAGCACTCTGAAAAGTGTCCATCTGGTGCTTGCCAGACAACTTGCCCCTACGTTTAGCTACACCTTCCATTCGATTCTGTCCAGGCACTTCTGTATGATGCCCACCAGTGCGCGCGTTATGAGCCTGTTGTTCGGTCGCAGAGTGAACAGGCCGCTGGACTTCGAAACGTCGACCGAGGCCAGTGAGAACTGTCCGCTCAGGTTCAGGTGGGAGACGCGAAGCTCGAGCACACGCAGCGAAGTGAGCAGCACTCGCGATCCTTCCTCGGCCGGGAACAGGATGGTGGCCTCGAACTCCAACGGCTCGGCCACCAGATGCGAGTCGCCGGCCAGCAAAACGCCGTTGACAACCGTTATGTCGAAGACAACCTGAAGCAGAGGCAACAGTGTACAAGCAAAAGGTGACACGAAAGAGTTACGGAGCGCATGTTCCCGAGAGCTGCGCTTCGACCGTCTCACTCATTGACTGAGCAAACAAAAGAGAAAAATAGATCAATGGTTTGTTTTCTATATGTGATGCAATCGGTGAATGAACCAGTTGCGCATGAACGAAACCAAGATGAATTGTGGTCGGTCAGAATCATGCAAGAGACAGATGCAAGATGCCTACACGATAGATCCCAGTGCTGAAAGCTGTCCCCTCAGTGCTGCAGTATATGGTCCAAGTCACCTCCATTATCTGTGCCGGCTGATATTCAGGGCTGTAAGATTCACGGGGGAGAGCTTCAACCTGAAGCGACTTGAACTCTTCGAAAGGTTGTCTCGAACAGAAGCTCTTCAGAACCCATTTCCCAATTAAAATTACATGATCTATCTATTCATCCAGCAACGCAATTACAATTCCTGTACCAGCAGGTTTTATGGCTTGCCCTTTCATGTCCCATCCTTATTACACCTCCATATACCAGCCATGTATTTTCTATGTTCCAACTACTCCACAAGGGCTCCTTTAATGTTATATGTTTTCGTATGAATCATAGGGTAATTAATGAACAATTTGTAAAGCAATCGCTACATGAGTGCCCTTCCCTCGCACGTATTGAGGCTTTTCTGGGGCACTTAGTAGAGAAAGCAACATGTAGGCTAACTGAGACTCACAGGACGACTAGTGCTCGAAGATATATGCATGCACGTGGCATTCAAGTTTGATTCTTTTTTCCTGGTTAGCAAATATTTTCCCGTCAATTGCGCCCAACTGGTCTCATCCGTCATTAAAATGCGCGCCTTGAAGAGACAGCAATGGAAACTTAGACGAGGACCAAAAGCTAGTTGAACTAAAGAAAATCCCCACTCTTACACTCTATGCAGATGGTTGATCAGAGGAGCTGAAGAGGGCCGTTGTTTATCACAGAGCCATTCCATTCTGGAGAAACGGATTAAGTAACTTTTGAATTTAGCGTATATATGTTCCTTTAAAGTATTCCAATTAAGCACCATGTATCGCTTTACCGCGACTTGCATCGTCTTGCCTGGATGCACTTGGCGCTTCGTATTTGCTGCAGCATGCATGTTCTTGCTGGATCCCCAGCTTCGCGACACTTTGGTGGTGCAGCGTTGCATAATACATAGGGTTGGCCTAAATCCAGTGGCACATATATGTGCCACCGGATCTGGGTAAGCCCTACGTTTATTTCTCGCCGACACGTCTTCACTCTTAGTGGAGAAGTAGTGGGTAAAGGAGCCTAATTTATGAGGCCCATGTCTATAGGGACAACCAAGGATGTTAAGACTTGCTGGAGTGGAGGAGGCGGCCTGAGCTGAAGCCCCACGCTTCTATTTTGCATGGGTATAGATAGAGTGACCTAGACAGCCATGGGCAGAATGTGCGCCTTCCGGCCCGGCAGCCGCTGTGCACGCTCAACGTGGTGGAGGTGCATGCGGACGCTGTAATTGTGCATTGCACACGGCTATACAAATCCAGCGAAAAGAGACTCTGGGATGAGGTTTCAGTCGTACGTATGTCGAGCTTGACGAAAGCTTCCCCATTCGTATGCAACACATGCTGACAGCTCGCAATCTGTTTAATATCTGACGATCATTGTTCTTTTTTCCCCTTTTAGAGGCAGCCTAATAACCCGAATTGTCGAAGCCCGTTGGGCCGGGCTGCTTGACTTCCCGTCAAACAGCACGTCCCGAAGCCAGGACACCACGTTAATTAAAGGCATGTTTCGCCGAGTTCTTGAGACCAGACTGTGCCGCGAACGAGGAGTTACCCGACCATGCGTGATGCATTTGGGTTAAATTTGTCAATGTTGTTGAAGACCTGGTAGCTGCATCATCGGCGTGGTAGAATTGCAGAGAAATTCTTCATGTTTCCCAAGAGGAGTTACAGATCAAGATCAACATTCTGCAAGTGCAGACTGGCCAATAAGAGCGAGACACTTCAAGAGATAATAAAGGAGATCAAGCATTAAAAGCTCACGTCTGAGCAGGGCACATGAGCTGCACTGCAGGCTTTCTCCCGTTTCGGGAGAAAGCCTGCAACTTCTCCGGCAGGGCAGGGAAAGACCACAAATACAGGTATCTATTCGAACTGCTGGCATTTGCCTCGTCAGCTTATGAGAACGTACACTCGAAGTTTATTAAGGCCCTGTCCGCAGAACGCGCTATACGAAAACGGTACAGTTCCATCACAGGAAATCCTTACTTCTCAGATGAGTCACAGTCCTCAAAAAATCTAGTCCAATGCCACACTGAGACTCTGTACCGTACTTTGAATGCTGCCATCACAGGTAAGTTAGGAAAGATGTTTAGATTGTGGGCGACCAAGTGGTTAGATATGTACACTTTGGGTCTGGAACGCACGATGACGGCCTCTTTAAAGTAAGACTGAATGTACGTATGCACTCGTTGGCTTTACCGCGATTCAAATATTATTAACGCAATTCAAATGTCACATAAAATGTCTCATCGTGAATCGATTAAAGTAAACATCGTGTTTTCACTAAATTCTTGGCTAGGTTCCACATATATTATACTGTCTCACCTCTAGGTACAAAACGCGTGTGTATACAGAAGCATGTACGTACCTATGTGCAGATGTATGTATGAATATATGAATGTATCATATGAATGTAAAAATATGTAAGGCAGTATATACTGTATCTGTGTGTCTTTTGGTTTTTTTATTTGTAAAGAAAAGAGCGTCGATGTCTTATTCTCAATCTCTTGTAGCATATTTTTATGTCGCCTTTTTTGCACTGTGTTGTGTTCTGTCATTTTGCTGCTCCTTGTGTTTTGATAATTATTATTCAATGTAGCACTGTTTGCTGAACGTTTAACATTTCGCGTAGCGAAGCCACGTCAGGCCGAATGGCCTTTAGCTTAGTTCGCTTCGTTTTTCTGTAACTTTCCTGAAATAAAATCTGTTCATTCATTCATTCATTCATTCATAACTTACGTCTTAGGTTGATGCTCAGGTATTTTTCAAGTGATTCGTTGGAAGGCGCATAGAGAACTGATCTAACGAAATATTATTGAAAAACTATTGAAGCTATTGAATTAGTGTCGAGTGCAAGCTTACTGCCCATATACTCGAAGCACGTTCATGCAAAGTCAAGATGACTGGTTTTGCAGGTTCGAGCCAGTCTTGAGAAATGATTTTCAAGCCTCCATGAGTGTGTCCTTGAGTGTGACGCTTTGATGAACCCGCAGTTACGTTCTGCGCAAAACTGGCCAAACTGCGCATTAGCCTCAAACCTCTTCACATGGCCAATGAAATAAGCAGGGAAACGAGGGCCGAGAAAGTGAGGTCTGCACGTACGAGGATGATAATTTATTACTGTATTATGCCGACCATTCACCGGGGTTCGCCCTTGCAGGAAAAAACAAAACAAAGTTGTCTGCATTATTACCTGCAATAGGACTTCTCATTTTTGACAACTTCCGCCCAAATGCGGCTACACTGCGACCCATATAGGCGGTCTCCATTTTAGCAAGATTCATTCAAACCTTCTTGGGGCAACATGCGGAGATCCGCTTTGCCTCGGCATATATATAGCTTCGCTGAAAAGATATTGATGATGATGATGATCAAATAGCTTTGTAGTTCAAGAAGAGCATTGACAGACCACTAGCTTCTGGAAGACAAGGTGAGCGTCCAATTTAAGGAAGCTGCTGTTGCATCGCATCGAGGCCTCCTTGATGTGGACGCCGTGCACACCGTACATGCGTACGTTACGCACGGACAGCCGCGGGTTTTCGGAGATGAACTCCGCGACCACGAATGGTTCGCACTCACGAATGTAGTCCCGGCTGGAGCCTACCGTGCGAACGAGTCTCTCCTTGAGACCACTCTCTAGGAAGCAGAAGCGCATCGCTGGGCGCTGGCCGCCTAAAGTTATATAGGAGCAATTTTCATACAAATGAGCACCCGTGAACATGTATACTGTACGGTTCACTGTTAAAGGGACTGCTCAAATGAGGACATTTCGTATTGCTGGCGCTCTAACCCCAAGTGGATGCGGAAACATTGTTTCTGAGCAGCACTGCGGTCTGTCAAAAGGAGTAAGAACTACCAACCACCAGTAGTCTCATGCAAATCTAAGCAACGGCTTTCCATGACAGAGACATCCGGACATGGCTGTCCGGAAAAGTTTAAATCTGCGCTGCTCTGGAGCTGGTGCCCCGTCTGTGAATATACATGTGCACAAAAGCACCATCTTTGCAAACGCATTAAAAAAAAAACTAGTAAACGAACGTATCGAAGGTCATGCACATATATTTCTTTTTACAAATATAAATATTTAAGTAAAGGATGGCTCGTATGCACGGTGCCATGCCAGCCCTCTTCTCTGACGTAGCAGTTTTCGTCGAGCAGCTTTCAGCATCAACGACTAATGAAAGAAGAGCACACACACAGACATTGAAAGCCGCAGTGTCACGGTGCAAAAGTTTACGGAACATAAATATACGTTCACACTGAAGCTCGGCACTTGCCGAGTGTAATAATGTCTCTCTTGGGCGACGCTCCCTAAAAGAGTCATACTAAGACACAGATACAACATAAACTCGAAAGTGCAATAAATAACGAAATTTTAGGGGCTTTAGGTTGCAAAACGATGACACACGATTATGAGGGGTATACGCCAAGGGCTACGGAAATTTCGACCACCTGGAGTTCTGTAACGTGTATCGGCCAGTACATGGGCCTCGAGAACACCTGCAATGCCGCAAGGATAATAATAACAATATGAGCAAGAATTTTCATTTTACTTAGTATATTCTCAATAGTTTCTATTGCTTCAAGTACTCTGCGCGTATTAATACTGCGTGCTCAATGAATTATAAAAGTCTTCTACTTTCGGAGGGCTGGCCGGCAGAGTGGCGGAATGTATATATATGTGAATATATCGACAAAGTTTTCAATTAAATTAACAAACATTTTTTCAGGCTTTTTAGCCCTGCAGCAAACATACGACAGATGTTGAACTGAAATGATTCGGGATACATAAGGACGCTGTTTAAGGGCCGTATATATACAGCCCACACGTATCGTACGACCGCAGTATACCCGCACGTCACGGGGCGTGAGCACAGGCGCAAATAATTTCGCTTTGAAGATGTCTCTTTACAACCGCGATAAACCTAGCGACAGCGCGCACAATAAGCGGCAAAAAGCTCACCGTTGGCCGATGCCGACACGGCCATGAGAACACCCGCGCAGAGGCAAACGGACCAGCTCCTCTTCCACGCGCCACGCGTGGAAAGAAAAAAAAGCACGGCTGCGCAAGCGACATCGCTCAGGTATCCTCCCTCTTGCTGCATGTTATGAATGAGAGTCGCTTTCAGTGAAGAATGGGTATAAGTACGCGTACGTTGATACAGTAACGCTGGTGCTGGCCACGCGGATAGTAATCGCACGAAAAATGTCTGTCCACGTGTGTTTATTAATATTGTTCAAAAAAAAAAAAACTCAATGGTGCTACATTAAAGGGAAGCAACAGAGAAAAACAACTTATTCTACAATCACGTTGTGTCTTTTAATTTTGATAGTTTGTCCTTAAGCATAGTCAAACAGGGTGTTAAAAATACACGACCAAATTTGATTCAATTGCTGAAAGTCCGGCAGGATTATATGCACCATGATATGGCGCGTGGCTGTGATCTCGGCAGCAGAAGTTGATGTTTTCGAATGTGCATAATCGACTATCAATGAGTGAATTAACCCTCTATTTCCAAGAAGAGGACGGCTCTGGGCCGCAGTTTGGAGATTGGAACTAGCATCAGTTCCGTGTTCATGCGTCTTCGGTATAGTTTCCACAGAGTCGCACTCTCGCACGAGTTGGTCGACTTCAGACCACTCGAAACAGCCTAAAGGCCACTTGTACTGTCGCTAGTGCTTTTCGAGCTTCATGATTACGCTGTAACGCAAGGTCTAAACTTATTATGTTATCGCGTGGCAGGTGTTAGATGTGTGTTCGTCCTCGCGAGAAAGTAGAGCAAACCCAAACGAAGCGTTAGAAATCTGCTCTGCACAATTCCTGATAATGTGGGCATCAAGGAGGAATGTTTGCAATTGCTTGTCTGCATTTAGTCTATTTGTCGAGTACATGTGGTGTGTATGCTGTCTTGGCCATAACCTTGTTCAAAAATATCTCTTGCTGGCGAGTAAGAGCGCCCCTGTCGCCTATTAACAGAGGTGCTGGTGTAGCTTTTAATATCATTCGTTTATTGTCGGTTTTCAATTTTTACGCGAACATAATGCATAAATGCTCTGTTGGAAGAGCCTTCACGCCAAATTTTTAGGTAGGGATTGAGGAGGTCTGCCAGGTTTAGCGACGAACTAGGGCGTGGGATAATGAATGAATAGCCGAGCCTACCCACTTGCGCAGCGACCGCATGAGCATCTTCGTTTCCCCCGTCCTTGCCGATGTGGCCCGGTGTCCACAAAATTTCCGCATTGATTCCACAGTCCTGTAATCTCTTATCTTTTTTTATTATTTTGTTGGCCGCTACTTCAGCAGTTGTTGTTGTGAGCTGAGCCACCACTTCGTACGAATTATTTTGAAGATTCTCGCTCGCAGTGTTCCCTACGTTATTCGGAATAGCGTTGACCGCTCCCCATGTAGCTAGCATATAAAAATAAAACAGCAGATAATTTGACAATTAATTTGCCGTAGAATGTCGTACTGTGTTTTATTATAACATCCGACATGCTATGGACCTTTTTCGTTCCTATATGTCACGCATTTCAGTGGACGTTTAACTCCGTTGCCGTTTTTAATCGCGCCATGCTATTTACATAAATGTTACGCAACGGGCTGTCATGCTAATAGTTGCAGTTGTATTTAAAAAAATATATAAGTTTAGGTTATGTATTTGTACCCTATATCTTTCACATGTTAAGCTAGGAACGAGACAGTGGAATAAATGATGGGATCCACAAATTCAGATATACGGGCGTGAACACTGAGGAGGGCAATCGCACCCCCCCCCCCCCCCTTTTAGTCTCCTATAAGAGGGAGAGTCGCAAAGTCAGCAACATTGACAACAGGGAGGGGGCATTGGGACTCTTGGTAGGGCGAAGACAGCCAGACCATTGACACATATTATGAAAGGTCGGGGGTGGCGCTACGACCCCCCCCCCCCGCCCCCATTGAAGGGGAGCCCTTCGCACCCCTATGGAGATATCGCCGACGATGATAATTCCCACAAATAGAGGAATAGAAAAGTTAGTACGCTCGAAACATTCAGTTGGGTGGCTGCGAGGCAGTTTTTGAGGCAACCTGTGGTGGCAGCGCTATCACCAATGGCCTGATGACTAGCACTGGCGATGAACTGCTGAAGGTATACAGCGAGTGAAGCTCGATCAAATGCGTGTCCCGTTACAGTTGAGAAATGGGCTGTGTGCGACTAAAAATCACTGCGTTCTCGTGTTTGGTAAGGGTCCGAAACCTTGGCCAGGTATATTACCGCTGGATCCAGCGGCAGTACTTTTTCTCGTGCAACGTTCTCCGGTATGTCACTGCACTGTAATCTTTCTGATCATTATAATGTCCACAACGCACGACGCTTCATTCAGGACGGTCACACCAAGTTCACGTTCTTTTCTTTCTTTTTTTTCGAAATTCATCGGTTATCTTTAGCGGACTGTTTCGATTCTTCATGTATATAGGTGCACGTTCGAAAACAGTGAAGTCACACAGTAATCACCTCTAGTTAACACATTTTTGGCGGGAAACTGGAAATTTGAGCTGTACCGAATTCTTGTTTGAATGCACAGAAACATTCATAGGATCAGAATAACCAGCTTTTTTGATACATAGCCTCGCTTGAAGTTTTGCAACGGAACGTTTTACCGTTTCGGGTAAGTTTCCCAAAAGCATTCAGAAAACAGCTCGTGGGGGGGGGGGGGGGTAACAGTGATTAAGCATTTCTAAGCAGATTGTGAAGAATATATCGAAATCGACGTTATGTAGTTTTGCAATTTACACCCAACTAACACTACCTTGATTCGATATTTTGCAATAGGGAACATGTGTGACATTGAGAGCGACCTTAAACAGCAGCCATTTGTACATGTCGTTAAATGGGGGTTGCAGCGCAAGCACGAAAGTGCTGGAAGAAAAGCGTACGGAAGACAAAGAGGAACAACACGAGCGCCGACTACCAACTGACTTTATTTCTCGCAGTACACATGTTATTATATACAAACAGGCAAAATCTTTTAACAAGCAAACTTGAGCAACGTGACATAGTTCTGGAGAGTGTCCGGTATAAACAAAGGCAAAATGATAAAAGGACTAACCTCTATCCCAAATCGTGATGTTTTTTTTTTTTTTCATGCAAAGCCACCGAAGGCTGGCTCATGCATTCGTCACCTGATACCTTAACATGATACGCCTCAGCGATTTCACATGTTAATTTGTCCATATGGCGTTCCAGCACACTCACGGCCTGAAATCGAAGCTGGCACCCGCCATTTTTACAATGCATTACAAAGTTGGAACTTATCCCTTTGCACAAATCGTTCATGTGCTCTCCCAAACGTTTTATTTATGCAACGTCCAGTCTGACCTATATAATAACGACCGCACGTTAAAGGAGGCATGTAAACGACACCTACTGCACATTCTATAAATTTATTTATAGATTGCGCAGTGAAAACTGCGCATTCGGGGAAAGCTGAACTTCATAAAAAGCATTTGCTACTTTTGGCGATTAAAAACAAGAATTAGAGACTCCTGCTGAGACCCCCCCCCCCCCCCCCCCCCCCGATAGCCTCTCCGTCACAGGCCCTCGCATAAGAAGACCTTTCTCGAAACAAACGCACAGCCGCCACAGTAAACACAAATTTGGTGGCGCGAACCCGAACCCCTACATAACATCGGATCAGAATCTGCCGTCAATTAGGGGCCAGCGGATTACAACTCGCCTTTTATATCACTGGAAGCTGGATTCGGACACACGATGTATGCAAAGATTACAGCATTGTCCTTTTGTTGGAGAGTCCCACTCCCTCCTTAGAGCAGGTCTCCCAGCACAGTAAGACCACCCCTCTCATATGACACCAAACATCCGGTAAAAATACCTGAACTTAGACTTTCTCACGAAATATATCTTGCTCCTGGAGCTCACTACGACACACCCAAGTTTCTTCAACTGTACTCAACATTCTCGGAACAAGACTCACTCGAACTTGCCAACATATTGCTCATCCGGACTCGTGGCTTGAGCAGTCAGACTGAGCCGAAGTGGATCGACAGTCCACTGGCATAAAATTAGCTTTTCAGAGCATGGTAGAATTTCGCGTTAACACCTATATTTCACACAATCAGTGGCCAACGATACGCCTTCAGATCTTTTACATTCGGATAAGAGTTATCAGTGGTTCAAACCCAGTCAGGAACATGACATATTGCCAAAATGTCAGTGAAAGTGTGAGGAGAGGTAAGAAGATCCCCCTCCCAATCGCCTCTCATCAATAAACGCTGCGGTGGCGCATGAACACTTAATTATGCGTTGAGGCATGTGTGAATATATAATAATGTGTAGACGTAAGCAGATTTAATGCTACGGTCATAGGTGGGCATCATAGGTGGGCAATAAAAGGTGGAGCTCACTCACGAAATATACGCAGCGCTTAGGGCTCTCCGACGAAAGACCCGTAATTGTTGTCCGCAATCGTGCTCAAACTATCCAAAAATATTCCCGACTCGCTCGAACTCTCGGCTTGACCTGGGTCGGAGTGTGCTTGAGCGAGTCGACTCGAAGAGTTTGCCGATCTATGCCCACTACATCCTGCCCTTGTGGCTACAGCAGCTGCAAGACACCTGGCCATGGCGAGGGTACACACACGCAAAGCCTCTCAGTTACAAGAACAAAGTAAGCCAGCGACCTAACTGCTATCAATGACATTAGCACTGCTTGGATTGTACTTTCTGCAGTCCTAGTTACAGTAACTAGCCACATCAAGCCGTAGAGGAAACAAGTCGACGAGGATCATAGCGCTACACCCAACCTAACGACACCAGTGAAATTGGCAGAAACCACCGAGACCAAAGTAGTCAGCTATCTGTCGCGCTCACAGTCTAAACATCCTAATAATCTCGCAAGATCATGCAAAGTTAAAAAAAATTAAGTAGGTTGAACATGCAAAAACCACAAGCGACTGTACAATCGTCATCATTTAGGATGTGCAAGAATTGTTAAGTCGCGTTGGTAATGTGTCACATTAATGTACGCAATGAGAAACCGGCACAAGTACATACCAATAAAGCTATACACCGAACCTGGTAAAGATAACTGGCAGTGCTCAAACAGCAATGCTAGCTCAACCAACAGCCTCCAAAACATACTTGTTTCATGCTACGGCCACTCACTACATGTGTGTACATGTTTGCAGGTTGCCACTGTCAGCTATGCTTGGCACGAAGCAAAAGCTAGTAGGGCAGATGATTCAAGACATTTCAGTTGACTAAACCTTTTATTCAAACACGCACAGAGAGGGACCTCAGACAGGAAGCAGGTGGCTTACCTGCATGGAGAGAAAAAAGAGCCCATCAGCACTACACCTAAAACACAAGTTGCTTTAACCTTCTGTGTATTATCAGAAACAGTTAATGCAATCACAGGTTTCAGCTGTCCCTATCTGTTGAATATCATCACTCATATTTAGGAGCATGCTTGTACACACTGAAGAGAACATACCTTTCAAAACTGTAGATCCACAGGAAGCACCTGTAAACACATAAAACACATTATTGTCAGAGGCCTGCAAGGCAGAAAGGAGAAATGAATGCCAACTCAAGGCTAATCAGAAAATGTATTTCTCCGCATTGCTCTCTCAGGGTAGCAAATACTCAAGCAACATCATGTGAAAGCCATGTTCAAGACAAAAATGATTCCAAAGTGTTAAAGGGACACTACATACAATCATTAGCAATTAACTTTTTGCAAAAAACTGCATGCTGGCAGACAAAACTAAAGCAGCAGATATGCCAAATCCAGTTTCTGCTAATTAAAATTATGACAAAAATTGTTTCATTGTTGGCAAGCAGTGTGCTTGCTTTACATTGTTGCACCAATGACACTTGTAACTGACCTATACTTAGTGTCCCTTTAATTCATGAAGCAGTGCACAGAAGGGGTCATAAAAATATGAATTCGCAGCTCCCTTTACCACATGCCTTGCACTGCTCAAAAAAAAATCTGGGCCGATCGTCATGCTATAAACTTACCAAAGGAAGGTGCTGGGACTTGGTATCCTGCTTACTAACCTGGAATGAAAAGAAAAAAAAAAAACTTTTCATTGAGAAAAGAAAAATGCGCCAAGCTAGCAAGTTTCAGAAGCCACTCTCAGAGATCTTGGTGAAGTCCTCATAAACATAGGCATTGGATGTTGATCATCACAGCATGATAAGGATATGGAGGGCATTGTCAGCTATTGCTCACCACAGCGATTCAGACTTTATATGCCAGGATTCTTGATGTTAGGTGCACCAACCTAGAAAGACCGAATAAATATTTCACACAATGGAAAACAGTATGTCCATAAAGCATGCATAAAGACGATTCTCAGAGATCTTGGTGAAGTCCTCATAAACATAGGTATTGGAGGGAGATCATCACAGTAGTGAAGTACAACAGTCGGGTACAATTTTGAACATTATTAAAAGGTTTGCAGCAAGGACAACTTGTAGTGAAAAAAAAAAAATGACCTTAACCCTTGGATGCCCAGGAAATAATGAAATATGCCAATATTCTTAGAAAATTATGAGCATTTTTAGCTAAGTAACGAGTTGTTGCTCCTGAGCAACAACATTGGGCACCTATGGTACTACTTCACGTGGAATGCCTTCCAGCAGTAGTGGCCTGGAATAAGGTGTAGATGCAGGTTGCACCATAAATGATTGAGATTTAAATGTACACACAGTCACTGGGGGACTGGGCTGTATTGGGTAGCCTTGAAAAAAAACGCTACAAAACTAGAATATATTGCCATTTTAAAGAATGAAAATTATTTTTACATTTACACGATAATAAATCTAAAAAGGTCACTTAACCACGCAGACATTTTTGTAAATCAAAGGTTCTTTTATTTCCCATGCTGGACTCGTACGCATGCTTGTTCTGGGAGTGATGCAGACGAGGAAGAAGAAGTTGAAAAGAGCTCAACCGGTCCTTAATGATAGATTTTTCTCCCACACTTAAAATGATTAATTTAACAGCTCCGCACATTTGATACAATCACGTCTTCCCATTTTTGGTTCTACTTCCATTCAAGCCTAATGTTGATCGTGAGCAATAACGTTTTTTGTATCAAGGTTTCTGTAATGTAACAAGCGGCCACACTAATCGGCGGGCTCATAAATGTTATAAACGCCTTTAGAGTCGCTTTAGGTACAACAGGTGTCGCAGTAGCATCCTGTTTCACTGTAGTCTTATAAATTTCCTTTTTCGTGTGGAGCTTTTTTTTACCACCTTTCAGACACTGAAACAAACAATACAAAAACGCAATGCACTTTCACGCATTTTCAAAGCTCTGTAACGCTTTTCTTGAGCCAAATATAGCACCAGAAGGGTAAAGCAGCAGGGTGTGCTTCCTGAAAAAAATATTTTTAGGGTTGTTGCCGTGAAGGAACAGTGGGCATCGAAGTGAAGGGTTAATGAGAAATCAACCTCTGAACCTGAAATTTATTCACCACAGCGCAGTCGCGTGCACCTGCACCCGAAAAAATTTGCAAGGTGATCACGCCAAATGCAAAGTAAACTGGCGTAATGACACTGAACCCTTGACAAGCACAATTTCAAACAAATTCACATCCAAATGATCACTATATTGTGTGAAAGCTTACTATTGAACAAGCACCATGGCACCAGCTGCATCTCCATTATGAACACCTGAAAAAATTGCACATTAGTTAATAAAGAAAAAGCCCATAGGCACTCGATTTTAAGAGGATAGAATCAGCCCAATATATTCTACATTAAATTCAGCAGTAGCAAATAAGTCATCACAGATCTCATTACATGTAAAAGCAAACACAAATTCACTCACCTGCTGCTACCTGTTGACATCGCAAGATCTGAAGAGTTCCACAGGCACTGCACATAGAAGTTGCCAAACGTTACACACCAAGCAGTGAATGGTTCTGAAAATCCAAAATCTGTCCACTCAGATAGGAGCGAAAGACCAAACATGTGATATCGTCAGAGATGTCTGCTGAACTATGTAATCATCATGCATTGTCAAGACCACTAAATACAAGCAATGAGTTACAAACCTGAAACACTTAAGTGCTCCAATGGTAGAAGGTCCAAGCCTGATAGCAGTACGGTTGAAGCTGCACAAATTTTACATGCAGGAAGAAAAGGTTAGACAAAAGAAAGCGACTGATGAATAAAACTGACAACATTTACACCATCAGATACTGATTTTCCACACGACTACTCGGTGAGAGAGTTCAATAAGGTCATCATATAACTTTTTATACACCCATTCTTTCACGATTGTAGTTCAGTCAAGCCAGATTAACGCACTATTTTTCTGAGTGCTAGAAAACCAGAAATGCATGAGGTTACATAACAAAAGCTTAAGGCCACGAAGAACTCTGAACAAGCTATTTTTGATGATCCAAGTTCTATCGAAGAGAGAGAAATTAAATGAGAAACTCGCATTATTCAGCCAGAATCCAGACGCTGCAGAGGCCAAGATGGACGGTAAACCTGAAGATTAAAAAAAAAAGGTACTTAGAGGACAATTTGCGATGGAAGTTACCAAACACGAGGTACGGAAACTCAGATAGTACTTAATGTCGATCAAAGAATTCAGTGAGATTCCCACAAAATATCATCAAGGTACCATTAAAACAAACAGGGCATCGCAGAAACTTACCATGCCGATAACGAAGTCGCGTCTCCAGTGGCCGATTGTCTTGGAACATGCTGCACAAGAAAAATAGCAAGGTGAGAATTGTCGCGGAATGAACGGCGTCGGCGCGATGTCTTAGAAACTTCAGTTAGAGCTAATACATTCCAGCATCAATGTAATTCAGGAATGGCATACATGTTCATCACATTTCCCGCCACCTCCAACAAAACCCACATGGCGGCCGCACGCCGGTGTCAACTACGACAGCGAAATCCAAGTCAATCGGTGAAAAGTTCACTCAATCGATCGTCAACGTGAGGCGTGTGTGTTCCTTTTACTGCCTGTCGTAACTTCACACATCGATTTCACCTCGCATTACCGATATTCGCACTGTTTAGGCATATTGCAGATCACGGGACGCGCTCACTGTAACCCAAGTCCTCGCCACTAAAGCAAGTGGAAATGCTACAAATGCCAGCCACGAAAGATCCCCGTACCACACAATGAACTTTTGAAACTATACGTTGAAGATAAAACGAACCTTTCTACGGAAACTTCGGTCTGTCGCAGGGTAATTGCTCACTACGTACGCACGAGGAACGTCGAAAGAAGCGGCGATTGCAGCGCACGCCATTTTATATACATCGGACAGGTTGGCTTGGATTGGCTTTTTCACGTTGTCGTACTTCGACGGAAGACCAAAATGTCTCAAAAATGGCGGTTATGGCGTTGGAAAAGCCGTAAAACGTGCTTTAAAACTTGCTCTTAGGACTACAAAAATTAATTGCAGGCACGGTATTATTGTACGTTTAAAAAATGAGGTTTTTTAAGCCCAAGTTTTTTTGCTGCACCTATACACTGGGTTTTGCTGTCTGAACCATTCCGCTTGTGATATACTTTTATATTTCCAGAGTATTTTTGCTTTGTTTTCACGCTTTCACTAGCTTCGCATAGCAATATCACCGTAAAAATGCAGCTCGAACTTGTGGGAGGTTTTGCACACTTGCGAGTGACTATTTCATGCGTAGAGTTTCATACACTTATTGTATGAAACTCTATTTCACGGAAGAAGTCTTCTTTTTTTACTTTCTCTTTTTATGAATGGGCCTTTTCTGGGTAGGTAGTCTGTGCATGCACGCCGGCTTCGAGCTGGCACGCACACCTGGTGCCGCAAACCACGACCTCCTCAGGTCGTGCCCACGGTGTAAGAACTACTCCTACACCGTGGTCGTGCCGCAAACATGCAAATGTTTTCCCCCAAAAGAGGCGCGAACGCAGGCCTCAGAGAGTGCCTTCCGGCATGCAAAGGACCGTTTCGGAGTCCAAGAGCCACCAGTTTTGATTTCGAGGATCTCCACTTCGGGTGCTGTTCGGACTAGGAAAAGGTCATTGCGTCGACCAGTTAGGAGGGAAAATTTGAATACTCTATCTGCTATGCTACAAGGGAAGGTAGTAACAGACACGACAAGAATTCCAGCTCCACTTCAGCACATGCAGGTTGCAGCATTGCATGACGAGTCGGCAAGTCAAATTTGCATGTGCTTCGAAGATTAGCTATTCGTAGTTACCCCTTTTTTCTTCACATTTGCACTGAAGATGCCCAGTTTTTGTGGCTGTGCTTGGCTTTTGCAAATAAATGTTCTGAGAATTAGACTACCACTTCATTTACACTTTATTTGCATTTGTCATTAATGAGGTAAGACAAGAAACGGGTAGTATTTCTTCTTTTGCTTGGCCACACATCTTCAGTGCACAAATTGCTGATGGAAATTTGATGTCTGAACACTTCTTAAATTATTTGCATCTTGTTAAATTTCACAGAACCCTATGTTGCTGTATGTCTAATCTGAAAGACAAAGCCGTGTCAATCTGAGCCGGTCTTCTTGGATGGTTCAGTCTTCTGCCGTGCTTGCAATAGATCCAAGTTTCCTGAAAGAATGAGAAAGCTATATAAGCCTGACATTCCTTTCTTTGAAGCAGAAGTTATCTCCAAGACACACTCAACTCTTTGTATCTTGCTCAACATCCGCCAGAGTGGACTTGAAAAAGATGTTGCTGTTTGGCTGCTGCTTGTAGACACACTGTAAGCATATCACAGGGGCATCTGTAGTAGTGGTTTGCAATCAAAATGCTATTTCTGACTTACAGAGTCCCTCTTGAGGCAGTTAATTTCATGCTGCAAGACTTTCAGTTCTTGTATCTGAAATAAAAGAAAATGGCTGATCTTGTGAATGGTGGCGAGCAATGACTACACAGACGCATATGAGTGAAATTTAGATGTATTTTCATGCAAAAGCTATCAAACCCAAACGAGTGACTAAGCACTGGATCTGGCTAATGAAGGCAAGGGAGCATTAGGATGCTTGGATGATACTCGATGAATCAGGTCTGGATTGGTGCTTGCATTTCATAAAGTGCGTCGTGCGATAATGTTTGGTGTAACATCAGTCCCAGGACACCACCTCTACTTGTCATTGATAACAACGTGTTGCGGTCTTGCTCGTACAGCTCATCCAGTTTCAACCACTGCCTCACAATCTCCATGTCAATCTCGGCCCGTCGAAATTTGTCCCAGCAGTAGTGCTTCGAGCACCTTTTTTTCGGTACATTGCAGAATTCACCAGTGTGCTCGAACACATTTGCCACAATCGGAAAGCCGCACACTTCGTCATCGCTCACTTTAGGCTCTTTCGAATGCTCTGGGCACAGGATTCGCAGTCGTTTGCAGTAGGTCTTCTGGTGTGGGTTGTAAAAGTCACAGAACACGTTGTCGCCTTCAATGCGAGTCTTGTACACAGAGCCGTATGAGCTTTGACTCTCGTACTTGTTAAAGCACTTCTCCATGTGGCGCATCGCCACGCGGGCGCTCACTTCATGCCCGCATGTGACGCAATAAGTGCTCAGTTCGCTTTCCTCGTAGTCATCTGCAGCTTCCTCATCTTCGGCCAAAGGCGTCTGCTTTGCTCTGACAATTAGCTTCTCCAGTTCAGCTCGCTTGGCTTCGAGCTGCTGAAGTGTGCTCCGAGCATCCATCTGCTGCTTACGGATATGTTCCAACTGGTGCCGGTTCAACTCATCCGCGTGGCACACGCTCGACTGCCACTGCTGAATTCGATGTGGCAGCACCTCGTAGATGCGGTTGGTGGCCAGCTTCAGGCCGCAGTCGTCACTGCAGTACTTGGAGCCCGGCCGTGAGGCCGCCGTGCAGCCGGGGCCGTAGCACTGCCTCGGCACGTCATCCTCCTTGCGACTCTTCTCTTTATCGCTGCGGTGTTCCCGTTTGTGTTCCTCCTTTCGGGCGCGCTTCGAGTCTGCCTTCGAGTCTCCCCTCTTGGTCGGACTGCGCTTGTGACGAGGCTTCTTGGCGGAACGCTTGAGTTCCGGTTCGTAGTCGTCGTCAACGTAGTCGTTCGGCAGGTCGGAACCGTCGTTGGCCACATCTTGATCGGGATCGTAATCGTCATCGTGCCCGGCCTTGGACCGCTTCGGAGATGACACCGGTTTCTTGCCCAGTATAAGACCGAAGTTGAGGCACTGTCGCTTCCGACATTTCTGCCTGATCTTGTTCGGCCCGCCGAACTTTCTCATGTCCTTGCAGAAGTCGCATCGGCCGCAGTCCTCGGTCATGTAGCATGCGGTGCATTCTCCGCATTGTCGTGTGGACTTTCGACGCTTGTTCTTTTTGGAGCGGTGCGACCTGTCTTTGTGCCTCGTAGGAGAGTACGCGCCGGCGTCTCTAGAGTCCCGGGACTTGCTTCGACTCTTGTGCTCTTCGTGCGAGGAATGAGACTTCTCCTTGCGCTCCTTGAACTTGATCTCGAGCGTCGGGTCCCTGTCGCGGCATATGAGGCAGAAAAATTTCAATATGTTCTTGGCGTACGATTCTGTTATGCTGATGCAGTCGCCGTGGTACCACTCGTTGCAGTTGTCGCAACCGATCATAAACCTGGTGGTATCGCTCGTGCGGCAGATGCAGTAAACGATTTCTTCTTCCTCCGAGCGCTCGGATCCGTGGTCTTCAACGCAGCTGTCCGTCTCGCTGTCCGAGCGAACAGCCGTGTCTGCCGGTGCTTTGGCTTCCTTCGCAGGCAGAGCCTTGCAATAACTGTGCATGTCTTGTCCATAGTGCACCGTTGTTTCAGTGTTCCCACCTCCACTGAAGTCGTTACCATCGCTGCTCATCGCTTCATAAATGGTCTCCGTCTTAACGCTACACATTTTCGCTGAGGTACGTTTGAGCTCACACAGCAACAAACTATACGGAAGGTCTGGCAGCCTGCTAGTATTTCCATTTAAGGGTTTCAAGAAGGCAAAACGCAAATGCTTACGCGTCTTTCTCGTGACTTCGCATCTGTGGCGTCGTTGTCCGCCATTTCGACAAGCAAGCAACCGGATGCGAAAGTTATGCTGGCTTTGGCTTGATTCGACTTTGCAACATTGCTGTTTCGAGAAGACAAGTTAGCAGTCAAATCAGGTCGAGCCTACTTACGGCCATGTGCGTAACGCGGAATAGCTCGTTTCAACTCGTGCAACTTTGAAGCGGCCTGCGGTACAGTAAATTAATATTTCGGAGTTCCTTTGATCACAAGACGTAAGCATTCATTGTGAAGTTGCTGATGCCTTGATAACATGTAGTGGTGCGACGTGCCTCTGGCGGCGTGCGCGTATGCGTCCTGGCGCACCTTTGGGTATCATTCCGTGCAAATCCGTAATGCCTAGCAGACGATACTGCTTACTTTTAGGATATTCATTATTACCTTAACTCCACCGTGCATGTCAAATCATGCAAATAAAGATACATGTTAGTTCATTGATAATTACGCCAAACTCAGTCGAAGCAAACGAAATACTCCGTTTTGGCCGGTGACACGGTCTGGATAAGTTGCTTGTCTCGCGTATGTTTCGTCGATCGTTGATCAACCGGGTGCAGAATATAGATAGGGAAAGTATAATTAAGTTGGCGCTTTCGTTTTACTAGTAACTTCTCGCGCTGTAAGTACGCATCTTCAATTATTGTGAACATAATCGTAAAGCTCAATCCCAATATATCACAATCACTTCACAAACTGTAATAGTGAACTTTCAAGGCCTATCAGTTCTATCCTCGTTCACCGATTCGATCGCAACAACCGAATCTCATCGGTACAGTTATGCAGTGCTTATGGGTGGCGATAAACCTTCGTATTTTGGCTGTTTTAGTCACCAATCAATTGTGGCCGCGTTCTGGCTGGCAGCAATGTCGCGCAGCCCCATTTATGAATGTTTCTGGAGTCTTTAGCAATGGTCGGTTGGCCCTGTTCACAGATTAGCTGGACTGAGTGACAATTTCGTCATTATTACGTATAAAAGATGTTACCGTAGCCAGCACATGCAAAATTCTCTACTCCCCCGCTTGCAGGTTCATCGCACGCTCGGAATCATGGCTTCACGGTGGTTTCTTAGCGAGGCGGGCAGGAAAGCAGCCGGCTTAGCAGGTCTCACTGGCGGCTTCATAGGAGCCATGGTTGGCCTGCTTCCTCACACGCACCTGCTCGAACAGTACAAGGGCATAGTTCAAGCCTACAAGTACGTACCCGCGCGTTATGCAGTCTAGCTGTCACAACCAAATGATCAGGCCATCGAAAGCATAGAGGACGTTGATTGTTGTCTTGAACTGGAGTCTAACAATTGTGACGTACATTTAAGTGAACAAGAAATCACCCTTTCTATTGGCGGGATCAAAAACCACAACTGAATTGTGTGTCTGATCCCTACCGATACCTTTATTTTCTTAATTCATAGCGCAAAGCTTCCCACGGCACACCTAACGCCGTATGTTAGCAGACAAGGGTTTTGTAGTAAATTGTCGCGTAGTACAAAGATCACGCACCACGCGACTTCCCCTGGCAAAGAGGGTTCCACGCTCGCTGCTTGGGCTATGCTGGCTAACACTCCCAGGGATTGATGCACAGCAGTACCTAATGAAGTGGCTGATAAAGCACCTTTCATTGTAGCTCAATTGGTTGTGTATTCGAAGGTTATGGGTTCAGATCCAAATGACAGAAACCGTGATTTTTCGTCCACTTCAACTCACTTCAATTTACGTTAGAACAGGATTGGAATTATTACAATACAGTTCAAAACAACAATTATTGCCCTTTATGCTTTCCATGACCTAATTGTCTGTTTGAATCATTTTGTGCACCCCCCCCCGACCCCCCCCCCCTCGGGAAAAATTCTCTTCCTTGCAGTTTGGAAGTGAGCAACAAAATACGAGCCCGTTGTAACCTTTTCCCCTCTTTAGTGACGTACTCTGAATTGCAAGTACATAAGCGGCTAATGATACATGCGTTGAATAATGTGATTGTTACAAGTGCACAAACATCAGTGGGCAGTATCTCGAAAATTGCATGCACCTGGAAAGCTCAGTAAACTTGCACTCACAAATGGATACAAAACTTAGTCTGGCATCAATACTAAAGTTGCAACCTGAATGAGTAGGAGGCCTTACGCATCCACCAACAGCACCTTTCACTACCAAGACCACAAATATTTTCTTCAGCACACCACAGATGGTAAAAAGCCCAGCTGCTTTGGTCAGTCTACTAGCCCTATGTGGCTGTAAAAAGAAAAAGGAAATAATGGTAAAGATATCTATCAAAGTTTCTCATTCGTTACGGTGTTCTGTTAAAAGCTCACAAGTGGTGATAGAATCAGTGGCATTATGATATAGGTGCAATTAAAAAAAAAACTTCGCTTGAACTTTCCTTCAGCGACTGTTCACGACGTGCGATAGCATTCTTTACTCACGATAGCATTTAAAAGCTCGTTTGGCTTAAATTTCTTGTTTGTGTCAGCGTTATTGGTTGTGAGTGAAAAATCCGCCTGTTCAGTGACTGAAAAATTGAGAAAGATAAATTATAAAAATCTTCGGTTTGAATGAGATTTACGTGCACATTAGAGAACCCCAGGTGGTCAGAATTTCCGGAGTCCTCCACTGGTGTTGATCATAATCATATTGTGGTCCTACCATGCTATACCCCAACAGCTATTATGCCTTTCTTTTCAACTGTAGAGTTTAAGATATATTGAGTTTTTCAGCATAGACAGATAATGTATGGGGTAAGGCATATTGGTGAATGGACCAGGCCAGCAAAAAAATGTAAATCGGCAGTACTTTCTTTTTTTGCAAAGTGCAATAACTTTGAGCTTTTTGCAAACAACTTTGAAGTGAAAACTGATGTATTTTTTGAATAGGGATGGTAAACCTGTGGCTTTGGATCCTGCTGTGAAGAAAAGAGCAGAAGAGGTGAGATGGGTTTGTTTGAACTCATTCTGTGGGAGTCTGTTAATTTCAGCAACCCTGTCTGTACCACTCTTCCGAACTGCCTGTCCAGCTACCAAACTGTCTATGTTGTCTAGTCCTTTCTCCGAGTAGCTGTAAAGCTTTTATAGAAAAAGAGCCGAACCACCAAGCGCACACCGTTCCAGAGACAATAAAAAGAAAAAGGCAGTGTTAAAAGGCGGAGGCTGTTTAGGTTTCATTATGGGATTCCTAAAAAATTGAACTTTAGTGATTCCCATACCTTCTCCTCTACGTTACCACACTTGTATATCATTATCATCATAGGTACAACAGCGTTTGACTATGTTAAAAAAAGATAGGCTGTGCAAAAGCACTTGAGGATGTCTTGGTGTTCATACCAAGATGTTTAAAAGCACTGAAATTTGGGAGAGTTTGTACTTAAACATAGTGGTATTTTGAGTGCGTAAATAGACAAGGAAAGAAAGGTAGACAGATGTGTGCTGTACATGTAAGAAATAATATGTATGCATGTATGTTTTGTATATCACTTATTGCAAAAAGAAATTACATTGGTGGTGAGGGCATGGACAAGAAGCCTGTGAAGGGTATGCCAAGGGCTTGTGCTTTCATCAAACACGTATGCTGCTTGATGGAAGGCAATAGCAATAGCGGATTCCTCTGACATGTGGAAAAAGCAACACATTGTAGGAAAGAGTGTCGTGCGCTTTTTCGCATAAGAGCTTCTTTTTTTTCCACAGCTTACGGCGATCGTTGTACTGAAATGGATAAGATTGGTTCTTTTTGACGTTTGATATTGTATTTCTATGTTATGTCCACAGGTTCTCCGGTCAGTCGACCTCGATGACATGCAAAAGGACAGTATCAGCTTCTTTCACGTGCCCATTTTGGACACATTCTTTGCTGGCAGCACGACGGCATTTAAAGGAGTGATCATCGGCCTGCCCCTCACCTTCAGTTACACGACGAAGGAAGATGTGCAGACAAGGAGCCTGCTCATTCACGGTTCCAAAGCGCCAGATTGGGAAACCAAAGAGGCGGAGCAACTAAAGAAATCGCTCGTGCTCAGTGACAAGGCGCAGAGGTTTGTCATCGCAAGGGACATCAGTTGGGCAAACACCTACTATGTCCAGTTCCAGTCAGCGGCGCTCTCCTTCTCTGTCCTCAACTGTTACTTAATGAGTCGCCTTATCAATGACAGGTTCCACTTGCTGATTCGTGCACCCCGTACTTTTCGTGTGGTGCTGTATGGTGTAGTAGTGGCGCTTCATGCGACCGTGTACATCGGCTTCAAGGATGCCATGAGCCAGTACTGGGACAAGAAAGCGGACAGCGAGGCAGCTTCCCTGGGGAGAGATTATGTCGAGGGCGGTGTAGAGTATTATGAGAAACTTCTTCAGAGGAACAGGGCTTTGAGGGAATTGCTGGGGGATGAGGGACGCAAGTATTACACTTCGAAAGGTAATATTGACAGGATAATTCGGTCCGACCATGTCCCAATCACGCACAGATTGGAAGGCTTGAAAAATAGGCTGCAGATGGCCAGTAAAAGTGAACTTGCTGCCTGATGTTTCTCTGAACCGAACATAGACTGACTTTTGTAGTATATATTGAGTTATTTCTATTTCCGTGCTAATAAAGGATATACGTAAAACAAAGACTGTGCGTATAACCAAATCTTCCAGCAGTTTAATGGCTGTCCAAAAAATGTAACATTAGTGTTATCCACTCGGGTGTTTCCAGTAATCTTGTGCTCGTGACTTGTTTTGGACCTTTGAAAGCAAATCGTGCTCACAAGATAAATAAGCTGAATCCCAGGATCTCAAAAGAGATATCTCAAATAGAGTATCTTGCCATACTAGAGGCACTTCTTTTCAAATCAATAATAACAGAACCAAAAGAACTTGTAGAATAGAAGCTGAAATGGATTGTTACGGAATACAACCACTGTTTTTTGCGATATATTGCCTAATAAGCACTTCTTTAATATGCAGAATAGAAGCTTAAATAGATTTTTACAGCTTGCAACCACTGTTCTTGGTGGTATATTGCCTAATAAGCATTCCTTGAATATGCTAGCAAGGCACTTCGACTCAGTGCAACGTCAAAATAAACTCTAGCTCACGGTACTCTGTTGCCACGCTCATGAAACAGTACAACCAGTGCTTCTACTCTTTGCGAAAGCACAGCAACTGCATCAGATTACGCAGTCATTTCACTGGTCATGGCATAGAGAGCTTCACTGCATGGCCATAAGAGTCCTCATGTCTGGCAAGTGACCATGACTGCAGGAGCTTCAGATACTATTTGGGTCACGAAAAGAATAAGGTTTTGCCTCAACAAGACTAAGCAACCTACCAACAAATGTCATGTTCAGAATGGCACTTGCACCAAGGGATTCAGGCTGTTCTTTCCGATTTTAGTTTGGGTACACACACAAAAACCTCACTTCCTCAAAACGCCCCCCTGCCCTGCCAATATCTTTCAGAAACCTCAGTGTCCAACGTTGGCATTTTTTCAAGCAACAAACCCAACAAGTCAAATTATTATCACACCTTTTCTTTGTACTTTAGCAATATTCGAAGAAAGAGTTTGCCCACACTACCAGTTGGTAAAGTGAGAAGAACTATGTAGCATTAAGCCCTATGCATCACTATGTAACAGCACCCTAAATAGACTTGTCATGAACATTCATGTAACAGAGGAGAAGCAGCATGTTTTGTGTAACGTTTTTAATTTCTTTCTCCTCCTTGCATCACTTAGAACGCTGTGGCATTTCAATATCCTCGAGGAGTGGACGTCTGTTCAAGATGACCACAATTTTAAAAGCAGGCATTTAGGTCGCTAAAAAGAAAACACAAAGACGAAGTCATACATAACGCTCTGCTGTAAGAAGTAGTCATGTGCGCACACATACGCAGTCACACAAGCAATATATATACAGAATGCTCTATTTTGGACAGGTGTCACAGAACGAGCGCTAAAAAAGAGCGCGCCGCCAAATCCTTGCGACAACGGGCGGCAGAAACGCCGCGAGGTAAAAAGAAAAAAAAAAGAAAGCAAACATCCAGGGCTCCCGGGCGCGCGCTCTCCCCGCAGAAGCACGGCTTCGCAGACGATCCTCCTCACCCCACTTCGGCGGCCCAGCAAGCCCGCGATTTTTCCAGAACGAAGGGGGCGGGGCCATACCGAGTTGACTCACCGGCCGGAGAAGGCATTCCAACTGTCTCGCCCTCTTCCCAGCTTTCGCCGCGTATCGCGCCGACGAAATGACCAGAAATTTCTGGAAGGTGGCGCGGAAGGTATTTAATCGAGCGGCCGAGACGACAGAACAGGAGGAGACGGAAAGTTAGCGCCGGAGCGCGTAGGAATTCCGCCGTGTAGTCGGCGAAGGTTCTGCCCGTAGTGACAGAACAGGAGGAGACGGAAGTGAGCGCCAGAGTGCGTAGAGATTCCGCCGTGTAGTCGGCGAAGTTTTTGGTCCGTAGGGACGGCTCGAGCTACAGGCAAGGGTTTTCCGCTATCGAGCGAAGACGCGGGCAACAGCTGCGTGTGTGAAGCCGACGGATTTCCGGCGAAGAAGTTGAAGTTTGAAGAGTGGCCAATTGAAGACGGGAGGTTTCCTGGGAGAGAACTTCGAGAGCTGCGGAACGACAACAACGCTGGACTTTGAGTGAGTGATTCTCGGAAGAGTATCATTCAGACTTTTGTTCCAAGGACTTTGGACTGAATAGGTTTTATATCTCTTTAGTCTTTAAGTGTCTTGGTTGTTCCATGCATGCGACGGCATTGTAGTGCGTATTGTTGTCTGTGTCCGTTGTTTCAAGTGTGGTTGATTGTACTGTGTAGTACATTGTCTGTTTGGTGACGTATTGTATGTAACTATTGTGGAGTGTGCATACGTGTGTATTGTTTTTGATCTGCCGTTAATGAGAATATAATTTTGTTTGTTTATCAACTCTCGGCTCTGTCTTGTTCTTTGGGCAACAGCCGGCGTCCGCGGGTGCACCAATAAGGACCACTTCTAAATTGTCCACGCTTTCGTGGTGCGGTTCGGGGAGCCGATACTTCGGCTCTTGGAATTAGCCCGGCGATCGCCTCCCTAATAAACGGGACATGTGTGACAATTAATCTGGCGTCCGCGATACAGGACCTTTTGGTGCACAGTGTGTTCAAAGTAGTGAGAAAGAGCCTCGAGTTGTTGATACTGCTATCGGAACGATTTTGTGTGTTGTTCAGTGTTCTCGTTAACGAGTGCAGGAGAGTGTTCCGATAGACTGATTTAGGCAGATACTTTTTGCACGCGGCAAGGTTTTAGTTGCGAGTTGCGAGACACAATGGATCTCGAAAAGTTAGTTGCTCTTGGTGAAAAGATGGGTCTTTCTGGCGCCGAACTACGGAAGTGGGTCACCCAGAAGGAGAAAGAAGAAAAAGAGAGAGCCAAAGAAGAAAAAGCAGCCGAGCTGGAAAAAGAGAGGTTGGCGGTCGAAAGAGCCAAAGCGGAAAAAGAAGCTGAGGTGGAGAGAGAGAGGTTGGCGGCAGAGAGGGCCAAGGAAGAAAAGGCAGCTGAGTTGGAGAGAGAAAGGTTGGCCGCTGAAAGGGCGAGAGAAGAAAGAGAAGCAAAAGAGCGCCAGCTAAAAGAAGAAAGAGAGGAAAGGGAGCGGCAGCGGCAGCACGAGATGGAACTCGAGCGGCTCCGTTTGCAACAGCGAAGCGAAGCTCCCGTCCAAGCTAGAGTTGAAAGCAGCGAACGGGAAGATCACGGCTTCCGCTTGAACCCAAGCAAGCTGCTCGTAGCGTTTGATGAAAGGAAGGACGACCTTGACGCGTACCTTCACCGATTTGAGACGATTGCGAAGAGCCAGAATTGGCCGGAACATCAATGGGCAACTGCTTTGAGTACTTGCTTGAGTGGTGAAGCGCTCAGTGTGTACGGTAGGCTGACGCCGACCGATGCAGCCAACTACGCAAAGGTGAAAGCTGCTTTGTTGAAGCGATTTAGATTCACTGTGGAAGGATTCCGGGACAGATTTCGGACAGGAAAGCCAGCTGATGGTGAGACGGCTACGCAGTATGCCGCCCGACTTTGCCATTATTTCGACAGGTGGATTGAACTTTCAGGGACAGCGCAGGAGTACGATGAGCTTAGAGAGCTCCTAATCAGAGAACAATTTCTTACTAGTTGCCACCCGAGCCTGTCGCTGTACTTGAAAGAGAGGAAGGCTGAGTCACTTGAAGGAATGCTTGAATTGGCTGATCAATTCTTGGAAGCGCAAGGTGGCACTAATTTGGCCAAGGTAAAGAAGGAGTGCCCCGATGATTCGAAGAAATTGGCTCCCGAAGAAAAGAAGCGTGCACCAGAGAGCATTCAGCGATGCTTTCTGTGTAACCGAGTGGGTCATCGCGCGAAAAACTGTCGAACGATCTTTACGAGCACTACGGTAGTGAAATGTTTTAAGTGCGGTCAGACTGGGCATAAAGCAGATGCATGTCGGAACGGAGTGAGCCAAACTCACCAGGTATCCTGTGTGCAAGCAGCACCGAAATCTGATAATAATGCCGTCACCGACGGATTCGTAGAGTTGAAGAATGGGGAGAAAATTCCTATTGTGGGTGCTGTAATGTCAAAACAGCTACCCGGTGTTACGAAAGGAATGCCAACGCTGCCTGGAAAAGTTGCGGGCAAAAAGATTACGGTGTTAAGAGATACCGGCAGTTCCACTGTTATCGTGCGGGGAAATTTGGTACGGGAAAGTGAGTTGACAGGCAGAACGAAACCGGTTTGCTTAATTGACCGTACGGTTCGGATGCTTCCCGAAGCAGAAATTGAGGTTGAAACCCCGTACTTCAGCGGGAAGGTTACTGCTTTATGCATGACGACCCCCCTGTATGACCTTGTCATCGGAAACATCGACGGGGCGCGAGGGCCGAATGATCCAGAATGTTTGGGAGAAGACCCGAAGATAGAGCCCTCGCCAACACAGCGGCCGCGAGATACAAGGGAGGAGCATCCCGTGACGGATCTCACTAGAGCCCAAGGCGAAGCCGCGGCGCAAGAGACAGCGAAGGAGAAGACGATCGTGTCGAATAAGTTCACGGGTCGAGCAACCGGACTTAAGTCGGCACGACCTCAACCGACCGACAGGGTAAAGGAGACGGAGTTGGCCAGCCGAGCAAAATGTAGAGGCATGATCAAGCGGGTAAATAAACAGACAGGACCCGTCGAATGTAATGACCCGTTAACGGTGTCGGAAGTGACAACGATGGCTGAGACGCCGCCTCAGATATCGTCGTTGGAAAGGGCTCGCCGAAAGGGAACGTGGAAAAACAAGAAGTCGAGCGAGCACCGCAAGAAAGGGCGCAAGCGCTGTTCGAAGTACTCAAGATAGGTGCTGAGGTGGAATCAGAATGTGTTCGGCAGGGCTGAGTGACATATGTTGTGTTAAGGTTCTTGTTATCCTGTGTCTCAAGTGTATGTCGAGTGAGTCGGTGTTCTGTGCGATGGTGTGATGTATGGTGTTGTATAATTGTTGGATAGACAGAACTTTGTACGGTTGTATTGTTTAGAATGTGTGATGAAGTGTTGTAGGCATGTACCTGTGGCTATATTTCATGTGTTGTGGAATTGAACTACAATGTACGATTGTATTGAGTGATATATTGTGAATGTGAAGTGTCATGAGCGACGGATTGTGTTACAGTCTGTGAGAATGTGTGGTGACTGTTCGCGCTCGTCTGTGTGGTTTGTGAATATTATGAGATAATATTCTTAAAGTGGGGGGCAGTGTCACAGAACGAGCGCTAAAAAAGAGCGCGCCGCCAAATCCTTGCGACAACGGGCGGCAGAAACGCCGCGAGGTAAAAAGAAAAAAAAAAGAAAGCAAACATCCAGGGCTCCCGGGCGCGCGCTCTCCCCGCAGAAGCACGGCTTCGCAGACGATCCTCCTCACCCCACTTCGGCGGCCCAGCAAGCCCGCGATTTTTCCAGAACGAAGGGGGCGGGGCCATACCGAGTTGACTCACCGGCCGGAGAAGGCATTCCAACTGTCTCGCCCTCTTCCCAGCTTTCGCCGCGTATCGCGCCGACGAAATGACCAGAAATTTCTGGAAGGTGGCGCGGAAGGTATTTAATCGAGCGGCCGAGACGACAGAACAGGAGGAGACGGAAAGTTAGCGCCGGAGCGCGTAGGAATTCCGCCGTGTAGTCGGCGAAGGTTCTGCCCGTAGTGACAGAACAGGAGGAGACGGAAGTGAGCGCCAGAGTGCGTAGAGATTCCGCCGTGTAGTCGGCGA
This sequence comes from Rhipicephalus microplus, assembly GCF_043290135.1. NCBI lineage: Eukaryota > Metazoa > Arthropoda > Arachnida > Ixodida > Ixodidae > Rhipicephalus > Rhipicephalus microplus. The sequence goes on along the minus strand of NW_027464640.1, from coordinate 281,453 downwards.
AGTTTTTGGTCCGTAGGGACGGCTCGAGCTACAGGCAAGGGTTTTCCGCTATCGAGCGAAGACGCGGGCAACAGCTGCGTGTGTGAAGCCGACGGATTTCCGGCGAAGAAGTTGAAGTTTGAAGAGTGGCCAATTGAAGACGGGAGGTTTCCTGGGAGAGAACTTCGAGAGCTGCGGAACGACAACAACGCTGGACTTTGAGTGAGTGATTCTCGGAAGAGTATCATTCAGACTTTTGTTCCAAGGACTTTGGACTGAATAGGTTTTATATCTCTTTAGTCTTTAAGTGTCTTGGTTGTTCCATGCATGCGACGGCATTGTAGTGCGTATTGTTGTCTGTGTCCGTTGTTTCAAGTGTGGTTGATTGTACTGTGTAGTACATTGTCTGTTTGGTGACGTATTGTATGTAACTATTGTGGAGTGTGCATACGTGTGTATTGTTTTTGATCTGCCGTTAATGAGAATATAATTTTGTTTGTTTATCAACTCTCGGCTCTGTCTTGTTCTTTGGGCAACAGCCGGCGTCCGCGGGTGCACCAATAAGGACCACTTCTAAATTGTCCACGCTTTCGTGGTGCGGTTCGGGGAGCCGATACTTCGGCTCTTGGAATTAGCCCGGCGATCGCCTCCCTAATAAACGGGACATGTGTGACAACAGGAAACTATGCAATGTACACATACACCAAACAATGGTTCAAGCACGCCTTGTAGACAAGTTGTTAAACGTTCTGTTGGCTCTGTATCAACATCAACTAAAAACGAGTTTTTTTTTTCTTTGCCTCCGACTGCAGCTGTTCACACACCAAGTACAAAACAAGTTGATGGCAGTGGTACAGATATGTGGCTACAGAAACCTGTGCACCATTATTAAAAGGCCTTATGCTTCCCCACTTAAATTTCCAATGTGCACACCGAATGCTAGATGCTGTCGATGGGAACGGGCTGCAGTACCTGCTAGGTTAGCTTCACAAAAGCAATAGGAATGACACTGGTTTCTCAATCTACCAATTTTCTTTATAGAAAAAGCCATGGCCATCGAAACAGCTGTGTTTGAAAATTTGAATGCTACAGTTTGCTGCAGGGATAGTGAGGAGAGGGCTCATTCAGGGAAAGTCAAGACGACAATGCAAACACTGGTCCAAAAAAAGACTGGCCAGACACTCCGTTCATTTATGCCTTGTGCAACACTGTATTACAAAGCCAGTTTTCCAACACGAGACTATTTATGACATTTTTTTTCCCCTGTGATGTTTTACAGTCAGCATAAAAGCAAAGGTGTTTGGGCAGCCGTGTGAACGTGACGAGAAAAGAAAACAAATGGATGGACTTAGAATTGTATAGGTTGAAATCTGGCATCAACCCAAACACTGAACAGTGCGAATCCATGGCTTTTACTTCATGAGCTCCAAGATTCATACCATTAAAAACTTATTTAAATAAAAAGAAGTTTTCACCGGGCATTATAAAAATAGACAAATTCAGTCCATCTTGTCTCAATTCATAAATGAAACGTGCACCAAAAAAATAGATGGAGGTGGGTAGCTGGCAAGGTAAGCAGGGGTGGGTTTGTGTCGACAGCACTAGATTTATTAATGCATTATAAAGAACCTTTGGTACCTTAGATTCAAAACTGTAGTGTAATGATGCTAATAATTGATAAACTCCATGCAAATAAATATAAATTATGGCAACTGACGAAGCCAACATGGGCATTCTTTCACATAATCAGCACGAGACATGACTTACAAATTTAAAGAGCTTGATGTGTGCTGATATTCATGTTTATTTGTGCCAATGACATCCATATCATTGCATAAGAGGTGTAGAATATTAGTGATCTATGGAAACTGCCAATACATACACAATTTACCAGTTCACTTTCATCCGACTGCACTACCACACTGCCTTCTAGCTTCAAGGCTAAAGCCACCCTTATGTTCGTATATATAAGTCCTCATGCCAATAGGCTCCCTTAAGAACTAACAAAAAAGCCCTTTGACATATCACAAGACAAGTGCTTCTCAACATAGCAGTGTCCGCAAGTCTGTGGTTGAGCCTCATGTAGCCACAGTAGTTTCTGCAATGCCACAAGAACCAAGGTATCCGGAATTCAATTTCATCCAACAATACAGAAGTACAATTACCTGCACCTGTTGAGTGCGTTTTCATTTCTTTCCCCATCGTACAAGTACCAACACATTGAACTACAAAGAAAATCAAGCCAATTTATCGAACCTTACACAAAAGAAGTTACAGTAATTTTAAGCAAACCTTGAAATATGTGTTAGCCCATGGTAGAGATCAGTTGCGATTTAGAACTGAAAGGTAAAATGTGGCTACAGTTTAGATTAATGCTGCTGCTTTACCAACAGCTACGTATACACATTGGCCCAGCAGACTCCAGCCAATATTAACGAGAACCCATGCTCCTTAGGAACTGAGAAGAATGCAAGTTGAGTGTGCTAGCAAAATTTAGTAATCCATCTGTGGTCCATGTGTAAATCGCTATGCTCAGTTGCTTCCTCGGCAGGCATCACACCCACATCCACAGGTTGCACACATGCTGCATTTCCTGGCTCACCAACCTTGGGATGTCCTCTGGGCGCGACTCTTAAAAAGTTCAGGATAGATTGACCTTTCTACAGCACAAGTTCTTGAGAAGCCAAGAAGAGTTATCCCCGATGTACAAGCACTCACGACGAGTGGTGTGCATCACTTAAGAAAACCCTGCCCGCCTGTACTGCTAGCAGTGTAGCCTGTTGAACACCACTGGTCACAAAGCATTTCTTTGAACGAAACAAACATAGCCAAGGTTTGAAAAAAACAAACTAAAGAGGTGCATGCGCGTTTCGAAAACTATCAGACCCTTCCGCTATTTTCCTTCTCACTTACTATGCTAATAAACAGAGCAAGCGTGAGGACTAGGAGTGATGCGATGTATCACTTTGGCAAAAGTGGCAAACATCGCATCTTGGGCTTGTCATTTATGTAGTTGCAATTTCTTCTCACCACGAAATGTGCCTTCTCTAGGCTGAAATAGAGCCAGGCATAACAAAATGCATATTTGTACTTGTTTGTGCCGATTTAGTCTGTTTTTCGTCGTACTGGATGCACAGGTTCAGCTATGTAACGCAGTACAGGCTTACTTTTTTATAAATTTGACTCTGCCAATTCAGTTGTGTTGCATGGTCTTGCGTCAAGTCGGCGCCGAATGTAACCAGTAACTGCACTAACTCTTGGAGGTGGATTAATTAGCTGCTCTGAAGCAGCTAGTATTGTGCCAGTGGATGTGGAACTCAAGTGAACTCGGTCGCCGAATCGATTACGACAGACAAGTTGTTGAACAGATCCCACCCGTTTAACTTCCCACATTCGACAGCTTAACTTTTCCATAGGGGTGACTGAAGTCGACACTGAGCTGGCAGAGAAATGTGTCGGCAAGTCTGTTCAAACAAAAAGGAATACAAGAAATGAAAATGGGAGGCAGAGCACTCAAAAGGCCTTATTGGTACGGAGAGAAGTGTACGCATTGGGTATGAGACAATGATCTTCAGGCTACTTTTTGGTTGGGTCGGAGGTTAACTTCTAACCACCACTTTCGTCGACAATAATTGGACAATTGGGGAAAGTGTATGCTCCATAACCACCCCACTGACTGGAAGCGAAAAAAAAAAGTATGATGATACTCCCAAGCACGGTTTGCAATTATGTGTCAACATGGCAGGTGTGTGTTCTTTGCAGAAGCGGATTCCTGAAGAAACAGAAGCTGGCATAGTCACAATCCACACTTCATGTTCCACCGTTCTCGATCTCATCACCACCTTAATTCCTACGTCTTCACTGGCACATTTTCTTCATTATTAATTCTCTCTGTGCAATGGCAGGGAAGAGAAGTGCCAATACAAACGCTCGAGGCTTTGAAATCTCCTATTTTTGTTGCTAATACATATTTATGTAGAAGCCAGTACAAACTGTATGGTGTTCAGTAGATCCAAGCATTTTCTGTATGTTTGGAACTTGAATATGAGAACTACCATAGAAAAGTTTAAATATTTATAGATTGCGAGCACTAGACATCGCAACATACAGAGCTCCACAGTAGCTAGACGCCGCATGCTATGTATGCGCAGTTCTGCGTGTCCAGTGTTATTTTAAGCAGCTATGACACAGCAAGGATGTCCAACACAGCTATCTTTAACTGACATAACTTGACATTTCTGCACTACTAGCACAGAAAAGAATGAACCCTCCCGAGTTCGTATCACACGTTGAATGCTCCGCTGTGCTTGTTATGCTGAACACCGATGTACACTTTCCTGGCGTGTTTACATTTCTCGAGAAATTATAATTTTCAGCTACCAACACCGCTTCGTTACACCGGGAAGAAGTCCAACAGCGTGGCACTTCAATGAGAAAAGGTAGACAAATTATGAAAAACAATGATGGTCTCTTGGCTAAAACAAAAAATTCTGAAAAACGTAGCAGGGAGGAGACCAATCTAGCTTTCCTTCTATCACATCACTATGGACACCGCTACCACGAGACCAGAAGAAATGAAGGGACGGTAACAGGGTTTTCAAACATTTATCTACAATGACAAAGTTCACACCATTATTTACAAAAAAAAAAAAATCCTAGAGAGGGCACTATAAAAATACAGCAGCCGCTGCGGCAGCAAGACAGCAACAACATTTGCACAGTCTCTTCGCGATGAAAATACCTGACGAGGATTCACTGGGAAAAAGCGTCGACACACCTGCCGTCACACAACATGTAAAATGGTTCACGTGCTGTAGGAGGAACATTCGTCTGCGTACGCACGCACTTAGGTGCCACAAATGATGGCAGCGATGGCCGTGAACACGTTTTGTGTCGCTCTCAGTGCAGCTGCCGCGTGTGCACAGCACGTTGTTGCCAGTCGTGGACACGGTTCCTCGTGCAAACTTAGGAGTTCTTTTCTATATTCCGCAGTCCACAAGCTTCATACTTGTAGCGGTGCTGCCGTGTGGTAGAAGTGGTGGGCCTTGTGTGAAACAAACGCACGAAAAGAGAGTGACCATGGCAAAACGAGGACCAGCGCTGCAGTTGTGTTCGGTGATGAACGAATGAGTCCTTGTATTCTGGCACGAGCCGACAGAGGATGTGTTGGTTTGTCCTTTCATCAAACGGTGGTTGTTAAGCATCTGAAAGAACAAAAAATAATGCAGTTTTTAAGCTCATGTGGTTGTTTCATGAGCGCTTACCAACATAAACCCTAACACTATGTTTGATAAAGAAAAAAAGTAGACAATCACATCAAAGAACTGTAATTGCATGTTTATGATCTTTCGTTAAGCCACAGTGTCAAAATTCGTTTATCTATACTGTGAAAATATTTGCTGTGAAGTAGCTAAGTAAAAAAAAAAGAACAATTGTCGGGCATAAAAACTTGCTGAATGCATTAATGTAATTGTGAAACAGCCTCTTAAGTATAACAGATTTAGCAACATAAGTGGAACATCATTAGTAACATGTTCCTTACCTCTGGTACTCGGGCAAGGGCTTGACAACACCATCTGTGAAAGGAGAAAGTGTGCAAGTCACTTCTACAGTGTCATTTAATAAAGGAGGCAAAGAATACGATCAAGAAAATGTAGAAAAATAACTGGCTTACCATTGTACACCTTGAGGATAGCCTCGCACACAAACTTGTACTGACTCTGCAAGAACACAGAAAGTTCATACGTTAGTCCATACTGAATGCCAAATTGGAGTCATATTCATAGTTCTTAATTGAAGTGGAGAAGTCGGGAAAAAAAGAAAACGAAATCGAGGTAAAAAAAAAAAACAACTTTCCCTAGTAAGAGCTGATTTTGTCACCTTCTATGTAGGTTGTTAACAAGAATTGGAAAACTACTTATAGCACCTTGAAAAATGAATTATTGCGATACTACTCTTATGGTGACGTTTCACAGTACAGTAAAATCTTACTCAACGCAGCCTGAATTAACTATGACAACATCGTAAAAACCCGCGCAAAGCTCAGGGTTTTCGTCTAGACTTTACTATGCAAAATTTCTGCCCCAGACTATATGCATATACCAAGAATGTTCGGGCCGAATTGGTAATTTTGGTTTCGACAATACGCGGTGCTTCATCATCAGGTGCCTGCATGCTTCTGCGGTAGGTACCGTATAAACCAAAACATAAGTCGAGATATTTTCAATAAAATAATAAGCTAAAGTCGCCCCTCATCTTATATAACGGTGTCTAGCCGAAAGTGCGCCGCTGTCTGGCAACATGTGGCTTGCAAGTGCTTGAGAAGCCGAACGCGGCTACATCCGCTTCCAAATCCAATCGCAGGCAGTTTTTTGTTTTCTCTCGCTCTCTCTGTCTGTTTTCTTCGTGTTCGTGATTTGCTTCCGATTTGTTCCGAGTTTTCGCTCCGCTTGACACTGCACTGCATTTTTAGTGGTCTTTTTTTTTCCTTCAATGAATACGAGTAGCAGTACGAGGTGGCAGTACTCAGCTGCGTTTAAACTAGATATTGTTGAGTTCGCAGAAGCGAACGAAAATATGGCTGCTCAGCGCCGCTTTGGTCTATCGGAAAAAAGGATGAGGATGGGGCATTTGTCACACATGTCCCGTTTATTAGGGAGGCGATCGCCGGGCTAATTCCAAGAGCCGAAGTATCGGCCCCCCGAACCGCACCACGAAAGCGTGGACAATTTAGAAGTGGTCCTTATTGGTGCGCCAGCGGACGCCGGCTGTGGCCCAAAGAACAAGACAGAGCCGAGAGTTGATAAACAAACAAATTATATTCTCAATAATGGCAGATCGAAAATAATACACAAAAATGCACACTCCACAATAGTTACATACAATACGTCACCAATCAGACAACGTACTACACAGTACAATCAGCCACACTCAAAACAACTGACACAGACAACAATACGCACTACAATGCAGTCGCATGCATTGAACAACCAAGACACTTAAGGACTAAAGAGATAGAAAACCTATTCAGTCCAAAGTCCTTGGAACAAAAGTCTGAATGATACTCTTCCGAGAATCACTCACTCAAAGTCCAGCGTTGTTGTCGTTCCGTAGTTCTCGAAGTTTCTCTTCCAGGAAACCTCGCGTCCTCAAATGGCCACTCTCCAAGCTTCAAACTTCTTCGCCGGAAATCCGTCGGCTTCACACACGCAGCTGTTGCCCGCGTCTTCGCTCGATAGCGGTAAACCCACGCTCTTGCCTGTAGCTCGAGCCGTCCCTACGGACCAAAAACTTCGCCGACTACACGGCGGACTCTCTACGCACTCTGGCGCTCACTTCCGTCTCCTCCTGTTCTGTCACTACGGGCAGAACCTTCGCCGACTACACGGCGGAATTCCTACGCGCTCCGGCGCTAACTTTCCGTCTTCTCCTGATTTCTCGTCTCGGCCGCTCGATTAAATACCTTCCGCGCCACCTTCCAGACATTTCTCGTCATTTCGTCGGCGCGATGCGCAGCGAAGGCTGGGGAGAGGCACGAGACGGTTCGACTGCCCTCTCCGGAGGATGATTCACTCGGTCTGACCCCGCCTCCTTCGTTCTAGAAAAATCGCGGCCTTGCTGGGCCGCCGATGTGGGGTGAGGAGGATCGTCTGCGAAGCCGTGCTTCTGCGGGGAGAGCGCGCGCCCGGGAGCCCTGGATGTTTGCTTTCGTTTTTTTTTTTCTTTTTACCTCGCGTCGTTTCTGCCGCCCGTTGTCGCAAGGATTTGGCGGCGCGCTCTTTTTTAGCGCTCGTTCTGTGACACTGCCCCCCACTTTAAGAATATTATCTCATAATATTCAAAACCACACAAACGAGCGCGAACAGTCACCACACATTCTCACAGACTGTAACACAATCCGTCGCTCATGACACTTCACATTCACAATATATCACTCAATACAATCGTACATTGTAGTTCAATTCCACAACACATGAAATATAGCCACAGGTACATGCCTACAACACTTCATCACACATTCTAAACAATACAAACGTACAAAGTTCTGTCTATCCAACAATTATACAACACGATACATCACACCATCGCACAGAACACTGACTCACTCGACATACACTTGAGACACAGGATAACAAGAACATTAACACAACATATGTCACTCAGCACTGCCCAACACATTCTGATTCGACTTAAACACTTATCCTGTGTACTTCGAGCAGCGCTTGCGCCCCTTTTTGCGGTGCTCGCTCGATCTCTTCTTGTGCTTCCACGTTCTTTTTCGGCGAGCCCTTTCCAACGACGATATCTGAGGCGTCGTCTCAGCCATCGTTGTGTCTTCCGACACCGTTAACGCGTCATTACATTCGACGGGTCCTGTCTGTTTATTTACCCGCTTGATGATGCCTGTACGTCTTGCCCGGCTGGCCAACTCCGTCTCCTTTACACTGTCGGTCGGTTGAGGTCGTGCCGACGTAAGTCCGGTTGCTCGGCCCGTGAACTTATTCGACACGATCGTCTTCTCCTTCGCTGTCTCTTGCGCCGCGGCTTCGCCTCGGGCTCTAGTGAGATCCGTCACGGGATGCTCCTCCACTGTATCTCGCGGCCGCTGTGTTGGCGAGGGCTCTAACTTCGGGTCTTCTCCCAAACATTCTGGATCACTTGGCCCTCGCGCCCCGTCGATGTTTCCGATGACAAGGTCATACAGGGGGGTCGTCATGCATAACGCAGTAACCTTCCCGCTGAAGTACGGGGTTTCAACCTCAATTTCGGCTTCGGGAAGCATCCGGAACGTACGGTCAATTAGGCAAACCGGTTTCGGAACGTACGGTCAATTAGGCAAACCGGTTTCGTTCTGCCTGTCAACTCTCTTTCCCGTACCAAATTTCTCCGCACGATAACCGTGGAGCTACCGGTGTCTCTTAGGACCGTAATCTTCTTGCCTGCAACCTTTCCAGGCAGCGTTGGCATTCCCTTCGTAACACCGGTTGGCTGTTTTGACATTACAGCACCCACAATAGGAATTTTCTCCCCATTCTTCAACTCTACGAATCCATCAGTGACGGCATTATTATCAGATTTCGGTGCCGCTTGCACACAGGATACCTGGTGAGTTTGACTCACTCCGTTCCGACATGCGTCTGCTTTGTGCCCAGTCTGACCACACTTAAAACATTTTACTGCCGTAGGGCTCGTAAAGATCGTTCGACAGTTTTTCGCGCGATGACCCACTCGGTTGCACAGAAAACATCGCGGAATGCTCTCTGGTGCACGCTTCTTTTCTTCGGGAGCCAATTTCTTCGAATCATCGGGACAATCCTTTTTGACCTTGGCCAAATTAGTTCCACCTTGCGCTTCCAAGAATTGATCAGCCAATTCAAGCATGTCTTCAAGTGACTTAGCTCTCCTCTCTTTCAAGTACAGCGACAGGCTTGGGTGGCAACTAGTAAGAAATTGTTCTCTAATTAGGAGCTCTCTAAGCTCATCGTACTCCTGCGCTGTCCCTGAAAGTTCAATCCATCTGTCGAAATAATGGCAAAGTCGGGCGGCATACTGCGTAGCCGTCTCACCATCAGCTGGCTTTCCTGTCCGAAATCTGTCCCGGAATCCTTCCACAGTAAATCTAAATCGCTTCAGCAAAGCAGCTTTCACCTTTGCATAGTTGGCTGCATCGGTCGGCGTCAGCCTACCGTACACACTGAGCGCTTCACCACTCAAGCAAGTACTCAAAGCAGTTGCCCATTGATGTTCCGGCCAATTCTGGCTCTTCGCAATCGTCTCAAATCGGTGAAGGTACGCGTCAAGGTCGTCCTTCCTTTCATCAAACGCCACGAGCAGCTTGCTTGGGTTCAAGCGGAAGCCATGATCTTCCCGTTCGCTGCTTTCAACTCTAGCTTGGACGGGAGTTTCGCTTCGCTGTTGCAAACGGAGCCGCTCGAGTTCCATCTCGTGCTGACGCTGCCGTTCCCTTTCCTCTCTTTCTTCTTTCGCCCTCTCAGCTGCCAGTCTTTCTTTCTCCAGCTCCAACTTCAATTGTAGCTCTCTTTCTTCCTTCGCTCTCTCAGCTGCCAACCTCTCTCGTTCCAACTCAGCTGCTTTTTCTTCCTTGGCCCTCTCAGCTGCCAACCTATCTCTCTCCACCGCCTCTTTCTCCTTCTGGCTTACCCACTTCCGTAGTTCGGCGCCAGAAAGACCCATCTTCTCACCAAGAGATACTAACTTTTCGAGATCCATGGTGTCTCGCAACTCGCAAATAAAACCTTGCCGCGTGCAAAAAGTATCTGCCTAAATCAGTCTATCGGAACACTCCCCTGCACTCGTTAACGAGAACACTGAACAACACACAAAATCGTTCCGATAGCACTATCAACAACTCGAGGCTCTTTCTTACTACTTTGGACACACTGTGCACCAAAAGATCCTGTCGCGGACGCCAGATTAATTGTTACACATGTCCCGTTAATTAGGGAGGCGATCGCCGGGCTAATTCCAAGAGCCGAAGTATCGGCCCCCCGAACCGCACCACGAAAGCGTGGACAATTTAGAAGTGGTCCTTATTGGTGCGCCAGCGGACGCCGGCTGTGGCCCAAAGAACAAGACAGAGCCGAGAGTTGATAAACAAACAAATTATATTCTCAATAATGGCAGATCGAAAATAATACACAAAAATGCACACTCCACAATAGTTACATACAATACGTCACCAATCAGACAACGTACTACACAGTACAATCAGCCACACTCAAAACAACTGACACAGACAACAATACGCACTACAATGCAGTCGCATGCATTGAACAACCAAGACACTTAAGGACTAAAGAGATAGAAAACCTATTCAGTCCAAAGTCCTTGGAACAAAAGTCTGAATGATACTCTTCCGAGAATCACTCACTCAAAGTCCAGCGTTGTTGTCGTTCCGTAGTTCTCGAAGTTTCTCTTCCAGGAAACCTCGCGTCCTCAAATGGCCACTCTCCAAGCTTCAAACTTCTTCGCCGGAAATCCGTCGGCTTCACACACGCAGCTGTTGCCTGCGTCTTCGCTCGATAGCGGTAAACCCACGCTCTTGCCTGTAGCTCGAGCCGTCCCTACGGACCAAAAACTTCGCCGACTACACGGCGGACTCTCTACGCACTCTGGCGCTCACTTCCGTCTCCTCCTGTTCTGTCACTACGGGCAGAACCTTCGCCGACTACACGGCGGAATTCCTACGCGCTCCGGCGCTAACTTTCCGTCTTCTCCTGATTTCTCGTCTCGGCCGCTCGATTAAATACCTTCCGCGCCACCTTCCAGACATTTCTCGTCATTTCGTCGGCGCGATGCGCAGCGAAGGCTGGGGAGAGGCACGAGACGGTTCGACTGCCCTCTCCGGAGGATGATTCACTCGGTCTGACCCCGCCTCCTTCGTTCTAGAAAAATCGCGGCCTTGCTGGGCCGCCGATGTGGGGTGAGGAGGATCGTCTGCGAAGCCGTGCTTCTGCGGGGAGAGCGCGCGCCCGGGAGCCCTGGATGTTTGCTTTCGTTTTTTTTTTCTTTTTACCTCGCGCCGTTTCTGCCGCCCGTTGTCGCAAGGATTTGGCGGCGCGCTCTTTTTTAGCGCTCGTTCTGTGACAGCGCTATTGAAGGGCGCAAAAAGGGAAGCTGCAGATGTGCAATCCTCGAAAAATGTCGTTTCGTGGACGAAGTGCCGTTCATCTCCAGCTGAAGGATAAGCTCATGGACTTTGTGCGGGAAGTTTGTGCGCGCTCGCTGCCATTGACCGTGGATACCATTCGCAGAAAGCCGTGGAACTCGCTGGAGAAGCAGGGCTCACGAGAGAATAGTTTCGTGCACCGAACTCTTGGGTGCATCGATTTATGCGACGCAAAGTATTTTCTCTCCGGCAGTGCACATCGATCTGTCAAAAGTTGCCGGACGAGTTTGAGGACAAGCTTACAAACGTTCAGTGCTTCGTGAACCTGCTTCGGGAGCAGAACGACTACATGATGGGGCAGATTGGCAACGCTGATGAGACACCCGTGCGGTTTGACATGCCTTTGTCGACCACGATCACGCAGCGCGGCGCCAAGAATGTGAAGCTGTTGTCCACTATCAACGAGCACTCACGCTTCACCGTCATGCTGGCATGCAGAGCAGATGGTAGAAAGCTTCCAGCGTTCATCATTTTCAAACACAAGACAATGCCGAAGGAAGTGTTCCCGCCCAGTGTTGTCGTTCGTATCAACAAAAAGGGATACATGAACGAGGCCATGATGCTCGAATGGATAACAGTAGAAGCGAACGCACTGCTGCAAGGTGCACTGCTGCACCTGGCCAACAGTTCCACACTACTCTTCCATCTTCCAACGCATCCAACACCAGCATGCTGGTGTTGGATGTGTTTCGTGGTGACTTGAAACCAACGCTGTGAAATGCGCACTTGGCGATGGGAAAACAGACCTCGCCGTGATACCAGGTGGTATGACGTCCACCCTCCAGCTGCTCGATGTTGTGCTAAACAAGCTGTTCAAGGACTTAGTGCTGCTGAAGTACCAAGAGTGAATGTCCGGCGACAACTTCAAGACACCGACGGCCCGCCTACAGAGGCCTCCGCTTGCGACTGTTTGTGGCTGGGTGCTTTCTGCCTGGCGTTCCTTGCCAGATTCCATGGTGGAAAGTGATTTCAAGAAATGTTGTATCAGAAACTTGCTGGATGGCACGGAAGACGACGCACTGTGGGAAGCGGCCAGCGATGAACTCTCGTCTTCAGAAGACAGTGGTGCTTCGTTGGACAAATAGGAGCAGTTGCGATGGAGGTTGAGGGGAGCTCCGACGATCGGGGTGCGGTGCGCCCAATTCGTAAATAAATGTGGTTTGGCAGATTTTGGTTGTTTTCCTTTTTTCTTTTTCGGTAACCTGAACTTGGGGGGTCGACCTATAGTCCTGTTTATACGGTAGTGCTGTGGTGTTAGTGACATTAGTCCTACAAGCGGGCAACAGTGGCCACTGTAACCACTTGACGCATGTAACAATGACCTCGATTTTACATCTGTGACTTTACGCCATACCAGCTCCACGAAAGGCAATAAGTATTTGGCTGCCTTTAATAGAAAGGCTAGCTCAGCTGCTGAGTAACTGTGCTGAGGGCAACGATTCGGCGTGGACGAGCGGTTCATTCGCAGCTGGAGGAAGCAGACAGAAGCCCTCTTTGTAGGCAGCAGCCAGCGAAGAAGTTTTTAAAGGCCGAAACATGCAGCCTTTTCTGACATTGAATAAGAAGTGGTGAACTTAGTTCAGAAGCAACGGGCTGCACAGCTCGCTGTTAACATCAAGCTGCTGCAAGCAAAGGCAAGGAAGATTGTGTGAGATCAAAGCATCGAGTAGGCGATCTTCAAGGCGACCAAGGATTGGGTGCCCCGCTTCATGCGCCGGGCCGGATTTTTCCTACCTGGGGATACGTTGGCATCACAGAAGCTGCCAAAAAACTACGAAGAGCTGTTTGTGAGCTTTCAGAAGCATATTATTCTGTTTCATTTTATTTATTTTACAACAAAAAAGTTGCAGAAAATACAACATATCAATGAAAAGACATGTTCAAACAAACTGAGCTATGACAGGCTGAAAATGTAATCTGTTAGTGCAGCTTCGAATGGTCGGTTAGTGCAGCTGAAAGGAAACTGCCCTCGCGAAAGGCAGTCTCCTTTCAGCTGGGCCAGATGACAAGTGCTGATCAGATGCCTGCGTATCTCGATATGCCATCGGCTCTGACAGTTCACAAAAAAGGCTCCAGGCAAGTTAACGTGCGATCAAGTGGGAATGAAAAAATGCGGGTGACTGTAATGCTGGCCTGCACGGCAGATGGGTGCAATCTGCCACCCTACGTCGTGTTCAAATGAAAGACGCTGACAAAGAGGGAAAAGTTCTCAAGGAATGTTGCCGTTCGCTGCCAAGACAAGGGGGGAATGGATGAATCTCTTGTACTTGAATGGATCAAGTACATGTGATGTCAACAGCCCCGAGCACTGCTAGGGCTCCCATCAATGCTTGTGCTTGACGCATTTCGGTGTAATCTGGCAGACTTGTGAAGCGATTGCTGCGCGGCTCTCGCAAAGAGCTCGTCGCTATCCCGGGAGGGATGACATCCTAGCTGCAGCCGCTTGAAGCGTGTCTCAATGGGCCATTTAAGGACCGCATCAAGCGCCTGTATATGGAGTGGATGAGGTACGGAGAGCCAGAAGTGCCCTGCCGGATGACTAAAGCGGGCCTGGCTAGCGATGCTGTGCTCGTGGACCTGCATTCCCGAGGAGCTCGTTTGTTGTTCCTTCAAAAAGTGCTTTATCTCAAACGCCCTCAACGGCACTGACAACGAGGCACTGTGGGAGGACATGTCTGACAAGGGAGCTTTGGATAAGAGCTTGTCAGGTGACGAGTACTTGAGTGTAAATAAATGTGTTTTTCTATATTCGGATGATAACTTTTTTGCCGCATTTGCTATGCCCGAAATGCACTTCAAGTTATATGCTGGTCCGACCTAAATGCGGATTTTTATGGTATATTCTACTAAGTAGGAACTTCGTTTACCGAGAAATATTTACAAGAGTGCAGCAAATAGAAATGCTACTGAGTTATAGGCAGTTTAGTGTGCCATTTTCTACTTACTGTGATGTCTGTTTACTGATATTCCACTATTTTATCAATATTGCTATTAAAAGGGTAACACAAAAGACAGTCCTTTAAAGCTATTGCAAGGTTCAAAATGCTTGTGACACTTTTAAAAAATGCTTTCAAGGATGCTAATAGTTTAAAGAAGCTACTAATGCATGTAATACATACTGAATTTAGCAATAGCTTTGAACCTAAGTGGGTGCACAAAAGTGCTCTTATTAGTGATTTACTGCCGGAAATAACCATCACTTTTGTTTTCGCAATGCTTGCATGCACGTTTTGCCCAACCATCTCAATATCAGTGCGTAATGCCCACTTCACTCTCAATATTCTGAGCAGTGCAACATTTAACTTTTCAAATGGTAAAATTAGGCCTACAGATGCAGGTTATTTTCACTTTAACATAGCGCAAAACACCCTGTATAGCGCTTACCCACGTACAGCCCGAGATGTATTTTGGGGATAGCAAATTAGGGAAAAAAAAAGGTTTTCACCCTAATATAGCACGAGGAAAACAGAAATTGGCTATATTTATTCACACACTTATTCGTCATCCTCTGATGCACTAAATTCCTAAACTCCCTTGTAAGAGATGCCCTCTTACAGCACCTCGTCTACAGTGCCATCAAGGGCGTATGAAATCGAGCACTTTTTGAAGGCATGACAAATGAGTGCCTCGGGAATGGAGACCAAAGCTTTGGCGATCTATGTGTATAACAGCATTGCCGGTGAGGCCAGTTCAAGCCACCCGGAGGGGTAACTTTCGACACTTTGAACCTCATCCAATTAACATAAATGCGCTTAATATGGTCATTAAATGGTTGTGGGCACACATCAATGGGCTGCAGCCAAGATGTCCTCCAGGGGCGACAATGAGCTCGGCGTGGGAGTCTGGCAACAGTTGCTTCACGAATGTGATGTTGAAATGCGTCAGGCACAAGCCTCGATAGGAGCCCCAGCAGTGTTCCACTTCTCCCGTATTAAGTCTGTTCACTCGCGGTCATCATCGGAAAATGCTCCATTTTTTCGGCCCCTAGAAACTTCTCCTCAGACTGTTGCGCACAAAGAGGGCTTCCTCCTATTTCCGCAAACCGCAAATGCTTCGTTCATCTACATTGAACTGCCGCCCTGCAGCATAGCTGCCGATGGTTTTGGCAGCTGATATCACCATTTTTTTAAAAGCAGCCGAATACTACTTTTGCAGCCCTCACATAGCGTAGAATTGTGGCCTTCAGAAAGTGGGACTAATGCTAGCACTTCCTAACAGAGAGGCCTGATGATGATGATAGTGGTGCACAATGTTGAAACCAAAACTGTGAATTCTGGATTGAAAATTTTTGGGAATCGCACACAGCATGTGGCCCAAATTCCGCATCATAAAAACTAGAAAAAAAAAACACGCATATGCAGATTCTCATGGTACTTTGAGAAATGTTTACAGAGTATTTCAAATCCCCAGCTTTGTTGCAGCTGCTCTTACCTCGAACACATAGTATGTCTCAACATGTTGATTATGTAAGTAGTCATATTAATGGTACAAATGCTTTTTTCCTTGTTGAGAACGAGCGCATAGCATGTAAAAAAAAGTTCCAAAAGAAGCATAATAATCTTGTTTTACATTGTGAATGTTACTGTTCCTATTAGACATGTCTACAATCACACAAGCATAAGTACAGTGAAGAACAGTGTTGGAAACCCCACGAATACTCACAGAGGTCTGGATGAGCATGGCACGCTGATCCCGCATGTCACGTGTCAGGTCCAGCGGGTAGACAGGCTCGTTGGCTTCGATGAGGCACATGGCCGTTTCCATGAGTGTGAGAACGCCCGTGCGGCCGATGCCCGCGCTGCAGTGCACCACGGTGGGCTCCACCATGCCGTCCCTGCTTTTCCGGACGCGCTGCACGAACCCCAGGAACTCCGAGGCCTCCTCGGGCACTCCGTGATCTGGCCACGCTAAGTATTGCATGTGGGTGATGTGCCGCTCCTCCCGGTTCTGCGTGACAAACAATTTTTGTGAGAAACAGAGATTTGTTTTGAAGGAAACAGAAGAAGAGGAACTCTTTTGCTGTAATTTTCCAAAGAATGGTGCCCAAAGCTTTAGGCAAATGCAACGTTTTGCAGCGTCACATATTTTACACAAAATTTGTATGCAATGCGAGCCCCTAGTCATCCATGACATCAACTATCCCTAAGACTTCAGCATTAGTCCTCTTTGGCTCATTGTGTCTAACATATTGCAGTGCTGCAGAATCGATTGCATTAATTAACACAATGCCACTAATATCGGGTCAACTGCCACCTGCCAGGTACGTCAACAGACACGAAAGCATAAATACAGGGAGGAAATAAGCGACTAGAGACAAAAAATACATATGTTTTAATTAAGCAAAGCAATGTCAAATGCAATTGTCGACAGTCCCTACACTATTGATCGACCAACAGGTAGCTAGAGACGTATACTGCTTGAACAAAGCTCTCCAACAAATAACCTGCAAATGACAACTTACCTGCGTGTTTATGAGGGTGAATTCACGAAAAGCGAAGGACGGTGTTTCTTTCTGCCTTACACAGGACACCTATAGATAAAAAAGACAATTTGCATTAAAAAAGGTATGCTGCACGATAAAACTGTTGGAAAAGAAGCCATGGCATTAGGGGCCACAAATTTAGACTGTTCTGCAATCCTCCTTAAAACTCTTGTTTTGACATAATTTGATCACATCTGCAGTAAGGAAAAAGAAGAAGGTGTTTAATGAGAAGGAGGAAGAGAGGTCGGCCTTGAAAGTGGGTTTCTGGCCTGCTAATCCTCACGGGGGTAAGGGAAAAGGGAAAGAAAAAGGAGGGTATGATAATAATATAATAATAAATAGTGCAACAGTTACAATACACCAAATTAAAGTGTAATATATTGCACATAACGTTCACATACAATTTGCAATCATCAACAACCAAGACAACTGTCTGCCATATAATGTTTTGGCATTACTCTGCCCCAAAGGAAGACTTCATAGACAAACAAATTCCACATTAACTGTGTGATCACTGTGACCTTCTCTGGTGATAATTGGCAACATTGCCTCACTCTATTAGGCTTTTTGCTGTAATTAAGTACACTACCATACTTTCTTAAGTTTATGACATGAACCATACATTCACATAATCGTGCATGGCCAGCAGATTCGCTGACTTGGAGGCGAAAGCTTTGGAGAAGAAAAATGTTTTGCCAAACGAAGTCATATTCATGTGTGCACTAAAGCACACTAAACTAATGGCTGTGGCAGAAAAAAGCAAAGCATACTAAACTTTTAAGCTTTACATGACATTGTTAATATTTTTATGACTTTACATGACTTTCTCAACATTTTTTTATTATATGCTGCATTGTTAACCCCTTCGAGAGAAGGGTAAGCCGATTCTTTTAATGAAAATATATTTAATGACAAAAAAAAAAGAGTTCAACCATCAAATGACTCGATGTGGTAGGTGATTAACAGCACCAGAGATGACGAACAAGTCAACATGAACAGTAAGCGTGTAAGCACTTTGTTTTGTTAAGGTTGTTTTTATTGTAATTTTGTTGTACGATGACTACCCATCGTGTACCAGCACTACAGCGCAGGCTGGTCCAAATGATGACCCCACTGACCTGCAGGTGTCCATAGGTGTCAGTTTCATACAAGTCCGGCCAGTACTTATGACATTTGATGCGGCCCCGCTCGACCAATGTCGTCAGCATCACCACCAGAGTGCACTGCTGCTCCCATACCATCTGCAAAATAGCATCGCCCAGATCACAATGGCTGCCTTGACTGGCTCCTTTGTTTTAACTCCTGATAACTCAAAAAACTGCTGCATACTAATTTCCTGCCTGTCCTAGTCCTTTCTTCACACACGGTTAGAAAGTGCTTTCCTGTGGCGTTTCTTTCAGGGATCCAAAGTGGCATTGCCTTGAAACGAAAGTTACGAAGGAGTTCTTCGACATTGTAGCAACATCGCTTCCTCTTCGCTTTTACCCTCTAACCAAACAGAACAAGCAGTGTCGTCTCAGGAGTACACAAAGCTCTTGCTGCAAGCATGATCCCTTCGGCAAAATAATGTCAGTGGAATGTGAGACGTGAATTAACGTATAAGCTCTTTTTTCCTCTGTGTGCTCACAACCTTTCGTGTGACATACCGTAATTACTCGAATCTAACGCGCACCTTTTTTCTGGTTAAGCGAGTTCATAAATCGCATGCGCGTTAGAATCGAGTACGAACAAAAAAAATACGTTCAATCTATTGCCATCGGCAAATCCAAAATGGCCGCCCGGTACGTGCGTCGGCCATTTCTGCCTATGTGTTTCCCATGTGCGGCACTTCGTACGTGTGCTGAGGAGTCCGTCATCTAGTAGTGCATTAGCATCGACGGCGTGGAAGGGCCGACTCCAAAAACTCGAGTGCACCACGATGCCGCTTTTAAAAGAAAAGCCATCGCGTGTGCGGAAACGGACGGAAATCGGGCCGCATCGCGGTCGTTCGGAGTTCCCGAAACGTGCGTGCGGGACCGGCGGAAACAAAAGCAGAAGAATGTCGACAGCAAAGCTCACGCAAAGGCTTCAGTGGACCACAGCAGGGTCGGTTTCCGCAAATTAAAGAGCTGCTCGGCGAGTATGTGCTTGAGCAGCGAGCGGCACAGCCGCCCGTGATGACAGAACTGCTCCAAGTGCGGGCTATGCAATTAGTCTTAGAAAAAGGTCTAATGTGGAGCCAGTTTAAAGCGAGCAGGTGCTGGCTAACTAACTTTATGAAGAGGAAACGCTTTTCCCCCCCGAAGTTTTGCGGAGGAGTACGATGAAAAGCTTCACAGTTTTCAGAGGTTCGTCCTAAACTTGCGGCGCAACAACGGCTACCTGCTTGGGCAAATCGGGAATGCCGATCAGACGCCTCTTTACTTCGACATGCCTGGCACCACAACCGTTGAGAAGGGGGCGAAGCAAGTTCGCGTGCTGACATTGGTCCACGGTAAAACTACAGTGACGGCAATGCTCTGTTACACGTCAGATGGGCACAAGCTTCGCCCGTACCTCATATTTAAATGGAAGACGCTCCCGAAAGGAGTCGTTTTTTCGAGTGGTGTGATCGTGCGGGCCAGCGAGAAAAATGGGTGCGCGTTGCAATCGATGTCTTACGGTTTTTTTTTTTTCACGGTGGAAATGGGGTGGGCGTTACAATTGAGGGCGCGGTAGAATCGAGTAAATACGGTAAGTCAAGTATTTAATTGTAGTTTTTCACAAAACAAGGTGAAACGCTTAAAGCTCCAATTTTGGCAATATGTTCACACCATGGCTTGCAACTACTGCATTTAAGTGCAAAGAGTCCACAGATATTTGATGGGGTGAATATCTTGCACTCACTCGTTTTCAGCCATGAACAAAATACATGAGAGAGGAGGTGAGATAATTAAGGCTACTAAGCAATTGCATTGTACCAGTGACTCTAGAAAGTTTAATAGTAAATTCAACTATTGGCACAAGGTTTACCAAACATACATATACTCATCTGCACTCACCCTACAAACAACCGTAAGACCTTTTTACAGAATATCAATATTTGTTTCCATAAGACTGCAGTATATAAATGCCCTGATTAGGATTTTTGAGCCTTTAAGTGACTAAAGCAGCACATAAAAGAGCAATTTGCAATAACAAGGAACCATGTGATAGCAGATGCCACCGTACACAGTTTTGTGTCAGTTAAGTGATACATCCAGCAGTAAGTGATCACTGGCGACAGACGCCAAAGCTCACCTCCCAAAAGTCTATCGTGGTATTGGGCAAAGGACCTTGTGTGGCTATGTACCTATTTACAATGCCCGATGTGGGGATGTTCATCTGCGCAGAAAGCAGAAAGGAAACAAAGCATAAGACTAAAGCATAATGTGAAAGAACACAGTATAGATTGCTTGCAGTTATACAAAGCTTAGAATAGCTTCAATGATCTTTAGGTGTTCAACTAAATTGTAGTGACCCCCCTGGCACAGCATATAGTTGTCTGCTAATCACTTCATGAATATGGATTATACGACTTTCAGGATCCACACAAAGCCGTCGCATCATCTGGGAGTCATATATAAGAAACACTAAGCATATACGCCACTCAGCCATATGCCAAATCTGTCACTCAGCCTTGCCCAAAAAAATAGGTACAGACCACCTGAATAAGCCCATGGCATGACCTTGTGCCTCTGCTAGGAAGGTAGATAAAATTATTCTTGCCAGTGGCAGCTAATGGCAGCGTTACTTAGTTGAAAGAGGTGCCAGTAAATATTCTCAACTTGAAAAAAAAATTGAGTCCAACACCCGTTTTTCTATCGATAGAGTCGGAAAATTGGCTGCGCACCAAACTGTAACTGTGCTGCCAATAGCCTCCCTTCAGAAGAGTTAGACACGGTTTCATCCCTATCACGTAAAGGCGACAGACCAAGAGTTTGCGTAGAATGCCTTTGTGCGAGATTGGGCTGTGTGCGTTGTAATTGCCTTGTGATGTGCAACTAGTGATATCCTGCTGTTATTATGAATGTTGATGTCAAGTAAAAGTAATTTTGCAAAGTGAAAACAGCTGTGTACCGCCCTTATGCGTGCGCAAGCCTGTGACTGCGACAAAGGCAGGAGATTAGCTATATGTCAACCAGGAAATGTTTCTATAGACAGAAAACATGCAAGTATTAGCCTTTTGGCCAGCTGAAGCTACTCTGTGTGGATAGAGCAGACTACGTAACAACCCCGGATGCATACACAAGCAATCGAGGCGTGTGCAGAAGCGCACGAATTTCCAGGAAAATAAATTTTGCATTCCAAGATGACATCTGTCTCACTCTCTACTTTTCTAATCGTCAACCTAGAGGAACCCAAGTTCACACTTCGCTCTCGTTTATATTTTGTAGACGTTTGATTTAAGTAAAGACGTTTTTTTTTTTTCGAACAAAATCTGAATGTCGTAAAAGGTGGGGTCGGCGTAAAACTGTGTCGTATAACCAAGGTTTTTATTACATTACTTCAGTGGGAATTTTTCCGGAACCATACGGATTCCTCGTAAAATGCGGGTCATAGCAAAGGTGGGGCATGTATAATCAAAATTCCACTGTAACTACTTTTGGCATATATGAAGCACTCTCTCCAACACAGTTAAGTACTGTCTGTTTATTACACAAAACATAATTGTTTTTACAGCGACTTTTATTGAAAGCTTGGTACAATGAGACATTGAACAGTGGTGACAACACTGCCTTGCGACATGTGTACCAGCTGTGACATTATACTTTCTGGCAACATGCATTCAGCATTAGAAAAAAAAGTTTGATTAACACTGACAAGAGTATAGCCCATGTGAAAGCAGCAAGGAGTTTTTGAAGTGTAAAAGGAGTCTTTAATAGTAAAAATATCATGATATTTATCACGAACATGGTTGATTGGGCGAGTTGGTGATACATGACTGTTTTGAAATGAGAGCGCATTATTTAGACACGGACAAAAAGACAGGGACAAGCGCTTGTCTCTGTCTTTCTGTCTGTGTCTAAGTAGTGCGCTCTCATTTCGAAACAGTCATTTATGACCGCCTTTGAGTTGATTTCGCCAGCCTATATTACCAAAACTGAAAAAAATATAAGATGTTTTGTATATCTTGCCAGCACTATATTACAAAAACAGAAAAACAAAAGATCTCTTGTATTCTTTCTTTCTACTTTTCTACGAAATTTTGAACATTGTTCAAAAGACACTTTCAGATTTCTGAAGGAGTACAACGTTCTTGATATTTTAATCATCCTTAAGTCACACCTGAAAAGTAAAGTTTAGGTACTTACATTTACATAACTAGCATTTATATAGTCCCCAGATGTGCCTTCCTGAAGGATGACTCGTGTGGCATCATCTGAAAGAGATACAACACTTTTTATCAAACACACTACTCTGACCAGTTGAACACATTTAGGACAATTTGACGTGGAGAGGGGAAAAAATACTGAGGTGAATGAATGCAGTGAAATGGTCTCTGAAGAATTTCTTGGTTCATCTTAATGACACAAGACAGTGCGGTATTAACAACATGACAGCGGCCTCTAATTGTCCAGGAAAAGAACACACATCCAGCAAGCACTTTTATGAGTAGAAGAATTTCTTTTTCACACTTCTTAATAAAAAGAAGTTTTTAGAGGAACCACAATAAAAGAAAAGATAAAAACTGAGAGCAGATGCTGCATCCACCAAGTTTCAAGTATAGAGGAATAATGGGTACTTTGAAAAGAGCGAAAGCCTGTCTTTCAGTTTTCTGTAATGAATTTTTTCTTAAGTGCACTTATTCGAAACTAGTATATATAAAAGAAAAGGGGGGGGGGGGTAATACAGAGCAGTTGCTCTATTTTATCAAGGCTATACGTTTCATTTCAAAACAGAATGACAAAAAAAAAGGCAGAAAAAAAAACAAGAAAACAATCGTAAAGTGAGAAATGATTTGCTCTAACACTCACATGGGGAGATATCTCTGTAACGATTCTTGGAGAGGTTGGCAGGCAACCTGGCACACTTCATCGTAAAGTCGGCCTTTTTGCGGTACAGTTGCTGCAAGGCAAGGGAAAAAAAACGAGAGAGCATTTACGTTTCAACAGCTTGACCAAAGGATGTCGCAATGTGCCTCAAAATCACGCGCAGTGATGTTCAAGGCGAATTCAAAGTGATGCGTTTGTTGTACCACCACATACAACTGCTAAAAAAAGAATTGGAAGCTGCAAGTAAATACTCATTTATTAACGGCTACATTTATCCTGTTATACACAAAATATATCAAAATATAGCTACAAAACAGCTGTCATGACTGCCGACTCAGGAATAATTATTTGATCTTCCATTTACTTAATTGCTCCACGGCAATGAAAAAAGGAATTTACAACAGTGGAAGGAAAGGCAATAGAATTGCCTAATGAATGCGCTTAATCAGTAATGCAATGCACTTGCATTACACATTTGCTATACATGCTTAATAATAAGCCTCCATGCTACGCCTCCAGATCGTGCCCCATTGCAATGTGAACTGAGCAGGTGCAACACACAACCAGCTAGCAGTGCACAAGTGCTCTAAAAAAACTTAATTGGAAAAAAAAAAAAAGCTTCATGACTTCTGAGGCTCTGTCCAGATGTTTGTTGTGTTGCGACAAATTTTCGCAAGTTGAATCATCAATGCTCTTTTTTAATGTTTTAAACGCCTGTAGTTTTTCAGTAGACATAAAAATATAAGTATGTTTTATTGTATTTCCTTTTGTTCATGCCACAATAAGAAACAGCCAGGTACCATATAAGCAACCTCATGCTTTGTGGTAGAATGATAATAGTGGCCTGAACACTGCGAGAACAAAATAATAAATATAGGAAAAGCAAAAGAGTAACTGAAGAAATAAGGAGAGATAAAGATAATGTTAATTTGTATACAGTGTGGCTGTTACTTGCAAAAGTGTCTATTGTCCTTCAAAACTCTACCACTTTCTTTAAAAACAAATGTAGGAAGAAAGATTATCTTAATGTCACCTATTTAATAAGCAACAGAATGTACAAAAAAACCTGTAAAGCACCTTATGGATTCGCCTTTGAGCTCTCCCATTAACATAATTTTCTTCAATTACATTGACAATGATGTTTAGTGTCACTGTTGATGTTCAGGGCGACTACACTGATGCCACAATTCTCGTTTGACAAGGCATATAGGGCTTCTGCCTCGGTGAACTAAAACAGCGTCTTGAAGAAGTAAAGCCAATGCCTTCTCACCTCAAACTGGGCGATGGTGGCGCCGCTCTCGAGACCCTCGGCCAAGAGCAGCATGGACTCGGCCAGCGCACCCCCGCCGGCCCGGTTGCCCCGGCCAGCCACTGCAGAGTCCGGAATGTACTGAAAGTCGGGCTCCTCGATTTGCTCGCCTGCGGGGACTAGGGTGGGCGCCCAAAGGGCAACGGGCGAGGAGGGTGGTAGGAGTGCGGGCACGGAAACGGAGGAAAGCGTCGCACGTGCGGGCGACAGAAAAAAAGAACGAGGCGTCGGCCGGAGAGGAGGAAAAAGGGAGAGGTGAGAAAAGTGGGCGCCGATTGGGGGGGGGGGGGGGTGGAAAAAGAGAAAGACGTCGACGACACAATTAATTGCGAGCCCATCGACGCTCGGCATTCTCCAAATGCGCGGAGGGGAACCGAGCGGAACAGTGTCGATAATATGCGGCCGGCGCAAAGGCGACAGAAAAACGAAGGCGGCGTACGCCACTCGCAGTCAGCTGGAATTAATGGTCAGGTCACCCACTCCCCGATTGGGCGGTTTCGGCCCCTCCTCGGATGTCTTTCTCGTCGGAGTCGCGAACCACGCCGCTCATCATTATTATTGTCATTTTCGTTTCAGGAAATATGCCAGTTACTCGCTGCCTTCTCTCGGTATTGTTTGTGTTATTGGTCACCGAACCCGACGCGGAGATACGGCAGAGCGAAAGGTCGTTAAAACAACGCCGATAAAACAGAACCCGCCTCACTTCACGCTGTCCTTAAAAGAAAAAGTTTGCCTTCTCCCTACTCGCAGTCATACGCGACGACGACGAAAGCCTGGTTGTTGAGCCTATTTACGCATACGGGGCTCTCGAAATCGAATCTCTACCCACGTTCTATATAAGCACGGCGACGTCAACTACACTCATGTCCTTTCCCCCTCCGGCCCTTCCGGCCATCCGAACTTTTTCGGCTTTAAAGCCCCTTCCTGCGCGCGGGGAAGAGATTGCGGAAGCCGATGTTGCGGCTCATAACACTTGCCGAGATCGATACGCGCCCACGCAGACGTCGGGCTAAAGCACTGACGGTAGGAGCAGCAGCGGCAGCGGCAACCGACACCGTAACAACCCTCCTGTAAAGCGTGCTTCTCCGCACAAAAAGTACCGTAGAGGAGAAGCCCAACTACGCGCGCACGGTCTTGGGTCGGAGAAATCACTTCCGCGTTTCGTTGCCGCTGCTTCCGAGATCATCCCACTCCTCGCGCAGGCGCACTGTGCACGCAGCTAAGAGCACGTGAAAAAAAAAAAGACAAGAAACAACAATACGGCGGGAATGAGAGAAGGAAAGCAAACTTCACTGCGAAGCCGCCATCAGTCAAGACCCGGATAAGCATAGGGAGGTCGCGAAGTCTCCTTTCTGAACTAGGCGAAAGCAATGCAGCGAGTTTTTGCTTTCGGTACAGTCTAGCGAATATAATTTACATACTGACGTCAAGAGAGGGACGCCACTCCGTGACCCCACATAACAATCAATCAATCAATCAATCAATTAATCAATCAAATTTTTGCATTAGGGCATGACTGTAGAGGCTTGGTGAAGCTTCAACCAAGCACAGCTCGAAGGCCTAACACCCTAGCCTCCCAGGTGCGTACTGATAACGTAACGCAAACTCAACTTCTTGCTACGCGTTACGGAAAACTACCTGCACTCAATTTCAATTTCGAAACATATCTATTTCGGTTACGAAGAGTACGCGTCACGTTGCGCGGTCAGATTAAAGGGACGGATACACGTTAAGAAGCGTCATTGACTCGTTCTTGTGAGTTCCGACTTGCCACGTATATGACTCCCTTTAAAGATCAACAAAAACTCTCTCTGGAGATCACTATACTCTCTTTGGGGAGACGTGGGAACCAAAAGGGAGTTAACTGAATAAGGGCGCGCACACAGACACGGACGCTAGAACAAGAAAATGCGCGCAACAAAGCGCCTTGTTCTAGTGTCCGCGTGCGCGCTCTTATTCAGTTAAAAGATAAACCAATACCAAATAACCCAAATATCCGTGCTACTGCAGGTGATGCGTCTCTTTAAAAAAGAGCCCCATATACGTGGCATGCCAGCATTCTGTTTTCTTCTTCTAAGAGTGTACTGTAAGCCGACTAAAGCGCGCCGAGCCGTCCTTTGCGCCTGTCGATACTGTTATTTCATTCCGCTTGGCTGCGAACTTTAATTACAAGCACGTTAAATGCCGTACTGAGGGATAACGCCGCTACGGAAACAGGAGAAAAACACGGGGCCACGTTCGTAGCAACGGGACAGATAAAACGAGTGCTTAGCTTCATCGCCCCGAGTACAAGCCTTACAGTCGGTATCAATTGTCTCGGCGCTCTTATAATAAACGCAACGTCGACAGTCGCTGAACGCATAGCGATTATGAGTTCCTATGTCACGGGCGGCCCTCGGAGAACGATCACGCTTATAAGCGTCACGGGCGCCGGCGCAACCTCCCTACACAACGGTGCGACATCACTGTAAAGAATCACGCCATTTCTTAAGCCACTTTAAATAGCGTGCAGTGTTTAAAAACTGACCTTGCGCACGGGTACACTGAACGATCTTCAAATCTTCATTATGACAATCACAATATCTTCAGTATCCCAATTTTTAAAAGGAAATAATAGTTAAGAGCAAGGCACACTATCTTAGGATATATCCTTGTGAGCGTGTCACGTTAACAAGTATAACGTGCCTCTTTATAAAAAGAAAAAGAAGAAGAAAACGCAAAGTATTAGCTATTTTGTGCGCCGTGACACGAGAATCAACAAATATACTAGTACTTTAGAGAGAACTCGTATTGCAGTAAACGCCTATCTACGCCCGCAGTATATCTATGCCGCTCAAGCTATTAAGTGCAACGAGAAAAAAAGCAAAGCCACCTTCCCATTCTGAATGGGGGTGACTTTAGAAGGACGAACGGGAAACTAGAGGAAGAACACGCAATAAGGAGTAGCCCCTACAGTTTGCGATTAGCTATGACTTTTCAAACTTTTGTATCTGTACAAGTCTGCCTGCACGAATTCCAGATCTAGGTCTCGTTTCAAGCGATGCCCGACAAACATTTACATTGTTGTTGTGGTGTGACATACAAATATCCTGTGTAGCCAAATTATCAGGGCGCACCACACCAGGAAACGAAGTAGGTGTACCTGCGCACTAGTAGATCGACCAGACAGAAAACAAAAACAAAAGAGGGCGACGCAGGCGCATCCAAGTCGTTATATCGGTAGCACCTTTCGTATCGACGACCGTGAACCAGTAAGCCCGACATACTGCCATTTTTAGCCGCCCTATCTCTACGCTTTCGGCTCGTACGGGCCACAACGAGAAAATAGACTGATAAGAGAACAAACAACGTGGAGATGAGCCGTCTCCACAGAGCGTGTATTTACCTTGCGCCTTGACGGTGAGCACGAGCTCTCCATTGTCCTTGGGAGCCCGGATGAGCTTGACCACCTGCGAGATCCAGAGAGCCAGGCCGGGCCTCAGTCGTCGCACGTACAACACACACAGCCAGCGCGGCACGCAGCAGCCGCCCGCCGCGGTGGCGGGAGACGGCGGCACACGGCGGCTCCACGACGCCAGCGCCGAGGCGACGCTCGCACGAGCGCAGTTCATGTCGCCCCGGACACGGGCCGAAAGCAGGAAACGAGGCTCGGCATGGCCGCACCAACGCGAGGCCCAAGCCGGTCGCCCACGCAGGTCGGTCGGCGCACGCGTCGAAGACGAGAGCTCTCTCCGGCAGCGGCGGGACACTCGACCGCCCGATCCGCGGGCCTCTCCCCTTTCCCTTCTTTTTACTCCCCTCCCTCCCTTCGACGTTGCCGCCAAGCCCTTCGCGACAGCGGGGGCGCCCCCTTGTCTCCAAGCGCGGTTCTGATTTGCTCCGGGCCAGGACAAATAGACGTCACTGGTTCCGCTCCGTAACTAGCTCAAACAAGGGCAGCACTGACCGCAACTACCACCACTAAGGTGCAGCCACGAAACGGTATAAGACCCGCCGCGGTTGCGGCGGAACGTGCGAGAGACGCAACGGCCTACGACGAGGACCCTCGAGGCGTTCGATATGCGAACGCCAACGATCACACGTTCAAATGCGAACCGTAGGAGGAAGGAAGTTTACGCAATAGCGCGGCGCACGCGGAAGGGAGGGGTCCCACAATGGAAAGGAAGGTAAATAAGCAACGGAGAATGGCGATCGAAAACTAGCCCGCCGAAGAGGGCAGCCACGCAAAGCGAGGGTGTTCAGCGGGAGAAACGCCTGCACAGTGTAGGATACTCGCGTGCGCAGCACTGCGAAAAAATAGTCTTTTTTTAATTATTTATTCCTTTTATTTATTGTACGTTTCTAACTGCGCTTGGCTGACCTTCGGATTTACCCTACACGCTACCTGGTGTGCCAATCGGTATTTGAAGAGCAGTACTAGAAACTGCGGTAACGCATAGCAAAGCGGAAAACACATTCTCTCATTCATACATTTCTTCTCCAAAAAGACGAAGGCCACTATATTGCCACGTACCCGCGCCTGTCACTCTCAAAGCTACGTGAGCACTCGACGCTGCTCCTGGCAATCAGTCGCCACCAGCGAGCGGGAACATATAAGCTATTTGACTCTGCTCCTCTCGAACTACGCAGAATGATGCGCGCAGTTGACGTTTAGAGCGCAGGACGCTGAGCGCTGACAAAAAGAAAGAAAGAAATAAAGAAAAGAAAGAAGGAAGTCTATGACAAGCTCGGTCGCGCTAGGTTTCGAGAGAGAGGCCTGCGATTCTCCGTCGCATGGGGGCGAAAAGGAGCCAAGCTACGAATGCTTCGCGTGTACGCACATGTGTAAAAAATAAATAAATAAAGGCGGGGCGGCGTCGCGGTGCTTGAATCGATGCCAACGTAGGTCGGTGCAACGAGACCGAATCGATGGAAAGCCAGGTGATTCACCTGGGCGCCAACGCTCGCAAGGGCGCGCCACGAGAAGGGAAGGAAGGAATGCGTGTACCTAGCGTTGCCAGGGTCAACCAAAGACGGCCTAAATAAATAAAACAAAATATTCCAACACGCATCAACACTCCACTCGGTTACGAAGAACCTTCCTTCTAAAGAGCCCGACAATCTTAGACTTCAGTCTGAAAACGAGCGGGATGGGAATTGTGACGCTGTGGAATGACTGGTGGTCGCTCTCCCTGTGAGCAATCGAGAGTGAGCCTAAGTTGGCCGCAGTGCTATTGGACCAATTTCTTGAGCAGTAGAAAACGCTTACGGCGTCTCGGACCATGCTGCACACGTTTTAGACACGAAATGCCGACCCGGGTGGCATGGTCGTCGGCATGATTTTTTTCAAGAGAGGGGGGATGCAAATAAGTGCAGCAACACGACTGGGAAAGGGGGAAAGCAGTGGTGTAGCTTGGGTGAAGATAAGTGCTGGTGAGGCTAGAAGGGGGGGGGGGGGGCTTTTTGCCTACGCCCATACCGCACGGTCTATCAGCTGTACGCAGCTGCTCCTCCAAGGACAGTGTTCGCATCAAGTCACGGCGACTTTGTCATCTTATCATCAGTATAACATTAAAGTGCACAGTATTGTAGTACTTGAACTAGCGTAATGTCAAGTGACTCTTCGCTGGGACAATTAAATTTTAATTTTAAGTGAGCGCTCAGTGTGGCAGCGACAATGGAGAAGTGAGCATGCACATGTGTAAGAATCGCCTTGTTTGCAGCGTGCATATAACCCCTACACTCTACATCTTAACCCGAATGTACATTCTCACTACACTTATCTATACTGTACTAAACTCGAAACCTCAGTCCACACTAAGCACTGTTATTTGATTTCACTACGATATTGAAAAACAATGCCAGCATTAAAGCAGGGGGATCAGGCCGACAGATGTTGATGCTACAAGACCACTAGCTATGCATTTCGTCTGAAGCCATTTATGAACTCGCGAACCAGAACAAGTCGCAACCATCTCGTGCTTGGTCGTCGTCGTCTTCTCCCGGTCGAATTCTTCCGGAACCCGCACTAGCAGCGCGGGCCATGACAGACGAGCCTTCGTCCTCATTGCAAGGTATACGCATTCGCTATTTCCCCCTTTATGCAGTTCGTGTAAGCCCAAAAGTAGAAGCCGCTACGGTTAGACAGGCAAAGACCCACCTGATCGTGCGACAGTCCGGCCACGTCCCGGCCGTTGATGAGCAGCAGCTGGTCGCCCTCGCGCAGCCTGGGCGTGCACGTGTCCGCTGGCGTGTGCGGCACCACCCGGGACACCAGGATGGGGAGGTTCTGGTCGGCACCGCCTTTCACGTTGAAGCCGAACCGGCCCTCGGCGTCGGGTCGCATGCACACGCGCACCGGCGGCGCTCCGACGTCGTCCGCGCCAGCCGAGCCGTTCGCCTGCACGGCGTCGAAGCAAAAGGCTGACTGAATCGCCCCACCATGGCCAACCTAAATACGAGACTGCGTAACCTGCACCGTATCAATAACGAAACTATAGGCGCGGGAGACCTGTTTCCCGGGCCTACATCAGCATTCCCGAAACGTCTAACGCAGTGTTGCGTACGTGATAAGTAGAACAGAACGCGCTGATGCACAAACGTTTTGCGGGCCGCGCGCTAAAATCGAGATTGAAGTGCGAAGTGAGCCGAACGCAAAAAGAAATAAGTAAAATAAAAGCCTATTAAGGTGCTGATATCGGGAGCTTCGCAACACGCGCACCATCTATGCATGATATACAGGCCCGAAAAAGCAAACAAGCAACATCGTACGTTGTTACCGTGACGCGTGGAAGGTATTCACGCAAGAACATAGAAGATGCCGCCCGATACTTACGTGCTCAGTAATTAACGACAGAAGGAACGTAATAGGTATGTATGTATATAGCCCAGCGAGCACTGGTCGCCGTATAGACAATGCCGCGACAACGGGCGAGCGTATATACACATACGCGCACGATTAAAGTACCTTTCTTATGGAGTAAGCTGCGCTTATACACACAGCTTCGTCTAACGAATGCTCGTTCACCGCTGTGGCAACGCACTCGCCGTATCCCACGATCCTTCGGGTGTAACGGGTAGAAATGAACGCAAGAGCTCGCCTCGGAGCAAAATACGCGCGAATGGCGATAAATTATACAACAGCCGCGAACCGGCCGACTCGCCGAAATGCAAAAGCGAGAGCTCGCGTCTGCGCTTTCGTAGGAAGCCCATTACATCAACATCTTCGCGGAGAGCCACGGTTCTCTCACATCGCGTGCGCGCAACTACGAAAGGAATGATAAACGAAGGAGGGAACGAAAATCATCCACGTAGGTATAACGGAGAGCTCCAAAAAACGGCAAGAGCTCCCCCCTCCCCTCCCCACTTCCCCTATTGTATACGCGCTTCCACGACCTATACACACGTAATACGCGAAAAGAAGTCGTCGCAAACGCGGTAGCGAATAACCGCTTAATACGACCAAAAAAAAAAAAAAAAGAAACAAGTACTAAACGCCAGCAATGAAGCGGCGGCCGTTTTCGGCAATGATATGTTTACAAGCATTATTCGTAACGTTTACGAGAAACGCGAGAAGAAAAAAAAAACAAACACGAGAAGCCCAAGAAAACGAAGCACTACACCGGATACATATAAGGCTCTGATATATTACAGCATGCGATTCGAGCGCGAGGGAACTCGGAGCGAGTTCCGACTAAGGGCTTCGCGGTAGCGAAAAGCTGAAGGGTGTATAGGCCAACCTTTCGCGGATCTCCTCACGTATGGCACTCGCACAATCGAGTTGTGATATATATAACTCCTATACGGCTTAAGCGGA
This sequence comes from Rhipicephalus microplus, assembly GCF_043290135.1. Lineage (NCBI taxonomy): Eukaryota > Metazoa > Arthropoda > Arachnida > Ixodida > Ixodidae > Rhipicephalus > Rhipicephalus microplus. The sequence continues at coordinate 249,206 of NW_027464640.1, read as the reverse complement.
AAACGTGCGCGAGAACAAAATGAAGGGGGCAAAATCGCAAGATCTTCCGTTCGGGTAAATGCAGGGCAAAAAGAAACATTCCCGTAAGGAAAGGCGCGACTCAATATAGCTGCAGATTCTTGCGCGTTTTCTTTGCGATTCGTTGAAAGGCGAAGTATACATAAGAAAACTTCGACCGGGGTGCATTTTGAAAAGTACCACCTGCACAAGACCGAAGAGAGCATCAAGAACTATATAAAACGCACGCACGCTTTCTCTCTTGTGATCCTCGGGGCCGCGCTATCGTCATCTCAAACAAGAGACCTACGCGAAAGCGAGCTTTTAAAGAAAAAAAAAAGCAAAGAGACGCAAGAAGACACAAGCGTACGGTAGCTTTGTATGTGCCAAACTCTCTTCGCCCTAACGTATCTGCCTTCCGGAGTAGACGTTCTATTCACACAGGAACAACCGAAATCTCGCGCAAACACAAAAAACGCGCTCAAGTCGCGAGGAATCGCCTAGGGCCGTGTTTTTATGAGCTAAAGTGATTCTCGGACGGCTCTTACGAGCGTTCCCGTTTGCCGCTTTCTGGAAAGCGCCGCGTATAAAACAACGAATCGCACTCAGCGAGCCCCGTCCCCTGATCCACCACTGCATCCGAGTTCTGAACTCGGCAGACGCAAACAGACTCGTCTTCCGAGACAGAGCAGAGATGTCTCCGAACGACGAGAGCCGGAAGAGAAGTTCTCCAGAAGAAGAACTAGAAAAAGAAGGAGAGAAAAAAGAGAAAGATATGAAAATGAAAGGTAAAAAGAAGGGGGAGGGGTAGAACTCCACACACACACACACACACACACACACACACACACACACACACACACACACACACACACACACACACACACACACACACACACACACACAGAGAGAGAGAGAGAGAGAGAGAGAGAGAGATTGGCTATTCATAGCACCCACGCCAGAACATCATCCCGTTCCGCGAGCACGGAGATGAAAAGAACACCGTATGATCAGCCGAAGAGGAAAACAGCGATTAACGGAGCTCCCGCGCACCGCCGCTAAACGGGGAAAATTAGACGAGAGGAAGAAGCGCCGCGCGAGAAAGGCTTCTCATATTTGCAGGGAGGAGGGGGGGGGAGAAGGCAAGATTGAAAGACGTTCCGCGCATGCCGCGCTTCAGAAAGCTCAGACATAAGGGGGCATTCACCGTGGCACGCTCAGTCTGTCATCGAGCAAGGAAGGGGAGGGGGGGGGGGGAGAGGGTTAGAGAACCCGAAAGGATCGGCGGGAAAGGACAGAGAGATGGAGAGAGGCTTTCGCCAGAGCGCCTTTATGAGTGTGAATTCGTGAATGAAGAGTCAAGTCGATGCGAGAGATGCATACAAGGCTAATTATGCGATTACTAGGAATTAAAAGACAAGTCGATGCGAGAGAGGTATACGCGGCTAATATGCGATGATTGCCATTAGTTTTGCGCAGACGGAATTACCCTAATCTTTGCACACTTCTGTAAGCGAGAAGTCATCGCAAGTAGAGCTTGGACGGGATGCTGCTGATGGTGCACAATATTTCAGTGGGCCTCGCCGGCTTACTCGGCAAGCTTACCTGACGAAATAGTACTATTTCTTCAAAAAGAAAGGTAAAAGATTTGCAACACTGTGAGTCGAGGTAGGACACCTGGTCAATGCACGTAAAACGACGTATGCAATTACTCGCGCGTCCCAATTTCGCTTTAGAGGAGGTGAAGGCACAAAGTAGAAGCAACGCCAATAAAAATCCTACAAAACACAAAACGAACACAATGCATGAGCACGCCCAATATAATTCGTTTAAATCACTCTTCATCGACAATAATTGGATCACGCCCACACGCGCTGGAAACAGAAATCCGGCTTTCGAAAAAAAAAAAAAGATATGTTATCCTCAAAGCGAGCGCCCCCGCGTTTCTATTCGCCTCGGAACCGAAGCTCAGCCACCGAGGGATCATCGTTCAAACTTGGAACAGGTGTAATGAGAAACGAGAGAACCACGACGCAAAAAGAGGGGACGTAGCGCCAATATGCTAGTCTTTTTTTTCCTCGGCGTACTGTTATTACGGAAATGATTGCGCTGTCAAAAGCGACGAGGTGACGCACTCATTTCCACCAGCTTTTCAACATATCGTAGCACAAGCGGTTACCTCCCCTAAGCATCGTCCAAACCAGAAGCCTTCGGGGCAGACTGATCGGACGGTTTCCGCGCTTGCGCGGTATGCGAAGATGACTACCACAGAGTGTCAAGAAGTACAATGCGATTCCAAAATCACCCAAAGAAACAAGAGCAACTGCAGCATTTATACGCAGCGACGGATATCATATCAAGATCCGGCAGTCCGAATAAACGTGAAATGTGCATGCGTATACGTACGCGTATGTCGCAGTAATTAAGGTCCAGTGATCGAGTGCTCACTCGTTCGCATCGTATACGCTTCTCTTCTGAATGGACACGGACATCTGTTCTTCACAAAACGGCAGCTCTATAGGGCCCACGCACGAACTCACTGCAGGCACAACGGCTAAGAACACTCACTGGAGAGCATTCGGATAGATCCTTCAGAATCTCTGCGTCGCCGACTCTACATCGGCTTCTCATGCAGCAGCTATTTCGAAGAAACGATATCGCGATATACGTTATGACATAATTCGCCCTTCCGTTATATACAGACCGTGTCGAATCAAAAGACCGGCAGAACCACGGAATTTATTCGAACTTAGAAAGCTGCAGGGGCTCCCGACACTCGACGTACAACTTGTAAGTAATACAGACTACGGGGCTATATAGCGTACAACTCACCATTATGAGTTGGGTTGAGCGCGAAACTTCGAGCACAGTGTGATCTTAGCCGTTTCGCGGAACGTGATAAAGAAAAAGAGACAGAGAAGAAAGAGAAAGGGCGATCGAAAGAAGAGACAGAAGGCGCGCGATAGTGACTATTTCTGAGAAAAGCGACGACGGCGCGATCAGTTTGAGAAGTATAACAACCACCAGGGAGCCGAGGTAGATAGCGTACGTTTTTCTGGCAAAAGGCGCACAAATAGTGACATTGCGAAAAGGTATAGAGCATCGGACGTGTAGTTCGAAGGTTGTGCTAGATTCGGGTCTTACCTACGGAAAGGACGATATTTCTTCCACAGTGATTTGATTCAGTTTGCACCCCTATTACAATACGATCGAGGGGCACAATTAATGTCCTATATGCTTTCCTTAGCCTAATTGTCGGTCGACTTCATTCGGTCGAGTCTTACAAGGAAACAGGCATCTCGCCAAAATTATCCTTTGTTCGTTCATTGCGGTATGGAAGACGTACGTGCAAACGGTGCACGTCTCACTTAGTAAGGAAGCACGCGGCAGCCGCTTTAGAGCGCGCGAACGCTCAGCCACGAAGCCACCGCTGCGGCTACAATGTTAGATCGTCCCCTTCCGATGCGGTATACGCCGGGTTCGATTCCCAGTGCCGACCGAGAACCAACCGGTTCTTCATAGTGGGAGATGAGTAGCATGGGCGCCCTTTATCGCACCACAGAAGTGGCGCCCAGTGAAAGAGTCCAGCATCGGCCGCTGCTGTGGAAGGCACAGATTTGTATGTAGCCACCTGTACCTATATACCGGTTAACAAGTACAAGTGCGACCCCGGCCTCTGGTGCTCGACAGAACGAAGTTCGCAGCCGCTTGGAAGGGCAACCCATCATGACGGAAATTGGCGGCAAGGAACCACCAGACCTCTTTTTTTTTTTCCCGGAAAAGCATGCGCTTTAGGGTTAATAGCTTGGCCTACACTGACGCAATGGTTGGGTGAAAGCCGTCACTTCGACGACGCACTGACCTGTATGAGCCGACCTCTCCAGCGGGAATAGTCCTGCCGACATGGCATCCCTCCCTTCTCCGCTGCGATCAAGTGCATCAAAAGATGCCGCGTCTATCGAGGGCAAACAGCGCGTGCGAAGAAACGCCGCGGTGGACACACACACAAAATACTCGGAACGGACAGCAGCAGCTGCAGGAAAAACGAGAAAAGACCGAATATAATTGTCGATTGTTTCTCTTGAGTAACTTACGGTTGAGGAAGCTAGCCTTCGCCTCAAGCAAAAGTACACCGACTATGACAACGATGAGCTGGACGAACTGATACTGCCAGCCCTCAGTACATATAGAGGCACGCTGTGTGGCTTTTAAGTGAAGCTGCCCTACACACACACAGCGTCCAGCGGCTAAGGTGCTCGGCTGCTGACCCGCAGGTCGCGGGATCGAATCCCGGCTGCGGCGGCTGCATTTCCGATGGAGCGAAAAAAAAGAGCAAAGGGCAAGTAAAAAACAAACGTAACATTTTTCTTACACAACTGCTCAGCGCAGGCATGCGGAATATTGGGTCATTTTTTAGCAATATTCCGATGTACACCACTTAGGGATATTTTGCCATAAACGAGATACGATCGCTGGAAAATAAGGCTCTTCTAATTGCAATTACGTACAATCCACCACCTGCAAAACAAAGTGATATTAATTAAACAACTATGCAGATATATCAGATATATCAAAAAAGCTCTTCCGATGTTAACGCGATATGAGTTTCTCATAATCATATGGTGGTTTTTGGGACGTTAGACCCCACATATCAATCAATCATCTATCAATCAGGATAGCGCGACATTATAATAATTTAAAACGCTTTACAACCCCTCGCTTATAAAGACACTGTCTAGATCACGAATTGGCGTTTAGCAGTGGAACGGAAACAGAGAAGCCGATAATGCATTGTAGACTATGTAAGTAGTAGGCGTATTAGCAAGCCCAATTTATTCTGGGAAAAGCGGGATTCCTCCATCGATCAGCATACGTGCGTGAAGGATATATATATATATATATATATATATATATATATATATATATATATATATATATATATATATATATATATATATATATATATACCTGCGTATTGCCACGCATACAGGCAGAAGACAGTCTTTTAACATCCATCACGTACAACATGTGCGGCCACTCGGATACTGATAAAAAGAAAAGCTGGAAAACCGTTCAGTCACGGCCACCAAATCCTGACCAACACCTAAAGAGGAGGCGCTGTTCTGACCCAGAACGCAAGTATGCAGAGGCGAGTACTACACGCCCATTTCACAGAGCTTCCATCGTCTCGCTTGCCAAAAGAGAGAGAGAGAAAGAAAGAAAACGACGAAGCCTGGAAAAGCAGGCATGCAGGCAATTGCGTCTGCAAAAAATAAATAAATAAATACCCCGGGAAAAACACACGCGCGCGCGCCCCTGCAGCAGCACTCGCATGCGTGGCTGAGACGCATAACTGCGCCAACCAAAATGCGCGCACTGCAGCCGGTCCGCTACGCCCAAAGAGACCAAGAATGCGAAGAAAGATGAGGAAGAGAAAAGAAGCGCCCTCATCGAAGTGACACGACTCGATTTTACACGCCCCGCGCCGACCGTCGCCGCTCCGTCTTCGCGCGCGGGCCGGTAAGAAAGAAGACTGCAGCTCGGCGTCGTGACGTCAATCATCGCGGTAAGGAAAACAAATATACAAACAACGGCACCTTCTAGCGTTTTTTTTTCGTTTTATAATTTCAGAAAAAAACAAAATGAAAAGAAAACCCGGCCGAACCACGCGGTTTCCACTTTGCTAGCTCCGTTTTCTCAGTCGCGGCGCGTCTTTCTTGCTCTTGCGCTCCATTTCTCGCTGCGCTTTTGATGATTTCATTTTCTTTTTTTCGTTCGTGCGTCTCCGTCTAACAGGCGACGTCGCTTCAAGCGCCCGGCTTTATTCGCCCTACGTTCGGAGGAACGCGGTCCTGAATGCGCCTGGCACGCAACTGGGTCGCGATAACGCGAAGTTGCAGCACGACGCGGCCACAGCACGCGCCCGAAGACTGAGCGAAAACGCCCCGCTCCTTCGAGAACGATCGTCGGTGCCCAAGGGCGGCGCCAATAAACGACGCGACCTCAAACGCTACAGGTCGCGCTCAGCTGTTCGTATAAAGGTCAGCTCCAACAAACTGCCCTCCATGCTGTGCAGGAAGCCTATCCGTCGCGTAGCGTAATACACGCAGAGAACCCCCCTCGGCAATATCTTGAAAAGACTACGAGCGTACTCAGCTGGGTCACTTGATATGAATGAATCCATGGTAGTGAGCTGTATGTGGAGGTGCTGTACATATGTTTCCTTGTGACTAAAAATCTATAGTTACACGTCAGCGCTTGTCCTTCTCAGTCATACCCATGTACGCCATATGGTTTTTCACGCTGCTTAAGTGCCACAGACTACATGCGGTGCGCAAAAACCCAGCGAGCGCTAAGAAGAAGAGCCCGCAAAGATGCGCCTGTCACGTGCAGTATTAGTGTGCGCCGTTTTCCAACGACTGACGCTAACTTTATTGCCGGATTGTGCGCTGTCATCCGTTTTTGATATGGCGATCTCATATTTCATGGAGGTCACGTAAATTACGTCACGTAAATTACGTCACGTAATTACGATCACGTAAAACGCGACGACGTAAATTTACGTCGTCGCGTTTCTCTGTTGCCCGCATGTGAACGCACGAGGAGCGTCGCTGTTGCCTGTAGAGGTGTTGAGCTAGCTGCCAAGCACGCAGACAGTAATAATACCTGGAAGTTTACGTTCCAAAACCAAGACATGAGAGACGCCGTATAGCGGAAGGATCCAGAAAATTGGACGATTTGGTGTTCCTTATCACGTGCACCGACATCGCACAACACTTCTACCATTTCGCCTCCATCGAAATGCGACTGCCATCGCCGGGATCGAACACGTGAGCTTCGGGTCAGCAGCTGAGTACGGTAACCACTGCTCCACCGAGGCGGACTAAGCACGCAGATGAATGTCCGATACCCGGTATGGAGAAAGGAGCATTGCGCAAAGCGATTTAAAAGAGAAACAATAAATAAATAAATAGATAAATAAATGGTCAAGACACGTTGTAAGTGACAAAGTCGTCAGATGGTAGAGTAGGGCAGCGACAAGTAACTCACATGAATGCCCCCGAACAAAAGCTTTATCACCATCTCGTCGTTGGCCTCTTCTTTTTAAGCCACACCCCCACTGCCCATTGCTGTCCAGTACAAAAGAAAGGAAGAAAGAAAGAAAGAAAGGAAGAGGAAAGAAAGAGAGAGGGGGGTGGTTTGCAGGCACGCACACGCGAAATTTCACTAGCCCCTTTTTCCCGAAAGGGCAAATGTTCCCGATTTTCATTGAGCTTAATATTTTGGCAGAGCCACATAATTCGCTAGAGGATTCAATTGAGGCGCTCGGAAAGCAGCACGGCGGTGCGAGTCTGGAGCTGCCACCACTGACCCCGGAAAGAAGAAACCAGAGCACGCGCCCTAACGCCGCAGAAAGACGCACACCATGCAGCCTCGGCCTTAAGGCGCAGTAGGCCTGCACGTCGTCAAGTGCATCTGGAAACGTCGCACAGCCGCCCTTCGGAGGAAGCATCGTCTGAGGCATCGAGGACGTATATGCGTATACAACCGGCCTTCGTGGAACGGAAACTGTAACCACGTGGCATTGAAGGCACTTCTCCGCCCACCAGCAGTGAGCACAGCTTATCGGAGTGCCGCTCATCGGAGTAAGCATAACATGCTTGCTGCTGACCAAGAGAGAGAGAGCGAGAATAAGCTAATTGGTGCTTATTAGGGCGTAATGGGAGGGCCACCGTTTCCCCCTGTCCTTCACCTTATGTCACATTGCCATCACGTTTCCACGGATACTGTTACACCACAATGATAAAACCCGTCGTCGTAGGTGTCGCCACGCCACGCAGTTTTTTTTTTTACCCACAAAATATATTGAATACACGAACTGTACTGAAGTTTAGTCCAAGCAAGCGGCGCGAGGTCTATTGAGGAATCATTTACAGCAAAGCCTTTTCACAGCACCAGAAAAGAGAGAGATAGATACATCGCCATGCTGGGTTGCGTGTGGGAGTGCAATAGCAGAACGTCACAACCTCGGTGATGCATTTTAGCGGAGCGGGAAGGGGGGGGGGGGGAGGCACGGGGAGCGGGTGTGTCACACGACTATACTTAGCGCCGTCCAGAGATGAATACGGCGGTGTCCGTCATTTACACACACACACACACACACACACACACACACACACACACACACACACACACACACACACACACACACACACACACACACACACACTATATCTATATATACGCAATGCACACACGCCGTATACATGTCCATGTTTTCGAGAGCAATCGATCATTGACGTGTAAGTCAATGCTGTAGTACTGTCTGCGCGTTATCGGTCGTGTTTTGATTTCTTTCCCACTAAACACTTCGTTTTCGATGAACCAGTTGACCTATCGAGAGCGTGTTCTTTACGAGAAAGGCACGTCCGATAACCAAGAGAGAGCAGTCGGGCAACGTGCGCTGGATCACGTAGGGAAGTAAAGAAGTCCACAAAGATAAGCTCTCGCTCATACATGTAAGCAGCGCATGCAGACCGACGGGCGTTTTACGGCCACGAAACGTCCTCAACCCCTATCACGCGGGTAATATAAACGCGCAGCGCTGAACTTACAACACCTTGCAGGAAGGCAGCCAGAAAACGCGTTGGCACTGAAGTGGCCACAATGACCGTAACACGAGGGTTACACAGTATGAAAGCGGAATCCATGATGATAGAAGCGTGAAAAGAAAAATAAAAACGCAAGAAAGGTGAACCATAAACACGAGGCAGGACTAGTGCAAAATGTAATGCGCTCGGTGATTCCAAGGGCAATTTCGCTGATAAACCGCTGATTATGCAGTACCGGATATATTTTGTGTGTGGCTACATTGGGGTCCGCATGGTCATCGGCAATTTTGCTGACAAACCGCTGATTATGCAGTACCAGACGTATTTTGTGTGTGGCTACATTGGGGTGCGCATGGTCATCTATGAGAGGGGGGGGGGGGGCAGCGTATAGCGGGTCGAAGTCACAACGCAGCGCCCTTCCCTCTTTATTCGTTCGTGTCCAAACGAAGGAACACAGGCTTCGCGATTAATGTTAGGTGAAAACGAAGAGTTGACATGCACCTAACAACAGTGCGCCGTTGATCACTGGTATTCTTAGAATGCAGCCTCAAGATATTTTTAGCCGTCATTATCGACAGAAACCTGCGTGGCCACAGCGGTGCACTTTGGAACGACTTCTGGACTTGACTTCCGAAGGAGCGATGCATAAAGGAAAGCAAACATTGGCCCCTCCCCTTCACTCTCCTAGTATACGCATGTCTGAGTGTGGTTGCGCACTTCACAAGAGCCAGAGGCGGGTTGTTACCTTGGACGACGACATCAGGACAGCCCGCGAGCGCGACTTCGTCGAAGACGACGATGCCTGAGCACCAACCTTCTTAGCTGGAGGTCGGCGACGGTTGTTGTCCACGGACTCGTTGTTGCCCATGTGGCAGCCATCACCTTTTGATGATGATGATGATGATGATCCTTGATACTCTGGCGCACACCCATAAAGAGGGATCGGCCAAGAACCAGCGCCTTTTGGCGCACAGCTAACCTCATCTTCCTCTTCGTCCCCGAGGCCGCTGTCCACGCGACTCCTCCGCTCCCACCACCAGCATCGCAGCGAGCTGCCCTGCGTCGACTGTTGCTGCTGCCTCGCGGCAGGCCGTGGGTCCGACTGCCGGTGCTGGCGACGACTGTACGACGAGTAGCAGCGTCTCAACACCACGGCCACGGCTCCGTCCTCAGCTGTCCAGCTCAGCCGCGATGGCTCCGAACGCCGGTGATGAGCCATCTGGTAGTTGTACGTTCTATAACGCGCGCACAGTACACGCAAACACGCACACCTTAGTTATTCGATGTCTGCAGGTATACAGTAGCCATGGAGTGAGCGTCGTGAGGCGTTTGTTTGCTTGATTGAAGACGAGCGAGAAGCGTTCGCTTCAGTTCGTGATCCAGAACGCTTGACGGACCATCATTCGGCGGCTTTCGTTAGCGAATCCCACGGCTGCCTTCTCGCGAAGAAGCCATGCCTGTATGTAAGACCAGGACGAGGAGACTTCTCAAAACTCTTCGTCAAACGCGAACTTTGCGTGTACGTATAGACCCGCCTACGCATAAGGTGTATGCCTTACAGAACGGCGCTGGCGGCTCGTGCCCTGCTTGCCAAGACAGCTGACCAGGCACCTGAAGCGAGACTCTGTCGGTCCGGAAAGGCGAAGACGCGTGGCGACAAGCGACCAAAGACAACGCGGCGCGATACGGCAACGTCGAGAGAGCGCACACGGGCGGTCCCATATCTATCTATATGGCGGGTTGCCGAAACGCGCGCGATAAGCGCGGCACACGGACTGCAGAAAAGAAGGCCACCAATGCACACTCTAACTCTAATCGTGGCCGTCGTAAACGCCGCTCGGAAAGGTCTTTACGGCGGCGAGAACGAGCCACGAGGCGACAGGTGCGCGGACAATGCATGCAGCGCCCGTTATGATCTCGCAAAACGATGTTTGCCGCCGCGTTTTCGTGCGTGCAATGAAATCAGGGTTGTCTCGGGTATATTTCGCAAGACGAAAACGCCACTGCGAGCTCCCCAACGCGCAAGGCTCATACTCGGCTGCGTGCTCGGATGTCTTCTCGTAAAATAAAGCTCTGAATGAGAGAGAGAGAGAGAGAGAGAGAGAGAGAGAGCGAGAGAGCGAGAGAGAGAGACAGTAACTTCTAAACTCCACTCTTATCTACACACCTTCAGAGAAACTCCAGCCATGCAACTGAGGAACCGCTCACGAAGGCAGAGACATGCTAAAGATTGCTTTTAGATGCGAAGCATCTTATACTCGCGCCTTGTAGTGCGCCGTCCGCGCCGTCCGCACCGCTTCTCGAACATTCGACAGCTGACGCGCGCGCATGCGCCGTCGCGCCGTCGCCCACTCTTCCACCATCTGTGCATCCCTTCCTCCTCTACACACCGCGTTCGACATCTACAATTCTCCTGATTCTCCAGTGGACGCGCATGTGGCGTCGCGCTTCGAGAACATTCAACAGCTGACAGTGCATGCGCCGTCGTGCTGTATATATACTCAAGGTCGGCGCTCGCTCGCTCAGTTGCCGCTCGTCGGTTGGTTTGTACGGCGCGTCGACGTCAAAGGTCGCGGTGAAATGAATGCCAACGAATCCACAAACACAATGATCGACGTCCCTTCGACCAGCGCCGCCCTTTCGCATACGTGTGTACGTGTTCACTCATTTAACACCCCCTCCTACAACCACGTTAACAAATTTAGCCATCGACCCAAGTAAGTCGCAATTTAACACCCCATTTCACAACCACGTTAACCAATTTAGCCATCGACCCAAGTAAGTCGCACTTTAACACCCCGTTAACCAATTATATGCTCCGCATCCTCCTCAGTGTTCCCCCGAGGGAAGCTGCGGGCAATTTTTTTTTTCGCCTCGAGTGCAATTATTCACGTAGCCAAGGGGGAGGGGGGGGATCGGTAGTACGGAAAGGGGGACTCCTCCCCCTGAAATTTTCCAATTTTATATGCGTGATATACGTCTTATTTACTCATTCAATTATTTATTTATTTATTGCAGCCTCGTTCCCGAATCTGTTCGAAGTCGCTGATATGATTGCAGCCTCAGAGATCACCACAATAATGCTGCTTCTGCCCCACCCATCGTCTCTTTCAACCAGTGGAATTTATGGAAAGAAACACATAAGTTTCATGGAAGAATTAACCCTGCCATCAGACTATCCACCACGTTTGTTGCAGCCCGCGGCTATGCCGATAGAATAAAGTAGGGAGCATAGCTAAAGCGACAACGCCTCAGCGCACGGGTATAGGTGACCTTGCAAATATGAACAAGGCCGACGGAGAAGAGAAAGAGAATCGCGAATCACCTGCACTACACACGAAGAAAAATGCACACTGTGTGCAAGGAGACATCAGAGACGACCAAGTGAAACATCTCAGCCATTCGTGCATACCGACGTATATTCGAGTAGACAACGTCTTCACAGTCTCGTGCGCCGCGCCACGAATGACTACACCATATAGTTACCGGAGACGACTTTCTAGTTAGACGAGCTTCGCCGCGGCACGAGCGGCAATCATGCAATTAAAGAGCACAGCGCGGAGGAGGACGGCAGGAATCTCCAGACCGAAGCGGCGACCGCATCACAACACGTGCCGTCTACAGTATAGACGTCCGTTCCCAGAATACGCGGCTCGTGCGTTCCAGGAAGTGGCGATTGCGACAGTTCGCCGACGGACAGACGAGCAACGAATAAACAGAACAAAAAAGAAAGCGAAACCAGACGATAAAAAGCCTTTCTTTTCTCGACACACATACGCACGCACACGATTGAGGCTTTTTTTCGTATAGATATAGTGCAAACAGCTAAGCCAGCAGCCCGCGGTGCCTCGTTATCGGAAACAATGGCGGGCCCACTGCCAGCCCGCGCCAAGCGCGGGCTCACTCTCTGTAAACGGTCAAATATCGAGGCGACCCTGCAGGAAAACTTTGCGAGACGGAAAAGGATAAGAACGAAAGGGGGAAGGGGGAGGCGAAAAGACGGGAACCTCGTCGCATTACGGTCAACCGCGAGATAGCGTACATAAGAGCCGCGCACTCCCATGCGGCGCGCTTATGTATGTCAGTCCGCCCGCGCGAGGGCATGTACGGTCGTGTGTAAGCGAGGTTCCGTCACAGAGCGGTCCTTTTAATCGTTTCCCCGCGCGTTTCCCCGAAAGTCAGAATGGGTCGTACGCACGTCGACGACCCGGCTTTTATATAGCGCTTCGTGTCGACACCCAAAATGTCCGTTTACGAGGCAAGCACACGGCGAATAAATGGCAGTCGCGATGGCGAAGGGTGGAAAAAAAGAAGGGAAAAGAAAAATAAAAACAAAAAGAAACGCAACAAGTCAAGAATGAGGAGAATTAGAGAGAAGACAACATCAGGACATCCTGTTCAGACTTCGTTGACGGACTCTTCTTCCTTTGAGGGCGCAAATTTCGTCCTCCACCGTAGAACGTGACGCAATTCTCGGAGCGCGCGATTCCGGGGTAAGAGGGGTTAGATTGTATAGAGTCCGCGCAGCAGAGACAATTGCCGACCCCCGTCCGTGGGCGCACACACACGAGCTGCGCGATTTCCCGGAAGGAGTTTCGCTAACAGTGGGAGTAGAGTCTCTCTCCTTTCTTGAAGCTACGCCGCAACACTTAAATAATATATATATATATATATATATATATATATATATATATATATATATATATATATATATATATATATATATATATATATGAGGGGGCGGGGCACCTTCGCGTGTGCCAGAGAGCCTTCGAGTGCTGCCTCCACTGACCGATTTATCCAAAACTACGCAGCCGTGCCCACGGGACAGCAAGTCACTTGCCCAGCCTCCGCTTCGAACCACTCTTGTCAGCCACGTTGAATCCTCGTACAGTTTTGACGCTGACCTTAGGGAGCTGAGAAACTTGATTATAGGTTGCCGCTGCACATGGCAAGCCCGGAACGGACACGAGTGCACCCACCCACGGCTGGGTATTCCTGGACACAAGTGATATACACACTCGACTCGCGCGATTACTGAGAACGACCCACAATAACTGACGAAGTTAAAGAAAAATAAAATACTAGACGATTCTCGCGAAGGCCACTTATTCGCCGAAATCCACAGAACAGTGTCGAAAATGACATTTGGGCACAATGCAAGGCTGAGGAATGCGATTAACAAACCGCTTATATGCCTTGCAATGAAGATTACTATGTTACAATTTACGACTGGGTCGGCCGAAAAGAGCTCGGTGAACATAGCCGTTATTCGGACGAACTGAATTACACATATACGTACTTACATTCAAGGTTAGGGCCACTCCGGGACAGTAAGTGTTCGGTAAGGTCGGGCTTGGTTAGGAGGTCTCTTTCCCAGACAAAGCGGAAACACATAACTTCCACAAAAATTTCACACCCCGCAAACCTTCGCTGGAACATGTAGTTAGCACAGCAGTGTTTTCAACTTGGCGGCCAGAATTTACCATCACCCTTGCTTCAGAGCACCGCCTCCGCTCTCAATAATGGGACTCGCACAGTAATGCAAACGAAACAACAACAAAAAATGGAAACAAAACAGAACGCAACGCTGCACGGACAAGAATAACATTTCGCTCGGCAACGAGTGTGATCTCATTACTATACGCCAGCGAACTCCCACAAGATGCGGAGCATGAGCAACGGAAATTTCCTTTCTCCGGCAGAAGGTATAAGTTAAGCCTATAGCAGCTGCATCTTCTTCTTAGTACGGAACAATTAAAAGCGCCCGGCGGCCTTCACCGTTACGCCAACGTGCACACAGCGGTCACTCACACGTTTCCCACGGTTTCGCGCCTACTCTTCTGTCTTTGTTTTTTTTCTTCCGGGACTCGATGTCACGGTGTATAGCCGCTCTCAGCCACGCCAATCCTTCTTCCTCTCTCCATTTATTTCCACCCTTCGGAACTTCGTCACACTAGTACCGTGCAGCGTGCACCGTGAGCTAAAGGATACCAGCCGATCAGACGAAGTCGTCACGAGAGCTGCTGACAACTATTAGAGAAACAACTAAATATATTCGTCCTAACTGACAAAATGTCCGTCGTTCAGTTAGCCTGCATGCAGACAATCAACAATACGAGATCCACGGTGGCTGAGATCGAGGCCACGTTGCGCTGCAAGGGCGCGGGTTCGATTCATGCACGTTCACGGCAACTGCATGTACTTCAATGGGGAGGAAATACTAAAAACGGCGACGTTGTTAATTTTTATCGGTGGTCAAAATATGATTCCGATGTTTCCATACGACTTGCCTAATATTCATATTGTGGTTTTGGCGCCTGAAAACTCCGCTATATAATAAATAGTTAGCGATACAAGAACGAGCCTTTCACTAGAAGATTTAACGTTCACGTAGGTTATCCCCCCCCCCCCCCCCCTCCAACATACTCTTCTCTTTAAGAGAGTAAGGGTAATCACCGCTTTTCTCGCGCGTACAACTGCCTAATGAACTAATAACAGAGAGCATCTGACACTTTCCTGCAAAATTATCGGCAGGAATCGACCTAGCGAGCGATGTAACAAAAGAATCGTACAACCTTGTACTTTGCCCGTTCCAGCCTTAAAAGAGTCGGCCTTTGACGAGACGGGGCTATGTATGGCCCCTGCCTGTGCAGCGCTGCAGGGCTATTTGCAGCTATTCGCAGCGATGTTCGTTGGGCGCACTTCCGTTTCTCGGCTGCCTGACGGAACGCGCGCTGCTCGGCTAAGCACGGGGTGCGTTCACCGAAGACGCGCCTCGAGGGCAAAACCACCGGTGCGTGCGATGAAAAAAAAAAGTACCCCGCAGAGACCATACTCGACTTTACTCGTTGCTCGGAAGAACGAAAATATCGATTCGCTGAATGTTTAGAAACTTAGTAGGGGCTCGTGGTATAAGAGGATAATCACGCACACACGGACACGGGAGAGAGGTCGGGACAACAGTTGGTGTTGTTCCGACCAGCCCTTTTGTCAGTGTTTGTGCACGTAGCGTCTTCTACCGCTGAATGTGCCCGGAGACGTGAATTGTATATAGCAGAGTTGAAGCTTAAGCGACCATTCGAGAAGTGGCGGGTATCCGAACGATTCTTCCACCAATAAGAAATATGTACTTACCTTTAACAACGCAAAAAATTATTACAGTTTAAAGCGTTTGCGATTAAGCAGGAAGTTTCAGCTCAGCCTGCAAAGCATTCTTTCTTACTGTTTTTTTTTTGCGGCCTTTTAGAAAGCGCAATGCATTAACAGAACGCCAACTCACATTTGCCGTGTAATGCGTAAATTGAATGTGGCTCCAAGAGCCTTTGGTGTAGTTTGTTGCTGACACACAAGAGCACGCCTGTTCTTTTGAACAGACAGCAAGAATCAACCACAGAACGAACGAACGAACGAACGAACGAACGAACACACACACACACACACACACACACACACACACACACACACACACACACACACATGACAATGTCTAAAACAACAATATTAACAGCAGTGCCCTACTTACCAAGAAATTAAGGTACGAGAACACATGCGCCAGGAGTAGAACATTCGCGAAATGATCCCGATGACATCAGAGTTACCGCCTACAATCAATAACTAGTAATCGAACTAGCTGCACTAAATAAAGAACCTTCCGTGCATCAAGAGACGTAATAGAACGCTGCTTTCTCATTTCTGTTTGATTAACGCAAAAAGAACCGTCAGACGTTACTACGGGAAATGAAGCGAGTGGTTCGAAAATTCGATTTTCGCCGGGTTAGACTGGACAGGTCGTGCCATCTAGCGGAGCCCAGTCGAACCAAGCTCGCCTGCCATCTCGGCGGCCACGGCAGGAAATTGTTCGATGGTCGTTGTTGCTGCTGTGGCTCCCGGAACTCCCGTTCTGCTGCCACTACACAGTGTCGGCGGCCGCGCAGTAAAGCCGGGCAATGTTGTGCACGGCAACAGTAACGTGAAAGGTTCCGCTTGAGACAGGTAATTTCAAGTGTGCTAACGCGATGCGGACCACTAAAGCGTAACTTTATTTTAAAAAAATGAGCAATTCATCGGCACAAAAGTAGCACTATTCTGGACCGTTATTTCAGCAATCAACATCGACTTAATATTTACATTTAGTGTCCCTCTAAGCACTTACAAATTACCCGTTAGTAATTAATGATGCTATGTGCACACCAAGAATCTTGTCACCACACGTCAGTGATCGATTCTGATTCACACTGATATTGGGATCACTTTTAGCCTTGCAACTAAGTAAAGTGCAGTCTGAGAAGACCCCTACAAACCACAATACTGCAAGCTGCGTACCACGCGCGATCATATGCGTCTCAAATGTCGATCAAACAAAGAAATAAAAAGAGGAACAGAAAGACCGACACTGCATGAGCACAGAGTGAACTGGAAGCTTGTCCTCGGTCCGACGCTATGGCGGGCAACGTGCAGCAGCAACAGCCTTTTGCATACGGCCTCGAAAAGCGACCGCACCACCGACTGTAATGGGCCTTGAAAGAAGAAACTGTTCACCATGCAGGCAATCGCAGCGCGTTATGCACGGCACACACTACACAAAGGAAATCCCGCAATGGGCAAAATGCGTATGACCGTGCACGCAGTGCACGCTGCCAGAGACAGCGTGCACGATCGCATTTTCTTCCCGTTTTCATCGCTTTCTTCTCGTACTTTCTGCCGACCGTAATGATGAGCGCGTCGGTGAGCGAGCGATGCCAACCGCCGAGACGATAGGTCGCGTCGCATTCATTCGCGAAATATGCAATGATTGACTTTGTGAAATTAACATAATTTTATGCCAGAGATCTAAAGACCAAGCTTAATGCAAATAGAAATGTATGAATGAATTCCAGCCTATTTTGGAGTAACTAATTGCAGTTACAACATAAATATTTATGTAATTGTTGTTCAGTCGGCCATGCTATACTTATTTATAAAACGATTTGAACGGCCAACTCAATTTTGGCACGCAATAGTTATGCGTTGGCGGCGAGCATATTTGATCATGTAAACAAGTATTTTGGAAAGTCCTGCCCAGACGCCCAGCGTCATACGTCTCGTTAAACCAGAAAAAAAGTATTGCACAAAAAATTACTCCAACCAGAAATGCATCAAGAATCGCGAAAGCGACGCGAAAGTTAGTCGCCTTTCGAAAAGAGGACCATCTTGCAAAAAAAAAAAAAAAAAAGTGCATACACGCGAACGGCTGCTCCGTGGCAGAAGCTCATCTGCAGAGGAACGGATCGCGACAGCAAGCAACAACAATGAGCCCACACGTCCGCTCGATCAACTCCTTCAGGGACACTGAAGTGAAACGCGAATTAAGTTTAAGCAGACGAACCATTCTTTGTCAACTCTATGCACTGCCGTTCTTTTTTCCATCACTTGTTCCGTGTATATCTAAAAACGTTGGATCTCGCGCCGAAGGAATGAAGGAACAGGAGAGAAAGGAAATGCAGGGGTACTAACCACTCCAGAAGGACTGGTATGCTACCCTACAACCGGGAAAGGGATGATAAGAAAAAAAAAGATGGGGATAAAATAAGAAAGAAAGCACGCACACACTGTAAGTCAGACCCGGCAGCGTGCAAGTATGTTGTCTTCAAGAAGCAGATGGCGACAGCCTTCGTCGCCTTCACTCACGATGACCTCGCAGGACGACTTTCAAAAACGGTTTCTTCCGCCATCGGTTTGTGATCCATGCGAGCCACAGAGCGACTGCGAGTGATTTCTTCTGCGCATTGTAGCGAGGCCATGGAGTCGCAAAATATGTGCTGTAATGTCTCCTCGCTACCACAGTTGCCGCAAAAAGGGTTGTCAGCCATTTCGATTCGAAAAGAAAATGACTTCACGAAAGCCACCTCTATAGACATAAACGGCAATGCCAAGTGGCATCACTTCAGCGTAGTTCAGTGTAGGTGTGTGAAGACGTAAACCGCAGCACCCGAATGAATAGACGAGCTGTCAACAATTTCGAAGCCTTGTTTTTTGAATTACGGACGGCTTGGCTCAATAATGTTTCCAGAAACTTCGTCGAACTCCCTCAGAACACAACGTAATCTACATTTACCATACTGCTCAAATCACAGAGGATAGTAAAAAAAAAAAATCTACGACACGAGGGCGAGTCGGTGGGAGTCTCAGGGTGACGTGGCACACCTAGCTGTATTTTAACGTTGCGAGTTCCGAACTTGCAGCTCTTTAATTTAGAATGATCGTCCACGTTACTCCGTCAAAGAAACTTGGAACTGAATTTTAGGACAAGCATGGTCACTTGGACGTACTGGGAAAGCAGCTAGTGGAGAGACATGTATCATGAATGCTGTAGATCAGAAGACATGTTTGCGGAACATCTGTGGAATAAAGAGATTGTATAGGCAACCGTGCCTCGTCTCTGACCTATAGGTGTCTAGCATTGGTACACGTACATCGGCGTTCATACACCCCGGATTATTCCTCGACTTAACTTTTGTGTTTGGTCACTCTGCTGAAGCAAATCTAAAAAAAAAAGCGTCACTTGGTGCTAGTGCCACGTACTGAGCAAAACGAAACCCGCTTCATTAAACGAAACAAATGACAACCTTCGTGACTATATCATCAGCTTGACTACGTCCACTGTAGGACAGAGGCCTCTCCCATGTTCCGCCAGTCAACTCGGTCCTGTGCTTGCTGCTGCCAATTTATACATTCGTGACTATATACGCCTTCTGAATGCAGAATATAGCCCCGCCGCGGTGGTCTAGTGGCTAAGGTACTCGGCTGCTGACCCGCAGGTCGCGGGCTCAAATCCCGGCTGCGGCGGCTGCATTTCCGATGGAGGCGGAAATGTTGTAGGCCCGCGTGCTCAGATTTGGGTGCACGTTATAGAACCCCAGGTGGTCTAAATTTCCGGAGCCCTCCACTACGGCGTCTCTCATAATCATATAGTGGTTTTGGGACGTTAAACCCCACATATCAGTCAATGAATGCAGAATATAGAAATCCCAGAGGCTTTCGTTCGCGATAACGCGCTTCGTAATTTGTCACGACAATCAATTTCACGTGACCACATGACTAGTGGTGTCAGCGCTGCGGAAGTCCGCCCTCACGAAAGCGCGCTTATCTTCGTACTTCCGGCACTAACGAAATGATGAACCTCGTCGCAGCAAACAATCCTATACGGTCAATGGGGGCGGGCGGCCGGCCATGGAACGCATATAGATATAGATACTGCACACTCACGGCGCGGATAAGCTTTCACGCCCCAATGACACACACAATCTGTATAGGCCTACATACCGACGGGAAACCGCGCGCGTGCAGGCTACATCGTCGGCGTGCGATACACATCGGCCGGCCTTTTCAGGGGGAGGAGAGATATAACGCCGTCGTCTCCGTCGCAAGGTCAGACGCGTCAAACATGCCATACGCACGTCAGCGCGACTCGCAAGACACCTTTGCGAGCCTCCTGCGTACGACGACGACTTTCCGGAGGCGCGTTGTGCGGTGGCGATTCGAGGATGCGCGAGGTTTGTTACGACATCCGTTTCGGTGACGTCTTGCACCCGGGCAGTCTGTCGCGAGACGGCGGCAACGCGCTGGAAATACCGGCTCGAAGCGAAGCGCCCATCTCGTTTGTCCGCATCGAGCACTTCCTGCTGGACAACTTAAACCTTACAGAAGCCCCTATAAGAGATATCGTGATTAAATAAAGGTCTTATATGCTTATTTTGTTGTGTTGAGCTGAAAGAATATGGCCACCGTGTTTCTATTAGGAACCATTTCTTTTGTGTGTGTGTGTGTGTGTGTGTGTGTGTGTGTGTGTGTGTGTGTGTGTGTGTGTGTGTGTGTGTGTGTGTGTGTGTGTGTGTGTGTGTGAATTCAGCGTCTAAGTAATTATTTTCACTTATTGACCGTGCGTACGCAGTTTCAATGGAAACAGTTCAGCGGAGCGTACATTCAACCCTTATTGTGTTCAGTCAAAAGCCTCTGGGATGCGATCGCCCAAAACAGTTTCTCCAAGCTAGGGAATGTATAAGCTATCTGCCACATTTCTTGAAAACTAGCCCTCCTTGAATGTCGTATCTTAGAAGCGGTACCCAATTATACGTAGTTGCTATCATTGCATTCTTTTCAGAAGTTGATCGTCACAAAGCTGATCATCCGAATTTTCGAAGAGACTGACACACGTATGTACGTCCCACGAGTATATGTCCACATTTGCATCCCCAATAAATGCGATAGTATTGTTACGGTCTTTTGCAGAATTACACTATAGGTGGGAGGCAGTTCAATAGAGAAGGATATAAGAGTTGGCAATGCCAACTTGTCTGTTGCGGGACACGAACACGGCAGGCGCGCAGTTACTTCTGTGTGCTTCAAAATTAACAACCAGTACACTTTCTTTTTTTTTTTTTTACCGCGACAAGTATTCGATGTTTTGGGATTGGGGCGGCACGAATGGCAGTGCTGAGCAATTGAAGCGCGATATTCAGCCAGCATGGAGTCTGGCGCTTCCTGGAGCCATCGCTGAGCGCCGAAGACACCGATACACCTCAGTACGGTATCTCCAATGAAGAAGAAAAAAAAAAAACATTTCCTCCCGACCAAAAACTCACAACTCACCGTTGGCTCAAAAAAGCACTCGCCGTCAACAAGCAGGCTCGGTATTTTATTTTCAATTGCTGAGCAGCGCGCAACGAAGCCGCTTAATTATAATGCATCATGGCCATAAAGAGAAAATGTTCCACATCTCTCGTTCCTTACGCACAACGGTTATTCTAAGTGTACGTGGCCATCGATTCACTGCTGACTTCAAGGTCCGCGTTAAGTGTGACGGTCGAAGAATACCAGTGACATTACGGCTAATACGCGTGATGTTAACGATATTAAGAAGCCGTCAGCTCAAACGAAGGTTGAAGTGGAGGAGAAATCCTAAGGTGCGGATTGAACCGAAGAAGGCAAATGCAAAAAAATAAAATTCCTGGTTTCCGAGTGCCGCTAATAATGGTAGTACTAGTACTGTTTTCGGACGGATAAATTAATCAATCAATCAGCTCTTTCCGGCGGCCACCACACGCCATATTTACGTCTGTATACATTAATTAGAGCCGACAAATACGTTCTTCTAACACGATAGGAAGGCGGAGGAGGCGAACCATTCGTGTAACAAGCATTGACTAGTTTTCGCGCGAAGTTACCGCGAAAAGATCAATGAAAAGATCAATCGAAAAGATCAATGAACACTCACGTCAGCGACGGCAGTCGGCACAGCCAGGGGCGGCATCGCGTGTCCCTTGCACGATAGAAACGTCAACGACGAGGAGCGCACAGCGTCTGCGAGCCACTTGGCGCAGACGCGAACGAGCGGCATCCGTCGGCGGCGGAAGCGCGCACACGACGGCCGCTCCCTAGGAGCACGGCGAGGACCGGCTGAGCGATAAGGTCAAAATGAAACCGAGCGGGCGATAAAGAGAACCTCGCTCGGATGACGTATACATACACGCACAAGCGGACGGTGGCGGCATGCACGTGCGCAACGTCGGCGGCGCGCCGTCCTTCGATCACGGCACAACTATATATATATAGTTGTATAGAGCCCACGTATATATATATACTTTTCCTTCTGTTGACATTGTTTTTTATCATGTAGTTCACTTTCGATTATGCTTTGTACCATTGACAATCGTGCATCTGTTGAATTGTGTTTTTGCCTCCCCCTTATTTAATACCCCGCAAGGGGCCTTTAAGGGTTCGATAAATGATGATGATGATACATCGCCGCTGAAAGCAAGTCTGCGGCGTTTTCTATACTGCCCCCGGTGTACCGATGTCGCATGCAGTTCCGGAAAGCGTTGTTGTACAGTATATATAGATTCCTCGGAAGAATGCTTTATCTTGCACAATGTCAAAGTTCAACGAGCCAGCGCTCGTGCCGATTCGCGACCAGAAAATTTTGTCGTTTGTTCACATGGTTGCCCCGGCTGCAGGTTCAAGCAGCGAACTCGTATATATAAGAATATAAAGGAGAAACACACACCGGACGTTAGCTTCCTGTAGTGAGCGCGAGGCACTCTTCGTGCGGATATATGTCAGCGACACGCAAGCACATTTCCCCCACTCGAAACCCGTATTTAAGCGCTTAAAAACGAGGTCTCAGATCGACCTCAGTCGGCGCGCGCCGCACTCCTGCAATTTAGTCCCGCAAGGGCCGGGACACAAAGTGAAAGCGGGGGTGGGGTCAATTTGTACAAATCGTCAGGGAACGGCACCGTTTGAAAAAAAACAAAAACGTTTTTCATATTTCATATACAACGACATGGCAATACCGATAGCAACAATGATTAAAATCTGCACACTGATATAGTATTAGAGGCGAAGCACCTCAAGACCGCAAAATGTCCCTCCGGCCATAAACCACCGCCCAGCGTCTATACAGCAGATGTACAAACTTCTTTGAACAAAAAAAAAAAAATACCATACGGCTGTTAGAACAAAATAGAAGGCCTCGATTCACGGTCCGATGCACACTGCTTAGCCCCAACAGCATTCAATTCGTTGATTTTTCAACACACGGTGACCGCATGAAGTGACTCATTATAGTTCTAGTGAGGTACTGTTGACACGTCATTGTTAACACATCATTCCTGTGTAGCTGATGAACATACTCATTTAGAAAAAAAATACATTTTTAATATGGGACGGAGACAGCAATGTGCGGGCCGCAAAATGGTACGCGGGCCGCGCTGGACCTGCGTGTTTGATAACCCTGCTTTAAAAGACGGAAATGACGCAACTGTTAATATGCCTGTATCGCAGCACATAAGGCTCTCGCATTGAGGTTTCAATCGCGCCACAATTCTGCGCGGGAAAACGCCCGACTGCACGGTAAACATTTCCGGCTGGCGGCATAATACAACAGCATGTAGCGAAGATTCCGCACACTGTAGAGTCTGTTTCACACTTGGGTGGGGTGAATCTTACAGCCCGTGCATGGCATCGCGATGCGGCAAGCGCGGCTGTCACGCGCCGGCATCAGCTCGCGCGTGCGCAGATTTTTGAGGGTTGTATATGGTGTTGAACGGTTGAACCGCGCCGTCGGCTATATATACGGCGGCGCGCGCTGGCCGCGCTGTCGGGCAGCGGGTGTATTTCATCGTAACTGCAGTAACTGGGCCGATATCGCTCATCGCGTCACTGCCGTCCTAAATGTGGGCCGCCATGCGGTTTTGACGAGGTTCGTTTTTTTTTTTTTCATTGGCGTTAATAAGTACCACGCACGGTACGTGCTCATTAGGGTGTTCCCCGTCGCAGCGTAGCATGCGGTGAACACACAACAAAGAAATGTACGCGAACACACTCAGTACCAACGCTTGAGGCCCGCGTGCTTAGATTTAGGTGCATGTTAAAGAACACGAGGTGGTCGAAGTTTCCGGAGCCCTCCCCTAAGGGCGTCTCTCATAATCATATGGCATATAGTTTTGGGACATTACACCCTACAATTATTATCAATAGCACACAGTACTACGGCGTTTCGAAAGAACAAACAAACAACAACGTACAAATACTGTTTCTAGAACCCCATTAGAGAGTTTTAGTACTGCGTACGCTGCGTACGTGGCGGCGTTGCGTACGTAAGGACGCCACGTTCTGCGTAGTGCGCATGCGCAGACCGCGACGCGCACGTATCGCGTTACGTACGCAGCCGCTACGTACGCACGCATGACAGCGCGAGACTTCGTTTTGCAAAATGGCGGCATCGAAGGCAAGCACCGACCGGCTCTGTGGCTTAAAATATGGCCATAATCTGGCTAGAACACTTGGATTGGCTCACATTGGCTGTCAACAACACGTGTGTGATGAGCGAAGAAAACGACAACGACGGAAGTGCGGGGCAAGGCGCGTTTAATGTGCGCGTGACTGTCAGCGAATCAGCTGATGACCAGTGGTGGCCCATAGAGGTGGCGTGCCACGATTGGGCCACGGGCGACCACCACGTGGCAGTGGGCTTTGTGGCTGGGGACGAGCCGGAGCAGCGGCAGACGGGAGACAGCGGGCCGAAGCGTCGGACGCAGGCGATCCAGGTTCCGGCCAGGGAACGCGGCCGTCCACGCTGCTGCCGTCCAACTACCAGCTGGGGCGGCGTTGCCGGCACGAGTACTGCATCTCGGGGCGCGGCCTGGCCTGCTGTTCTCTTCCTTGCCGAGGGCATTGCGGATCTCGGCGAGGCGTCTCCACGGTCAGCCGTTCGACACAGCGATGAACGTGGCCTGGCTAATGGTCACGGTTGCGTCGAGCATCGCGTCTCGGCGCACGCTCTTCGCTGGACGGGCTGGCCATGCCCCGCATGGAGCATCGCGTCTCCGATGCGGGTTGACTGCTCCGTGGCCGCACCCATGCCATCAAGCACCGGTGTCACGAGAGCGTCGCACTTCGGCAAGGGACGAGCGAGATGTTCTGCCGGGCGAGACGCGGGAGTGCGCACAGAGGAGCACGGAGCTGGGTGAGGATTCAGGGTGGCTGAGGATTCAGATGCCAGGGGAGAGACTGGCTGAATCTAGGATCGCCGAGCGGTGCCGAGCGACGGGCCAGACTCGGACGTGGGCCACGAGCTGATGAGCTGCAGGGTGCACCCGAGGGTACCTGGCGGTGCCCTGGCCAAGAAGGAACGTGCGGAAAAGAGAGCTCGAGGGCGGAGGCCACGAAGGCAGACGAAGCAGTGCGCCGCTCGAGAGGACGAGTTCCTGGGAGCGTTCCTGAGCCGGACGTGGGACCCGTACGTGTCGGCCAGGTCGAGCTCCGGCGTGTTCGTTCGGGGTCGAGTCCGCCGGCTTCTACAAGGTGCAAGGACGGGGCCTGCTGAACGGCTCCTGCCTGGGTGCAGTGGCCGGGAGCAGGTTCGTGGCGAGGCCTACCGGGCGTGGTCCTCGTGAGCCGGGGCCTGACCCTGAACCTCAGGAGTTGCGACCCTGACTGCTGGCCGCGACGTCTGACTAAACGGCGCTGCACACGGTAGCGTATCCGTGCGTCGTCAGCCGTTCCACCCATGCCATGAAATAAAAAGTTCATGTTAATCCTTTCTCGTCCGCTATCAACAAACATAGTGACGAATGTCCCTTAACCATCACAACGTGCTTCTATTTTGATCTACCAGATGACGCTACACGCTTCACGCTCGTTACGTACGCGGGTACTACGGCGTACTAAAGGCCGATTAGTGGCAAACGACGCCACGTAACGCAAGGCGCTTGCGTGATGCGTACGTAGCACCATTCCGCAGTACTAAAACTCTCTAATATCGTCAATGAAGAATGATAGGTTGGCATCGCACAACGTTTAGTAGAGAATATCGGCCTATAGTTCCCGCAGCAACGATGAAATAAGCAGGCTGCCCGACAATGTGACCAGCACGCACCGCTGTCGCAGACGATGCGGTTCAACACCACGCTGCTCAAGCACCTGCGCATGCGCGAGTTGCTGCCGGCGCGCGACTGCAGTGCTGGACGCTTCGCGATACCAATGCGCTCCGAGATTTCCCCTATAGGTGAAACGGGCCGTACAGAAAGCAGTGTTTTACACCATCTATCGTCAAGACTGACTCATACACAGGCTGACGGCGAGAGCTGCAATGCTGCAGGTGCACGAGGCTGTAACGAACGTGACCAGCGTGCGGCGGGAGCGCAGAATTCAGCTTCTATACGGGGTTCGGCAGCATTCGTGTCCAGACTAACAAGGCCGCTGGCGAGATGCAAGGACGCTATGGCGCATGCGTGCGTCCTCCAGTCTACAAAGAACTGGCAAAATACCTCAAATAAGAGCAACTCGTTCTCAAGGTCTATAGAGAAACGAACGGCCCAAGACCGTTAACGACAACAATGCTGCGGTACCTTTCCACTCTTTCGGCGCGGTATATCGCCATAGGAGCGCGCACACGCAAACGGCGTACTTGCATCGACGATCGCGTGCGCGAAGTTATGTGCTTTTCGAGAACTCCCGAAATGGGGAGAAGTAAACAAAGCAACAAGCTCTTAAGAAATGAACCAAGATAAAAAAAAAAGAACGATGCCACCTGGGTCGTGAGCGACGCACAGTGCCACGCTCAACTGACCGGTTATACGGTGTGCAAGTGGTGGAGAGAAAGGATAACTAAATAAAAATGTTGCTCGGCCAGCGCAGTTTTCCCCTTCATTACGCACTGGCCTCCTTTGTTGGACGCGCCTCATTCGTCACGCTTTCTTCTTTTGAGTCCGCTGCGCGCACCGAGAAGCCATAACGGTATACGTCCCAGCGGGGACGTTGAAACACTTATCCTCGACAGAGAGTTAGAGAGAGAAGCCTCAACGATTGAGTGAAGCAGCGAAAAAGAGAAGCCATGCACATAAAGGCGAAACAAGAAATGCGGTCAAGTGCGAACGACCAGAAAATAGAAAAAAAAATGTGCAGGGCCCGAACCTATATAGCTAAAATGCAAGGTGTATAAGCGAAGCCAAGTCGTTGCTCCAGTCGCATCGTTAAATTCATTTGGCAGAAAGACACATTAGCGGACGGAATATAAATCTCAACACTTCCTTAAGGCAGTGGCAGGCCGTTATAACTCAGTTCCCAAGACGAAGTCACGGCGGCTGCTATATAGAAACTGCGTTTGCGCGGTACAAACGACCAGAAAGCTGCGACGTCTGTCCCGTGTGGGGCCGACGACCAAGAAAGTCGCGGGGCTTCCTAAAGCGGGGCTGTGGAAGCACGCCTAATGCGTATAATACGAGGAGTGTGCGTGCTAGAAACACGCTTCGTGTGCGTGAAAGAGAAAGGAGGTGGCGGAATGATAACGAAAAGGGGGGGGGGGGGGCGCTCCCTCGTTTGTTGCAGAAATGAGCGTCTCTCATCCCGTCTAACCACTACAACTTCTACAAACGCACCCCTTCTTGACTCGTTACGGAGATACAAGTTCGATAAATACATACGACGCTTCGCTTTCGCGGTCACCCTATATTAGGCAGTCTCACCTCTCTACAGACTAATGTAGTTTTCGGGCCAACTGCGTACACGCTACTTCGCCACACTCTCGTCCCTTTGATCGCTTTCTAAACCTTCGCTCCAGAGATCTTAGTCGGGAACGTTGTTCTCCGTTGAAAAGGCGATCCACCAATCGAGCGAGGAAAATGCTAACAGAGGGTGCAGGCTCTGTAGCAGCTATACGTTGTAGACAGTCTCTACCCGTTAGGCATGCGCCGTAATGAAGGGGGTATCCGTCTACAAGCACCTTCCCTTCCTTACTAACTTCGCACGGCTTCGCGTAACGAATGGAAGAGAGCCGAAATTGAGAGTGCGCATCCCGAATCGGCCGAACTACGCCGGTCAGTGGCGGCCGATGGTAATTACGCTTCGGCGCATGCCAGGTAATGTTTCTTGTTTATCACGGCAGACATCGGACGCGCCAAAAGTGGGCCTGCATAGACGAAAACGAGGTTGCGGAGGGGGGGGGGGGATGAAATAATCAAAACGAGCAAGGAGGAGGGTGTGGTCTGACGCGCTTTATCTTGGCAGCTGCAGTACCAACGTTTTCAACTGCCGCATTTGATGACCACGACGAAGCGATCCGAAAATTGCGTCCCACTTCTAAAACGAGCACGCTGCCGCACTGCGGCGAGAAATAAAGACGACGAGGACAACGCGTTGGACACTCTTCAAATGAAAACGAGCAGTTCTTTTGGATTTCCCCGTCTGGGGGGAACAAGCCAGCCGCTGATCAGGTTTGCCTTTTCGCTTCTTTTCTTCGAGCCTCTTCGATCGTGCAACACTCAGCGTATGCTCAAGACGCCACCGGCAAGATATACTCTCTCGCTATTAGGGCGTTGCGGATTCCTAATGAGGAGTTATATACAGTGATTTTCGCTTGGAGCCGGCGAGCAGAACGCACTAGCGTCCTTCCTAATGCGCGTGAGAACAACAGATGCCAATCTCGCGATGGTTCTTCTGAGTTCCAATACGAAGCCACGACGTGCCTAAAGAGAGCGGGACATTCGCCACGAGCTGTCGCGTACAAACAGCAGAGGATCGAGGCGCGCCACGCAATTCTAAAAACTTCGCACACGCACACACAAAAAAAAAAGAACCAAAAAAAGTAATACAAGGTGTGCGGAAAAGCCGGTGATCGACTTACTCGAAGGCGACGACACAGCACTTCCAACCCTTCAAAATGGAGAAGAAAAGTTCGGCGGCGCAGAAACAACGGCTTCCAACGCGGCGACGGCCGCCACCGCGCATTGCGCAAAGGAGGTCGCTCGCTGAACCGCGGAAAAAGAGTGACAAAGCGCAGCCTTTCAGGCCGATTTCTTTCTTGTTTTTTTTGCGCAGTCTCGCAGTGCAATTGAGCGCGCGGTTGCTGGTTAGCCGTGAGCAGTGCCTCGCCCGACCGTCAGACGTGGGCGTCCTTGGTCGCGCCTTGGCTTCGCCACAGGGAGGCTATAGAGAGGCGCGGCCCTGCATGCTGCTGCAGGCGCCAATAAACCGCGAGCCCTTTTACGTGGTTCCGTCCGCGCGACCAGGGAGCGGTGCGCTGTAGCCGACACCATACACACACACGCGCGCCAAGAAAAGCAAAAATAAAAAATGAGGAACTGAAAACGGATCAGCGGCCAACGCTGCTGCCAGTGCCAGGACACCGACCTCGTGCGGCCAGCAGGGCACACATTGCAACCGGCATGCAATGCACGTCGCCAACAAGTACACGCACGCACACGTCTCTTCCGCGCCTCTCTCAAGTTTGTGTTTGTATCGCCTCTGCTCCTCTTAGCATTTCGACCTGCGCGTCTGCAAAGAGCGAGGCACTGTCCGAGCAGCTCTTCTTCAACTTCCGACATCGATAGCGGCGCAATGCACTCTTGCTCGGCGCATCCGCAAAGCAGCGGGGGGTGGGCGCGCAGAGCGGAATCGAATGGCGCTGTCGCTCAGGGCAATTCTTCTATCTTGGTTCGCTTTTTTTATTTGCATACGTCGATGCCCGCGCGTGGCACGCGCCCGACCGGCCGGACGGGTCAGGCGGTAACGCCATATTATACAATACGATATAGGCGCTGGCCGTTTCTCGCAAACCGAACAGCGGGGTTTGGGTTGAACCGCAACGGGGCAGCAAGTTTCCGATCGGACATCGACCCGTGTCTCGCAAAGACGAACGGACCCTGCCACTCCCCTTTTGCTCGTCTTTTGTCTATTTCCATGCCGCGTAATGCAACCGAAAAAATGGCTTCACGAAAAGCAGCGCACACTAAAGCACATTAAACCCCACATAACAATTAATCAGCGTATAACTAAAGCATCAAGCAAGCATGTAAACGGGAAAGTCATCGGGAAGGGGGCGCGGTCTACAGCATTTTCGACCCCAGTGATCTTCCAGTCCTCCTCGCACGAAGCCGTTGCGATCAAACGAGGAGGTACATTGAACTCTCACTTGAGTGAACTTCAAGGAACGCAAACCAAGGAAATAGTTCACTTAACACAACGTTTATTGAACTGAATACTCGCTAGAATGTGGAAGAGCCCTTGGCACAGTGCATACCGAGTCAGAAGTGACGATTGGTTGATTTATATAACGGGGATTGAATGTCTCAAAACCACCATATGATTATGAGAGACGCCGTATTGGAGGGCTCCGGAAATTCAAACCACCTGTGGTTCTTCAACGTGCACCTGAAATCAGAGCCCACGGGCCTACAGCATCTTCGCCTCAATCGAAAATGCAGCCTCCACAGCCGGGATTCGATTCCGCGACCTGCGGGCCAGCAGCCGAGTACCTTATGTTGAATTCCAACGGCAGACCCGGATCAAGTTTTTCTGCTCTGAGCGGAGCAATCACATGCCAATGACGGATTGGGGGCGTGAATAGTGTGTTTCAATGGCAGATTGAGAGCAACCGCAGATTGCGGATCGCTCCGTGAAGCTAGAATTCTTGCTCCACCGAAACCAACGGATTTGACCGGAAGTTCAAGGGACGTAATCTGTGCGCCCGCCTTTCATCCAATCATCGATTGATGTCCAGAACATGCATTGCACTCCCTCGCTAGATTTCCGCTCACTAAGTGCTCCTGTCGAGACGCGCGCGTTCCAATCGCAATCCGGCCCAGCGCTCGCGACCTGCCATTGGAATTCAACATTAGCCACTATAGACCACTGCGGTGGGGCGAGTCAGAAGTGTGAAATGATATTTATTTTGAAAAGAACTCTGCTATTTCCGGTTGGACTGGCACTCTTAAAACGTAAGAAAAGATGGGGCTGACCAGTGAGCTTACGTTTCTGTGCACCGCCACTGGCACATCTTGCTGCTGTCCACGAACTTTCTAAACGTACCAGACAGCCCCAGATAGCGATACAGAATTTGAACCTGTCTCAGTCATTACAACTTCATCCACGCACTCTTCTTCTCCGGGCCACAGACGAATGCTGGAGTCCAAGCCCTATAGTTCTGCACAGCCCACAAGCTCACTTTCACATTGCACATATAGTCTTCGAACGAAGCTGTCTACGTTCGGCTGCACTGCTTCAGAGCTAAAAACATCGTTCATCCGGTTTAGAAGTGAACCCACGCGGATCAGGTTCGTTCAACTGAAACATTCGCTGTTCAAAAGTTAGTTGAATTCAGAGATCTTTTTCACTGAATGCATGTGAAAACCACTAGAGATTTTCTAAAGTTCGTCATTCTGAAATATTCATTACACCGACATTCGTAGAAGTGACAGTTCTCTGCATTAAACTCAAGGTCTGCAGCCGCCGCATTGAGGAAAGGGGGTCCGGCAGGACAAACATCCCAGACTCGGCAAGGACAAAAAGGTTTCGTCTTCACACGATTGGGACACTGATGCTTTTCGTTGACTCGCGTTTCGCCTGGAAGGGACGTCAGCGACAGAACGTGACTAGAAATATTCCCGCCAGCGAATCTACCGAAGATATTTCTTTTTACTAAATTCAACCGGCAACACGCAACGAAGAACTTTAAGTTCAAAGATACAAAAAAGTAATAAGGACACATTCAAACTACTAGGCGTTGGAAGTGCAATTAGGGCGCGGGCGTCGCATAGCCGTATCTAACGCGACGGTGACGCATGCCACAGATAACGTGTACGTGTACATAGAAAGCAACACGAAGGCGAGGTTAGCCGGGATGGCAGCACGCCAAAACAGCGACGAAAGAGGACTATTGCTACTACGCTATACATATATGTGACGCATATACATACATGTGACGCTATACATACATGTGTGACGTATCAAGTGATGGTTAGTAGAGGTAGAGGAGGAAGAAGTGCAGAACAGAATAAACATGGGGTATGAGCCAGGCCACGTCACCCAGTCATCATAGCGTCACATATATATAAACTAATACTTGTACATGCGCGTAAGGCACAAAACAGTACGCACGCGATATACAAAGCATGCATGAGTAACGCGTGGAGTTGTCGAAATTCGGCGAACGTTGAAAGCGCGCGCATGTACGTGAGCCGCCCATGCAACTCAGCCGTTGGGACGGCCTACATCCGAGGAGCGTGCCCCACTGCCGATCCCGGTTTGTTTAGGGGAATGACGCGAAGAACCCGCACGCACCTACCCGGTTCCGTGAAACGCATCATCATCGGCGCCCGAGCAATATTTAGACAGCACTGCACAGCACGCGTCACAACGGTTTATACGCCCCACCCGGCGAAGCCACGAATAACAGCAGAATGGGTCAACTTTTCTTCAGTGTTTGCAAGCGTTGTACGCAATGGTTGACGTAAAGGAGGAATTGATGGCGACAGTGGTTGTGCAACTGTCATATGGACGTTGGGTAGAAACGTTGGATATTCGCCTAAGAGGTAACGATTCCGCACTCCGATTACGTGTTAGTAATAACAATTTGGGCTTTACATGCCAGAACGATCCCATCGTGTTGCATGAGTCATGTGATCATATAAGATGATATATGAGAATACACGATCAGTCCTATGATCGACGTGATATTAGGGCTTGTCGCATTTGCTTTCGACGACATGGTTTCCTTCTACGCGAACCTAAATCTAGGCACATGGGTATTGTTTGCATTTCGCCTCTTCGAACAGCGGCCACCGCGGCTGGAAGACGAACCCGTGCCCTCGAGCTCTCGCTATACCTATTCGTCAAAGGCTGGTTCTCGACTAGCGACGTAACTATATAGTGTCGCGAACTTTCTGAATAAGCTGTGCAAGTGTGATGCCTCCGCTATGTGCTGCGAATAAACTGTATACATTTTCCTTGCATGCAGCAGTAATTATGAAAGGCTGACCGACAACTGCCAATAGTACAAACTCTTACACAAGCATTTTAATTAACTGCTGCCTGTTTACTTACCAAATCAACGGGGTCAACCAGACGTTACAGAGGGGAGCGAGTAATGAACAATACAAATAGAAAGGTCTTACTACACAACATTAACGAACAAACAAACAAACAAAAAAAAACATTTTACGCAGTAGTGACACTCTTCAGTGGCGAAGCGAGGACGATCGCCATTCCACAGGCAACATCGGTGCAAACAATGGCCACCAAATTAGAGGGAGACTCGGACATCACGTGAGCGTCAAAGCATAGAAAGCAATCGAAAGTCATGCATCAAACTACAGTGCTATATACCATCGCATTGCTATATATTTACGCAAGTAGACCCTGTCCCCTTCCTTTCCACTCGTAGTTATTTATGCAGATATTACAATAAATGAAACAACGAGCCCTTTGCCTATTTCAGAGCTGAAAAATGAAAGTTACTTTGTAGGCGAAGGCTCTGGATCAATCTATCTTTTTTTCATTCGTAAAAAATAAAGTTTTCGCCATCACCAGATTGCATCTATTTACATTCACCGAGAGCACCTCCGTTTTCCCATAAAGAAATGAAAACTTCTAGCTTAGTGATGATGATGATGATGATGATATGTGGGGTTTAACGTCCCAAAACCGCCATATTATTATGAGAGACGCCGTAGTGGAGGGCTCCGGAAATTTCGACCACCTGGGGTTCGTTAACGTGCACCCAAATCTGAGCACACGGGCCTATAGCTTCTGGCTTGGTCACTTTGACGAAACGACGAATACGAAATGGCCCTGCGACAGCTTGGAGTCCGATTCGCACGAGTTCGTTGCCTCAGCCACGTCGAGTGGGACCCCCGGACGGCGGGATGTGACCAATGAAAACACTGCCGCAGTACAAGGTGCCAGAGGGTGCTTGCCGCGTCGAGGGGTTGCATCACGAGTCGCATATATCAGATTGCTCTCCGGGGTCCCCCGTGCCATTCAGAAAACCGTACGGGGAAAAAGGTCGCAAACGAGCGACGCAATCACCGACGGTCGTGACAAGGAGCACCCTCCCCCCTTTTGGGCGCTCAGCAGGACGTTCACACACGCACGCTTTGCTCTCTCTCTTCCGAGGTTAGAACGTTCGCACAGAGACAGCGTGCGATTGCGACCACACGACAGGTGACCGACGTTCCGGGTCACAACGCAAAGACCGCGGCGAGAGAAGACACGGCATTTCGCGCTGGCGAGATCAAGGAAAAGATATCGGCCGCGCATCCGCGTGCTTATAGTCGCACATGCCGTCGAAGGGCGATAGTCTTCTGCCAGGGTTTATTCGTGCATAACGTCGCATTTTCAGCTGCCGCCTAAGAAGCACTAGAGTCTTTAGAATTACGTACCCATGCATTTTCTAAATAAAGAAACACGCTACTTAATACTAAAGTGATGTTACGCATCACCGGATTCAAGCAGCCACCAATTCAAGATGGCTGGCCGTTCAGCAAGTGCTTAAATTTTGGCCGGGCGGCTGAATCGTGTGACAGACAGACAGACAGACACAGACAGACATACAGACAGACAAAGACAGACACAGACAGACAGACAGACAGACAGACAAAAATTTCTGCGTTCAAGTATCCCATGAAAGACTGTCAGCTTAGAAAAAAAAAAAGCGATGCGCTCCCGTATGCTCGTATTTCCTTCCTCCACCTAACGGTATAAAAATGATCAGCGTGTATCGTAGCACTCGAAAGCATAACGGGTCGTTGGCTGCGCCGAAACGCGAAAGGTTCGTCATCGCGAGTGGAGCCGTCCAGATGCCGCTCCGCCACAGCTGACAAGGAGGAAGGCGAAAGAGTGAATCTCGTATACGAAAGAAGACGCTCTGTCGTTGCTTTTGTAGGTGCATTCATAAGTAAGACTGCACGGCGTGGAACAGGCAAAAACGAACGACTTCACAAACGTAACGATGCATGTGTCTGGGGCACGACATTATAGCGGCGAGGCCTTCCCAACGGGGCAATTAGTAAGGCGGAATCTGTGCCGGAATGTATATCAGCATATATATACACGACAAGGACATTAGCTTGCAGATAGCCAAGTGCAGTATATCAGCATATATATACGCGACAAGGACATTAGCTTGCAGATAGCCAAGTGCAGTAGCCGAACGCGACCCCGTTCTTGTGTGACATGCAGGCTGAAATCGATCGATATTACATCGGAGTAAAAGACCACCCCGGGTAAACCCGATCATCGAAACAAGCCCCCACGGTTTCTATAAAGCGGTCGAAGATAAACAAAAGAGCAAATGCGCCGCCGTAGTGTGGCCGCGTGGTGCGTGGTACAGACAGCCATTGTGCGGCAGTTGCTAGCTTTTTTTCTCTCCCTCATTCATCCGTGTCTTTTGTGTATCCAAATCAAATAATAACAATAATAAGCAACAATGTGATGTAACATTAAAAACTCAACCTGAATACATAATGAAATCACTGGCAAGGAGACGGCGAGAGAACATGTGTTGAGATGAAGTCCCGCTTCATATAAGAATACATTTCTTTAACTGCGATAAAGTTTGCCCTTGACATGAAAATTTGTGAGTATATGTGCATTGAATGTGTTTGTGCCGTGAGGCTGTAGAGTGTACGAGGTCAAACAGTGTCTTGTTGAATCTGTTACCATATCTCTAAAATTATCAGCGGTCATAGCCGACACAGAGAAAAGCACGCATGATAGCGTCACGCATGCGCATCGCTCTCGACGGACACGATGACGTAATACAGCGCAAGATGATAGAGACGCGTCGCTATCGCGCGTTTACCTCGAGGTTATCCTCCGGAACGGCCGCGCCGGCCGACTTGCGCGACGCCAGGCTGAAGACGAAGAGCTTGAGGAAATCCAGCAGGCCGCATTTCTCGGCGAACACGCGCAGGTAGACGAGAAACATGTCCGTTGCCGGCTCCAGTTCGGCGCCCTGCGAATCGGACTCCAGGGCGCCTTCGTCGAACCACAACAGCGCGGGGGTGTGTGGTCAAGATGACCTTATGGATGCACCTACGAAGCCTCGCGGCTGATGAACACAGCTAATAACGCACCGACGTCAAGTTCCTTCTGGGGTAGCGAAGAAGTTGCGAGCACGCGGGTACACACACACACTAAAACGTCCGGTCGGCTTCCTGTCAGCTTCAGCAAACACAACGCCGCTACTCGCGACGTGGCCGAAGCCGAGAACGGAAACTTATTCGCTCCTCTCCCGCAATCTTCCCGTCATTAGAAGACCTCAAGCGAGGCTACGACGACAGACTGCTCGCAGCTGCTCCGCTTCCGCCAAACGCACAGTTCCGGCAGTTCGTACGCTACGGCGTGGGGAGGCCCGATGCGTCCTCTCTGTGGACTGCCGCAGAAGTCGAATGGAAGGCGTTTCCAGGCGTGATTCGCCAAGGGCGCCGGCAGAAGGCTCGGCGCTCGTTTCGAAACAAGCTCGGCGAAAAGAGCGGAATCGAAAAGTCGACGACGGATGCAGCGCGCTGGGGTGGAGGCGGGGAAACACGCAGCTCCTATCCTGTGCGCCGGCTGCCGAAAGAAAGAAACGGCCCTTCCTTCTCGAGAAGGGAAACCCGGCACTCGCGAGTCGTCGTCCACAGCGTGCGCCGCACCGGTCTGCAATGGGCCGTCCCGGCCGCGGCTTCACCCGCTTTGCCGGCGTGGTTGAGAGGGAAGAAACCCTCAAACACCCGTGCGGGGAGAGAAAGCACGAACAAGCGGGCCGCTGTTCCTCGTGGGCGAGCCGTGCCGGAGGAGGAGGAGGAGAGAGGAGCGACCTTGCAAAGCCGACCGCACCTCCACCTCAGCAGCTGAGAGGCCGACCACCACCCA
The DNA here is from genome assembly GCF_043290135.1 of Rhipicephalus microplus. Classification (NCBI taxonomy): domain Eukaryota; kingdom Metazoa; phylum Arthropoda; class Arachnida; order Ixodida; family Ixodidae; genus Rhipicephalus; species Rhipicephalus microplus. The sequence goes on along the minus strand of NW_027464640.1, from coordinate 212,424 downwards.
CCGACGACGCCGGCCTGCTGCTTCCTCATCTTGCATCGAGCCAGAGAACGTTGACTCCGCGTTGTTCGGCTCGGGCACCAGCCTGCTCGACTCGTTCGCCCTCCCGCACCAGCAGAGCACCGCGCGGGGCGCCCGATATTTATAACGAACCCACCGCGAGTCGTCGGAAGCGGCCCGACGGGCTTTCACGGGATCATCGCGCAACGCGGCCCTATTCAAGTGGGGAGAGGTGCGGCCGACAGTCATGAAAAATCAATCGGCCGCAAGCGAAATGCACCGAGCATCTCCCCGGCCGTGGAGAGTCTAAGATGTCGTTTGGTTACTAAACGCTAGAAATCGTTTGTAATATTACTATTCGACACTGCAGCGCTAGAGGGAAACTCTGTATATTGCCATGCTTACAGCTGTAGTTTCGATAACAAAGAGAACCTTCTTCGTAGACAGAAAGCTTGATAAGTCAAATGCCCCTACGTTTCGATACTTAGATTTGGGCTCTCTCATGACACTACATAAGTAATTTGCAAGCGAGCTGGATCGATTAATGATCTGTAGCACACGGACATTATGTAACATAACATGGCAACATTGCCGTAATGAGCGATGCGTCACATGACTTGGTGTTTATTTCACCATCATCTTTCCAACGCCCCCCCCCCCTTTCCCACCGCTGTACAGCTAGGGTAGCTAACCGGTAAGTGAAATATCAGGTCAACCTGCCTGTTTTTCCTCTTCATATTTATTTCTTTAACACGAAAGTGCCTTACGACGGGGTCCACCACCACGGCTCCGCTTACGCCTTTCCGTGACGGATATGACGCAGCAAAGGACCCAGAAGAGAATGCAATGACACACACACAAAAATGAAAACAAGAAGTTCCGCAGAGGGGCGTCGAACCAGGGGCCTCTCGCTTTGAAGCGCACGACGCAAACCACAATGACACGAAGCGTGCGTCAGCACGCTGACTAACAGGCAAGCCATTTAATACACCATATACCATTGGCGGTACTCAGAGCTCCTCAACGTGCCCACCTTTTCGTCATCAGTAGCGAGCTGGCGCACCGGCCTCGTGTTGGGCGCCTGAGCACGCGCCTCCACGGGGCATGGTCTCTCGGAATGCGCGCGGGCTTATCAGATCTGACTCGTGTTTCAGGAGAGCGCGAATGTCACTTCACTCGCTGCCGCGGCCGCATTTACGAAAGGAGCACGTTGCTCACATACGACGAACTAAGAATTGTGACAGTTGTTCTCGCTCGTCCTGTCTGTGCTTGTGCGTTCTTTTCGTGCGTCTTTCTTTAAGTAAGAGCGGCGTGTTTTAAGTGTTGAGCTAAGACAGTTGTTCGTGCGCGCTCGATCGTGCTGTCTACGCTCACTCCGTGCGTGCTTTCTGCATGAGGTGCGCGCTGTAAGTTTCGAGCTGCTTCCCGCTCTTCGCATGGAATCGCAACTTGTTGCTGTAGCATTCATTTCTTTTCGCCCTTGTGGCGAAACAAAGCAAGACAAACGCTAAAATACCTCAATGAAAACATGTTTTACTTTCGTGTTATACTGATTCCTAAAAAGAAGGATTAGTCATGTTTTCGCCTGAGACGCCGCGTCTTGTCCCCGTGATCTGCCACTGGCAGTCGCACCATTATCCTGGTTATGCTATATATTAACGAGCATCGAAGTATGACGCGTCAACCTAAACCAGAGACAAGAAACGACAATAATAATAATACGCAGTGATAACATCGCGGCCGCTTCGCCGGGGAATGTCAATTCCCTCACGAACGTGTAGACATAACCACGGTCGACGACCAGCTGTCACTGAAAGACGACAGCGCTGTGACAAAAGAGCGAGGAGCGGCCGCGTCCTTCGAGTGTCGATTGTGAAGGATATGTATATATAAACACAGAAAAACAGTGCGGAGGAGAATGCGAAGACCCGAAACAAGTGGGTCTTGCATGCCCGCATAAGGCGTATCTGCCCAGTGGGTTAGCGGAGAGAGAGAGATAAAGAAATGGCTGGGAGCTTTACCAAAAATGCTTTATGGTGACGTAAATAGGAGAAAGCTTAGGGTAGTGTAGCATGACTCAATGTGCAGCATGATTGAAAGCGTGAGAGCGAAACTTGTATCAGACATAGTCGAGAATAAAACGCGGGGTATTTTGCAATGAATACCTAATTAGTACACATTCCTTCAGTATGCTATACCTTGCACATGGAGAGAGAGAATCACAGGCGTAGTGCAGCGTGTCTATAAAGTCGTGTAAGCCCGTCTGCCGCATTGATGTGAAGAGCTGCTATCCTTTTGGGCTGATGAGTTGTGCAGCCAAGCGCACAAGATCCTTGCATGTCTTAATGTTGTCGGAAAGCTACTAGTCGCCATACTATCGGTAATCGATATATTCACTTTTCATATCTGCTAGCAGGAAGCGAACGATCGTGAGCCAGTCATTCCAACGCGACAACTGTGCGAGTTTGCGAGGACTATACAGCGACCCTCACCCGACCTATAGCACATGATGTCGTTTGTGAAATTCACTCCGGCCTAGGCAAGCGAGGAAGAAGGCCCAGAGCTGTTCGCGATCACAAAACGAGAAGAAAAAAAAAAAAAACGCTGCGTATACGATCACACATTTACGACTCCGGCGAAGGAAGCGATATATGCCGCTGCTGCGCATCGCGTAACGAACAAGCATGCAAGCGGAGATGGTGCAAGGCGCATGCGAAGTTCGGCCGGCGCCACCAGCGCTTGCGCAGTTGATGCTGCGTAATTCACGAATCGGGCTCTTTTGACTCGTCGCATGCCTATATGGCTACTGCGAAACTTCCTGCACGCAGATACGCACGCGACGTGGCAGCAGCGCGCGTAGATATCTGCATTCATGAAGGGCGCGAAAGACACTTTGTCGCCACGTCGTCCCGCGGCAAGGCCCTTTCACGCTTCTTCGCCTTCTATAGCGCTGTCGCAATCGCGGTTGTGTGAAGCGCGGGCGGCGATGGGAACGTGCGGCCCGAATGAAATGCGCGCACAACGTTACACACGGTGTTCGCTGAAACTGCACACGCACGGCCGTCGATTAAATTTTCGGCAACGCGTCAAGCGACGATAAAGCAAAAAAAAAAAAGGAATGCAGCAGTTGCGAGAACGAATTAACTTCCGGAGAAAAAATGCTACGAGCTATAACTCTTACGTGTTCGTGCAGAGTGTATTTGACGCTCATGGCTATACGAGACGCAACCCAATAAAAAGTATTCGTACGAAAACTTCATAGGAAAACACTCTATATGGAGTACGCAAATACAAAAATGATTTTTCAGCGGCTGTTTTCGTTAGTCGTAAAACTAAAACTAAATTGGTTGTTGCGTACAGGCGTTCTCGGCCAGTTTTTACCCAGAACTGCGCAAACTTAAGCAGATTACGTCAAGAGCTAGTGCACGCAACTAATAATGATTCACGGGGTGATTCAACGAACCAAAGAGTGACATCGAGGACACCAGGCCCATATAAAAGGGAAGGCAAACAACGACGGAGATTTCGAAGAGGTGCCTCGGATGCACTAATAATGCGGAAGACGTGTAGCTCTCCTTCAAATGTATACAAACCGCCTGTGAACCGTGCTATACACGCATCAGAGCGCACAGAAGCGAGTGACAGCGCACAGAGGTTTGCCATGCAGGTTCTGAGCTACTACGGCTGGTACCAAGATGGAGAGGGCAAAACACCACCGCTAGCTCTGCGAGAAGAAAATCCTATAGACGCGCATTTGATCAACATCAGCGGCAGTATTGGCGAGCTCGACAGCGCCCGCGGCCCCGCCAAGCCAAAACGTGCGCCAATTGCCGCCGCAAAAGACGGACGGACCGGAAAGGAATTGCGCGCGAGCCACTTGACCCGCAACGCCACGACAGCGCTCGGCACGAAAATGAACAATCGCGCTGCGGCCGGCGGTGGTCCGCGCAAAACGTGATGCACAATGCAGACGGCGAGATAGCCGCGCAGTGCGGGGCCACCTAATGCAACAAAGAGGACCTGTTGTGACACAACCCGCGTACCGTACGGACACGTCACGTTTCATTCACGACGATGCCACGTCCGATGATGCTATGCTACTCGGTCGCGGGGCCGTGCAGAAACGCGCTCGGGGGACGCTCAGTGAGCAGATAAATAAATAAAAATAAATTAACATAAAAGAGAAAACAAAGAAAACTACACTGCCGGGTCGTCTGTTGGTACGAACACACAGTAGCTATCATTATTTTTTTTCCTCCGCCACACATCAAACAAGTCACGCCTGTCTTTTCACGACGATTCTGTTTTAGCGCTGTCACGCATTGAAGTTTTCGAGTGAAGCGTACGAGAGGAGAAAAGCGTTCTATACACGAGCACGATCGGCTGGCACTACTGGAAGGACCAGGCGGCGAGCAGGAGGAGACGACGAAGAAGCGACACACCGCGAAGACACGACGTGCACACCAACAGCAAGACGATACAAAGCGAGGGTCTATATAGAGCGAAAGCACAAAGTGTATACCAGCTCCGCCAGTACTGAACGTCAAACAGCCTTTACTTATACGCACAACAAACCAAGTCGCAAAAAAAAAATACAATCGGCGGTTTCGGGTGCGAGTTGCACCGCCGCCCACGTATCGCAAGAAATGAAAGCGCCACCGTTTTTTTTTTTTCGAATGTGTAGCGACTAAGCCACAGGACTTCCAATTCCACGAAAAATGTCATCGTTACTTTATTTGAAGAGAAGCTTCAAGGGACAGCGAAGTTCACAACAGTTACGAAAACGCTGAGTGTATATAGCCACATTTACAGCTCCAATTTAAGATAGAATCTCAATTGAGGATAGTTGCAAGCCTTGCAAGCAGTCAAGTTAGTGATAATTCCTGTACTTATCAGCATCATCATCGTCAATTTGTTTAAGCCCATTGCAGAACAAAAAACTCTTCCAATGATCAGCAGTTTACCCTTCCCTGTGCAAGCTGATTAGATAATATCCCTGCGAACTTTCTTGAAACTTCGACGTTCAATCAAACTGTCCGCCTTCCCCGAATGGCTTTATCATCCATTGGTAACACTTCTGTTGCTCTCACTGTCCATCAGTTGTCTGTTTCGCGCACCATGTGCCCAGCTCTCACCCTGCGCTTCGACGTGCTGTAAGACACTCGCGCAATGCGGACGGCACGCATCAGGGTGCCGCCACCAACGAAGCAAAGTGGCGGCGGCGGTCCCCGCACAACTGACCCCTCTCGACGATGAGAAACAGCCGTTTTCTCGGAGGATCTCCAGTCGTCCGCGGAAAAGAACGCGGACGCGGGAGCAAAAGAAACGTTCCCCGAACGCCGGCGGCTTCCGGGAACGTTCACCACCGTTCCCGAAGGAGCAGCATAGCAGATCAGTGGAAGAGGAGGCTGCTACGGCGGTGCGCGACCGTCGCCACGCAGCGTGCAAAGAGACGAAGACGTCGAAGCCAGCCGGGCCACAGCTGCATAAAGTTGAAGCGCAGAAGCTCGCCAACGCTGTTGCCGCCGGCCGCTCTCTGCGGTTCCGAGTACGGGCACCCGTGCACACTCGCAGCAGGAGGCGACGACGCGCAGAAGGGATGGGAAAACAAGGTCGTAAAGAACCGGCAGGCGGCACATGCAGCGAGGAGGAGAGAGAGAGAGAGAGTCACGCGAGCCCCAAACCCCCTCGTCATCAAAGCATTCCCGAAATTTTCCAGTGACACAACAGCACTCATACCACTCTACAGCCATCCACACGATTCCCGCTGCTCAGTGTTCCAGGACTATAGATAAGCCAAAGAAGTTATCGCTTTCTTTCTTCTTTTTTCTACAGAAGTGGGACGAGACTGGAGACAGCAATCCCTTTACCGGGGGTTGTTCTTTGAAGCTCGGTGGGGGTTCCCAGCTATGAAGTCAGCCCGTCCTAAACGATGTACCCGCGATAGAGGGGAGCACGTCAAAATTCCGTTTCCAGTGGTTCCGTATTTTGTCAACGCGCTCCTCCTTTTTTTATACATCTCACTTTCTTATCGCGGTTTCCGTAAAGTGACCGATTCCAGCGATATAGGCGGAACGTCAGCGCCTGCACCACGTCGGAGCCAATTGAAGAAGATTGACAGAACAGACATTGAGATGAGTTTTCAAAAAAAAAAAAAAAGCGTCCTGTAATTATCCCAAGCAAGGCGATGCGGATAAGGTGAGATGAAAGGTATGCGAGGCGGTTGAGGGCGAACGGAAACACGCAATCTACGTATCGCAACGCACTTGCCGTCGTCGGCATGCGTGTGCAATGGCCAAGATTGCCATCTCGGAGGCCACGGGAATGAGAATTAAGAGCACAGTGCCAACAATGTGAAACTATGACGACTATATGAAGAGGAGCCACTGGCATTTCGCACTTTGGAAATATACGACCGCGATGGAGCCCACGTATTTCAGCTGAGCATACAATCACAGTGATGCATATGCCCACGAATCAAAAGTCGTAAGTCCTACGTTCTTCTTGTCTTTCAGCGTCCGTTTCACATATGCCACACCCCTGTTGTCTCCTGAGTGTGCACCAACACGCCCAGCTAGAAGAACAATTCCTGTACCAGGACACGTACGGCGGTTGAAAGCCTACGAAATCAGGCAAACAAAGTGACACGTGACTTGCGACGCTTAGCCGACAGCAATGATACAGAAAAGCTCGTCGCTCGATCAGGCTGAGAATGACAACTACAGGACACTATAACGTCGATACGGCAAGGCTGCGCGTTATTCACGCGTGCCGGAGCTGCGTGAACAACGAGAATGATCAGAGCGGGAATGATCAGAGAGGTAAAGAAGGACGCTTCTTTTCGCAAAACATGAGGGAGCACGGCTCCACTCAACCGGGCGGTGGTGGGCAAATTATAAAAGATGGCGGAAAGGAGGCCACCGTCTTCTTTAAATGATGTATCTATACTTCAATGCAAACCCTATACTCTATACTATACTTCACCGCATACACTACCAAGTGTCAAGCGGAGATACCTACCCCCCCCCCCCCCCCCCCCCCAAGAGAAGAAGCTGTCGCAGCCCCGCGGTACTGAGAATCGAACCCACGCACCTCCGGCTCAGAAGGCCCCCGAAAGCATCCTGCATCACTCTACCCTTCCTGGCCCAACGCTACCCTTGTAATCGAACACAAAACTAATGAAAGCAACGAAAAACAAGCTCATGCAACTCTTTTTTTCCCCTCTCAACGCAAGAAACGAGCAGCTGTAAGCTCAGCGGAACATCGGGTTCTTGCGTCTTTTCCCTTTCCGAGGAACAAGAAAGAAAAGCAATGCCGCAGTAAAACGCCAGCCATATAAATCGTGTGCGCCGTGCAAGCGAAAAAAAAAAAAAAGAATTCGTGTGAATCGAGGCTCGACGATTCTGAAACGGCCGAGAGTTCGGCGGGCGTCATACTCGCTGCTCGGGCATGATGCATCGTGCCGTACATGGTATACGCCGCCGCGCGCACGTGCACAGCGACGATAGCGGGAGTATATAAATGGGTGCTTGTATATATAGGAGTATATATATGAGTATATATATGAGTATATATATGGGGCATCACTACACGCACGAGCACGCGCACTCGTGGCAGCGAATGTTGTTGCTGCAAGGCACCGGGCGAGACTTACCGCTACGTCATTTCGAACAACAACATTCGCAGTACGCTAATAGCACCACTAATTCGTTGATTGATTGATTGATATGTAGGGTTTAACGTCCCAAAACCACCATATGATTATGAGAGACGCCGTAGTGGAGGATTCCGGAAATTGCGACCACCTGAGGTTCTTTAACGTGCACCCAAATCTGAGCACACGGGCCTACAACATTTCCGCCTCCATCGGAAATGCAGCCGCCGCCGCCGGGATTCGAACCCGCGACCTGCGGGTCAGCAGCCGAGTACCTTAGCCACTAGATCACCGCGGCGGGGCCACCACTGATCCGTTCGATACAAGTGTGTACACTGCACAAACTCGCAAACGTAAAGTACCAAGACGTCGTGTCGTGTACGCGAATAGACATGTGCGCTCCGCACTAATAAAGGTTGTTTTCCTTTATCTCTCACAATAAACAAGTGCGAGATATGAATATATAAAAACAAAGCTACAGGTCATTCAGCATTCAGATGAACACAATGATATTGACGAGTAAACTTCACAGTACCCATCGTTCGTACGCTGTCCCTAGTCGTTCCAACTGACATCTTATATGCTAAACGTAGTAGCAATAGCATAGAATGGCTACGTTATTTCCACTTTGGAAGCACTGCATCAGTGCTTCCAAAGACGACTAAAGAGTCATTAATGTGACAAGTCTTTCGCGCCTATGCGTTGCGCTTTGCGACAGCAAAGCGAACACCTATTTGACGGAAGCACGGTATACGACTGACATGTTGCGATTCCTGCAAAGGCAGCTGGACAAGGAAACCGTGTGCTTTATTTCGTAGCTTTCTTTATTATTCGCGACCGTCAGGCATATTCACTGAAGTGTTGCATATTGTATTTGCCTTGATCCGCACAGAACTGATATCCGCGCCCAGAGTGACCTGGTCTTGTCCACAGATATATAGGAACGTACCACATCGCGTATTCGGTAGATGGCTCGAGCATAAGTTTACGCTACAAACAAAGGGAATAACATTAAAACAAGACGAGTGTAAATAGAGCAACGTTTCACTCGAATTTCAGGCGCATAAGCTGCACCTCTCTCTTCTAACTTACGATCTTCTCGAGGCTGCTAAGTTCACCGCTTACTAGTTGCCCTATAACAACAAATGACACGTCAAAAGAAAACAAAGTGGTCGATGCCTTAGACAAGTGTCGGAGGCGTGTAAACAAGGCAGCGCGTTGACATGAACGAGACAAGTCAATCTCGCTACACGATCGAGGGGTCCGGTAAGGTGTATGCAGCTAACAAAAATGACACGTCATCGTTCGACAAAAGAAGGCAGCCAGGGTCTAGTAGCGTCAGGCAAAAGCACGACCCACGCCTGCAGCGTCTCGTGAACGGCAGAGGATGAGACTTCCGCGGGGAAACAAGAAACACGCTGGCAAGACCAGCCCCAATCATGCGTGCCACCGCTGGCGACGACGAACACAAAAGAAGGAGAGAAGGCGTGGCGGCAAGACGGATCACCGAAGCCTCGGTGTTGACGGTGTTGAGCAGGCTAGCCACCACATCTATTTTATGATATTTGTCTGTCCGGGTGACGGGGAGTTTAAGGTGAAGTGTACGTCCCGCCTACCCCGAACTCCCTGTCAACGGACTCTCGGTGGCACTCGAAGTGAAGGGAACCTAGCCGCCGGCTGCACGTAAACGTTCTATACCGTATCACGCAATGATGACGACTGGAATTCCTGCACGCTGGCAGTAATTTTTTAAATTTTTTTTAAAGTCCGGAACACTTCAGGGATCTGGGCTGTCGTCGCTTGGCATAACGCAGGCAGAACCACGTACAAATAATAAAACAAAAAGAGGAAGCAAACAAGCAATAGAGCAAGAAAAAAAAACAATAAAAATAGAAATACAGTCGGAATAAAAGATGGAAAAATCTGGAACATAAAAAAAAACGAAGAGGAAAAAAAAACAACAAAGAAGGCTGACCAGCTCAAACTTCTTTCGGGCTCGACACAGGTGCAATGCAACCAAACCCATGACGTATACTACAATATTATACCACGGTCAATGGATCACAAAGTATATATATATATATTATATATATATATATATATATATATATACTGAAAATCCAACATGGCCACTGACCACGCCTAGTGAATTATCTTACGCCTCGGTACGGGTTTCTTGCTCACCGGAAGTCGTTGTCAATTGCACCGGCGGTAAGCGGTGGGATTTGCCCGATATTTGTAGCACAGACATTTTTGTTCTCTATTGTTATTTTCTCTTCTTTTCTTCCCGCTATTATTTAATTTTTAGTGGACCATTAGTGGGTATACTGCGGGGGCTTGCCGGATTTCTGAGACATACGCGCTTTGGAATTTTTTCGAATACGTAGGACGAACGATTTCCGGTTGCACCGGCTTCGTTGTGAAAGAGCATAGATCATAAATTAAAAAAAATATGCATGTTTGTGTGTGTGTGTGTGTGTGTGTGTGTGTGTGTGTGTGTGTGTGTGTGTGTGTGTGTGTGTGTGTGTGTGTGTGTGTGTGTGTGTGTGTGTGTGTGTGTGTGTGTGTGTGTGTGTGTGTGCGTGGAGCACACCATGGGGGCGCGTGTATAGTGATAAATACGCAGTGTATATATATAGTGTAAGAGTGAATCGATAGAAACGGGGAGTACGAATGCCCAGCGATATTACAAATCACATAATCACGCGAGGGTCAACGCCCGACGAAATGCCAGTGGCAGGATTACATGTGCTTAAAACTCGACGAGTGGCGCAAATACGTACGCAAATAAGTATTACTTTTCTTCGCAACATATCAAGCGCGTATCCCCGAAACGCCTCTCTTTCTCTCTCTGGGATGTTCGCGTGCAGCGACGCTGCATATGTATATTCATCATTGAGTTTATTACACTCCTCTTCGAGCATAGTTATTTCGGCTCATAAAAAAAAAGGCACCGCTATTTTCGCAGGCAATTACGGAGAAACGTGACTTACGAGAGCGCAATGAAAAAATCGATCCACGATCGCGAACATCGCGAGGTAACCTTGGAAACCCAGGCAGACAAAAGTCGGAAAACATATTTGCCGAGAGACGCCGATAGGAGACCCTCCTGCGCGAACGCCCACCGTCCGGACGGCGAGATGGGATACTAGAGAGTTTTAGTACTGCGTACGCTGCGTACGTGGCGGCGTTGCGTACGTAAGGACGCCACGTTCTGCGTAGTGCGCATGCGCAGACCGCAACGCGCACGTATCGCATTGCGTACGCACGCATGAGATGCGTGCGTGCGTACGTATGAGGTGATCGTGCCGCTCTCGAACAAGTTCGCGACAGCGCGAGACTTCGTTTTGCAAAATGGCGGCATCGAAGCCAGGCACCGACCGGCTCTGTGGCTTAAAATATGGCCATAATCTGGCTATAACACTTGGCTCACATTGGCTGTCAACAACACGTGCTTCTATTTTATTCTACCAGATGACGCAACACGCTTCACGCTCGTTACGAACGCGGGTACTACGGCGTACTAAAAGCCTATTAGTGGCAAACAACGCCACGTAACGCAAAGCGCTTGCGTGATGCGTACGTAGCACCATTCCGCAGTACTAAAACTCTCTACTAAGACTGCTGCGAAACAAGACAGAACATTTTGGCACGGAAACGCTATACGGTGTGTGGGCTGTGCCGCTAAATGTAATGCCGCGGTGAACAGATGTGGAAACAAAACACATAGGGAACCGTAAAAACGGTGAGAAGTAAGGACCTGGCACAAACACGAAATTCGCGCGTCTCTTTCCGCCTCTCTCGATTGAGAAGCCAAACGAAACTCACGGGTATACAGACGAGTCGCGAAAACTACAAGGCAGCTTCTTTTGCACAGTAAAATTCACGCTCCCGTGAACGCTAGAATTGTTGCGTGCAGTGTAGCGCGATAAAGGAAAGCCCGAATGCACAATGAGGGTGTGAGGAGATGCCCCACTCACCAGGCCAAGGATACAGTCACGGAAAGCGCTATACACTGCTTGTAACAATAGTAGCGAGGGCAGAAGGTATCTCGGTTGAGCACCAACGCTTGCTGCGCCTTGTAGTTTTTCTTGCAACTATTCTTGCACAGCGGTGGGCAATCATTAGCGATGCTGCGCGAGACAGGTTGTCCACACTTGTTCGACATGACCCAGACGTCTTATATTACATACAAAACGTAAACAGTAAATGCCTTGGCGAGCCTCGGTCTTTTTTTCGAACTCTTACACGCAACTACACGCAACTTAGTCGAGTTATACGAACATAATAGACGCCGCGACTCGGTCAATTCGGTAAGCGGGAAAGCCATGTCCTCGCTAAATTCCGCGAAAAGTTTGTAGCCTTATACAAGCCCAGCAGGCGCCTTTCTTTTATTGATTTTTGCGCGCGAGTACGAAAGCTGACGTCGCTATACCTCGGCATTTCTGGCGGGGACCACTAATATTTACGACATCCCAGAAGCCCTCGTTTGAAAGGCATGCATTCTCGCAACACATAAATTGACACTTCTCTCTGGACCAATACTGCGTGCGCAATTGAAAACTGGAAACATGCGAGAACAACTGCACATATACCATGCCTGGCCGGCATGAAGAATATGCATTTCGTTCGTTAAATTCTATTTCTCTCTATGAAATATACTGTTGACGCATCATTATTATACGCCGTTGAATCACGCTAGCTTATCACAAGCTCCTTTCTTTGCGTGCGCACGCTATCACCGACCGTTTCGAGTGATAACTTACATAGGCGCGGAGGACAAAAAGAATAAAACTGGCACAAAATCGCTACGTTGTATCGGCTCCGGAAGCATTGCATCAGTGCGCGGTTAATGTGACAATTCTCCCGGACCAACGTTGGCGGCGCCGGGAGACGACACACCTTTAAAATGATAATTAAATAAAAGCAATTAACGAGCACAGTACAACGAAAAATAAAAAAAAACCTAGGGCATTACGACAGCACACTGTCACTCTATCTGTGCTGTGATCGAAGGAAGAACAGCTTAATGTCAGTTATTTTGACATATATATATATATATATATATATATATATATATCAGCTATGGAATCGTATATGAGTGAGTAGCAAGATTCACTGCAACTTTCGTCTTCACGCATGCGCAATAGCCAGTTAACAACAAATGATTTCTATTTTTTTTCGAACAAGAACAAGGAAATAAAGAAGTCACAATTCCGCCTTTTGTATATAGCACGACACCACAAGAAAAGTTCTAGGTCACCAGGACAAATTATTCCTCAATTGTGAAACTTCATGTCTTCGACACACTTGCACATTTTCCTTCCTGTATATATTCGTTCAAAAAAAAAAAACCCACCTCAGTTGGATTACAATATTGTGTGTCCCTTCCTGAAGCTTCCATCATTTGGCGAGCTTCCGCGGAACCGAATTAAATATTCACATTTCTCCGAATATGCATGCACTCCGCTTTCAACCGACCCGCCACCCCACTGCGAGGTGATCCCCAGAAGAAGCGCCAAAATTAGCTCGTCCACGCACTTCTACGGGACGCCGCGGCACACCCGAGAAAGCGCGCATTGGGAATAAGCGGGGAACCCGCGTCCCATTAGTGCTACTATAAAGTGTGAGCGGAGCGTCCGGTTTTCAAGCGAACCCATCCGATTTAGAATAGCGATGTACATTTATATCCGACGAAAACGACGATGCAGAGCGCACTGAAGCGAAATTTCGTCGAAAACGAGACGGTCGAAGTCGTGGACGGGACTGTACACAAACAGCCGGATAGCACACGAGCAGCCTCTCTCGCCCTAACGCTTCGATCAGCCGTGCCGTATGCTCACCCGAAAAAAAAAAAAAAATGTACCGAGACGGGCAGGCGAGGACGAGAGATCATAGCATGCATGACGCGACCCCCTTTTCTCCCTCGATTCCGCGAATTTCGCCCGACGCGTTCTCGTCTCGCGACAATATACCGAGAATCGCTCCCTGGCCCGTGCGTAGCACGCGCCTATCCACGTCCGAGCACGACAAGAGTCGCCAAGCGCGCTTGTAGTGGCGCTCACGGAACCCTCACGTGACGGCGCGGCATTCGCTAACATCTGCCGCGCGCTGTCGCGCTCAGCCAAAGTGGACGGACGGGATGCTCTTGCAGTGGTGCGAATTTACAAGTCCGTTCCCGCGACAACCGAGCGGGAGCACACAGAGCGTATATACGCGCACGTAAGCCCACGCACCGACTGATGTGTACTGCCATGACAGTCGGTCACACGGTTCGCTACGCAATCGTGCAGTCTTCATGCTTTCTTCAGCTCAGGGCTAAAGACACGCAAAACCTTCAGGCAGCGTGCACACGAGTGCGCTTGCAGTTCCATTCTGGTCCAACTATAGTTAAACTTGTCACTAGTACGGTACTTGTCACCTACAAAGTTTTGGCTCATACCCACAAAAGGGATTGACCACACTGTACCTTATAATGTCATCAGCAGCGACCTTCATCTTTTTTTTTTTTTTTGCAGTTCTTCAACTTGCCGTCTTTCAAAAGTTGTCAAGACACGAACTAACACAAACGCGCACGCGCGCACACAAATGGTGAGAGACAGAGAGAGAGAAAAGCGGTCAAAGGGTAATCTCGTGCTCTGTCCATATTTCCAGTATATATTAAACTAGAAGAGATTAGAACTAGACGAGATTATTCGACTATATTTTCCAGTGAAAATCAGCACTGAAAGACGGGACAGAGAAAGTACGCAAACCATGGCGCATTCTTTTAGCGCTGTTTTCTCATGTAAATCGCGAGCCAAGCAGTCCACATGCGTACGCCTATACACTGCAGCTTTCTCTATATACCAATCTAAACTGGGTACCAATCTAAACTCTTTAGTATAGTAAAGGTCAGACTCTGGAGCCTGACCTTTACAGTGAGGCTCATTAAAAAACCATCGGAGTACATTTTCGAAGAACTTGCACCGTGAGTAGGCGTACACCTCATTCCATAGAGTTTCACATATATATACAACAACACCCAAAGAGGAATCTGGCTCTGCGATCGTGTACCCCACGAGAATTACGGAAAGTACAGGCTTCGCATTGGATAGCGTTAGCTAGCGAACCGTCTACAGATTTTTTTTTTCTACAGTTTCAGTTTCGTTCTTCGCGCAGCGCAGGTGGTGGGGTGCGGTGAAAAGCGCTGTAGCAGTGCCTTTGTCATTTAAAGAGGCTGACGACCACTATAACTACAGTCTCTTAATTTGCTGCGACGTGGGTGCTTTACGAGACGTATTCGATAGTTTAAACGAAGCATTGTCTCCAGCACCACGCATAGAAGTAGCGCCTCATGCCAAGTTCAGGATATTGCATCGAGTTCACGTTTTTTCACGAGCGTATCTTGCCTAAACTCGTTCAAATCAACTGCAAAACGACGGCAAAGCTAAGCAGACGCACTGTCATGCTCCTTTGACTGGACTTCAGAACAAAACGAGAGGTGCGTTGAGGGCAGACCTTTTGAACAGACGCACCTGGCATCGCAGCAGACGAAACGTTTAAAATGCTTCTCACTTTATAATGTACTATTATTTCCATAAACAGATAATGTGTAACAACAGTACTGAAAGTTGGACGAGTTGGTACTCGTTCACGACTTCTTTGCGCAAACACGTACACGGACACAAGGAAAAGAGGCAAACAACACGGGCGCAAAAATGATAATGTGTAATTTCGAGCAAAAAAACATGTTCGTTGTCAACTGCTACAAAAATATTTCATTATATCTTGATTTCGAATTCGGAACTCAATGCCAGAGCGATGCACACCCTGGTGGTTAAATTTGTCCAGGCTTCCCTTGTACCGCATAGGTACAGAAACTATTTGATAATACGTCCACGTACAAAACAATAAAGCAAGTTTCAATTGGATATAATTTTATATCACTTTGCTATATACTCGGAAAACAAGCGTTGCGAATCTCAAGTACGTAACCTATCCGAAGCACATACAGAGCCTGCAATTCCCATAATTTTCATGGGCGTGCACGAAGGAACCTACGTCGACACTATAGCGCCAGGTTTTCCTTTAGGTATCATACTCTATGCTTCAGTCTTATGTTAAGAGAGCCAAAGCAATCCGGAAGTAGTTCTAGTAGGAGGAGCGACATTTTCTTACATCAACTGATCAGAATTTTCCGAGCCGAATGATGAGGGAAAAAAACAAACGAAAAACCTGGGAAAGCAATCGCAAACCACGATAAAAGGCCGCCCGCTACTGGCGTCATTCTACTACCGTTCCTACACTATTCAATGCGTACTGCGAAGGTTTGGAGCCGCGGATAATGAAATCTTGCCAAGCACCATACGTGCTTTTTTTTTTCGACTTTTTCTTGCACGGCGCCGTTCACTGAGGTTATGGCATTCCAGGCTCCGCTCCTCAGACGCTTTTGCAAACACGGGAAAGTGGTGCTGCGCGACGCTAGAAGAGCAAACACAGCATCTGCCGAGCGGCGCGGCGACTGCATGCGTTCACGCTCTTCCAAGAACCCATACCGATGCAGCCGGAATTGACTATTCTACGCTGCTTCTTGGTTATCTTTCTTGTTTTTCTCGCTCGGGCAGCACACCAGGAATGATGGCAAATAAAGATCTCTCCTGCTTCAACCTTTTTACGGCTGCTGCTCCTGCGAATTCTTTTCTTTTATTTAGATGCGAAGCAGCTCTTTGACTCACGTGTGCAACGCCATACATACGTGCGTCCGTACGAACGCGCCGCAACACGTCTCCCTCGCCGCACGTGTTGGATCGGTGCCAAGCAAGTCACGCGGCAGCTGCACGTTGACGTCACGCTCCCTTCGCCCAATTCCCTCGCAGGTGCGCGCTGACGTTACTCTCTCCATCCCCAGCAGCACGCTAGCCGCAGCGCCCGCCCCTGCCGGCTTCTCCGCCGGCTCCAAAACACCTATCTCAACCGCCCGCAACGCTCGACCGTACGTCGAGTAAAACACTCTTTCGGCTCGTTTATCTGCGTTGAAACTTACCCAAAACCTAACCCGCCTCCCGGGTCATTGCGTTTAAAACGAACGTTTACTCGAGTAAACGCTACACCCGAGTTTCGCTTTAAACCATTTTTCCAGCACCCGCGTCAAAGCACGTTTCAACGGGGTGAACGCCGTGCGCACCGCATCCCATCAGGTTTCCCTTTGAGGAGATGGTCGATAATCTTCCTTTTAGGGGCGAAGCTCCTTAAAGCGTGGGTCGTGCGTATACCCTTTATGTAGTAGCCACCTTTCGTTTTAGTTCTTGGAATGTCAGTTGGATGACAGTACTTGTATATGATGAATATATGACGAACAGATGCGAGATGGCGGTACTTGGAGTGTTCACTAGATGGACGGACGGACAGACGGACGGACAAACAGACAGGCATAAAGACTGACGGACGGTCAGATAGACAGACGGAAGGACGCGGCCAGCGGATGATTCACGATTTGCCTATAAAACCCTTCGAAGCTTCACCACACTCATCATCATCATTCACTTCGTGTATGTGCTTCGCTTTTTCTGAAGACATCAACCCCCGCCTGTCTCTATATTTACACAAAAAGCTCCCCCGTCTGTCATGACCTCCGTAAGGCGCCCTGATAAGTGCGTACTGTTTGCCTTCCGTAAACATTACCTGTTGCCTCAAGAGAGCGAGCTAGAAAGGTGGGTGGATGGAAGAACGAACGAAAGAAATAGAGAGAGCTGAATTCCACGGATGCCTATTCTCTGAAACGAGAGTGTAAAACTTCGCAGTAAGAGGAGAAGAAAACGAACACCTCACACGTATGTCATTCGCAGAAGTGAAATCGGCAAATATAATTATTTACTTCAAGTGACAACATAGCACGCACGTCTTACACCTCCTTTGACGGAATAATCGGCAAGCGGTAAACGATTCAACGATGCACCGAAATAACGTCCCAACATACATGACAACTACGTTGTGTTTGCAGCTGTCGTGGTTTCTTTTTAAAGATTGTATCAAAGCCCCGCTTATACGACTCGTGGTTTCACGAGTGTGTGAATGCTATCAAGATATAATTATAGTACACAACCCCTTTAGGCTCTTCTTAACTTGTGGCATCTCAAGAACACCGTCTATCAGCATCACGTGCACGGCAAGACTGTTCTCTCGTGCCTTTCACTTTGGCTGATTTTAATTTCAGCTACATTGCACCGACAGCGCGCGCGAAATGAATAACATCAAAGTTATACGTTGAATTAACCTCGCTTCAAAAAAAAAAAAACATTCCGGATATATCTCACTTATGACGGAGATATTTCTTTTCGTGGAAGTCCAAGCAATTCTAAGACAAAGAAAAAGAAACTATGCCAGCAAGCACCAGAGGTCAAAAGTATGTAGTTTTTTCGTTTTCTTTCAAATTTCATCCAAGATCACGATTAGTACCCAGTAGACTAATCGGAACGCTCACAGGACTAATTTCGATCTTGAGACCGACACGTTCGCTTTTCCCAATCTTTAGCAGGACCCCGATTGGGGTTCGCATTTTCTTAAGAAAGTTGTTCTCCCTCTTCACAATCTTCGAGAGTAAGCCCTTCGTTCACTTTTCTCAGCGATACTATTCCACGCCCAGTCTTTTATAAGAAAACCAGGGCGGGTACTTCCGGTGACGTCACACTGACACTACGGGAAGTAGTACGTCGCCCTGTCATTGCGTACTTCTCTGATGTGTTGATCGATTCGCAGCTTCCACTGTACCTCTGGAGATAAGCAGATCAAGATAAAGCACAACACTTCACTGCACCGCCTGTTAAAACAAACAGCAGCTCGGATGACGTCACTGCGGTAATCAAAAAGGCAGCACCATTTCTTTCTTTCCTTTTTTGCTTAACATGAACCACGAGCGCTGTACAGAAACTCTGTTTTGTCTTGCTCGTTCATTTTTCATTTTGTGCTCTCTCATAAAAAAAAAAATAGAGGCGCGTTAAATAAAAGAAGCTTCCGTAAAACTGAATCAAAGGCTTTTACGTGGAAGGCGAGATACCAACACACATTATAAACTATTTCTGTGACATTTGAAGTTTCTTTTCGTCTTTCTGTGCAGGCTCTGCGTTACATCGGGAGTGTCATAAAAGGAAAAAAGTTAGATTCATGGTTGGATCTTAAGTGCGAGATCCGCGATGTCATTGAAGCAAGCCATGGCCGTGTACTCAGGATGAATTTCAGCCACCCAGCGTTCATTAACGTACCCGTAAATCAAAGTGAACGGGAGTTTTTGCAGTTGGCTCTCATCTAAAGCTGGCCGTCATGGACGGCATTCGAACCCACGTCCTCAAACTAAACTGAACGACGTCGTAGTAACTAATATTGCCAGTACGGCAGATGTCATTAAATAACTCCGTCAGCCGCAATGAGTAAACGAGGGACAAAATTATGAAGCGGATGAAAAAAAAAAAAACTGTCCTGCCAAGTATGCGCAGCCCCGGTGTATGCAACATTAAGCAAGGACTGCAGGAGGTTCTGCAGGAGGTCTGGAAACACCAGCAGCATAGACCACACCACAGCTAACAAAGGGCCGTGAGGAATGCGGTTACCAGGCCTAGTCCAACAACTAAGCATACGAAAAAAGGGCTGCCGGTTGTGCCAATCGGCATCGAAGGCACGCTGCATTGACTAGTACACATTATCCGGCAATGAGGGCGGTCACGTGGGTTGCTTAACTGGCGAAACCTCTCCAGCTAAACGTCCCGTAAACTTACGCGCGTTCATTCGTTGGCGAAACAATGTCGAACTGCAATGTCTTTTCTTTCTTTTTTTCTTTCTTTCTTGCTTTCTCTGTCACTTTTATTCCTTTTTTCTGTCTTTCTTGTTCCCACCTGTTTCTTTTTTCTTTTTAATCTTTTTTATTTGTTTTCTGTTTCTTCACTTTTTCGTTTCTTTATCTCAGTTTCTCAAACATAAGTTGCGTCCAATATTGCACAAATGCACAATAACGTTGTTTTCCTCGCGGTAAGCGAGAAAATACGAATAGAACCACAGAAACCGGAAGTACACCTCAATGTTACATCCACACAGATAGCGCACGTGAACATTGACTGCACATTACAATAGCAAGCGTCGAATTAGTATCACCAGTATTTCGCGTGTGCATGGCTGTACCAATCGGCCTCACTGCCAACTTGCATGGCCTCGGCGTTCACGCCAAAAAAAAAAAAAAAACAAAAAACAAAAAAACGAATCCTTGGCGGCGATACAATACGTCACGAAGTATATTCAGTGCTGTTTCTTTAAAAAACAAAAACCAAAAGCACTGATCTTATCGAAGCTGCACGCGAATGTTTGAATCCAAGGCAGATATCATGCGCGCGTCCTGATATCAACATACGCTGTAGATTTCCTCGGGACTCGAAACTTGAAAGCACAAACAACGATTGTCTTATAATTGCAATCACGGCACCCCGCATTTCGATGGGATGCATGGTCGGCCTTCACCGTTGTATGCAGTACATAGAAATTGCGATTGCCCACACCTCGCAACAGGTTTGCGTTTTCGAAGAGAGAATCGTGCACGAACCTATAGAAGGCAGAGTGCGAAGCCCACGCTGCGGGATGGCAACGATTTTTTTTGTTTTGTTCGCTGTATAAATAGAATTATCGCGAATACTTGATGCAGATTCATTCGCTCTTGCTGTCGCGTTGTCCGTACGAACGTCATGGTATACTTAGTGAAAACGCTACACACCGAGGACATGTATAGATATATGTACGCTTGGTTGTAGCACTGGAATAAAATAACAAGAGGAAAAAAATAACGAAGAAGACGTGTACGGAAGAAACAGTTTCGAGACCGGTGCTCCACGCACGGTTGAGAAGAGCGTGCAGCGAATATATATATATATATATATATATATATATATATATATATATATATATATATATATATATATATATACGTCATTCGTACAGTTGTGCACTATGCTGAAACAAAGCCGTGAAGTCGGCGTGGGTGCGAATCTGCACGCTCTAAAACCTGTATTCTTCTCTATGCACCCGTGCGCCAACAACACATCCATGGCGTCCCATCACGGAACAGCCGAATGCAAATTGCATTATCGAACAGCGAACTATTTCCTGGAGTGTATACAGAAAGAGGAAATAAAGATTGAACACGTCGGATAAATGTTTTTTACTTCTTTTTCTTCCCGAGAGCGTCTGTGTTACGCGGCCAAGAGAAATGGGAGGAGGGATGGGGGAGCGATGGGCACGATATGCAAGCCGCATGATCTAGGCGGTGTGACCCCGTCGCGTGATATTCTAATGGTTCCGGTGCATATAAAAAAAAAGTGCTCGATCGCAACCAAGACCAATGGCAGGCGGAGGAGGGGTTGGACGAAGCAGAAGAAGAGTGCATCCGCGATCCCGACGTCCGCCTCCTCCTCCTCCCGCGCGACACGATATAGCGTAAGCGAAGCAGGAAGGACATCTTGGCGCGATGGGTGCGCGCGTGTGAACGAAATGACCCTCCCGTGCATCGTGCAGCAGGGTCGCGCTGGATCGGTCGTGATGCCACAGTATAGTAGCCGTGGTGGCCCCCCCTGTGGGCCGGTCGAAGACGGAGAGACAGAGAGCAGGATATATATATGAGAGAGAGGGAGAGATATTTTTCACGGATTCCTTTCGACACAAACAGCCGTATCGGACACGTGGGAAGAAATTGCCCCACCACGAATACCCATTCCACTTCACCGACACCTATCGGAGCTGCGGGCATCAAACAGGTGCGCTCGAAATTTAGCGTTATCCGACAAAGGAAGCCCCACAGCAGATAACTTGCGTGTATGAAAAAAAAAAAAAGATTGTAAGTCGAGACAAGCAAGGAAAGCGCGAGCATTGAACCTCGCCACGATGAAGCACCAAAGGAGACTTACTTCCGCCCATGCGACCTTAAGTGAATGGACGTGCAGGGAACACCTTCGGCTTTGAAGTGGATTCGGCGACTCGTGGATGCTACCCACGGCCAGGGCCCATCGAACAAACCGCGGGTTTCTCTTGATTTTAATAAATGTTTTCAGGGAAAAATCTTCTGTAAATCTGTTCAAACCTCCACAGTTAATTTTGCCGGCACACATGCGAGTCCTAGTGCGGAGCAGTGGGAGACACAACTCGCCAGCTCGGACCCGGGAGTGCAGCTCGCGCTCGCTGGGCGGCAAAGTCTGGCGGAGCCCTGGACGCAGGGACCCAGTAATAGAAGCACGATCTTCTTTTCCCTGGAACAAAGCTACATGCATCACTCTCCAAGCTCTACATTCGGCTCAATAAATGTACCAGCGAGCTTAACATGACAAGGGCACCATCATTCAGCTTAGAAACGCTGAAAAAAAAAAAAAAAAACCTAAGATCGTTGCACTCCCCTATGATCATTAAACACAGAAAAGAAAGAAAGAAAAATAAATGAATAATTGTGTACGGGTAGTGGAACGTTTTGCAAGCTATAGTTCATGTAGCAAGAGAGTTCAGATAACTATATGTGATGCTTCCGAGGCACCGAGCGAAGAAGGGCGAACAGTTCAACAACTGAGCGATGTTAATGTCCGCTTGGGGAACGTGGCGCGGACTCCAGGAGAAGCTCGGTGCGTCTCTTTCAGTGACACAGAGAAGGCGCAGAATACCCTTGATGTTACCCAGATGTACGCGTCCAAATCAGCCACGTTTTCTCGTCGTCGCAAGCTGTGACGCATACGGGTGACGTAGTGAACGACTCGCCGACTACGCTCTCCGTTCCGTGGTTACGCAGCCACCATGCAGTCAAGCCCCCCCCCCCCCCCTCCCCCCACCTTCCGAAAAATAAAAAAAATAAAAAGCAACACCAGGCCGAGCAAGACGCGCGAAGGGCCAAGCAGTCAACACCAGCGAAGGCCGTTCAAAAACGATTTTGAGGAGGACGAGCGGCCAGGTCCTCGCGAGAAGTTTCCCCCACCGGTCAAAACATTTGTTTAAAACAAAACACGCACGCACGAAATACATAACTAAGAACTTTGCAGAGATAAAATGTAATCAGCTCGTGAACGACTGGGTGGTTTAGAGATCATTGAGAGAGGACTTCGTCTTGGAGCGGGCTTACGCATAAGATAGGTAATGACGATAATGGCATAGCAGGTAAGTCGCTGACTCGTTAAACTCGAGGACGTGGATTCGATTTGTGGCTACGGTGCCGTATTTCGATTGGGGCAAAATGCAAGACAAGCACGTCATAAAGAACCATGTATTTGTCCAAACGTAATCCCCAGTTCCTCATTACACAGCGTGACTCGATCATTTCGTTATAGCGATATTTGCTATGTTTCAGGTCCCGAGACCAGCGTGTGATCTGAGAGACGCCAGAGTGGAGGGCTCCGGAAATTTCGACCATCTGGGGTGGGGATCTTTAACGGCCGCCCGAACCGATAAGCACATGCGCCTCCATAGCATTTCGTCTACATGGAAGTGCGGCCGCCACGGCTTGAGATTCGATCCAACGACCTCGATTGGGCTCAGAAGTCGAGCCTTATGGACCACCGTTGCAGGTCATAAACGTATGCTCGAGTTTGCATGTATGTTTACGTACACATGTATACGCGTTACACACACACACACACACACACACACACACACACACACACACACACACACACACCATCATCATCATCATCATATGTATACACCATCATCATCATCACACGTATACAGACGTCGCTCGACAGAGTTACGGGCACTGTGGCGGAGATAAGAGCGCATGTACCCGCTACACGCATCAACGCAACATGCAACACGGAGGATCCGGTTTCACTCCGCGGGGCTAACCGCAGCGCGCGGGACTGGAGATCTACACGCGACCAGCCGCCTCCAAGAGGCATCCCGTTCCTCGAAAAAAGCGCCGCGGACGTATATCGAGCGGCTCAAGATGCGCAGTGGGGAGGCAGCGGCAGCTGGCAAGCCACGAGAGACGTAAAACAACACGGTGGCGCAAGATCGTAGGCCACTGCGTATAGCGCGCTGCTCGTATGCGTATACCGGGAAAGTCGCGCAGTCAGCGGCTGCGCTGTCCGCAACGGAAAGATACCCCAAAATACGTGGTAGCTCAAGGACGATTCCGAAATATCGGCCGTACCGAGGGCAAACTAGACCCTTTCTTGCGAGGTGCGCGAGATTATTCCGAAAATGTCAAGGCGACTTCAATATGTTTGTTCAAAGCAGCCTGAAGGGAGTGCCGAAAAAAGCAGCGTTCCCTGTTTTTCATATATATATCTTGAATATACTGTCATTAATAATTGCTTAAGCTTGTAGGTTCACAGCAAATAAAAAATCGTTTCGAAGTACTTCAAGGCTAAGAACTACATAGCCGTAAAAGCCACAACAAACATCAGCAAAAGCCCACCCGAACACAACGAAATCGCTCAACTCCCTCCCTAGGCGAAAATCGATCGGGAATTATGGTTGGATTTGGGGCGGCGGCCCGCTATCAAGGCGCGTCGTTATTAATATACAATCTATCACATCGCGTGCGCATACGTACACACGCACAGTCTACATATGTATATATACGCACACGCTCCAGTTGTTGCGAGGATGTTGAACAGCAAAAACGTTCCGCGGCGGGCATGCACGAAACGGCGGGCCGGGATGGCGACGTTACGAAAGAAGAAAGCCTTGCTTCCCGTCTCGCCCTCCTATGCCTCCTACCCCCCCCCCCCCCACACACACACACACACACACACAAAATGTTGCGAGAATCGCAACAGAAGCCCTCGAGGACATGCCGCGTATATATAGTGCATTCTTCTTTTACAGCCGGGCTCACAAAAGGAAGCCCTTTCTTCCTCTATTTCGGCGAACATTGCGAAACAGCTCGGGCTTCGCTGCCTGCTTTCCGGGAAGATACGCGATCTATTTTATAACTTATGTATATGCGCAAAGCACCGGTGGATCTTGTAGTGCTTCCAGGTACGCGGAGGCTGAGCTACGAGTTTGCTTAACCACTCTTTGTGCATTCTGCAAGTATAAGCGGATAATTCTCTCGTTTTCATAATTGGTTAGGTTAATTTAACTCTATCGCTGAATGAATATTAATATGCCACCGTTTCATGCATACACGAATTGCTCACAAGCAGGCGCCACATAATAAGAGAGTGCACTTAAGATATTATAATGTATAACAATTTCTCTCGAGGACTTCAGACAAAAGAAACATCAAGCATGCGCCGGCAACCCACCGGATCTCGAAAAGCTTTTTTTTTTGTTTCTCAGGGAGGTGGGGGGGGGGGGGGGCTCACTCTTGGCAACTGTATTGTCTTCTTGACAGAGCTGCGTCGCTGCACCCCCAATTAGCGACGTACCGCATATGCGAGCACGCGCCGAAGAACAGCTTGTCTCAAGAACTGATGCTAATGTTCCCAGCTAAGCGAAGTGCCTCGAAAATCCCCCATCTTTTGTTATATAGCGCTGCTGTAAAAACTCTACACAAAGATTTGAAATGCGCCAAGAAAATACGTGTAAAAACATTAAATTTTATTCAATTCACCAAACCAATACAAAACTTGTTCTTTAAAGAACTACGTCGCCCGAGTAGAACAGGCTGAATGCGCGAAAGGGCAATCGCCACAAGATCGGCATTTTCCGTAGGTGACAAACGAAAGAAACCGCGTCGGGCACAGACAGGCCATTTATTATAAGAAATACAGAAAGGAGTTCACGACGGGCCAGTGCGCAGACATGCGCTGCACGGCACAGCAGAAAGCGGAGAGGCGAAGAAAAAGAATTAAAAAAGATGGCAGCGCCAGGGAAAAGGTATGAATGCGTGAGCGTTATGCAAATACGTAACACACGGCGAGGGTCGTTTCAGAGACGGGAGTCCGGTTCAGCGCCGTGCCTGTACTGTCTGTCCCCGTAAACGTCCTCCTTGCGGTGCGGTCACCACACCGGGCACTCGAAATAGATACACCGGACAGCGCTAGCCTGCCAAACAGTGGGCGCTTGCCGCGCGTGGGGAAAGGTTCGACCGCGCGCTTGCAGAGGGGTAAGATGCACCTATGTGCACGAAGGTCCAATACGCAAGCGGTGTCCTTATAAAGCGTCTGCCACAGCAGATGAGTCAAGTTTCGACTGCGTCGCGCATGAACGAACAGACAGACAGACAGACAGACAGACAGACAGACAGACAGACAGACAGACAGACAAGACAGACCAGACAGACAGACAAGACAGACCAGACCAGACAGACAAGACAGACAGACAGACAGACAGACAGACAGGCATACATTCACAGACAGACCAGACAGACAGACAGACCAGACAGACAGACAGACCAGACAAGACAGACAAACTGACCAGACAGACAGACAGACCAGACAAGACAGACAAACTGACCAGACAGACAGACAGACAGACCAGACAGACAGACAGACCAGACAGACAGACAGACAGACCAGACAGACCAGACAGACCAGACAGACAGACCAGACAGTTCTGCGGGCTATTATGATTCCGCACCCCACACAGGCTAGACGAGACAAACCACCCAGCGGTTAGTGACAGCATATACGCACGAGGCTTAGATGTACACGTACGACCTGCCATTGTCATTAAACCACATAAAGAAAGTGGGCCAATGAGCATGCCGCATCTTTTGGAATGCCAGAACGCAGGCGATAGTGAAGTCGGCAGCTTTTATAAGAAGCAAACACCTACCATCCCACGGAGTATAGAGCCGTCAAGGTATTAAACATGTCACCCAACGACTACAAAGTAATTAACTCACACGGCAAAGGAAACGAAAACAACCAAGACAGCTGCGTACGCGGTATCACTGCGTTCATGCTCGAGGACCGTGGCGACCCATGACGAAGCAGTCACCGCCATATTGATCGCGCGTCTATAACGATATCGTAAACCAGGCGCGCATCCAAATTTTCTTCGCGTTATGTATGTTCGTGCATGCTTTCGTATGTGTGCGCGTACATACAAGAAAGCAAAGTTGCAAAAATTCGGGGCGGGGTGGGTGGGGGTGTGTGTAACCCCAAACCCTAGCCTCCTGCCTGCACTCAAGGTCGTACACTGCATAATTTGGAAGGCGTATTACAAATACGTTATCATATGATGTATACTACATATGACGAGACTTCCAAAACAGTAAAAAAAACAACACAAGGCTATACGACGAAGAGAGAGAGAAGGTGGGAAATTCATTGAGAGACGGCGAAAAAAAAAAGACAGAAACGTGGCTTGCTCACTATAAATGCCTCTCTGACTTCTAGTAGTACAGTGCATATACAGAACTCAAGTTTACCGAAGCATCCCCCACGCGCTTCATCGAGGATGTGCGCTTTCTGAATAGATACATATGCGTCGACACGAATACAGGACACATGCGCACACTTGCGCGCATCGTGGAGGTTGTATCAAGTGCTGCTAGAAAGAAAATAGTTTGTCCTCAGTATAAATGAATTCGTTATTTGTGTTTTTTCTCTGCTGAAAATTATAATACGCATCCTACAAACGCTTCGCACAATATCGTTAGTTCGCGTTCGTAGCAAGAGAGTTTTAGTATATCAAATTACTCGCTATACCGAACTCTTTTCATGCACGCGCGCCTGCTCCTAATAACCTGTTCCGGCTGTACGTTATTAATAGCCGCAGGGAAAATGACTCGACATGTAAGTGTTACTACTTACAAAAAAAAAAAAGTTATTCTACACGCGGCATCTGAATATATAGAAACCGGAAAAATGTAGACTAAAACGCGGCATCGCGGAGAAAGCGTGAAACATGGTTTTCACCACGGGGTCGCAATACTTATGATTAATGGACTCGCGTGGACGGTGCACGGTGGGCAAGGCGCGCAACGGACCAAGCCACGCATCTTCACGCGGCGGGCTTCACCGCGCAACTTAAATAAAGTTTGCACGGTAGAAGCGGAGCCCACTTTAACTGCTTCCCTCCTCACCTAATGCACTGCATAAAAGAAAAGCAAGTTTTTCCAAGAACTCAAAGGTATTTAACGCGCCGACTAAAAGACGGTATTACGCAAACAGACGAAACGAATCGAAACGTGCAGAAGTGTTAAGCTTCGCAAAGCGCTAGAAAAAAAAAACAAGAAAACACGTTTACATATAAAACCGACGAAAAGCGAGCCCTTACGACGAGCGAAACTCACCACCGCGAGTTGTCAGGCGTGTCATTAACTTTTGTTTTGTCAGAGGCCCTCCTTTCAGAGGCGCTCCGCGGAACTAGCTTATCAAATGCGAGTTGCGCATACAGTTTTAAACGATGAAAAATGAAACGGTTGCACAAATGAGGCGCACGAGTCTGATGCGCTCCGATTGCAAACACTGCGCATGACAATTGAAGTTTTTTCATAGCGCAGCAGCGCAATGCATCGTGGAAAAAAAAATTAAATAACACCCAACTCTTCTCGCTTCAACACACGCGAATTAACAAAAAGTCAATCGTTGCTTCAAAGCACCTGGCGAGTCCCCTGTACGTAACATTTTCAGGCTTAAGTAAAAATTGAACGTACATCCAAATAAAAAAAAATTAGGTTTACGGAGAAGTTAGTGCATACGTACGCGTCACTCAGGATAGTCCTTTACTCTCACATGATAGCGATTTTAGTAATCGCGAGGTTGTCAACAATCGCTAAAGCAGTTCTTATTATAAATAAGAAAAGTTAGAGCGAGGAATATGAGTTTTTATATTACATCGTTCCGGAGAAATAAACATGCACGACCAAGTCATGAAAACTAGAACATACAAGAAACGAAAGTTCGATCACGTTTCTAACTTGTTACAGAGCATTACCTCCTGAATAACTTATATCGCAGCTTTCAGCGATGAGTGACTTTGAGTGAAACGAGAACATGTGTTCTGTAAGGCCAAGCGAACCATCCATTTTAGTTAAGCAGACAGAAAATCGAAAGGCGGCAGACACCGGTGCCTACAGTCAAACGCGTCGCGGCTCTCATATTTTGTCCAGCCATCGTGGGATCACAGAACAACTCCGCATTTCCCCGGATTAAACTGTACGGCGACGCGCATTACACACACGTACCTCGTCCGGAAGGAAGATGTCCCAGGGGATGACGTCACGGGGCCAGCCTTTCCACGACCAAATCCAAGGTTCGCACAACAGGCTCAAGGGTGACGAGGCGCGCCTGTTCCTTCGCCAGCGAGACGACACGGGCGGCGCTGTTCCGCCCCAGTTGGACACACGCGACATCACTGGGTATTCTTCGCCCACCAACGGCGGACGTACTCCCTTCGCAGTTTGGGTCTCGCGTCGAACTTGTGTGCGCTTCCTCCTACAACATGGCGCAGTCCCCTGAGTGCAACTTCAGGTCCGCGCGTCGTTCTTCGAACAAGGACCTCAGCGACTCCCGTTCGGCAGCCGTTTCACAATCCTTAGACCCACGCTCTGCACAACACTCGCTTCGTCGCGATGCACAGCGCCGATGCAGAGAAGACACCTTCCCGGAGAACACCTTTCGAGGACGTTTTCAAACGGGACCGATTCACTTCCCTCGATCACGTGCACCGGGACAAAGCACAGAGCACTGTCGAACGATCCGCGCGCACCGATTGTAGTCCTTTACTGGTCGTCACTGGAGATAAAAGGGTTTCGTCCGGAGCGCGACACAACCGTGCCAGAGCCGAGAGGAGGTGGTGCGATGTCAACACCCGTGCTTCGCCAAAGGGAGCCGAACACGGCCGAGTCCTTTCTCGCTCGGTGCCGAAGAGACGACGCAGACCGCGTGACGCGCTGATTTCGTCAGCAGCCCAGCTGTACTGGCACGGGACGCAAAGAGTGAGGATGGAGTGGAGGAGGCGAGATGGTTTCCACGGCCAAGTTTTTTTTCTTTTCTGCGGAGCTAAAAGCGGTCGCCGGCCTTGAACGAGGCCACGGGGGATCACCGCTGCCGAGTTGGTGGTATTAACGAGTCCTTCGAAAATGAGCCACACGCCGTGGTCGACGCCGCCGACGCCAAGTCCACCCACACGTACTACGGCGTCGAAGTCTCCGCGCGGGAGACCGGGCCGCCCACACCAAAGGCCCGCTGCAACGTAGACGTCGCGTGTTCGGCACTTACCGTTGATGCGTACGCGCGCGCACACACACGCGAAGAACACGAATCAACCTCTCACTCACTCACTCTCGCTCGGATTATGGGCAGAACACATTTCGACGCTCGATTATACACCGACGCAGAAGGTTTCCTCGATATCCGGCCGAGAGTGAAACTGCGTAAAACTTCGCCGTCCGTCCTGCCCACACGTAAGCACTAACACACGCGTCCGCTGCCCACGCACGCGCAGACACGAAACGAGAAGTAAAAAAAAAAAAGGAAACCCACGGAAAGGCGTTACGACGGCTTCGGCTCAGCCAACGGCGTCGATGAGCCGCGCTACGTCAACAGCAGCTCGGCAATGGCAGCCACTCCTTCTGGGCAACTCTCATCCCAGCCGCCCATGGCTGCGTCGTGCTCCTCGGGTATGAATCACACGCGCGACGATCACGAGCGCAGGATGCGAAAGAAACGAAACACAAGTGCCGAAGCGAATGTTTCTATGTATGTGTTGTGTGCGCGCGGCCGACAGCGCGAATGGCTGCCGGTCCGCCTGTCTCTTTCTCGCTCTCTTTCGACGATGTTTCCACGAGATCGGCGTTTCGGACGAAACGGCGGCTCCATTCACAGAAGACGCGGTAGCAAACAGAGCGCCTTCACGCTGCTTCCATGGCCAGATCACGACGGAAGGCGTGCAATGGGCCTTTCCTGCCGACAGGGGAAGGAGAAAAACCACCGGTGCCACTTCACATCATCGTCGCCATTAAGGCCGTCGAGAGTTTGTTTTCGCACAAAAGCATCGGAAGCAGGAAGAAAACGCAGAAACGTGAGAGGACGGCGTCAGGTAAACGCCCTTCCTTTCTAAAGCTGCGTGTGGTCCGGGCTACCACACACACTGACGAGGAAAAGGATTGAACCTCGCAGACTGATGACGCTGGCCGTTACGGGGTTGAACAACCCGTGCACACAACACGCCGCGCGGGACGATGCCGGCAGCCATACAGACCGCAGACACGCACAGCCTTTTTTTTTCTGTATATGACAACGAGGAACGCGGCAGCAGGAGACGCATGCCGAGGTCTTGTAGCACGCCACGGAGTTGTCTCTACGAAGGTTCACATTTCAGATCCAAAGAATCAAATGTGGAGCCGGCACCTTTTCAATGATCCCTTTCGTGCTCTGGAGAGACTTGGGTATATTCACACCATCACGCGCGCTGAAAGTCACTCCTCGGAGTCGACGCAAAGAAGGCTCCGTTATGTCTTCCACGTAACGCCAGTATAACGACTCGTTACGCGCACAGAAAGCGAGGCACAACTAGGCCGCAGCACATCGAGCGATTTCCAACGACATCTGTAGAAAGGGTGTGGCGAAATCGTGGAACTGTGGAAACGCGCCGCGATGTCCGTTCGCTGGCGACTCCGGGACTGAAAAAGGAGGCGAAGAAGACTGGCTGCTGCTTCTTCGGCGAGCCGGTTCACCTAGAACGTGTGGCGTGGCTCTTAGGAGGTCGGCACCGAAATAAGATCAACAGGCAACGCGAAAGATGCCGTGACCCTTAGAGACAGGCCCCGGGGCGCCGGGTCGGCTGGCGGGAGAGGCGGAGCACAGCCCAAAGAA
The DNA here is from genome assembly GCF_043290135.1 of Rhipicephalus microplus. Lineage (NCBI taxonomy): Eukaryota > Metazoa > Arthropoda > Arachnida > Ixodida > Ixodidae > Rhipicephalus > Rhipicephalus microplus. Next base: position 181,068 of record NW_027464640.1, on the reverse strand, counting down.
TAAACAAACAAACAAAATCAAGATCGCACCCGCGATGCGGCGAATGCTGTCATGTGGCGTAACGGGAGCGGTAAGTGCGGCTCCGTACACACGCGAGCACGTGCACGGCTGTTGAAGAAGCGGCCCATTTGCAGCAGCCGCGGAGGGGGTCACTACCGCGCCGATGCGCCAACGAGGCCAGCCAGGCAGGCCCCGAGGCTACGGCGCTCTTCAGGGACGTCCCAAACGGATGCGGGGAGCGGCCGACCGGAAGGAACGACGATGCTTCCTTCCACGATGACGCTTAATGAGCTCGAGCTCCACACACCTACATAGTGGCAAGACGACTAGGCAGGCAGGCCAACCGACTCAAGAAGAGAGCGGCCCAGCAGACCGCGCTGCGCCGCCCCGAGCACAACGTTCTCGCTACGGGACGGCACCGACAGCGAGGGGACGAAGCGCCGGAACCTGAACCGCTCCAGGGGGGTGAGTGCCGTCGCGTATATACGTATACGCGCAAGGTAAAGGGCCACCGTAAACAGCCGCAGCAAGAAGAGCAGGCGGCACGGCGTATAACTATGGGGAGCCCGCGGCGACGGCTGCAAGCAACGACGAGGGCGGTCGCCAACCGAGATGATGCCGTCACTGGCTGCATGCACCACACGTACTGTACAACACCGCGGCGAAACTTCACGTTGTCACGGACACGTTTTCCTCGAAATGCGCGTCCGGGCGCTATCTATACGCACCGACCGCTGCGGTGACTCGCTGCAGCTATACAGACATCTTGGCTCGGAATCGGACGGGACTAGTGCCCGATACCAGTGACGCCGAGAGTTTTTCTCACTCTTCTTATATAAAAACGACAGAAAAAAAAGAAAAGCCGTTGCACAAACGAACAAATCAAACAAGAAAAAAAAAAGGGACACCCACAGAGTGTTGCCGACACAGAGCTTGTGCCATCTTTTCCCGGTCCCAGTCTGCCTTATGGCAGCGAGGCTCTTCCCACCGCAGTGTGCTGGGAAAGTTACACGTGTACACTTCTAAGACAAATGGAGCAAGAGCGGCAAGCTACCAGAAGTTCAGCCTTAGTCATCTAACGTACCTCCAACCTCGTCTCTTTCTTTGTATCTCTCAGTACAGCGGCGTTCAATAATATAGCCACGTCTGTAGTTCGTGTTGCCAACTAGTCAATTATCGTCACGAGGAGAGTGAAGAGACGTATGCGACGCTCGAAAAATTCCGAGTACTTTTGGTGAAACAGGTAGGCAGACGTCGATATGAGGTGTCCACAAATTATATATTCCAGGCGCCATTTCCTCAGACGCAAAGAGGAACAGACACAGTCAGCGTGTTCTTGCCGTGTCGACGTCGACTCTTCCTCTTCGGATTCTTGTAGGACGTTCTAGCAAGCTAGACATTCAGACATCGATGCTCCGGCGCTCCTGTTCGTTTAAACAGACAATCGCATTTTTAATTTACTACACGTGGGGGCAAAGGTCTATGGGAGTACACGTAGAAAAACGCCAATATTAATAAAAAAAAGAGCAGTTGCTTTCTCTGACGAAGTCAAGTTCCCCTGGTCGAAGCCTGGCTTCGGCGACATTCCTCGCTCGGTGACTTCTCATTCAGCTTCTGGTGCGGTTCAATGGGTTTCGGTTCATCATCTCGAACGCGCGTCGTGCAAGTAAAACGCGGAAATACACGGTACATAGCGGGCTACAAACGCGGCTCGCAGCGAGCGAGCGATGCCGCCCAGACCTCCGGCGACTCGTGAACAAAAAAAAAAAAAAAAGCGATATAGCGTCGGTCCCCCGAAGCTCCGGAGAGAACAACAACTAATCCGCTCAGAGTTGCAGGAAATCTCAAGGCGGCTGCACCTTAACGCCACACCGCACGCTGCATGGGAGGATCAGGAGTCCCGATACGCGCCCGCCGCCGAATCGGCTTTTGCCTCGCGGTGAAAAAACGAGACCCGACTTCGAAATCGAGTCAGAGAACGAAGGGAAGAAAGAAAGAAAGAAAGAAAGAAAGAAAGAAAGAAAGAAAGAAAGAAAGAAAGAAAGAAAGAAAGAAAGAAAGAAAGAAAGGACGCGTGCGGAGCAAGGATGAGCACGCGACCGCGGTAAGCGCAGCCGTCGCGTGAGCCGCTCTGCGAGAGGAGGAGAACGAAACAAAACGAGGCTTTACAAGGGGCCGCATATAAGCAAGGAAGCCAGCAGCCCGGATAGGTCACGGCCACCGAAACGGCGCAGTATTGTAATCATCCCGCCAGAAGAGCTTACCACTACAGTGCCACCGGCACGCGCACGGCTGCACTATGTAGAATCTATGCGTGAGAGCACGCCGCGTTCCCCGCTCCGTATACGATTTCCCCGCCGAACATACGCGCCTTTCTCCTCTAATCTGCTCTTGCAGCGCTTATACTGCTCCCTGCGGTCATCAGCGCGCACACACTCGCGAAAGCTGCTCAGTTCACCTGGCTGCCACCGGAACACGAAAATCGACTTCCGCGAACAAGCGAGCACGCATACACGCACAGCCATGGAGGCACGGAAATATGCGGGTAATATGGGCTCGCGGCGCAGTGATACTCGCGGACAAGCGCAATCGGCGAGGCTCGCGCAAACTTTGAGGGGGTCCCCGAAAGCGCGCATCCGTATAGAGGCGAATCTGGAGTGGTGCATAAAGAAGCAGGCCGGCTAAGAAAGACACGAGGCAGTGGGATGAGGAAGGATGGAAACTAATCAACGCACACACAAACACACACTCAAAGGACGACACAGGGCGGACGCACGGCATGGACTGGGACTCGAGGAAGGGCGCAGCAACAGAAAGCTTCATTTATGCGCTGTATACAGCCCCAACATAAAAGTGTTCCAACCACAATGGATGTCCGAAAATGCAGCGATAAACCGTCCGCTGTTGTAGTGTATCGCTGCAGAGTCGGAAGTTACCAACGTAATGTGATTAACGAAGCTACGTCAGTTTGGACCGCTCGCTTCGATCAGGTTTGGTTATAGCTAGAACAGCTGTGTGCGTAGAAATGACGAAGTGAGATATTTTACAGTTTCGTAAACCGTTTATGACGTCCGCCGCTGGTCGTGTACGGTCCGTGCAACGAATGGCTTGTATTTAGTAATCAAATGCTCCAAACCATTTGAAAATGTATACGAAAATAAAATATAATGAAATGTGCATTCACGCATGTTTGTAAACCGTAACAGAACAACGAAAAGCGTTTGGCATCCCAAAGATGTTCAGCGCGCCACGATGACATACCCACAGCGAAGAACTCTCAATTAACGAAAACCCTTACCGCACCCCCGCCCCCTCCCGAAAATTTCGGCACTTCACGAAGTGTCGCACTTCTTGCAAGATACGCCCACCTCTGACAAAGCGACTTAAGCGCGAAGTCACGTAATAGAACCGAAAACCGATCATTCAGCAACAAAACACCACAGTTGTATAGCACTCCGTCGTGATGGAACCCAATTAGTGCGTTTAATTAACCGGAATATGTACAAAAAAAAAAACACTGGCCCACATAATCGGCAAGATACGAAGGTTTATATGTATAGTATACGCGGGGATCTCAAACACGCGCGCGGACCTTTTGCTAGCGGCCCGGTCCACGCAAGAATGGCTTTGTTCCATTTGTTTTTCTTCTTTCTTTCTAAGGCTACTCAGACGTGATTGACATCAAGCGCTTCCCTCTTTCATGAAGGCTCCCATGCTGCCTGTTGCGCTGAAATATTATTGCGGAAGAAGTATTCTATATTTCAGATTCGGAGTTAAGACTGCACTCATTGTTAGAGATCAGTATCATCATGTTTCTCGAACTCACTCTCAAGCCAAATCCCGTTCGAAAATGACTCGTATACAAGCACCCTACCTGGCCTCCTCAACTGTTCCCGCCCTTGCGGGACTAAATGCCGTGTTTGCGGTCCGCTAGCTAAAACGACTGCGAAACCCCTGATGTAGCTGGCCCAGCTGCACTAACATAACTATATCAAACAGCCACGCTGTATCCACAGCGTGGCAGAACGTGAAATTCGTGACGTCACGTTAGTGTCATCAGTAATTCGCATGCATGCTCCTTTGTTATTAATGCACAGAGAACCGATAGCGTTCCAGCAAAGCGATTATCACAGAGAAACGTGTTGATCGACGTGGGATTACACTATAACTTTCATGTTTTCAGCGCGCCACAACACCGAGATGGCACACAAGACGCGCACGTGTGGTGTCATATCGCACTGTAAATATGGAACCTAATAGCCAACTCGCCCAGCATATTACATCGTATACTAGATCGACGTCATCTAAGCCGCCATGCTGGAGTTACGTCTTGCGTCCATGACGTGACGCGCAAGCTACCAAATCATCATCATTCCGACCACGCCCACTACAGGGCAAAGGCCTCTCCCATGTTCAGTCAATCAACCCCGTCTTGCGCTTTCTTCTGCCGCGTTATACCTGCAAACTTCCTATCTCATCTCTAATAGCGTTATATAGTCAACGCACTGGTCTGTTAAAAAGGAACAACCGCTAAACCCCAATAATAGGCCACACGTTGCAGTCTCTTTTGTTAACCATGTCCACAGAGTACGTGGGCGCGCTGACTATGCGCCTGCTGGTTCACGATGCTGGTCATTTTCTATCGGCGACACACACACCCCACGGAGGTCTATTATCTAAGGCACTCGGCTGCTGAACCAAAGGTTGCGGGGTCGAATCCCAGCCGCGGTAGCCGCAGTTTAATTGGAGGCTAACATGCTTGAGGCCCGTGTGCTTGAATTTAGGAGCACGTTAAAGAACCCCAGGTGGTCCAAATTTCTGTAGCCCTCACTTCGCCTCTCATAATAATATGGTGCTTTTTTGGAACGCTAAACCCCAATAACTATTATACACACGGCGGGCCCCGATCACACAGTAGCTTAAAAATGTTCACACACGGGAACAAACTGCGCGCCCCAGAGAAACGAAATGTGCTCACCCTATCACGCACGGATCATCGACTATGGAGAGGAAGAGAGAGAAAAGCAAGATAAAAGAAAGGCAGTGAGGTCAACCATGGCCGAGTTCGGTAGGTCACACTGCACCGGGTAGGGAAAGCTCCACGTTTGTTATCACGAACGGCGAATCAGTCCGGCGTCTTTAAGAAAACGCAACAGCGCTTCAGCCCCCTTTTGAAACTGTGATAAACCGCCCGATCGACTTATGTAAGAGAAACTGACGCTGTTCGATAACAAATGCGATGTGGGGAAAAAATAACGGGAAAAGATGAACGCATCCGTGAATAAAAAAATAAATTGTCAATAATGCAAGAAAACTGACTTCCATTTAACGCGAATCTAAAAAGCTAAACATTCAACCAATTTAGACTGACAAAGTGACCACAAACTAGTCCACTTTGCGGGCAATATTCCGGTTGCGTGAGCGAGTAGGGAAATAAACCATCCTTTGTCATCACCTTCCGTCGAATATAAGCGTTCATTCATCACCATCTGTGGCAAGCGGTCAGGTGGAAGAATATTACCACACCATTATTTCCTTTATTCAATTTCGCTTCCTCCTTACCTGCCTTTCTATCAGTTTTTGCTCTCTCTCTCTCTTTTTGCTTACTCGAAGTAAACTAAAACCATAAAAGGCTTCGGTGGGCGGAAACAAACACGAAAGTGCAGTGACGTCAGAAAGGGCAGAAAGATGGAAGAGCACGCGTAAGCAACGCAAGATCGGCCGGCGATCCCGAGCGAAAGAAGGGAAATGTTAACGTATACGAAGCTCAAAGCAGGCACACGTTCACCAAACTGGACGGAAAAACAAACAAACAAAGAGAAAGAAACGTAGGCCGCAGCCACCACCGAAAAGATGGTAAACCACCCAAACTGCGCACGTCCCTCCCAACGTCTGCGAGCGGCCGAGTGCGGAGGAGGCGGCATCGGCATACGGAAGGTTCGCAAAATCTCGATGCGTGGATCTCGTATAACAAACTTTACGTATACGCTTCCTCAATTTAAGCTGAACCCTCTTTGTACGCCTCCAGGTTTCTGCTCCGTAGGTAAGTACCGGCAAGATGCAGCTGTTGTATACCTTCCTCGAAAGGGTTAGTGGTGATCTATGCCAGTCATGATTTGAGAATGCTTGCCGAATATGCGACACCCCATTCTTATAAGTTCTAGTTACTTTAATCTCCTGATTAAAACGAGGCAGCGAGCGATGGAAAGGAAAATGATGGGTGTAACCTCAAGGGACAAGAAGAGAGCAGAGTGGATTAGGGAACAAACCGGGGTTAAGGATATTATAGTTGAAAAGAGAGAGATATGGTGTGAAGAAAGGCAAGGAGGTTAACCAGAAAGCAAGTGTCTGGTTCGCTACCCTGCACTGGGGAAGGGGAAACGGAAAATGAAGAAAGAGTTGAAAATCAAGAAGAAGAAATGGACATGGGCCGGGCACGTATCCTTGGTCAGCATAACCCTTGGTCATGAACTGTAACTGACTGGATTCCCAGAGAAGGCAAGCGGGTGAAGGCGAGAGGAAAAGTTAGGTGGGCAGATGAGATTAGGAAGTTTGCGGGTATAAGGTGGGAACAGCAAGTACAGGACCGGGTTGACTGACGGGACATGGGAGAGGCCTTTGTCCTGCAGCGGACGTAGTCAGGCCGATGATGACGATGTGTACGCTTCGATGAATTCGCCCCTTACCGCCTATACGCCGACGCGCGTCATTTCACGGCTCGCACTCAAGTTTGTTCAACGCCACCACTGGCCGAATGTTGCGAAAGAAGTTCGTTCGATGCGGTCTGAGAAAAGGAAAACACAAATGGAAGCTCGATTCAATAAAGCGTTCTTGGAAACGCCCGAGCGGAACGGAGTGCTGAAAGGCGCGCGAGTTCGGGCACGATTCCATATACGGTAGAAGTGCCGCGAAAGGCGCGCGAGTTCGGGCACGATTCCATATACGGTAGAAGTGCCGCACTTCTGGTGGCGGTGGCGACTTATACTCGAAAAATGGCGCATACAAGTGCGCGCAAGATAACACTAGAGAACGGTTAATAAAAAAAAAAAGGACACGAGCTCTAGCTGTTACTACGTGGTTTCCAAAATTTCCCCTTCAATATGACTTGTGAGTATTTTAGGTCGATTCTGACTTCTTTAAGCTGATAAAAAAAAAGAGAGAGACAAAAACGAACTCGATAAACGTTAAAGCTTTCGAGTTCCATAATTATTGCAAGTGGGCGTGCAGCTGAGTTGTTAAGCGAGTTGATGAAAAATTTGAGTATACGATTCTTTCTCAAACCGTAACGCCGTTACGCGCCACAACTCACGCTAGAGCCATGACGAAACCACCTGGACAGTTCATTTAGCTCATTTTTCTTTCTTTTTATGACTTTCTTTGTGGCATATCTTTCTTGTTCAGCAAGGAGACTGCTGATTCAGAGCGTTCTTGCTCCCATATTAGCCGCGGATGCACGTCACCAGTTTACACCGATGATGTATGGTCCTTTTACGTCACAGCAAACTGCGTGTGACCGATGAAGATGGAGTGGCAGGATGACATTATGGCGATAATAACCAATCCCATCATCTTTGCACACTCAAAATGAAGAAAAAAAAAAGGTACACTCTCGCGGTGAGTTCGAATCGAGCTAGCTTTTACGCAGGCGTATTATTGATATGCTTCGACATTTTACACACACGTGAAGTCATCACTGCGGCCCACGCAAATCACGCCCACTGGCTGTTCCCAGCATAAGCACGTCACCCGCACTTACAACTCCGCTGTACCCCGCCATACTGAGAAAGTGTTCACGTCACCATTCGTTACGAATACAGTCTCCTCTGGACTATAATAGCTCACCCTTAGGCACAACACCGCGACGCTATGTCAGCGAATGTATTCACTGACATTTTTTTTTTACAAAACATTAATAAAAATATGTCAGCTGCACCTACCGAACCACGGCTCGCCCGTCCTTCACCCGCAGAAGGCAGTCGTGGTAGCTGGTTTCCGCTCGTGCCGTTAGTTGCAGCGAGATGGCGAGTTCTGCCAGTCGGTTGACGTTCATTTTGAAATTTTTGTTAAGCGCTCCGAAGCTTCGGACAAGATTACGTAGACAGGTGTCCTGTTGGAACAAGACGAAGCACTAGGACAAGAAGCAGTAGACAAGACAGCACTTACAGCGTTGTTCTATTGAACAAAATTAAGTAGACAGGACAGCGCTGTCGGAGAAAGATGGAGTAGACAGGAAAGAGCTTACAGCGCTGTCCTGTTGGACAAGATAAAGTAGACAGGAGAACCGTCTCTTTTCGTCAGGTACAAGTTTAGGAGCACGCGCTTAACTAAAAATTTCAAAATGTACCATTAACACTTTTTTGTTGCTTCGCATAAGGTAAATCCTACGCATACAAAGAGTTAAAGACTAACTGCCAAAAGTGTTACGTTGGCTTGAGCAGCGATGTCAGAACGTCCGGCGAAACTTAAAAGTACGGTCACGTTTTCGACCTCAGTAAAAGCTGCGACACAAACGTATGTCTGCATGGGAAATGCTACCGAGAGTCACTCGAGAAGTGCCTCGCATCACCGAAATGAGTGAGGCGCCATTGGAAGGCGAATTCATGCAAATTCTCCGTGGGGCTGTGCGCAGAGACGAAACTTTTTTCCACGGGTTTGTTACGCGTGGGTTTTAGGCGGTTCTTGTAAAGCACGGATAGAATGCGCACAGAATGCGGCACAGAACGAAATCTTTCGGCGACCCGATTAGCTCGAGTAATCGAGCGTTTACGCACTCGACAAGACTGACAACGCGGACAAAAGAAAACATAACGGAGGCGCACGATTTTGCCGACATGGCAGAATGAAGTGAACGATTCCGACTCCAAGACAAGACCACTCGTAATAGAAACAAAGGACACGCAATTCCTGTACTTTGGAAACAACCGGTGTACGTCGCCCACAGCCATCAGTTATTATTAATTGTGTTAAACATGAAAGACCAATCATCGACCGCCCTAGTCGAAAAGAGGCGTACAACGAAGCGCGGTGGCGAAACGACGTACAATACGCGAGTATGCGCAATGAACAATCTTGTGCGACTGCCCTCTGTAAGGCTGTTGCGGGAACCGGGCACCAGGACGCCAGGAATCGGCGGTTGATTCAGTGGTCGGTCCGTGCTCGCGCGTTCAAGAAAAAAAAAAAAGAAATAAAAGAAATGGGCGGCTGTACTACAACTCTTGATACCACCCTTCATGAGATAAGTCATGGTCAAGAAAAACACCGGAGCATTCGAGTGTCTCTTATTATTCGCATCAATATAGCCAATAATGATAATGAGACGTCCCCCGCTACGCCACCGATTACCAAAGAGAGGGAAGACCACTCAACCCCTTTTCTATACGGTTCCCTCTTGGCTATGTGTCTCGATCACTTCGCACATACAGGAATTTGTGCTGGGGCCGGGAAGTAAGAGGCGCTACGACCTGTTCCTGTTTACTGATTCATTTAATTTATTACTAACTGCAAACAACGTATACCCGCGTACATCAACCACAACACAAAATTATAACACATGATTTAGGCAATCGCGACGTTCGACACAGGGCAGGTACATAAAGAAAGTAACTGTAACAATACAAGGGTATGCATATAAAAAAAAACACACGACGACACAAATGATGAAGTTATCAATGAATAAAATCATGCAATGTCTCAACACGCCACTTCCCTTCCCGCAAAGCTAATCTAAATAGGGTGCGTAAAGTTCGTCTCACGAATGGTCCGTGTTGTCAGTCTTCATCGTCTTCGTTGTCTCTCTCAGCGATTTCCATCTTAATCTTCTTTCATAACGTCCCACAATCACTCGCTTCCTCGTTTCCCATCTGTAACTTTCATTCCTCGTCATATCATCTCATCGACTCTCATTGCAATCTCTTGACACCGTTATCTTCCTTTTCCATTCCGTCTCTCTACCATCTCGAGCTCATCGCATCGTATCCTCTGACCTTCCTGGTATCACCTCCTAGATCCTCTGACCTTCCTCGTATCACCTCCTAGTCCCTTTTTGTAGGACCCGACTCCACCCTACCGGGGCACCAAACTAATCGCCACTATCGACGCGGCATATTTTCTTCTAAGTCGGAGTGTACATCTTCGACGGCCGCCCCCACGGCCCACACCAGTATAAAACCCTCTCCCAAACAAAGCCGAGCAAGTCTCAGAGAGAGAGAGATGGGCGAGCTGTCCCAAGGCACTTTAATTACGTGCGAACAATGGTCCCGATGCTTCCGACAAAGTGCGTCGCCTGTAATGACCAACGACCGGAGTTTGCAGTGTTGTGCCGAAAAGTTTTCGGCCGAACCAATTGTCCCGGTTTCTGGTACTTGATGAGCCGATGTCCAGAACGAGTCTCGTCGTCTCCATGCAGCTCGGTGTCTCCCGCGAAATTCTCCGTGGTTGCCGCTTCTTCGTCATTCAACGCCGCGGGTGGCCATCCGCGCAGAACGCAGTAATGAGCCCTGGAGCCACGGAGGCTGACGAAAAGTCAGGTCGGACCGGGCACAGGCCCTGCGGCAGGGTCGCATTCCCCGAACCAACAAAAGGTGCTCTGCTGGTCCCCCATGCCACAAATCTGAAGGGTGCGCGCGGATTATTGCCACCGTACACTGTCCCACTGTCTGCACACAACAAGGCGCCGCCCGGTCCTCGTGTTTGCGCGGGGCGGGGGGGGGGGGGGGCGCGAGAACAGTAGAAATAATCCTTCCAGGTACTCCACTCCGGAATGCCCATTCGTTACACCGAAGGTTTTCTTTTCCCTTTTTTTTTAATGCGTGGGTTTAAGAAACGAGCGTAAGCATTTTGAAAGGACCTGGGTTCAGTCCATGTTTGCGGGGACGTCACAATAATATAGACATTCAAAATAGCAATTCACTATAGACCTCCAGGACTGTCGGGTTCAGGGGTTAGGGTGCACATGTGGAAGGCAGCTCCTTGATCTAAAGTGGGGGCCGGACAAGCAGGTACACGTGATTTGACCGTCATTTCGGTTTCTATATGCCATGGCGAAAAGAATTCGGCAGACGGGGAGGGGGAGGGGGGGGGCACGGGCCCCGTGTGCCGTTACCTGGCTACGCGACAGCTACAGTCACAGCTTCACAAACGTGAAAGATGATCTTGAAGCTCGAAGCAAAACGCCGGGGGCCCGCTCCGCGAAAAACCCTCCGCGCTGTTGCTGATCAGCCACGCCCACCGACGGAGACACAGTAGACGGACACCGCAGCCGCTGCACCGAATTCGACCAACGCAAGCCGCGTACGGGCGACGATAGGTGCAAGCTTACCGAGGGTGCCTTAGCCACCCCTGATAATGTTTCTAGCACTGGAGTTTGGACATTCTTGCATGGCCTGTGACAGGCTGTAGTCCGACTCCACTTTGTCTACGCATAGGAAAGACACGGCATAAGCCAAGAGGGCTACTATGAGCCCCTCAGATCGACCGGCTTCGTTGTTTGTTGAACTTCGCACGGCTAGGGTAAACCTTCTCCTTTTCTTTATTTAATCTGATAACAACAAAAGCGTAGCTTTCCTTTTTTCGAAATATGGTCTAAATCCAGAACCCGAAACTAGCTCGATTTAGGCTGTATATTGGCACATACATACTCCCGACTTTCGTCTCAAACAGTCACAAGAAATTATTAAAATTTAGTATTACTGTTTTTGAGGAAAGTTGTGAGTATAATAGGTGCCGACACAGACTCATTTGAGCTATAGCTTCGGGTTCTGAGATTTTAGCCCATATTTTGAAAAAAAAAAAAAATCTCAAATGTCGGCACACTAATGAGGCGCTGCTACGCAGCCTGAATGACGTCATTGATGGTGCGAAAAGCCAGTACAAAGGCGCCGTGCACAACACATACACGACGTTTATCCGTCAATCCAGGGCGACGCAGCCAACCTATACGGCTGTGTTTCCTCTTTGTCTTTTCGTTAGCGTGACTCAATGATAACATGTAGTCTGACTCATCCCCCCCCCCCCCCCACGAATATGTTCGTTTATTGCTCTCCCACAATCATTTTTGTATCATTTTTCGTTACAACCTCGCCTTTCCCCTCCATACAAAATCGGATCTGGCAAAGTCACTTCCAGAAACTAATTAAAATACAATGCGAGTTACAGTTGGTCGAAATTAATGGCAATACGTGCGTTACCGTTAATAACAAAAGAATTAAATATTTTCGAAATTTGACTGAAGCTCACTATTCGCGCGCTAACTCCTGCACAGTTTATTATCCGCGCGTATACGTTGAGCCTCGCAGATCTAGGTCAAGTGGACCACGCTCGAGGTACGTCACTCAACATAAAATTGTTTTTGCTACTATCGTTATCTTCTTCTAGCCAATATTCAGCGACATAAAGGAAGCGCGGCCACGCTATATTTCGCTACAAATTAGGAAAGTAATGAGCAATTTAGCCCAAATTACTCTCTTCAGGTTATACATTACTAATTAGAGCAAAAAGTAACTTAATTATTGTAATTGAATTACTGCCAAGTCAGTATATCATATGCATAACCGCCGAAGTTTAGGCCTTCGAATGAATACATGCATCTTGTGGGGCATCCAATGAAAAAAAAAAAAGGTTACTTCAATTAATGGTTCTGATGTTGGGACAGCCGATTCATTCTTTCCCCGCCGCGGTGGCCTAGTGGCCAACTATACTCGGCTGCTGACCCGCAGGTAGCGGCGGCTGCATTTTCGATGGAGGCGAAAATGCTGTAGGGCCCGTGTGCTCAGGATACACGTTAAAGAACCCCAGGTGGTAGAAATTTGCGGGGCCCTCCACTACGGCGTCTCTCATAATCACGTGGTGGTTTTGAGACGTTAAACCCCACACATCAATCATCAATCAAATATAAGTGTGCCTTTGCATATCTGTGGCCGAGTGTTCTATTCTCCATGCACTGCTTTGTATTTTTTACTTCAAGATACGTGTTCAAGTTTCACTCAACGGCTAAGGAGTAGTTGGCGCCATAATGGTGCGCCAACATCTCCTTAGATATCATATCAATAAAAATCGAACCATTCATTGCTCGGTCGAACAAGACGGTTTAGACTCAATCGCATCACGTCAAGAACGACGCGGGAGAGAGAGAGAGCAGCAAAACACAAATAAGCAAGCAGCAGTCACCTGCTTCCCGTCACGTCGGGAAACGGCGCACGACCCTCCCTTCACGCTGGCGCCTCCGTTATATACTCGCACGAACGCGGGAACAGGAAACGACGGGTCCCCCAACCACGCGCGCCGCCGATCTCATGACGATGCGAGGCCGGAGGCGTGACAAGACTTACCTCACAATATTAGGGTGCCCCCAACCAGTAACGGCCGGTACTTGCACGTCGTCGAACGTAGAAAGCGACACGACGTGCACAGGACCATATACGTCGTCGGTGCGGTATGCCAAGCAAGACTCGCTATACGAAGAAACAGAAGTCTAGCGGTGTCAAGAGCTTCAGCACGTTCGGTACACCGTGTTACAAATCGTTACCAGGCATGGTGCATGAGCCTGCCGTGACAGACGAGGCTGCAAGGGTGCCGTGCGGCATTATGACGGCTGTTCAGTGGCCGAGTTGCTTGTAAATATTGCAAACGCCTCTGTCTCTCTTGTGTATTCGCGATCCCCGTTCCCAGTATCAACAAGCGGAGAAACAGTCAGACCGTCGGCGTCAATCGAATTTCGTCAAGCCGGCAGTACTATATATAGAAATGGATTTGAGGCGGCAGTAGGGTATGCAGCAATATACACACAATAGTATAAGCTAGCAGCAGTCTGTTGCAGAATAAAGAAAACTTCGCGAAAAAGAAAAGGGTGGATAACTGTTGTCTATTGAAAAAAAAATATGAAAAAAAAATGCGCGCACGGTGTTTTATAATATAGTCAGGGAATTAACAGAGCGAACTTCCGGGAAAATTTCGTTTTACCAAAGTGTAGAAAATACAAATTGCGGCGACGAAAAAAAATCGTAAATGGGGGGTTGCGCGCTAGAGCGCGCTAGAGCCGGCGCTTCCACAAGCGGAATTGTCTTCTTATATAGCGGCTGCAACTGTTGCAGCCATATAAAGACAAGTCCGCCTGGTATTGATTGATGTGTGGGGTTTAACGTCCCAAAACCACCATATGATTATGAGAGACGCCGTAGTGGAGGGCTCCGGAAATTTCGACCACCTGGGGTTCTTTAACGTGCACCCAAATCTGAGCACACGGGCCTACAACATTTTTGCCTCCATCGGAAATGCAGCCGCCGCAGCCGGGATTCGAACCCGCGCCCTGCGGGTGAGCAGCCGAGTACCTTAGCCACTAGACCACCGTGGCGGGGCACAAGTCCGCCTGTCGGCTATTCCGCGCACAACCACTGTTAACGATTTTTTTTTTTTCGTCGGAAGTTTCCATCTTCTCCTGACCCTTGCCTCTCTTTAAAATACCGTGACGTCACAGCGACGTAAAGGCGCCGAAGAATCAGCACGAAATTAAAAAAAAACAATAAAAGAACCTTTAACGCATTTTTTTCTCCTGCATGTAACTATGATCACAAAATAGGCGGCGATATAATTCCCAATGAATGATAAATTCATTGAAATTTATTAAACGCTCCACTCCATACTATCAGCATTTTCGAATTTCGTTTTTGATGAAGTTTGGTGGATATTACGTTTCGAGGGCCTTCCTCTTTTCCTTGAAGTTCTGTGCCTGTCGACGTTAGCGATTAATTATGTTTACTTTCAAGTTAGCCGAAATTCAAAATGTTGTTCTTGTCTTCTCTCCCCCCCCCCTCTGTCTCAATGGTCACATGCTGAAAACAGTGTCACCCCTTGCCCCGCCGCGGTGGTCTAGTGGCTAAGGTACTCGGCTGCTGACCCGCAGGTCGCGGGTTCGATTCCCGGCTGCGGCGGCTGCATTTCCTATGAAGGCGGAAATGTTGTAGGCCCGTGTGCTCAGATTTGGGTGAACCCCAGGTGGTCAAAATTTCCGGAGCCCTCCACTACGGCGTCTCTCATAATCAAATGGTGGTTTTGGGACGTTAAACCCCACAAATCAATCAGTGTCACCCCTTAACAAAACCCACCCGGAACGCTGAATTTGACCTTGATCTGTCGAAACAATTTCAATCGCTCCGTCAGTTGCCAACTAGCACACAATACGGAGGCAAACGCATCGACCACAAATCTACGGCTACCTTTCGTCAACTTCGCGGCGCCAACACCTTTTCCTGCGCACCGCCGATTTTCAAACCCGAAAAACACCCAATTACATCGATATACAGCGCAGCTGGCGTACACACTGCACGGAGTGACGCCCGAATGCTCTCCCCACGAGTGCGTTTGTCAGTGAACGGACGGGCGCGCGCGTTCGTCAAACAAACCCACGCGATAAGAAACCCAGCCTACATCATCCACAGCGCAGCGCCGGTCAACGCCGCAAACCGGGGAGGCGCCCACGCGGAACGAGGCTTCTGGGTGCCGTACACACAGGCCTCGATGACGCCCACATCCAATCTTATTTTAGACGGCGACGCTGATATACGACGGCAGCATAAATGGTGCGAAATTCACCAAAAGGGGAGGAGGGGTGCAACTCAGGAGCAGCAAGAGTCGTACGCCACTCAAAATGGCACGCCTTAATTGCGCACCTACACGCGCTTGCATCGTCGCGCCGCTTGAACAACGCTCTCTCTTCGCGCCGCTAGCACAAGCTAAGAACGTGGCGCTAGCTGTCGTAAACAGGCGGCGAAGGGTGATGTTTATGTCAGGGGCGGATCCAGCCACTCAATTTAGGGGGGGGGGGGGGGGGGTCGAACTGGCTTCTTTGTTCTTTCGTAGTTACGTCCATCACAAAACCACATCCCAGCGTAAGTACTGTTAATCTGTGCTCACAGCAGTCGCACGAATTGGTCCCAAAAATCGGTGAGAAAAGGTGAACGACAGGCACTGAAAGGAGCGGTGGGGCTGACGCAGTTTATTTTCTCCAGTGTGGAGAGGGAGAGATTTGCTAACAAGTGGCAGATCCCCCCCCCCCCCCTTTCCAGCTGGATTTGCCACTGATTGTCATTGGAAGTTGCCAGCGCTATATAACACAGCGCCACAGGCGCCTGTTTTTATCAAAATAACGTGGCGAAAGGCTTCTGGTCTCGTCGATCCTTCTAGGAAATGTTGGCACAAGCGGTTCGTGATGTGCTCGCACGTGCGCACCCGAGTGATGCAATCGGCTTTCCTTTCATTCCCCCCCCCCCCCCCTCCCCTCTTGTGGAATGGAGCAACTGTCCTCCATCCATAAATAGCGATGGCCGCAGAAAAAAGAACGAAGGAGGTTTTGGACACACGCACCCACACATGCATACTGCAGTGATGAACTTTACGCGTTTTGGAGCATACTTTGGAGCGGAAAAAAAAATACTATTTTGAAGCCACCATTAATGTTTTCGGAGCAGAGAAATGTCAGCTTGGAACACCTACTTGTGCTTTAAGAGCAGATACACAATTCGTCATACACCGATTGGAGTTCGAAGCATCATCGAAGCATCTCACAAACATTAACACCCATTACAAGATATATTTCACAGACAACAATTAATCTAAATTTTACGAAGAAAATAATTGAAAAATGGCTCGTTGTCCAAAATGTGCCGTAAAGTGAGCATATAATTAAAATAATAGTGTTTGTAGCAGAAACCAAATGAAACCGGTAAAGCTGAGCCCCACAGAACTGTTGCAAAATAACCAGTAGATAATGTGTATGAGATAAAAGTAATCCTGCTGATTTTCACATTTCGCCACACTAGCATAGCCTCCAAGTATAGCTGAAAAAAAAAAAACTGCCAAATGAGCTATATACTTAATATGCCGGTTGTTGTCGCACAAGAGAGATCAGAGCCAATAATGGTGCCCACTAATAGATAATGCGTATGAGATGAAAGCGTACTGAGATGATAGTACACAGATTCTTTTCAGTTTTTTTAGGACTCATGAGCTGGTTCAACGGCAAAAGTTTGTAATTTTCGTTCTCTCAGAGCCATTTCGAAGCAGGTTTGGAGCAACTGGAGCAGCACTTCCATCCCCTCTACTGAGAAAGAGAGAGAGTTCGACACACCTTCAGCAGTGTTTCCTTCCGTCGAACCTGAGTAAATCATACGCGGTACTGAATTGTGCTCAAAATCTACTAAAAGAAACAGAAAGATAACACACTTTTAAATGAAAGATTCCGAGGGCAAGTAAGCACACCCTAAAGAAAGGAGTCATTTGACTATTTTTCGGTAGTTCTGGCAGGCCATGTATGACTCCTTTTGAAGAGGCATGTGAAGTCTCTTTGGAGATTGCTGTACTCACGTCGGAGAGTCGTAGGAAACAACAGAAAGTTAACGAATCAGTTTAAAGAGAGCCACATTCGAGGCAAGTAGGGAATTAGGGCTTGGCCAGAAAAGTAACACATACTGTTTTTGTTTTTTTGAGCATACATTGTCAATGTGACTTAGTGCTGATCAACAAGCTTTCTCCTCTAACGAGTACATAGCCTGAAAGTTAGTAACTGTAACATTACACCTGTCAACAGCAAGCTTACGATGCAAAATGAAGCCAGATGTTGAAGTGAATAATAGTTTGTTGGGTTTCAACATCCATAACCCGTGATATTGTTACGTGATTTCGGCTGACTGAAATAGGGCATAGTGGGACATACCCAAGAAGGGTGCCTCAGACAGAGTGAAGAAGTGGACGTTGTCGGTGAGCTGCGTTGTGGCTGCGGACTGGCTACTGTTATTTTCCACGTAAGATTTTGGTGGAGGTGCGAAGTACGAGCCAGAAGGCATAGATGGCCACTGACTGCGGCAGTAACGAGCGATGTGTCCCGCGCGACCACAGCGGAAGCAGATGGGCTTATCATCAGCTGTTCCCCATTCAGACGGGTTTCTGGTTCGAATAGAGTACGAACGGCGACGTTTCATGTCCACAGAAGCTATCGAGGGATCAGTATTATCCAGGGTGGGTGCAGTGGACAGGATACCCAGGTTAGCGAATTCCTGGCGGACAACAGCCTGAATCAAAGAGACAGCTGGCGTTGAGGCGTCGGGCAACGTCGGTTTGGTGGCAGCCGGGTAAGCGGCCTTGAGTTCACGTCGGACGATGCGCGTCAAGTCTTCGGTTGTAGACGGATGACAAGAAGTGGCTTCGCAAGACGACGTTGCCGCAGTGTTGGGTAGGCGCTGGAACTGCTGCAAAATGCGTCGACTCTTCGCCTACTCAAGACGGCGGCACTCTTCGATCACGGCGTCGATGGTCGTTACGTTCGTAAATACAAGCAGGCTGAGCGCATCGTCGGCGATTATCTTTAAAACGTGCGAAATCTTGTCGACCTCAGTCATGTTGGGATCGGCCCCTTGACACAACGCTAAGACGTTTTGAATATAAGTCAAGTAGGGCTCAGTGGACGTCTGTGTACATACGGCCAATTGCTTTCGGAGATAGAGCTGTTGACCAAACGGGTTGCCAAAGAGGTCGCGGAGCTGTTGTTTAAACATTTCCCAAATTGTAATTTCGTGCTCATGGGTCTCAAACCAGATGCGAGGGGTCTTGTCAAGATAGAAAATGACATTCGCAAGCATAACGGTTAGGTCCCAGCCATATTGCTTGCTGACGCTACATGCTAAGCCACTTGTCCACATTTGCGTTGTCCTCTCCAGTAAAGGTACCGGGATCACGGGGTTGCGTTAGGGTGACGTACCAGGTCGCTGTCGTTGCCGAGGTAGGTGGCGAAGCCGTATCACTTCGCGAAACATTGCCCGAAAGAAAAGGTGGTGACTGACCTCGGCTACTGACCCGCATGTAGCGGGACCGAATCCCGGCCGCGGCGGCCTTATTTTCGATGGAGGCGAAAGTGCAGTAGGCCCGTGTGCTCAGGATACACATTAAGGAAGACCAGGTGGTAGAAATTTCCGGGGCCCTCCACTGCGGCGTCTTTCATAATCACGTGGTGGTTTTGAGACGTTAAACGCCACATGTCAAACAATCATCAATCGAATCATTCGTTCCTCGGCCGAACAAGAAGTTTAGATTCAATCGCATCACGTCAAGAACGACGCGGGAGAGAGAGAGCAGCAAAACACAAATAAGCAAGCAGCAGTCACCTGCTTCCCGATTACCTGCCTTGCGCGGCAGGTAATCGGGCCCGGAGATTTGTACTTTGTGGCTGAAGCTGTCGTAGGGGCGCACATGCGCGCTGGACGTCCCGTTCATGCGGGCCAGGCTCTTGGACGGCTTGTCGCGGGCATCCGTGGGTGTCCTCACCCGCAATTCCTGTGATGGAATTATTCCATCACAGAGCGCGAATGCCTAGCGCTGGTGTGGGCAGTCGCGAAATTTCGCCCTTACTTGTACGGCCGACCATTTATAGTTCTCACTGACCACCACGCTATTTGCTGGCTCGCCTCCCGCAAAGATCCCACAGGTCGTCTCGCCCGCTGGGCACTCCACCTCCAAGAGTATTCTTACACTGTAGTGTATAAATCAGGAAAACTGCACAAAGATGTGGATTGTCTGTCGCGCTACCCTGTGGCCGACTGCGATCCTACGAGCACTGATTCTGTGGGTTGCGTCCTTTCCATTCCCAGCTGCTTCATCTCAGGGACGAGCAGCGTCGCGATCCGGATATCAGCCGCCTAATACAACAGCTCGAATCTTCACCGCAAGACGCTTCTGTTCCCATGTTTACCTTAAAGGACCACACCTTACATCCGCACAACTTATCGCCCAATGGTCACGACCTACTTCTGGTCATACCAAAGCACCTGCGCTCCACAGTACTACGCGAGCTTCATGACGCGCCAACCGCTGGTCACCTTGGTGTCTCTCGCACATATGACCGCGTGCACCGCCACTTCTACTGGCCTGGCCTTTCACGCTCTGTACGTCGTTATGTCAACGCTTGCGAAATTTGCCAGCGTCGCAAAAAGCCGTCGAGACTCCCTTCCAGATATCTTCAGCCCATCGACATCCCATCGGAGCCATTCTTCCGTGTTGGTTTGGACCTTCTCGGTCTCTTCCCAACATCTGCCTCCGGAAACAAGTGAGTCGCGGTTGATACAGATTACGCAACCGGTTATGCAGTTACGCGAGCCATGCCAACAAGCTGCGCTACAGACGTCGCTGATTTTCTACTACGCGATCTCGTTTTAGTGCATGGAGCCCCTCGTCAACTGCTGACAGACCGAGGCCGTACGTTCCTTTCGGAAGTGGTTGACGATATCCTGCGTTCCTGCTCTACCCAACATAAGCTCACGACATCGCACCATCCCCAGACAAACGGGCTTACAGAACCTTTAAACCGCACCCTGACACACCTGCTATCGAAATACGTCTCGGCGACTATCGTGATTGGGGCGTTGCACTGCCCTACGTGACGTTCGCACACAATTCCTCCCGGCATGACACTGCTGGATGACACTGCTGGGTACTCGCCATTTTACCTTCTGTTTGGACGCGAACCAACATTGCCGTTGGATACCTTCATGCCAGCCGCTGCGCAGTCTACTTGTGAATATGCACGCAACGCTGTTACCCGAGCTGACCATGCTCCTCAACTTGCTCGCAGCAGATTATTGGCGTCCCAAGACTCGCAGAAGCATCATTACGACGAGCGGCATCACGACGAACACTTTCCGACAGGTTCCCTCGTTCTTCTTTGGTCCCCTACGCGACATGCAGGCCTTTCAGAGAAGCTTCTCTCTCGTTTCAAGGCCCATACCGCGTGCCTAGACGAGTGACCGACACTACATATGAAATTGTCTCTGATAATCCATCAACGTCTTCTGCTCTGCTGTCCCGGGACATCGTCCACGTATCAAGGCTCATGCGTTACCACACTGCTCCTGCTGTGGCCCCGTAAACTCGCCGCGTCGGGGCTTTTGCCGCCGGGGGTCGTGTTACGTGATTTCGACTGACTGAAACAGGGCATAGTGGGACATACCCAAGAAGGGTGCCTCAGACTGAGAGTGAAGAAGTGGACGTTGTGGGTGAGCTGCTGAGCTGCGTTGTGGCTGCAGACTGACTACTGTTATTTTCCGCGTAACAATATGATTGTGAGGGGTGTCGCAGTAAAGGGCTCTGAAAATTTAGGCCACCAGAGGTTCTTCAACATGCACCCCAAACCACCCAACATGCACCCCAAACCTGTGGCCCTCACAGCGTTTCCGCCTCCATTGAAAACGCGGCCAGGATTTGATCCCACAACTTTCAGGTCAGCAGTCAAAACCATCATCACTAGACCGCCACGACAGGGGCTGTGAATAACGTTCAAAGCAAAATTATCAACAATATAATAATAGAGCCTTATAAAGAAAGCAACTGTTCTCGTGAGAACAAACAAGGCACAGAAAGAACATAGATGGGGGAAGACATGGCAGGGGTAAGCTTTGAAAATATTAGATCCGCATTGCATTTCGGGGATGAATTTGGATAGACTGCAGAGCTCCCTTCTGCCCTTCATTATTTATGTTTTTAAGTTCTCATAAAGCCTGAATTATGATCATTTTAGAGCAGGAAAGGAGAAATTAAAAAAAAAACGGAGATAGAGCCCTTACACATCAGCATACTAAGTGCTGCACGGCAAAGTGGCCTTAGAAAGTCTAGTGAGCCTCTCTCCTCCAACCACAACCTAAGAAAGTAAACTTTGGACAGACAGCACCTGGCAAACACACAGCTATTGCACCCGGCCCCCTTCCCCGCCCCCACACACACAAAAGAGGGGAGAAAGAAAGAAGAAGATAGAAAGGTATATAACTACAAAAAACTTAAAAAACAATAACAACACCAATTTTTGGGAATTTATGGGCCAAAACCACGGTACAATTATTAGCCATGCCTTATTGGGGGACATTGGATCAATGTATACCTCTGAAATTCATTATCAGGCACTGACAATCTTGGAACATGGGCATTCTACGAATTTTGCCTGTCGTAATGTCACTGCAGTGGCCGATAACTGATTTTGTGCCCTTGAGCTTACCAGCGCAACATCTTATGTGCCAAGCCCATAGCAAAGAATATTTTTAACGGAGGCCCACCGAAGGCCTCGCCTATTTCAGAAAAACACCTATTTTCAGTATCTATTTCTGGTGAAACACCCCCTTCCGATAAAAATATGGGGGGGGGGGGGAAGCTTTTAAGGTATCCACCCTCTGGCTGTAGGCCTGTTATGTGCTAAGCTACCTCAGTGGGAAAAACAAACCTTTCAATGCGAACCTTCATTATGAAGAACATGCAATAAACATTATCCTCTGAAAAAACAAAATAAATACCATGTATAAAAACGAGAATGGAAGGGTGGGCGTGCCAGGCCAAATTAGAGGGCCTATAAGTTTTCTTCTTCACTACTCTCTTTTACTGTTCTTTATATGTAGGGGACACAGGCACAAAGTTAATGTGTTTATGAAAATCACAGCAACAAGTGTTGCAAGATCAAACCAGTAAAAAGCTGAAGCCAATCCCATTATTCTTAACATAGGTGTCCTGGCATTTCGTGTGCCGTGATGTACTCTTCGGGTTAACTGTGTCTCGCTGCACGGCAGAAGGAGATCTTAGAGAACATGCGAAAATCGTACTATATTAGGAGCTCTGCTCCAAAAGGTGCCTGAAGGATTTCAATTGCTCACGCAAAAAAATGTATGTTTTATCAATTAACTCAATTAATTTATTTTCATTAGTATTTTGGTCAACCGTTAATTGGTCCCCATTTCAAGAAAACTTTTGCTTTACTATCAAGTGTATCCAAAATTACTAACTTGAACTAGAACCATTAATTTTGTTTCGATATTACCTTTTTAAAATGCACTGTCCGAATGTTGAGAAAACTGGCCTGAGTGCTCGTCTGCAATTGCTTGGGAGAGAAACACGAATGTCATTTGTTGTTTGTGACAATAAAAAAAATGACTCAGTAACACGAGAAAAGAAACCATTTACATTTAAAAAGCCCCAAACGTCACATCTGTTGAAAAGACATCCAAAAAACTATTTTTCAGAAAATAGAGTACTGCGACCGGAAAAAAAAAAATAACGAAAAGCAGGCCGTGTTCCCTGGTACGGCGATGACGTTACAAGGTACGGTGAGTGGTCCAAGGGTGGCAAGGTACAGTTGTTCCCAATACAAGTTGCAACAAGCTGGCCATTGTCAACATTGTTTGGCAGCCTTGACGTAGCTGCTGGTATTTGAAGTAAACACTGTTTCAACTCATAGGATATTTGAAGGTAATTTGACATTTTTCGGCGTCAATGTGCAGGGCTGACGTGCCCTCAGCCGTGGCTATCGTGTTGCAACTGATAGTGAGCATGACTGTGCACAAGCTCATGTCGTGCAAGTTTAAGGGGTTCCTTCTTTGTGGAACTGCTGAAATGCATCCTGATGTGTTGCTGCTTTTGTACAAGTAGAAAGCCTCGTCCACAGGGTGACACATTTCCAGAATTTCTCGTCGATGCCGATGAGAAGTGTAGGGAAGTATGGATGCCAACAATGCACAGCCCACACGTGTCCAAGTGCACATCTGCAATCCATGCCGCAAAGAGTGATAACCACACCGTAGCACACAGATGTTGTGAAACCCTGATACATGAGCAGCAGCTGAAAAGGAAGAGAGAGAAAGCAAGGATGCATGCAGCACTGACCATTATCAACTCGGGGAGAGAGTCGTCATCGGCGTATCGAATCATCTTGGGAGGAATGGCAGGTGTAAATGCTTGGGCATCCCTGCACACGACACACAAAGAGAAGCAGTGGTTGAAAAAGAAAACATCAAATTAAAACATAAGTGTTGGTGCACGAGAGAAGAAAATGTGTGTTAAAAAACACAGTCTAAAAAACTTTTTTTTTTCTTTGAATTTTCAAACTGAATGAACAGCTTTTTCATTATCTGTGATCAGTTAAAATGTACTTCCTCTCTTGTACTGTGCTCCAATCATTACATGTAACGATGACAAAAGCAGTGCTTGGGCATGGGCGCATGCTAGGCTAGCGAAGCGAAGGAAGAAGGCCCAGTTGTCAAAAAGCTTGGCCAACTGCACCTACTATGTAGTTGGAGGTAATGCGCTTTCCTGTGGAATGCTGCCAGGCTTCCTTGTTAATAGAACCCACAAGTCGACCACTGCCGCAAGTATTCATCCCACCACCAACGGTCGACGTCCAGATCTCCATGATGGTCCCAGGAAACTACTTGACCGCCGACGTGCTACTTCAGACCAATGCGCATAAGCTCTTTCCTCGGAACACTGTACATGCTTCCCAAGGCGTAGATCATGCAACAAGGCCAAGGGACACCGTCCACGCTTCCTTGACCGTGCATATTCCCACAGTGAGTGCTATGACCGCCGCATACTGCACCGACGTGATTTCTTGCCCATCAGTGCCTCACCTGACAGCGGCGCAGAGCCCTTCTGTACTTTCATGCTCAACCCAGCTCGACCGCTCCAAGTCATTGAGCTCCGGGGTCTGGCCGGCCGCCTCGCCATATACCACTCTTTTGTAAGTACCGAAGTTCAGAGGTTTCCAAGATGACGCTGATATGCAGGTGGTGACTATCAGTACCCTCGGCTTTTGACATGCCTGGCTCGAAAACTGTGAATGACGAGTGGCTATTGTCCGCTTTCGTGGTTGTGCCGAGGCATGGCACAAATACGGGGGCATAAAGCAACTGCCCTGGCTGGAATAGAGTGCCATGCTCATCACTGCTCTCGACCGGATCCACCATAGAACCAGTGCGCGCAACCAATCGCATACTGAGGATGGAGCTAAGCAGGCCTAGCCACGGTGGTCTAGTGGCTAAGGTACTCGGCTGCTGACCTGCAGGTCGCGAGATCGAATCTCGGCTGCGGCGGCTGCATTTCCGATGGAGGCGGAAATGTTGTAGGCCCATGTGCTCAGATTTGGGTGCACGTTAATGAACCCCAGGTGGTCGAAATTTCCGGAGCCCTCCACTACGGCGTCTCTCATATTCATATGGTGGTTTTGGGACGTTAAACCCCACATATCAATCGAGCTAAGCAGGAGTACGTCCTCGAGGCTGCACCTAAACACTACAGATCATTGACCGGTATCTTGGACTTCATTCCTCGCAAGAACACCTGACTCGGCTGGTCTTTAAATCCAGTACAAAAAAAAAAAAACGATCACTCACCGACATTCGGTAACTGTGTTGACAATGCGGCACTAACACATGCATGACATCGAGCCACCCAATACCCAACGTGGCCACTTCCTATGGTACAAATCCACGTCGACGGAGTCGGCGAGCTTACAGCAGTTGTATAAATAGGAGCTTCACATACTGCCCTACATCGACGCCATGCCCCCGTCACCCTGGTGCCTTAGTTCGAGGCACCCTTGCAAGGTCTCAGAGGGAGCACTTTGCCTGTCGGTGCACTGGACCTGCGCATACAAACCGAAGCCAAGAGCAAATTCCTTGCCGTCGTTACTGTCCTCGAGGACTTGCACGCGGACATTGTTTTGGGAGCTGATTACGTCTTGTCTGGTGTACACAGCTCGCCATAGATGGCAGCCGAGTACCGCTGCTTGACACCGAGCATTTCTTCTGCTACGGAATTCCCAGGTGGAACACCGCAGTCACAGATGTTCAGCAAGGAGAGCTCAGTGACCAACCTGTAGGAGATTTGCCTACTTCACGGCAGTCATTTGCTGGGTGTGCGAATGCTTTACTCAATGAATCCATGGCTGCCGAAGACACATTAATGGACGATATGCCTGTTTTATCGATATCTGCCCACCACGCCTTGGCCAAAGCTAGCGATGCGCCCCAAGCAGATGAAGTCAGCATCAGCCATTCCGGCCTCCTAGCGTGCGGTTCTACTGGAAATCACCGGCACTTCAGTATGACTTCGAGACCACTTGAATGTCGTGCGCATCACCAAGAGGCAGTCTGCGTCAGCGAGAAATCCGACCTGGATCGGCCAGACAGCGACCAGCTCGCACAGAGCAGCGAGGTGACCCCTAGTACTCCCTTGGTGTCTCCAGAGTGGTGGACAGCCATGGTGGCGACAACCTGTATAGTAGCCGTGGTACAAAACCACCAAGGAGCATCTTGCTTCCTCGCAGCCCCAGAACAGGAGAAGGCAGTGACGGCAGCACAGAGGTTCTTGCGTAGAAGCATGAAGGCCGCGCATCACAGCCTGTCTGAACTCGTAGGTGCACTTCATTAGACAAGAATTTGCCTGCTTCCTTGATAGACATGCGGCGACTGGCATAGTCCGCCAAAGCCATCATTGCATGACTAGCAGAGAATGACGCACCGCGGTCGCGACCGACCTTTGCGGGGCAGCAAATGCCGTCCACGAGAGGCATTAGTTCTACCTATGGGGGTTTTAAAAGACAACTACCATCAGAGAAAGGCCAACTTTGGCAGGACTGCATGCACGCAGGATGGTCAAGTGTAATGATGACAAAAGCGGCATGCTAGGCTAGCAAAGTGAAGAAGGACGAAGATCAGAATACCTAAGAACAGCCGGCCCGTAGCAGAGGTGCTGTCTCTTGTTTCTCTTTCTTCACAACATACTATAAATTTTCCTTCTAGTGTTTTTTTTTTGTACATTTGTATAGTTGTGTAAAGTCGCTCATTTCTTTCAAATGTGTATTTCTGCATAGTCTTCTGACTTAGTATTTTTCTGGTTTCAGTTTTTCACATATTTCTTTCTTATTTTACTATAGGCATTTTGCTCTTGATTGTAGCATGATGTTTTAAAGCTTCAGGTATGCTTTCTATTTTTTGAATTTGGTTTCCCTGTAAAAAAAAAATCATTGTATTTTTTTTTACCCTAGTCATGCTGAGGTAATCTGCCTTCAGTCCCTTCAACCAAGCCAATTTTCTATTTGCCTAAATAAACTGAATGAATGAATGAAAGTAGGGCTAACATCAAGAAACCAGAAACTACTTTTTAACTTTAACAGTGGTGGCACCAATTCCAAGATAAGTCATGTTGACGTCCTTCGAAAACCGTACCACATTGACTAAGTTTGGCTTTCACGTTTCTTTGAGAAATTGCAAATATCATGCACTGCAAGCCATGGCGATACAATCGGCATAAGACTCACAGGGCACCGTCGACCCACGCCTTGCGCGGCAGGTAATCGGGCCCGGAGATTTGTACTTTGTGGCTGAAACTGTCGTAGGGGCGCACATGCGCGCTGGACGTCCCGTTCATGCGGGCCAGGCTCTTGGACGGCTTGTCGCGGGCATCCGTGGGTGTCGGCACTGTCTGGCGGATGCAACGCTTGCTGGGGGATCTGCAGTGATTCCAACAAGAAGCCAGGATATCAACGTACGATGACACATTTCACTATTTTCAACATTGCTTGGATGTCTGCTGTGTGTCGGTGCCTTCGAAGTGTGTCAGCTGAATGGCTGCCTAACCTTAAGAAGCGAATGTGAAGACGCAGGTTTTTTTGGATTTTTTTTTCTTCAAGTGAAAATCTCTAATATAAGTGATGATGGCTCAACCATTGTTGAAGTTGTTCGGTATAGAAAGAACAAAATTCCAGAGGTTTTGTAATATTCAAAGAAGCATGCCTAAGTGACACTTCTACACATGTATACTACAGCTCCAAATAATCATTAATGTGGAGTGGTTTCGTACAAAGATCCTCCAAGCATGCTTATGCCAGGCTTACTTAATAATGCTGAGTGCTTTGGCTTTCCAAGGAATTAACATGCCTTTAATTGACTGCTACAATAAAACTGACTGCAACAGACAATGCAAAGTACCATCCGATGCTATAGTATTCCCCAACTGCATAAAACACAATACATACAGAAGCATTAAGCATTTTTAAAGGCGTGAAAGAAGGCTCAGACAGACGGTCAGTACTTATAATCACAAGAGTTGGGCTTTTTACCAGTGTCGACATGGCTCTGAGCCATGCTCCCTAATCTTTATCACGGCAGTGGTTGCACGAATAGAAAAAAAACTTGTCAAAATGATGGCTTTGGTGCCATTCACCTGCTCACTGGCTGGCGGCTCATTAGTTCAATGAAATCACAGTAGTGTTTGTTGTTGAAACTCAAATGCAAATGGCAGGCAAGTTGGACGTTGCTGGGGTACAATAGTGTGATATTGAGAGTATCATTTTATAGCAATATATAGATGTCCCATAATGCATCCGACATTTATAGTCAAAGAATTATAAGCATAGAACCATTATAACTAAGATTGCCCATGTGGTATGAACACTGGAGAGAGCTAGATGTGATTGACTAATCACAGCTGTCTGTATATGCCTAAATGGCTTGAAATGTACAAGTGAGATTCCAATTTCGTGCAATTCACTGGACATTCAGCAGGTAATTAACCCTGTGGGGAAAGAGGGAAGCCAGTCATTCCTACCCGGCGAGGCACAAAAGCAGCACCAGCTCCTATTCACTGGTGTCCTCCGTGTCACTACTGACTAGTTCTCAATCTTGAAAGACTGCATGTTGATTTGTAGATTGAGCGTGATGAAACTTTTTCTGGAGGGGGGGGGGGGGGGGGGGGCACCCCATTGAAATGGTAATTTTTCGCTTTGTACGTCATGGCGAATAACATTTTGGGGGAGGAGGGCTCTACACACAGTATTGACAGTGCACTGTAGAACAGATTAGTAAGCATACGGTATAGTTAACGCAAGCCTTAACTGAATATTCCACTGTTCAAGGAGAAAAGCTTTTACACAAAGAAAAAATGATGGGATGGAAAAGACTCAGTACCTGAGAAAAGGTCGCTCATCTAGGCCCCTCTTCTTCATCTCTTCAAGTGTCTGGTATTCTGTTCGGCCACTGGAAGAAGAGACAAAAAGATGATCCCAATGTAGCTTTATCAGAGTCGCATGCGTCTTTGTGTATTTCGTATTATATCTGCAATAACCTTCTGAAAAATTCATAAAGGCCTTGTAGCACCGCTACTTCTGTGTGCCAGCCATGGCTGACAAGTAGTTACGTTTCAAAGATTGTTATACAGAAGCAGTCGCAAATTATTTTAGCTAAATAGGTAGTCATTTTCAGATACAGGTGACCAGATGCTCTGATGAAGGCTGGTCTACCAGCCTAAGTACGGGCAACATCAAGCTTTTCAACTTCCCAATGTGGGCAGAAAAAGTCTTCAGTAACAAAAAATAAATATATAAGAAAGAAAGAAAACTAATACAACTTCTTTAATCACCCTTATAGAGTCAAACAATCACAGTATCCATGGAAATAGCATTGACAGCATGTCTGTACTTTTATTAGACACTTATGAGGTTGAACAGCAGTGAAACTTTATTAAAAAATATATATTCTGGGTAGATGCCTTAATTGACCTAAGTTATAATGTCATGTGAGCCATGTGGTCGTCAGGCAAAAATCCTTGGCAAAAGCTGCAACGAACAAGCCTGCTTGTTACTCGAAGGATTTCTCAAAATAAAGACGGGGGCAGGGCGAGTTAGCGAACCATTTGTCACTCTGCACTTAAATGAATTTAGATACATTGACGTGCATATCAGATAGTAAATCTGTAATCATATTCATTTCGTGTTTTTTCATTGAATGCGTCTGTGCATATGCTTGCGGTGTGTGTGTGTGTGTGTGTTTATGTGTGTTTTAAGATGACATTGTGAAATATTTGTGACAATCTTGTGGGCTTTTTTTGTGTTCCACACTTGCTGCAATGGCAACAGGTGCTGCTGACTAACGCTCCCACATTTAAAGGGCCTCAGCAACACTTTTCCAAGTAGCCATGAAAAGTATTTACTGATTACCTCATAGATTCACCGCCGTGAAAACTTTCAGAATTTATCTAGTATGAGCGGAGTTACAAAGATTTGTTACACACTGGGATAGCATTTTCTTTTCTCTTGTCCCAACAAAAGTTCTGGAAGCTAAGCAGGGAGGGATTGCACAGGGAAAGAATATGTGTCACGTGCGCCTTAAACCTTGAGCACTTTTTCTCTATATCTTTTTTTTTTTTTGCTTCGAACTTGCGGCTTTTGATTGTGATCGCGTGTGCACCCGTGGACAAGACGCAGCCTCTCGCGGCAGGCCCCTGTAGTGACTAAGCGTGCCATGTTCAAATCAGTCCATCGCTGATACAATGACTGCGATAAGCGATTTTTAAGCTTGTAGCATCATTTGTGGAAAGAAGAGAAAGCAATTTTCAGCTGACTTTGAGAGCAATTTTCAGGTGACCTTGAGAATGTCTAGTAAATTCCAGGCCACATGCTGCGTATTATATTTCGCTCCTAGTTTTCGAAAGGCCTCGACTACCGATTGGCAGTGTTTCTGACCATGGTCGAAAAATGTTGCAGGGCCCCTTTAAATGCACACATATACCCTATAAATTGGATAAAGGGATGAACGCCACTGCGTATAGCTCAGTAGTAGAGCATCAGACGCGTTTTGCAAAGGTCACTGGTTCAGATTCTGCGGGTGGCAAGTTATCTTTTCATCCACTTTTCTTTTTTCACATTTACATTACAATTACTCCTAATAACATCTCTTATACTTATCTTGGCATCATTGTCTGTTAGTGCTCATTAGTATTGTGTCTAAGAAAGAAAACAAGCCCTAAAATTTACATTTCTTTCTTAGAGTGTTGTGTTCTTTTCTTGCACTCAGTGTCTTTTCATCTTCACAGCACACTGAGACGAGGTGGCGACCAGGCATGGCCTGACAGCCCTCGCCACTTAGAAAACTGCCAGATGCCTTAAGGGGGCAGACTGGTCTTTGGGACCAAAAAGCGACAAAAAAATTCATTTTTTAAAATTGACATATTTGGTTTCTGCAAGTATTTTTCTATCTCTGTGCAAATTTTCACACACCGGGAAGTGGTAATATTTTTGTAATGTTATTCTAACTGTCCAGATTCTCGGTGCTGCTAACATGCAGAACCTGCAAAAAAATGAGGAACTGGCTTCGAGGCTTCTTTATAATTTGCCAGCACCTGTGTCCGAGGCTATACTACTAATTTATGAGCACCTTTATGAGGATTGCAAAACATGCGCACTATGATTGTTGCTTTTTGAAGAAGCCGTGTGTTTTCAGCTTGTTTCATTTTTCTCAAAAAAGTCAATTTACGACTGTTCAATTTTGAGGCCCTAATATTTCTACAGCTAGGGCAGGTACAACAATAATTCTTTTGCAATGAAAACCTGTATGTACCTATGTGGAATTCAAGTATGGGAGCAGAATTCAGAGCACAAGCCTTTTTTAATTAATTACTCATCAAAATTGTAACACAATTCAAACTGCTTTTGAAAATTGATAGTTAATTTTGCTGTAAAATAATCAAGAAAGGCCTAAAAACAAAGAAACTCTTGCATACTTTCAATCTATGGCCATTAGTCAATGTCAGCATACCTTAAATATCACTATTAATTAAGCACTTATTTTTCTATGGTGGCCCTAAACAGTAGGTGGTAAACTTAAGTTATCTCAGGAACAAGATGAGTTACAGGAAAAGTAATTAGACATTTGAAATCAGCAGAAAAAACTTTATAAACCTGTGCAGTTTAATCAAGGTCACCGAAGAGATAAACAAAAATATGTCTAAGACCAGTCTGCCCCCTTAATAAAGTTGTTTACTACTACTGCACACTGAGCGTCAACTATAAACTGGTGCCTTTTGACCTGCATTGCCATTATTACCAACAAAAAAATAAACGTCGTCCCATAGTCAATTGTGTAAAAGGAACAGCCTGAAAAGTACAGGAAAAAAGCTACAGTTTACACCACTAGGTGTATAACACACGACAGTGGTGCCAAATAGCTCGCTGAAACTTCGTTAGAAAATGCAATGGCTGACATGCTGGCAGACAACACATAACCGCGTGTACTCCAATACACGCATGTGCATTTGTACAGCGTCATGATGTCAACTGGAAACTATCCCCGCTTCACTAAATCACAGTAGCCGCTTTGCACGGAGCAAATGAAGTCAATAATTTCTAGCTATTTGTGTGCAGTAGCTGCAAACTAAACTCACACTGTGACAGTGCAAAGATGCTTGTTGCATCGTACATGTGCGCTTGCTAAGGGAGCGCCAATCAAGTGAAGCTAGTTGGCAGGGGATCATGAAACTGATCATGAATAGGCGCGGCCCCTATATTATTGGTCTAACATGATGAGCTGCTTTCGTTTCTGTGACCAATGCACACAGAAAAAAAGCAGCAGCGCATGGCAGCACAGGGAATTTGAGTTATTTTGATTATGAAAGGTGCGCAGCATGCTTAAACTAATTCTATCACATGCATGCTGAAAGCAGTGTTCGAGATGCTTATTGTGAAATGGTTGTTGGTCAAAGGCCAACACAGGTGCCTTCGTCAGCATCTGTCGTCCTACCCAATATGGCTATCGGTATGAATTAAATTCAAACTTAGATTGATTGGTTCACTGACATCTGCCCTTACCAAAAAGATGACCCGTCCTTTGTGGAACGCTGGGGTGTTAGCACACTAAATGTTGAGGGGTGCGGTTAAGTGTTGTGCACCAGCATAGTTGTGGCACATAGTGACTGGTAAGCATTTAAAAAATGACTACGACTTAAGTAATCGGTTCAGTGAACAGATTACACACTATGAAAACTGCAACAGGGATTTGTTACAACAAAAGTTTAATTGTTGGCATGCTTGGCCTTTAGAAACTGCTATGGCTAATAGCAGATATGTGCTTGGGATAAGTGCTAGCTTGAGGCTGCGATATAACCAACCAGGCAATGGTGGTGGCTTCGAATAATGCTGTTTAGGACCCACAATCGCAGCAGAAAGTCCAAATTGTTTGGGAGGAGCTCTGTGGCTCTGGTGGAAACCGCGTCTGAGTGTGTGCACACCATATCTTGACTGGGATCGGTGGACGGCTCTCAGCCCGTTTTCTCACCGCTCATTTTGGGTAGATGCAACAGAAAGCTTGACGGTCGCTTTGCCCACTGCTGTGACCACACTTTCTCACACTAGCATTCTGTTGAGTTATGCCGGATCATATGCTAAAGGAGTTCGCCCATAACCTCCTTTTGTACAATATTCCAATGCATTGTTACCCCATTAATTGCTTTACCCCTATAGCAAAATTTTAACCACACTTAGACATTTAAGTCCCAAGAACAGCAAAGGCCAGTCCTTTTAAGAAACGCCACGAGAAAAAGTTAAAGTGTGTGCTCTCATAAGACTCACTAATTGTGACATACTCAGTCAATCGTGCCTATACCGCAAAGCTTTCTGTAGCTTCTGCAGCACGTTTCACCAAACAACGTCATGTTATAATGCCAATGATGATACCATGCTATCTAATTTTGGTATTGTTTTCAGTGTCAATGCCTGACAGAGGCTTTTCCGGCTCCTGAGACCTATAAACATGCTACATGCTGTCATGAATACCGTATTTATTCGCGTAATGAACACATTTGCATAATAAACGCACCTCCAATTCAGTCATCAAAATTTTGATTTTTTTTCTCCGCGTAATAAACGCATCCCCTACATTCATCCGCTGCAGTCACGCTAACCAACACCTGTCGCCTCTTCACCCGGTGGCTCTCTCCCATTTTTTATTACTTTTCCGACACCCCTCAACCACCTCAGCTCGCCCTCCCCCTTCGCCGGTTGCCACGTGCCTATTGCTTTTCTTTCTATCTGTGCACTGCATGTCCCCCGTCTTAATTGTACGCTTCCAGCGAACCCCCCCCCCCCCCCCCCCCTTCTTTTAGAGATCTTTCTTGGGGAATTCCAACGCAAAATTTTTGGTCTGTCTGTCTGTCTGTCTGTATAATTGTCTGTTTGTCCACTCTTACCGGCATCGGGTACTTGAAACTGCTGACCCCATCTGCAGCGCCCACCTGTATTGCTCAAGGTTGGGCGTTCATGCTTGTGCAATTGTGAATTAAAAAGCAATTATTGCGCATGTCTGGGGCACCATAACAACACGTATATATTCTGCGTGTGCGTCTCTTACTATAAAAGGCATACATAAGTAATTTTAAGGACCGTAGCGCTTATCACGCTGCGCTGACCATGCAACGCTTGCACGGAAAGGCGAGTGTTTCCAACGCTTTGCTAAAACGAAACGGTGGTGGCACCTACCCGTCGCCTTGCGTTGTACACCTTAACACCTCTGAGATGGACGCGCACACACGTCTCAGAGCCACGCGTTTTTTTTCTAAGACAACCGCCAGATGGCGCTTATGTCTTACGTGTGACGTGACTTGATGCGATCGTTCGCCTCCGCTCCACGCTCGAGGCTCTATAATGCAGCACCTCCAGAATATGTTGTTGTTGTTTTGTTTGTTTTTTGGGGTTTAACGTCCCAAAACCACCATACGATTATGAGAGACGCCGTAGTGGAGGGCTCCGGAAATTTCGACCACCTGGGGTTCCTTAACGTGCACCCAAATCTGAGCACACGGGCCTACACCATTTCCGCCTCCATCGGAAATGCAGCCGCCGCAGCCGGGATTCGAACCCGCGACCTGCGGGTCAGCAGCTGAGTACCTTAGCCACTAGACCACCGCGGCGGGGCAGCACCTCCAGAATAACATTCACCGATTTTCTTGTGCAGAACATCAAATAAATGTCTTGTTCACTCTCTCCACACAAGAGACTATCGTCTTTCGACGACATTTGCAGCTTAGGTGCAGATAATGGGCTAATGTTTTTAGCCTACTTTCTTTTTCCTTCACCCTAACTGTGCCTTCATTCTCCGTTCCACCATGGGTGCGCGCTTTTGGGCGCCCCTCATATCACAGCCGATACCACTGTTGCGGTTAAACGATTGCGAGAAAAGATAGTCGCAAAGCGTTTTTTATAGCGTACGCGGGCGGCTCGGGGACAGCTTGCAGAAGATAGCGCCATCAACCACCGAAGACGAGTAAAGTGCAACAAAGACGTTGTTTCCATACAGTGTACACGTATGTGAATTGCGAAAGGCTAAGCGACCTAACTTTTTTTTTTGCATTACCGCATTTCTTCCTTCTCCTGAAAAAGATTTCATAACATTTACCCCGCGTAATAAATGTCCCCCTCCCCTAACTTCGCTCCGATTTTTCCAGAAAAAAAGTACATTCATTACGCGAGTAAATACAATATGTGACTGTGTGACTGGTGTTACCACCAAAAATAAAAACAAATGAATAACACACATGCGTACCAGATGGGACTGTCCACAACAGTCTTAAAAGTCACAACAAAAACGCACTTTTTGAACTCTCATTTGCAGTGGCATGGAATTGTAACTTTGTTTAAAAGACGCAAAAAGACAAACAGTGATCATGTAAAACTACAAGCATGCTTGCCACCACCAAGAATGTGAAAACTTTGTCAGCGATGGTATACCTGTATCTGAATTTGGAACCGAGGCTGAAGAGAAACCGCTTGGTGGTTGGACGGGGCAGGTTCAGGCGAAAAAAAGTGTGGTGCTCCACACACGATTTCCAGAGGTTCTTGCACGACCTGTAGCTCAGCATGTTGAACCCAAGGAGATTATCGTAGCTTTCAGTCTGCATAAGACGGGACGCAAAAGAAAAACACTTGGTATTTCCCTCTCCTTCGCATATGATTTAGGCAAAAAAACTTAGAGAAATGTTTCAAAGAAGGTAGCTAGGGGTGAATAAATATCCCATAGGTGACAGGGTATTTTGCTCCGAAGCAGTCCGCTGTCAAAGACTAGCTCAAAGAAATCTAATGTTAAGTGTGAAATTCAACATTAGTGCGATTGCAGATTGTTTTGACACGACAGCATTAAAGAGCCCAGGTCTAAGAAATTGCACTGTCACCAAAGGTGTTCTTGGTTGGGAGTGAAAAATTTTGTGTTTTGCATGAGTTAAACAGACGTAAATATATATAAAAAAATTTTGGGGTTTTAGTGAGTGTTGAATGCAGGCCTTCCGTGTGGTGCTCAGATGTTTTACCGCAAAGCGACGCTAGTGCTCGAAACTGCTTCGAGAAATGACCACACAAAGGCGTCACATAGTGAAAGAAGATTAGAATTGCACCAGGCATCCCACCACGTGAACAGCACAATGTGTGGGTGGTTTAAAGGCCCAATCTTTCAAAAGTGGTCAAGCATAATTGAATCATTACCATAAGTAGCAGCTTCAGAGTATGCAGCTGCACATGCTGCCCTATGAACGCGTAGTGTGTACTTCACTGATTCGAAGCATAAGATGAATTAGGGCATAGTAGGCACTTGAATTCAGCATGCATTCTCGAAAGATTCCATTGTTG
Organism: Rhipicephalus microplus; assembly: GCF_043290135.1. Classification (NCBI taxonomy): domain Eukaryota; kingdom Metazoa; phylum Arthropoda; class Arachnida; order Ixodida; family Ixodidae; genus Rhipicephalus; species Rhipicephalus microplus. The sequence goes on along the minus strand of NW_027464640.1, from coordinate 144,833 downwards.
ACAGCCATTGTTAGGTGTACAGATGTTTCTTTCGCCTTGAAACAATTGAGGCATCCACTGAGAAGCAAAGCCTAGCAAATGAACGAAAAGACGATGTGAATGGAGCCTGAACACACCATTGCACTCTATTCTTAAAAGTGGAGCCCAAGTGTTCTCAAGCTACTGTTACACCTGCTCGAGCTGTGGTTGCCTGCTCTATGAAAACTGATAAAGCATTGGGGAACACGACAACCAACCATATTAACACAGTGCACCGTCATGGGAGTGAATACAGAAGTACAGCCAATTAAAGTATAAATTAAGGATAATTTCTATTACTATTATTATAATTATCAGCAACAGCAGCAGCTGTAGAAGCTAACTTAAGTATAGTTTAAGATTAAGGTCCTTTACAGAGCTGTTTAATAACTATCACCCCATGTAACCGATGGTAATAGCCCCCTTAACAAGCTCTTTAATCAAATTGCTTCATCTAAGCGTCAGCTTCCAACAATACATTCTCTTTCCCCAAGACTTGTGCTACCGCAAAAGACTCATTCGTTCAGTGCACATTGACATTCTAATGGCACCTTTTGCTCAAGTGCATAGAAATATATCACTGAACTGTGCTTGTCCTCATACATATACAATAACATCTTTCTTTACCATACATATACAAAGAGCAATGAATAATCTGAATAAAAGTGCACCTTGTATCCAAGTGCACCACAGTATAGTAAAGTATGAAAGCACAATGCCACAGCTCACTTTGTCTGGCCATGGTGAAAATGAACGCAATGCAAATGCTTAAACATGGAGCGAATTAATCAGAGTGAATTAATGTGCTAGCTGTGTGAGCCGATTGCGAGTCGGTTAGGAGTGTTTGTGAGTGTTTCGAGCTCTCCCATGAACACTCGCTTTCTAGGCAACTGACGGCGAGCACTCAAGGCGTCGCTCGGGCTGAACACTTTGGACAAGTCCAAATGAGCACTGCTGTTGTGGCAGCCGTGAAGACAGAAAGCTCCAGATAGAACAGAAAATATAAAAGGAGGCAGGTGAACTGTTGCTTACAGCTATCTCTCTCTCTTGCAAGTTTACGCGAGCTGCATATTCTGGTGTTTTTCGAAGTGTGGTGCTTATGCAAAGCAACACAAGGCAACACTAAAAACAACACATGAAACTTTTGTCATTTCGTTTTACATCACCTCGCTTTCTTCGCTGCTAGAATCTTTCCGATGAACAATTTGGTTCAAGTTTCAAAGAGACACTGCTGATGTTTGCACCTTTCCGTACATCTGACACAGTATACTTAACTGTTAAGTTGCTGACATTTCACGCCAGACGATGCTCACCAGTGTGCATTGGAAAACACTGTTTCGTGAACAAATTATTCTTAAGTGCGAAAAAAAAAAACCACATGTAGGGACATATAAAAGAAATACACACAGGACAGGCGCTTTCTAACAACTAGTTTTACTAATGAAGAACTCAAACTTCTTATCTTAACAGAGCTGTGCAGGGTACTTGAACACATCAGCACACATTTCACGTGTTTCACACTGTGCGTTGATGAGTTTAAGTACCTTGTACAGCTCTGTACGAATAAGAAGTTCGAATTTTTCGTAAATAAAACTAGTAGATAGAAAGTGTCTATCTAGAATGTGTCTCTTTTTCCTTCCCATGTTTCATTTTTCAGGATGGCCCACATCAGGATTCGGAGATAAAGAATTTCTGTGTAAATATATGCAAATGATAGATGCAAAGCAAAAGTCCAATAATTTTAAAGTGGCATGTATTTTTCAGTAACCAAAATGGAAAAAAAAAGCTACAGAGTACTTACTCCTTCTCTTCTCAATTGAATGAAGAACTGCTTTCTCTTGAATGAGATCTTCACTATCTTCGCCCTAGGGTAGAATACGAATGGTAACTGAAAGAATACCCTTTCACAAAGTAAGAAAACTGATTTACAGCTACTCACGAATAGGGATCCAAGCGGCTTACCATGAGAAGGTGTTGATTCGTATATTGTTCTGAAATACCACGAGACCATAGGACGTCACGCCAAGCTGAATCTCAGCTTGTGTAGAGTCCTGCAAGTAGAATAAATGGAAAAGGAATTACACAGCTCATAACTTGTAGCGCAGTAAGAAATTATGAGAGCTAGACAACAGGCAAATTGGAAACCTTGTTTAATATGCCAAGCCGGATGTTCACTAAATGCACGAACGAATATAGCATTGATTGCTGGGCAGTTGGCTCGTAGCTTTTGCTCTTGTGCAACGAATACTGTCATGGGCATCGCAAGTATGGCGGAGAGACAGAAATGAGTATATTACAACATCTGCAAGGAACTGTGCAGCAAAAATGGCTGACAGCATTTTGCATGGCACGCAATCTTCTTCTATGTCTTTTCATCGGGGTATGGTCTTCAACAGCGTGCTCATACCCACTGCCTCATAACAACAAGACAGCGAGAAATTCATAAAATTAAAAAATATGCCAAAGACGAACATTTGTCTGTATTTCATGAAAGCTATGGCAATCATATTGTAAAAAAACGTGCACTGCAAAAATGTTGCAACTCACTTGGGGCTATCATACAAGTACACTCGCATGGTAGCCACTAAGCTGTAAGCCATAACTTTTGTCAAGTTGGACAGCATGCACTATGCCATTATATTGTTCTGTGGAGAAGAGAGGTAACTGTTACACATCTGTAAGGCATTATGTGCACTTAGTTGATACGGTGGCTGATGACGATGAAGAATCGTGGCCAAGCTCTTTGTAATGGGTTGGAAGCAGTCAACAACGCACTTGCTATTATATAATTCGTACCGTGTGATGCCTCGCTACTTAAGTTGCACCGTTTGAAGCCTGGTTGTTATTTTACTCTTCTACCACACCATATTACACATGTTAACATGGTTTTTTCCTGACATAATGCCTGTACGGTCTTTTTGCGAAGGAGTTCTGAGCACCAGCATGGCTCTGTGGTAGAATACTGGGCGGCCAAGGAGAGGGCCAAGGTTCGAACCTCGTTAATACTTAGATAAAACTTTCTTAATTTATTTCTTTTTCATATTTCAAACTACTAAAAGGGCAGTGACTTCTCTCTTTATTATGATAACACATCAGTGCATTCATTCTGAGCCCTCAGCACCTCACATGAGTTTAGTCCGAAGTTCACTGAACTCTCTTGACTCGCAAATACTGTTCGATGCTATGGGCTAAGGTTGAGAAAATGTCAATTGAATGAATGTCACAGCTATGAGTCATGCCTATAGTGCGCTTCAACTTTGACCTTATTCATGAGGCTCTACAGGTGTCATACATACAGCCACCTACGACGACGCAAAATACTTCGCATACAATGACCTTTATATGACGACAGTGAAGCATGCAGGAGGCTCATATCAAAGTATCGCAAGACAATGACCTTTCTGCTATTCGTAGTAGACATCTTAAAGAGAAGGCAATGTTCTTTGCGAACAATGAGCCCTACATTGATGGCTGTAAGCCTTGTGCAGCAGCAAAATTAAAATTGAAGTATTTAGGCACATGCAAGTGTGATAAAATGATGTTATATATGTTACTAACTACAAGATAGCAAAAATTTATGCCAATCATAATGAATCTTCCTAATGAAGAGAGCACACAAAAATTTCAAACTGTAATAAACAAAAAAAGTAAAATGTGCAATGGCATTTTCTCAACATTGAGCATCTAGTAAACAGAACAGTGCATGTTAAGCTGTATGAGTTTATTATATTCCTCTGCTTTCTCTCAAACACTTCAAAACGTACACATTCCATGCTCAATAACACAAATCCTGCGCTTCATGCAGCAAACTTGCCCACTCATAGTCAATGTTTATCATGCCTTTCATCAATACAAGAAGACCAATCTTTAACAAAGGGTCTGATATAGGAGGATTCAGGGTGACGTACAGACACAAAACCACTTTCTTTCAGTTGAGCACGGCAATGCATGAGTGCGAAACCATCTATATCTACAAAAAGTTTTGGCACATGTATTGTGATCACAACATTATGACCAAACACATACAAAACACTTTCAAACACATAAAAGACATACAAAGCAAACACACACACACACACATGCACACTAGCAACCGATAGAACGTGCAAGACAAACATGCAAACGTTCCTTACCCTTACCCTTGCCTTGTGCAAATCCACACCATACATGTCCAACCTCTTTGCGTGCTCTAGAAAGTTGAACTCCGCGTCTGCTGAATTCTGGCCTCTGAAATGTGGAAAATGGAAGATTTGAAGAAGAGATAGATAGGTAGAAAGGTAAATAGAAAGAGAGAGAGATTTCAACGGTGAAAAGGTGGAAGATTGACCTCAACCTTCCACCGATAGCTGTCCCAAACCCAGTCTACAAAGCAGTGTAGCAGGCCTCTGGCCAACAGGGGCCTGCTACATACTGGAAAACGGGTATGGAACAGCAATAACGATATTACGTGAAATTGGAAGAGGCAGACGATATGAAAAGATTGAAGTGCGCTATGTGTGCATGCACACTTCACAGTACATAGAAGCACCTTCCCACGCTACTGCAATGTGACCATACATTGGTGAATCAATTTTACTGCTATCCAAGATGCTCGTGTGCATAATCCTAAGAGTACAGACTGCTGGGATGAATTATTTGCTGCAGCAGACCCTGATAACACCAAGCAGATAAAGCTACTCTGCACTCAGAATACATAGGAAGTCAGGAAAAACAAACCAGGTTCACAACCACATCCCAATTGGATTCTGTGATTGAGGCAGACAGTGGAATAAAGGACGAAGCATGAAGGACACCTTACATTTTTGGGAAAGAGCAGATCTTAAATTATTGGAAGACTAGTTTTATGTTTGATGGCTACTATACAAGAAAATGTGGTGACCAAAACAAAAAAATGTTGGATAAAAAGTCTGACATGCAGTAAGTTTTCTTTAGATACAGTATGAAAACTTAAAGCAGAAACATTTCCCAATTCGATCAAGTTTTCTCATTACATTAGACGTAAACTACTGGAGTACAACTGTCTCTGCTAAATCTAATTAATGAGTTTATGGGGTAATGTTACTTGAAGGAAGCAAGTTTTCTCACTCAAAATTACATATTTTTTGTTCTTACTTGTTTTTTAGAATCGAAATTGTCTTATTAAAGGTTGGGTAAACGTAGAGGCATTTAGTATACAGAAGGAGGTGCCATAGTCAAGAGGCTGTGTTTAGTTTAGTTTTTCTACATTCATGGGGAAAAAAGCCAGGCTTGCACGGAAAGTACAGCACACCCACAGAAAAAGCTGGGGGAGTAGCATTTTTAGAAACCATTGTAAACTCTGTAGGGGCTACTAATACAAGTACGCTTTCAAGGTAACCACTACTCCGCTGATTCAGTAGCTGATGACAATGGAGAATTATAACTGACCTCTTTGCAATGGGTTACAGCATTCAGCGACCCACTCATATCATAATTCATATTGTATGACGCCTGGTTACGCAAATCACCTTCTGCGTCGCCCATTTCCAGTAATAAAACACAACTTTTATTTTCCAGTGAAAGCTGTTATGACATCACAACAAGGGTGCTATACTTGTCTGCTGCCACCACTGCTTTCTGTAACTACTATAACGCGAAATAGAAATAAAAAAACACAAAAATTATCAGGAATGGAACCATGTTCAAACCCGGATTCTCTCTGCGGCAGCCCAGTATTCAACAATAAACCGTGCCAGAAGTCGAAACCAGCGCACAGAAACCCTTTGCAGGCATTATGTTGGGAGGAAACCATGTTCACATGTTATAATCACCTTTAACGAGTACAAGGTGGCCATCCAAAACTGAAAAGAGCCTTTTGTCTAAAGTGGCCTAAAAGATTTCACCTGGCTGCTTACCATTGCATTTTGCGAGAGGAGTTCACCAAAACCATACTTTCAAAATAACGTTGATTCCCAAGCTCTCATGATGAAAGAAGTAATTAAAAAAAGCTTATTCTTGACATATAGATGAGCTATCATTTTAAAAGGCATTTTATAAAGATGCAATTTTCAGAAACATTTAGGACTTAGATATCATACTTTTTTATTTTTGATGGCCAGATCTGGACGAACTTTTTCCCACATACTGCTTAACATGTGAAAAGTGCCAATATTTCCTTCAAAACTTGACATCTCTTATATATCTATTACAAATAAAAAATAAGCTATTAGGATGGCTTGAACATTTGGAGACTTTGCATATGATTTTTCTTGAGCATAAAAATGTTTTATACAAAACTTATAGTAAATTTATTGCATTCTACAGTTAACATGGAGCAATATTTATTTATTGATTTATTGATTTATATGAGCCATTAAGGGGAGATGATAGTCGAAAAGCGTTTTTCCAAAAATAATATTTTTGGTTTTTTTTGCTTTGACAAGTATAGTTTCTCTACTTGCAGGAGAAAAAAACTAAAAGATTGCAATTAAACTCAAAGTAGGTTAAAATTGCTTTCAAAGAGCTCAAGGTGGCAACTAAAAACTAAATGGCACTCATTTTCTGAAGTACCCTGGAAATTGTTACCTGGCTGTTTGCCACTGCATTTCGCATGAGATGTTCACTAAAGTCACATGCTCAGAATAATCATGACTGCGAAGCTATGATGATGAAAGGAATCATCTTGAAAAACATATATATTTCGCATAGATGACCTCTCACTTATACACCTTTTTCAATATTTATTTTTGGGCAACTTCTTGAGTTTAGACATGACATTTTTGGCATTTATAATAGCCCGATTAGAATAAAACTTTGCCTACATAATTCTTAACCCTTTGCGGTCCGTTGTACAACGTCACACGACCGTAGCAGTCCGCTGTCAGGCAGCGCCTGACGAGAATGTTCCTCGTTTAAATTTCACATTTTTCTCACTGCAAGTCGCGTGCATTTTTTAAAATACATGATGCTCCATCTCTCGAGCAATGAGTGAACTTCGTTTGTTGATGTTTACTTTTTTTTACGCTAGGATGCAGCACTATGTTCACTGTGTGCTTTTTATGGAGGCACTTTTAGCGAAAGTGAAGATGATTTTAGTGAGGAAGGGAACTACATTCCCCCATAAGACGATGATGGGGGCAGTTGACTGTGCAGATCGTTACTGTGCGAGCTATGCATTTTGTCGCAAGACGATAAAATGGTAGCGCAAGCTTTTTTTCTGGATTCTGGAAGTTTCCATTGTCAACAGTTTTATTTTGAGGTGCATACAGCTGCAGATACATGGCCAGCACGAACAGCGACACCTGCAGTACTGCCGCAACCTCATCCAACAGCTTGTGGGTGACGTGAGGGCTGGAGCCCGAAAGCGGAGCCTGTCTGCACGGAACGGTTGTGAAGAAAGGCTCGGAGGAAGGAGCCACTTCATCTACAAGCTTCAAGGACGAAGCAGCAAGGACAGCACGGTTTGTAGCGATAGGCAAACAAAAGGAGGCAGGAGGGAAACTCTGTTTTTCTGCAAAACCTGCAGTAAAAACCCTGGCCTGCACCCAGGAGAATGCTTTGAGCGGTATCAAACGTTGCCTAAACATCACTAAAAGAGTATCCTGCAGAATGCAAGAGCAAAAATAAATATTCTGTGAGTTTTTCTTTCGCAGTTTACGTTTTTCTTTGCGGAGCCAGAAACTGGCGAAATAGTTTCGGACCGTTAGAGGCAGAAAGTGGGTTAACATGTGGGTTAACATGTGAAGCGTGCAAGTATATTCTTTAAAATTTGATACCACCTGTATAATTATTGCAAACCTGATATTAACTATTCGTATGGGCTGAGGATTTTAAGCATTTTCACATCACAGCTTTTCTTGTCCATTAAGATGTCTTACATGCTCTTTGTTGACAGTTATTTGCATTCTACAGTTAATGTACAGCAATATGAGCCATTAATGGCTGATAACCATAAATGTTTAGTGGCATAGAAAGTTTGTCCAAAACCAACTAGATGTTACAGATTGTCATGGCATAAAATTAAACTGTGTAACCCACTATAAAACTAATTATATATTTGAAATCAGCATAAAAGCCTGTATATCCACAGCGAACATTTCCTTGCCCTATGCTACAGAATAACTAAACTTCTTTTCCTAATTGCATCTCCCCTTAGTGGCTCATAAATATAGACCTTTAATAACAAAAATAGTTTGTCTAATAAGAGCAGAACAGAAACTTTGCAGCTTACTATAAAATTAATTACATAGTTGAAATCTGTAAAAAGAACGATACAGCAGCAAAATTGTTATTGCAATAGTGCTATACAGCCCTGTTTGGATCACCTTATAATTCTCTTGCCATAATTTGCTTCTCATTGAACCAGTGGCATCGCCATGGGGTGGTAGACTGCGCCCGTGAATATGGCTCAGCCCTTTATGAAGGGTTGGCAGCTTTCAACACTCAAATCATTATGCAATGCACATGTCATGGTACCTGGTTGGATTGTACGTTTCTTCCAAACAATACTACCTCTGCTAATGTGACCCCTTGCTCGACACGACTGTGCAGGGTCTTCTCCCAAACCAGTTTCAACCGCTCAAAAGGCTCAGAGAAAGATAACTTGGCTGCCGTGCAGAATAAATCTTTAATGAGACTCCTTGCCCGACGCGACTGCGTGGTGTCCTTTGCCGAAGCAATTTCAAGCACTGACATAGCTTCGAGGTAGAGCAGCTGACTGCCGTGGAGAATACCTGGGTTGGATTCCGGTTCTAACCCTGGCATTTGCACCCATTAGAATTTTTCACACACAACCAAAGCCAACAACACCGACACAAACAGAACTTGAACACTGACTGCATTATAAGAACCCCACACTTTCGTTAACTCAGCATTGCCAGAAACCACAAACATCATCCAACACACACAGCAGAAATCAGTGATAGAACCACTGCCCCATTTAACAATACTGCTGGTCATGAATAAAAACTAACATGTAGATGCAAGCCAGCTAGTAATTCAACATGAAGCAGGTAATGTGAAAAAAGCATTAACAGGAACTGAGACAAAGTTAGAAGCTCATTATTAGCTTTACGTGTGAGTGAAAGGTTCGTCTAGCGTCCAACTACTTTGAGTGTCCATGGTATTTGTGCTTGACTTGCCTCAACATGTTCTCATACTAACAAGCTCAGATGGTAACATTTTGTTTACATTAGTATTTTTGCAGTCTTCACTTTGTAGCACTTCACCTGCCTTTGCACTTCATCTTTGTAGCAACAACTGCAAGGCTCGTGAAACCTTTCACAGCCAAAGACGGCAACGTTGTTTGTAACACATACTTGTGCAGCTTGTGGAGCTCGGCGATCTTCTCCTCGAGCTCCTCTGTTTGATGGGGCACTAATCTCATGTCAGCCAGATAGCCGTGCTTGTGATCATCAGGATTGTAGTCTCCTAGTTCAGCTGCGTGTTGGGCAAAATGTATTTCATTAATACAAGGTTTCCCAAGTGTGTGTGCGACCATAAAGTTAGAAGTATCAGCAATAAAAGCAACAATAGCGGAAAGCTGATTTGATTTACGAATATTATTTTCATGGCATCTAGACAACAGTAGACATGATCTTGAAAAACTGCTATGATTAATAACAAATATCAGTCACTAATGTAAAAAATAAATATAACAAAAGAAAATGGGTTATAACTGCAATAGAGTAGAACCCCCGCTGATATGTTTTTTAAGGGATTGTAAGAAATAAATGTAACTGCCGAGAAATGCAAGAACCAAAAACCAGAAAAATGGAAAAAAAATTTCGCAGTACAGAATTTCATTTCAATGCTTATGCTTAAAAAACAAAACAAAAAACAAAAAAGTGCAACGGTGCTAGGTGCATTCACTCATACCCGAGCAGCAAGAAAAGATTTTCAAGCACCTGGAGTGTCAAATCTTTTTATATGCCAAGTACCACCACAGTCGACCCCTGGTGTGTGATCACATATGGTAACACCTTCACGAGATTGTCGACGGTTGTATTGGCATCTCCAAAGATGACATAGCACTATTGGCATACTGCCAGACCACCGTGGCTCCTAAAGGACCGTCGTACGCATTGCAAAAGATAAGGTACCCCGGAAAACGATCAGTAATAAAAATGACCCCTGTTCCACCAACTCGTAAATTTTGTCACAGGTGGACACATAGGCACACTCAATCACGGAAGACTGTGAAACACGGAGCTGGAAACAGCGTCATCCACAGAAATGTAATCAACGTAAGCAACTCCTTTGGTCCCAACAGTTGTAGACATGAAATAACTAAACACGCGCACCACAACCAGCGCTTTGAGTCTAAATGTAGATTATGGTTATTCAAACAAGCTATAACTTCTAAGCTAAATAACAATAATGATAAGTCCCTTCCAGAACGATGGCAAAAGCAAATACCAATCACAATGCCCATATTTTTGCACAGTTGTATTCTTAACAATAACTACGGTGATAACAGCACAGCCATAATATCATTGTGACTACCTATTGCCTCAAATGATGTGTTCTATCAGCTGTACCTCTTAAAACGTATGTGTGACAAATACACATCTTGTCAGTTCTCACTTACACGACACTTCAATCAATCTGGTATCTCGAACTGCCTGGCATCTTTCTCAGGCATATGACAATAATGAAGTGACATAAAAGTGGGCTTACAAGTAATCTCATGAACGATACCAAAATAATTAAGCATTAGCATAGCTCAATGTGCACTATCAACAACACGTGGGAATTCACGCACCCCTTTCCTTCCTAATGGACGGATGGCGGCTGGTCATAAATCGCTGTCATATCGCAAAAAATCCTCACCCCTCAAAGTTTTACACAGGGTCCCATTGGCCTAATTTGGGTAGGATTCAGGCCTTTCTCGCGCTTGCCCAACAAGCAAGGGGGCGAGACAGGGTTCGGGGAGGCCACTTCGAAATCTCCAAGGGTGCGCATGTGTTTTGGCCCGTTCGGCCAGCTGCGATCCTTTGTCCTTCATTCTTCATCGCTGCCAACCGGTTGGTTACCTCTTCTTGTCGGGGCAGGGCGCGCACTCAGAAATGTGGTGTTTTCTGTGTTCTGTGTGTTACCATCATACACCATCGCGGGTCCGAGCACTGTGAGCTAAAAGCAGGGGTGCCGCGGCCTCGTTCGTCCGTCTCTTCACGCCGTGTATACCGTTCGTACCGCTGCGAAGAGACGGCGAGCCCACGTGCACGCAGCGAGGAAGAACCTAGGCGATGCTTTCACAATAGCTAGCTTATTACCAAAAATTTTGTGCAATAAAACATCAATCAATTGATGTAACCCAGTCATAGGTGACATAATTATACAGGCACGCCAATTAGATATAACAAATTCCCCCAATGTATTGAATAGTGGCCATGAATGGTGCACTTATAGAAGAATCAAACAAAACAAATAGACAAAGAACCAATTTCAAAGAATTGACCTACCCTTCAGCCAGCTACACGTATACGAATGCCGGTATAGATGCCAATAAATGCACTCGTGCGCCTGGTTTCGCTGGTGCGCAAACAGTGCGGATGTAACACTATCTTGGCTAACCTGATACTATATTTCACATATTTGATGGGGTATTTTACCAAAGATTATCATTGTAAGCCCGATTTTTGTATCTTTTTTCATTCAAGCAAAAGTTCTTGCAAACCAATGATGACTTCAGCCCATTTGTTACCAAGGCCACTGCTCCCCGACATCTTTTACATCTTTTCTGGTATTGCAGCATTTGTCAGCATCACCAAGCTACTCGACATTGACGGCGAACCTGAGCAAAGAGGCACAAGGGCACTCACACTGAACCGCGTAGCTGGCAAGGAGAGCTGCCGTGGCTGGCGGAATGACCAACCTCCCTTCCAGGATGTCCTTCTTAAGTTGAAGGAAGAAGTAGTACCTGACAATGAGGAAACAAGAAACTCTACATATAAATCCCGATTATTTTCCACACGACAACTCTCTTTTTTACGAACGAGCAAAATCGTCAATGTTCGTTTGAACAAATGAATGATGCTTGCCTTGTCCACTCTTCCTGAAGTTTGCTCGGGTCGGAAACGTAGAACTTTACGCGAAAGTAAAGCAGGTACGGAGGTCCAACTGAAAAGCGCAAAAAATTACAGCCTTAATAAGTGTTCAATGCACTGAAATATGGCAAACTAGGTGCTACGGCATATATTTTAATGCAGAAAAAAAAAACTAGTCAGACAAAAGAAAAAAAGAAAAAAAGGCGGTTTCCATGTGAACCTACCTTTCATCTGTTTTTTGATGCTTTTTACAGGATCTAGCCACCTCTGCAATATAGGTCAATATAGGTTAAAAATAAAAACAATAAGCACGATAATCTTTCAGGTCGCACTGCACACATGCAAAACTCCTAAAAAAAGTGTGAGCAGTCCTATTGAACATGTACTTGTAAACAGCGCCTCACCAAAATCTATTCACATGTTCAACTATGATGTCACAATCATACCCACCAACTTTAAAGAAAAAGCCATATAAATTAGCAAAGATGTTAACCAGATGAGCCAGATGGCCATCAAATAATGAGGAAGGGGATGAGGGATTCAAAGAGAAACCAAAAATAAAGGCGAAATGAGAAATACTTTAGGTGCTGAGTCGCAAATGCAGGGTGTGTACCAGTACAAATGTTTCAATTAAAAATGTAATTAAAGAGCACACGGCTTTGAATCGATAACAATTATAGTATTCTGGCAATTAAATATGTTTAACAAAAGTGTTAGCTAGATTCATTAAAAAGCCATAAGACAATGTTAGTGAGTGAATGAGCAATGGCTAGTGTACACTAAAAAAGTCAGGTTAACATTGCCACGATGGTCATGGAAAAGAATGTAGCAGTAGAGGCATTGTAAGATCACATACTTGTATCTCAAGACAAATTTATGAATCATTGCAGAATTTAATGCCTTATAAAGGTTCAGAAAGGAATATTACTGAAGTATGTAAAACACAAAAATTAGCATAATTTATTGACATCTTCAAAAGTTTGTCCCAAGTTTGTTCTTTAAGTACAGTAACTGAAAACATTCCAAATGTGATACTTCAGGAGTGGAAAAAGAACACTAAAGGCAATTATTTTGTCGATGTTGATTGTTCAAATAGCGGTCGAGAAACCCCGTAGTACTACTTTTGTGCCAAAGAAGTGCTCATTTTGAAATAAATTCATGTTTTAGAGGCCCGGATCACGTGAGCAAAACTTTTTTTCAATTTGAAAAACAGTACCATGAAAAAGCAGTCTTTCTCACGTCACTGTTGCCATGCCCAACGTTGCCAGCCTTTACTGCTTGGCTACTGACACTAGTAGAAGAATAGTGAAACTAGCGGGAGCCACAGTAGCGACACTAATAGCAGAGGAGTCAAAGTAGCGGGAGCCACAGTAGCAACAACAGCCATTAAACAATTTTCTGCTTGCTTGGTTTAACTGGGCTTTGATAGATGGCACTACCAATCCAGCCTAACCAGTCAAAAATGGAACTTTTGAATCACTCGTGCCATTCCCCACAGTTATGCCAGGCGGTTACTTTTTCTACTAATCAAACAGAAATAGACAGACAAGACTTTATTATGCCTCTTGATGCATGGAAGGTTTGTTTTTTTATTGCATCTAGTTTCATTACTGGTCATTAATTGTAGCCGGACGCTCTCAAGTCACTGGGATAATTTATGAAATGTCCCTTTGATGGCACACGCCATGTAATACATTTAGTTTTAATTTCTCAAGAAGTACTGTTGATAATAATGCCATTTTAGACGTCATACATTGAGCTTTCACTTTGACATAAATTGTTATTTCCCTTTAGTGTGCTTTTAAGGATACAATTCTAATTGCAAGATGCTGATTAAACTTTGAGAATGACATCATGTATTAAATTGAAATTACAACAAAGAATGCCCTTACAGTGTGCTAAAAAAAGAAACAAAGGAGTTTTGATAATCTGGCATTATCAAGGTGTTAGTGGTTTTAGGTGAATGAAAAAGCAATGTAAACCAATAGTTATGTGAATGAAACTCCATCAAAGCCTACTAAACTGTACTCCTTAAAACTTATTTCCAACAAAAAACAACACAAAATCTCTATAATACATTCACAATTATACTACTGCTCACAAAAGTTCACTGTCACCCTGCCTTTAATGTACCTGAAACTTTCAAAAGAAGCAAATAATCAGCGTTTTAAATATGAACAGACTTCATGATCTATGCTAATTGATTAGTATCGTATCTGAATTGATTAGTATTTTATTGTTACAGAGTGCAATATTAAAATTTGATCAAAACGTTTGCTTCTGCACAAATAAAAGCCATAACGATAATGAGAGCATTATAGAAAGAAGATTGCCGGCAACATATTTTCGAGAATTATTCTCCCATAACAAAGTAGCAAATGCTGCATTAGAGGGGTGCTTGTTCTCGAGTGAATAGAGCAGCCAGAAAATAATTAACATACAAGCTGCTTTGTTGGCTGGATGTTAATAGATTAATAAAATAATATAAATAAATTCACTGTATCTTTTATATTCCAGGTGAGCTTTATACATATACACACAGATACAAACATCAGAGGGTACGACGAGTCAGTTCTGCAATCTCTTTCTTGAAAAGATTGAGACAGAGCGTTGGTTTGAGCATCAAGGAGGTTTGAGCATCATTGGTGTAAATAAGTGCTTTTCAGAACCATTGACCCAAAAGAAAGGAGCAAATACTGTAGCAGAGGACCAGAGAAGCGGTAGAAGCTGCAAAAATATGTATAGTCGTTCAAAACATGGGTGGGATAAGCTGTCACACAAGTACTTAATTTTAGATAAGCATAAGTATAATATATGCAAGATGTCTAGAGAACAACCCACTCAAATGGCAAAACTGTCTTAGTGGGAAACGCAAAACGTCCCACAGTCTTGACGAACACATACCATGCCATCAATAGCCGATGCCTTTTCTGAAAACTGCAGCCCAAAGTAATCCTTTTCCACCAGCTCAGAGTGCCGGAAGACGAGGTCAAATAAAACTTGGCCCTTGGATCGTTTCTGTAACATAATCAAGAGCACGCCCAGGATGGTCACTTTCTTGCCATTGCAATGCCCCATGGTACTACACAAGTGAAAGCACACATTCAGATAGAGAGAAGGAGTGAGAGACAAAGGGTTTAATGATTATTGCAGACTTTTTCTTTGCATCAGGTTTAACATATCAGGGCAAAAAAGTGGGCTATGAGAGAGATTACAATGTGGGGCTTTGCATTGATTTCAACTATTTAGAGTTACTCACTGTATACCTAAATCTGTGTGAAGTTAACATACATTGAAGCCATAAAAATCACAGAAAAAAAAAAATATTTATCATTTCACTGGAACGTAGAATTGGAAGGAAAAAGAAACAAAAATAGCTAAATAAACAGAGAACAAAAAATTTTCCACTGGTGCGAGCCGCCACCGTAGCTCTCGCACTTAGTAAGCCGTGAACTGGTGGGTAACTGGCAGCAGGGAGCACTGTAATGACAACTTTGCAGCTGAGGTTGGCCTTTTATCACAATGTTCCATGATCCTACATGGTCAACAGAGAGTTTCCAAGTCTCATATCTTTTTTTGCAAAACTTATTCTTCCTTCTCGTTAATATTCCTACATCTCAACTAAAATAACAAACGATTTTCTACATGCTTTACATTGCTCCGTTATCTGTTGACACTACATATTCATATCGAGCCCCACAGGTGCAACTTCCTTTATTTCGTTCACAAAAACTAAACTGCTGCTTCTGGAATGTACCTCTCGTAGAATGCAGCAGCTGTGACCAGGAATCAAACCTGCAAGCACATGCTCAGTGGAAGCTAAACACTATGGCAACCAAGCTATCGCCACAGCTCAATGTGTAATTAAAGAACAGAGACATACAGTTTCATTTCATGTTTAGAAAGCTTGAATGCCAATTAAGAACAGATGCACACCAACAATTCGTGGATACCAGGCTTGTTCATGCCACAAACAAGTTTTCTCAGAAAAGTAGTACTAACATTATCCAGGCATTTGCCACAGCTCAGCAAACAGCAGCATTGTGATATGCTGTAAGTAAATATCACTGCTCTATGAAATCACCTGTTTAATGTTTCTGGTACTTTGACATAACTGAAGAAAGACCATTGCATATCAGTTCTGTAGACCGATTTGCCATAACCTCTTACTTAACCTTTCTTCTCTGCCTTTTGTGAACAGTTTCCATTCTTCTACTTAAAAACAAAAATGAAATTGTTCATTGCTTCAGTCAACATATGCTTCATTCAACGAGTGGTATGAACTCAAGTTTTAGACACCAATGCAAATACCAATATTTATGATTGAAAAGTTTATTCTAATACTAGTAACGAAAATCGCAAAAGAACAATCTCGTTGTACAATAGCACATTTTAAACAATGATGATGGCAAGCTGAAAACTTCTTCACTTATCAAAAAGAAATAATGACACAGAAGAAACAACTTCCTTAAAGGCCAACTCCGGCAATTTTTTGACGATGTAAAGGTAATGGTGTTTCTGTGTCTCCGAGACACTATTGCCACGAGCCCAATAGCTGGAATGCTCAAGAAATTCGAAAATTATTTTTAATAAGCAAAAGCACAATACTGAAACTAAAACCCAACCAAGCGCACTGTCTACGTATGACGTACTATATGATAAAAACCGAAATGTATATACTGGTCCCGCCGACGCAGAGCACGAAAACTGTGAAAAAAAATAAAGGGAACAAGCAAAGCACAGTCAAAACACCACAGAGGAAGGAAGAAAGCTTTTCCGCACCAAACATCACTGCCGTCGCCTTGTGGCCAGCAGAGAAAATGCTGTAGCAGCCGAAATAGCGATGCCATCGACTGCGTCACTTCCGTTGATATGCCAAACATGATGTCACACAGACAGTCTTTTCAATAATTCTGGCAAACCAGGGAGCGTTTCGAGGCTATCTTTAGAATTCATTTGCAAACAATCAGCGCATCTCTCAAGCCTGTAATGTGTCATAAATGACTGAGATGTGCAAAAGAACGTACCCAGCAAATTTCATTGAGATCCATTGGCATCGAAAAATCGCCGGAATTTGCCTTTAGGAGTAATCTTGAGCAAAGTGATCCAAGTTTTATAGACTAAAAAGCTTCAATCACTTTACTGCAGTTGGAAATTCTGAGAAAAATTTTTGATGCATGTTTCATGTGTGCATACTATTTCTGGAACTGGCTAATCCTAAATACAAACAAGTTTATGCATTACCCACATTTTTGGCATCTCAACTGTTCGAGTTCTTTCTCACTTGCCCTTTAATTTTCCACAGATCTCACCGATTCAAGATTCCTTTTTAGTGTACACGGACAAACACTATCCACACAAAAAGAAAAAGGAATGTAACAATAGAAATAGCTTATTGCTTTGTGAAATAAACTTCACTCCTTCATTGCAGAATTCAGCATGACTCTGTATGTTTCATTACTGATCCATTAGCAACAAGCCTCCCATTTTGCATCAAGTTTATGCAAATGGCATGTCATGCTTGCAGGAGAGCAGATTTCTCCATGAAATCACAGTAGCAGGAACCACTGCATTCTGTGATGACAGACTACCAGATAAGCTGTTTGGCACAAGACACAGAGGTGACAGAGAATTCAACATCATAGCCGATCTCCAACATCCAGCTACTAAATATGAAATGTCTGTCCAGACGGTCCCTTTTATAACCAGCATGTAAAGTGTTCCATTAGAGCAGCATGCATTGAGAGACATGCGTTGTCTTGATTTGTGTTTTGCAGCTGTGCCTTCTTCATTGATAAAGATCCATTAGTGAGTGGAAGGGCTTGACTAATATCATTGGCACGTACTACGGAAAGGCGTTTTTCCACATGTAATAAGATTATTGGCCTTGAGGACATACCGTGGCGCCACCTACGTGATGACGTCATTCGTAGGATGCCGGGTTGACTTTGTCTGCAAGAACACAGCATTTCCTGCTCTTTTGCTGTGGAGACCGTGCGTGCTTCCCTTTGTTTTGAAGCTCAGTGCTTAAGGCCAACTCCGGCGATTTTTTGACCATGTCAGGATAATGGTGCTTTTATGTTCCTTAGACACTCTTCTCACACACCAATAACTGTAATGCTTTTTTTCGAAAATAATTTTTAATTACCAAAAAACTGTTACACCGAAACCCAACCGAGTGCGATTGTACCTGTGACGTAAATATTTGCCTAATGCTGCCGGAACTTGCTTGATTGCACATAATGACCGCCAGATGGCACTACCTGTCCAAGCCGTCCGCGGCGACCAGCTAAAACGCTTACGCTGTTATGGTGAATATATGGCGAATCGTGTGTGGCTCACAACGCAACACCACATGGAACCTAACGCACGCCCACCAACGCAGGAAATCACACGCTCAACCTAGGAAGCGCCGGCCAAACCCACACGGTTCATAGCATACAAGCAGCCATTGCAGAAGCACATCACTTAGTCACTTCCGCCAGGCAAAACTCAACGTCACACACACAACGGTGCCATTAATTCTGGCAAGCGAGATACGCGTTTTGAGGCAAGCTATAAAATTCATTTGAAAAAGAAATCTACGAAACTATCAAGCCTGCAATTTGGCATGCATGGCGCAAACGTGCAAATGAACGTACCCAATGTATTTCATTGAGATCCACTGCCTTGAAAAATTGCCAGAGTTGGCCTTTAAAGAAGTTTGCCTTTAAAGTTGCGAGTGTAGCGAGTGTCGTGTTTTCTTGTCCTCTTCGTCCCCGTAAATTTGCGCTACTACACCATATGTTTAAAGAAGCAGTAAGACCCGATAATAAGGGCAAGAAAAGTACGAATCGGTGCCCCCTGTGGCACTCTTGTGTTTAATTTGCATCGTAAAATTGTGACTAAAGACCGGTGCAGCAATGGGGGACGATGCAAGTGGTGTCGCAAAAGCTAAGCTGCCGTATACCACAACTGCGCATCCTATCTGTGACATCAAAACGATCGCAGCGCTGGCCTCTCTAGTGGAGGCACTCGAGACCAATACAGCTTCGTGGTAAAAGTCTCAAGAGTTCAACGCATGGGCAGTACCTCAATATCAAAAGTGTGCTGGCTGTCATCCAGGAAGAAGACGATGCAGCGGAGGGTCTTGACGTTTTTGGCGTCACGGGCTGACTCGGAGGCTTGGACGTGGTAGGTGCCGCTGGTGCTGCCCAGTGCCCTCCTGGACATTGTCCTTCGCCAGCCACTGCATTTTGCGAAAAGAGAGAGAGAAAGATTGTATTAAGGCAGTTTCTAATTACTGCAGTTACTGTGCATGTAATTAAATTCTTAATGGTTCAGGTGAATGTTTCCACATCTGCTGGTTCTCTATCTTAGTGCATGCTTGTTCTTCAGCAGGCATATGGCCTCCAGTAGCCAGCAAAAGTGAGAAAATTTACGCACATCAGATAGATACACGAAAGTAGCATAGCACAAAGCAAAATACACACAACAAGACATCGTAAAAGCTTACTTATAATTGAAATTTTTTACAAAGAAATGAGAAGGTCGGGACAAACAAATGGCAAATTATTAAAGAGAACATCCTTGACTTCAAGGAAAGCATCCCAGTGCAAGAGCTAAAACATTACAAGTAGTGATGACTTCAGTTAGGTTGAGTGCATTGCTGCAAAAAACATTTACAAAGTTCAGTTGTGATTAAGTTTTGACATGTGTAGCATTTTGTATCTACTGTGTAGAGCAATGTTGACTACCTCGTGTAGTCATTCCAACTATTCCAATGTGAATCTTGCTAACAAGCGTTGGAACCGACTGGCATTGGCGCTTTCGTAAACTGAATAACTAAATATTTTACGAGAACTGGCGGTGGTGGGTACTAATGTTTTTTAATTTACACTATTTAGCATACAACCTTATCTTAGGCATGGCTAAGGTCATGACTTTATATGGATGCAGTTTTTTTATGTGTATGAACTACGTCCCTCACGAGTGATGTTGAAATGTAAGCACCATGTGATGTGGATGCACAGCACAGGTCGTCCCTGAAGCAATGTCAAGAAGGCTACTAAAACGTGAAATGCTTGTTGAAGAAAGAATAACGACTTCACGTGTAAGTGCAGAAAAGTACAGCAACTTTTTTTAAGGTTTTTTTTTCAAATTTGGTTTATTGCACCACTATTGACACAATTATAACAATTATACATCTATATGTATTGCTGCACTTCTTCTTTTGCAAAGCTTTTTCAAAACACCGAGAATTTCTAGAAAAAAAAATGAGAAGGTTAACATGAAAATTGCAGTGAGTCACAGTCAACACATATTAGAAAACATGTTTTTAATGAAAAAAAAAAACATTATAAACAGAAGAGCTTTTCGGAGGAAGAACAAGGAACCATAACAATTGTCTACTAAAACAATGCAAAGTTTACAAATCATTAAATTAAAAAAATACATTGATGCACATACAAAGAATGGCTGATTGGTCAGTTAGAGAGATGGCATGGATACCAATAGATGGGAAATGCAGCCATAAATGGTGAAAGGTTAGAATTGATGATAGAACGAAGAAATACGGTGGAATAAATAGAATCACTTCGTTCAGAACAGGCTTCATTATTGACCACTGGGGGACTTAATCTCACAGGGGAGTTAAAATAGGCTTGTCATGATGATGATATACAAATAAAAAAGAAATTGTGCTTGACTGATAATGGGTTTTATTAAAAAAAGATCAGATAAGTGTAAACAGTTGAAGTTGTGTTATGTTCATCGCATAAATGCCATTATGAAATGAAGTAGTCAGAGTCCTTTATTTTTTATTTTTGTCATTTACAAGCCATAACTGGTTCTTAAACGAAGTAGTCCAAAAGCCGCTATGATTGGTAGCCCGGTATGGTGCTTTCAGAGTTTAGGTTCTGTTCCATATATGAAGTAGGGAGTCATTTTACGTCACGTGAATTGCAAATACATTGTAGAACGGTACTTTAACAAGAGTGCAATGGACCTACAGAGCTCAACTAAAAAAAAAGTGAACGCAGAAGCCATTTGAAATTACAAATTAATAGCTCAACTAACTTGTACATTTAATACATCCTATGTCGATCTCTGTGTTTTTGGAGTTTATTTTTCTTGAAATACAGGAGACATCTTTTGTAGTTTATTTTTTGGCAGATATTTGACATCTACCAGAGTTTATTTCTTGTATATCCTGGATTCTTCTAAACATGGAGTTTGATTTTGCATTATCTGCAATAATCCATTATCTTAGATTAAATTAAATTTGAACAAAAAATATCAGAACACACGAAGCACATTTTAATTGTCTAGAAGGTTTGTACGCACAAATATGCATGGACACATGCTCAAGTACACCCATATGCATATGGGTGTATTACAATCATAAAGCTTGTACCCAAGTAACCACGGATATCCGCTGGCTGTCCATTCTGAATGCGAATGCCCAGCCGTATGGACATCCAACACAGATAGCCAATGAACGAACTGTGAAAATCCATGTACCATGTGGCTGTTCTGTGGACATCCGAGCTGGATGTCTGTCACAGAACGAGCGCTCAAAAAGAGCGCGCCGCCAACTCCTCGCGACGAAACGCCGGAGTGACGCCGCGAGGTCGGCGATAAAAGAAAAAGAAAACAAGCTCCCCGGGCACGCTCCCTCTCCCCGTGGAAGCGTGGCTTCGCCGACGAACCTCCTCACCCCACAACGGCGGCCGAGCAAGCACTCGATCTTTCTAGATGGAAAGGGGCGTGGTCATACCGAGTTGAGTCATCCGCCGCGGAGGGCATTCCAACCGTCTCGCCCTCTCCCCAGCCTTCGCTGCGTATCGCGCCGACGAAATGACGAGAACCTTCTGGAATCTCGCGCGGAAGGTATTTAATGAAGCGGCCGAGACGAGAGAGCAGAAGAAGACGGAAGTTAGCGCCAGAGCGCGTAGGGATTCCGCCGTGTAGTCGGCGAATGTTTTGTCCGTAGGGACAAAGCAGGAGAAGAAGAGGATTTCCACCTGAGGGGTGAAGGCTCGAGCTACAGGCAAGAGCGTGTGTCTACCGCTATCGAGCGAAGACGCGTGGCAACAGCTGCGTGTGTGAAGCCGACGTGTTTCCGGCGAAGAAGTTTGAAGCTTGGAGAGTGGCCTATTGAAGACGTGAGGTTTCCTGGAAGAGATACTTCGAGGGCAGCGGAACGACAACAACGCTGGACTTTGAGTGAGTGATTCTCGGAAGAGTATCATCCAGACTTTTGTTCCAAGAACTTTGGACTGAATAGGTTTCCTATCTCTTTAGTCTTAAAGTGTCTTGGTTGTTCAATGCATGCGACTGCATTGTAGTGCGTATCGTTGTATCTGTCCGTTGTTTCGAGTGTGGCTGATTGTACTGTGTAGTACGTTGTTTGATTGGTGACATATTGTATGCAACTATTGTGGAGTGTGCATTCTTGTGTATTGTTTTCGATCTGCCATTATTGAGAATATAATTTTGTTTGTTTATCAACTCTCGGCTCTGACTTGTTCTTTGGACCACAGCCGGCGTCTGCTGGCGCGCCAAAAAGGACCACTTCTAAATTGTCCACGCTTTCGTTGTGCGGTTCGGGGGGCCGATATTTCGGCCCTTGGAATTAGCCCGGCGATCGCCTCGCTAATTAACGGGACCTTGTGTGTGGCAATGTCCAACCGGACATTAAGTCCTGAATGTCGACTGGCTGTCCATATAAAAACCATGCCAAGAATATGAGCATTCCCTCATCAATTATTGTAAAATTAGAATGTAGTGTAAATATATTGAGACCTGCAGAATCCCAGGTGACAATCTTGTAATATTTTATTAAAAAGACTACTACAAAAATTCGAAGATCCCACGGTAAGTGGGAATCGATGATAAGCGAAGCAGGAATGAGAAAGGTTGACATGTCATTTTAAAATCAGCAAAACATTACGGGGTGGAGGTAAATGATGCTGTACATGACTTCCGTGTCATGATTATCATGTTTGGATGTGTCTTTTACCCTCGTCATCCATTCACGTCACATAACATATTTAGTATATGTGGAGCGAGTGAAAGGACCGCGAGAACGCTATGAGCATTGTATGTTATCATGTTCTTACATGACATGCATGTCAAATTATCATGTTTGCACCAGTCATATACTTTCGTCATCCATTGACGTCACTTAACAGCAAATTTGGTGTATGTGGAGCTAGCAAAACGGCCGCGAGCGCGTCCTGAAGAGCCCCATATACTCCAATGTAGCATTGACGCACGGGCACGAAATGCGACATGCTGCATTTGGCGCCGATGCGTTACCCAGACAACACTCTGTCACCCTCTTTTCGTGACGGAGGGACGCCGGACGAGCTGGAACGCGCATGCGTCAAAGCAACGCCGGCGAGCACGTGCACCGCGTCACGTCGAGATGTATTGACGCCTTGACTGTGGCATGTACTCATGTTTTCACATGACGCACATATCACGATTATCACGTTTGCACCAGTTCATTCATGTTCCATTCTCGCCCGCGGTGGGGCAAGAATAGAACGGAGCCGCATTGACGGTAAAAATAGAAGTTTATCAGATGAATCCAGCCACAAATTTTGCCGGCGAATTCTAATCGCATTTTTTTTTTTAGATTTTAAACAGGCACACCGATCTTTAGTCATAAGGTAGTTATCCTTACATTGATTCTTCAAGAAGGCATATATATACAAGCACAATTAAAGACAATGACGGAGGTGCTTTGCAAAAAGGAAGACTGCGCTACAGTTAAACTAACATCTGATCAACTTTAAAAATAAACAAAGGAAATGAGTTTGACAAAGGATATAATTCGATGTAAAAAATTCCATATTTTCAATGCGCGCTACCGTCTGCAAGTCGTTTTCATGGCATGTCTTAGAGATAATGAAGCGAAGCAGGCTTCACAGCAATGCGCGAGGATTTATATTTTCTACGGTAATTTCTCATTTCCCGTGGTATGCATTTGTAGGTGCAACGTATAAGTAGGGGCGGGATATACGGGAGAAAATGCGGTATCGATGAAGGCGGCGCCTCCACACGTTCATAAGCGGTTGTGGGTACACGTCGGGCGCTGGAAGCCTCCAGTCCACTTTGGCCTCGAGTCAGAAGTCTTGTTGGGATGCGTATGCAGCGGCGACGTCAGGCGTCTGTTCACCGCGTTGGACTGCGTTGATTATCGCAAAATTTGAAGAGAACAACAGGTTCTTGCGTTTCATCGCCACCATCGCATTAAAAAGGGGAGCGCAGAAACGAACGGAGTAAGCGCGTAATGGAAAACAGCATGACGATAGTTATAGCGCGAGAACAAAACGACGAAACAGAGACAAGGAGGACACGAAAGACAAGAGCGCTGTGTCGTCCTTTTGTTCTCGCGCTATAACTATCGTCATGCCATACCAACTAGCCCAAGCTGCCACACTTTTAAGGGAAACAGCTGTTTCTACTTACTCCGCACGGCGTCCTCCTAATTCTACCACTTGATCTTCTACGTACATGCGGAAAAGCCCCTCAGAGGAAAAATCTTAATCGTGCGGGAAAGCGAACTTTTTGGGGTGTTTCACGCTACCCGATTGATGTTCGATGTATGAAGTTTCCGTCTATTTTCCTTCGATGTATCCGTAGATTCTTCCTTTTGAACTGACGGACGTTATATCATCATCCCATTCGAAACTAGTTCGATATAAAAAAAAATACTTTCATTTACGCTTGTTCGAAAGAGTCGGATTCGCAGTGGCATAAATTTAGAATATCACAAAGGGGGACATAGATCTCGTGATAGTTTCGATTTTGTTTCCATAAACACAGATATCATTTTACAGTTGAGCTTGTGATGTGAAGTAAAAAAAAAAATGCCTCAGTTTCACCACAAGGAAGAAGCAATGAATGCGACAGCAAAAAAATCGGAAGGCGATACGGAGTAAGGCTAGTGAATAGCTCCTTTGGATCCGATCCCAAGTAACACAGAAAAACAGTGGTTAAATGGAATACGGCCGCTCCTGGGAATGAGGCGGCTTTCGTGCTGGCTAATCAATCAACCATATAAACGGTGCGAACAGAGAAAGTTACGGCGCAGTCTGCCGACTTCTGTCGAGATAACGCGTGTTCCTTTTATGAGCAAAGTTCGCAGTTTGTACTCATGCGACGCAGCCCCTACCCCTTTCCCCTTTTCCCTCGCGGCACCTCATCGCGCTTCTACTAAAGACAGCCGAAGCGTCCTGCAAGGTAGTAAAGCTGCGGGCGTGTTGGTCAGTCATGTTTCTTGGATGTGGGCGCGAAAAGACAGGGACGAAGGGGAAGAAAGTACACATTAACTGACGCTACTGAACACAATTTTTTTTTTTTTTTTTTATGAGCGAAGCTCCTTGGACCTGCACTCCACTGTCACCGTCGAGGCTCCCTGCGCCGGGCAAGTGCGCCGAGCAGAACAAGAGGCGCGCGCTCCCGGCAAGCGAGGGAGTGTGCAGCGCGCTTGCGGCTGCGTCACACATTCCCTCCCTCAGTCGTTCTCGCCACCAAGCGCAGCTGACACTCTCCCCGCCCGCTCCCCAACCTACCACTTGCATGAAAGCCAGCAGCGAGATCAGGCGCATAGTTGTTTGCGTCCCATTTCTATAAAGTTTCGTTCATCGGTTGTATTCGTAGAGGGAACAACTGTTAGTTTTGTTGTCACTAGTGCCAACGCGCCTGTCGTTATTTCCTTCATCCTTGTCTACCCGCACTCGCATCCCAAGGGTTCTGCAAGCGTCGCACGAACGGCAATTTTATTTAAAGTGCCCTTCGTGAGGCGGACACAGCCGGCTTTTTTTTTTTTTTACCTCAGCTCCAGCCGCGTTCGACCAGGCCGCTAGTACTAGCGCGCAGAACATACCGATGCGAGAGGTGACGTTATCGATTAGGAAATTACACGGAACATGACGGTGACGACTGAAGCCCGCCAAAAGTTTCTATACAACTGTTATCGCAATAAAACAAGAATAAGTTCACACTTCGCGTAATTGTATTGTGCTACAGAGCCTTCTCGGAAACCGATAGAACGGTAGTTGCATTTTGAATACACTCTCACAGAGCTTAGGGTGCGGAACACAGTTACCACTCAAAATAAACAGACACTAAAGAAACTTGAATACGAACACCACCGCCTAGGATATCGAAGTATGCATACGACTAGATTAGATCATCAGAATATGTTGTAAATATCGATTACAAGCCGGGGGGGGGGGGGGGGGGGGGCTTTCAAGACTGTCCCCGCCCTCGAGCCTGAACACCAAGGGGTCAAGAGCCCCTAAATTCACATGACTTAATTACGCCTCTAGACTTGACTGCAACAGAATAACCTAGAACTGCTTGACAGACAGTGAAAATATTGCTCCTACCTAACTCATCAAGTATGTCAACTTGGGAAAGCAACCTCCCAGGCATGCCTTTGAAGATGAGTGGGTAAATAGAAAGGAATGCAAGTTTCTACGTGCGTGTAGAGTTTCTACGTCCATGCTCGGCGATTTTCGCAGTGTTATTTTGTGACGCAGAACCCAAGTAGAAGCCATTAAAAGAGTTAAAGAAGAAATAAGTAGATGCCAAGTCACGTAAGCCTTTTAAGAAGGAGTCCATAACTGCCTGCACCTATACACAATTGAGCCTCGTTAAATGTAACACCGATAAAGCGAATTTCTCGTTATAGCGAACTAAATAGGTACATGGATCGGTCTCGCTTAGTTTCACTGTCATTTATTCCTTTAATAACGAAACAGAAAACGCGAGAGCCGCCGCAATATTGACTGTAACGAAGCAATGTTTGCTTCACTGCAGCTAATATGAAAAGTAGCAAGAAAGCAAAACCAAAATTTTTAACCGTTTAAGAAAGTCGGAAAAGTTTTCGTCCCACAGCGGGGGGGGGGGGGGGGGGAAAGCGGACATGACAGGTTGATCCATGTTATGAACAGCCTTTTCAAATGCCACAGGGATACCGCAAAATATTACCTCGTTTATAATAGGCGTGAACACTATAGAATATAATAATGCATTAATGTATCGAATTTTGCGAGCGAGCCAGACTGTCAATTTTTACAGCTACTGTTGAAACGAATATCGCTTATAACCAACTAATTTACGGTCCCTGTGCTAATTTGTTATACAATGAGGTTCTCTAAAACCACAGTTTTTTTTTCTTTTCTTTCCTTCATTCTAAACACAATCCCCCACTGTTCGTCGGTACTTTTATTGTTAACGACGAGCCGTTTTGTAGGCTCTCGCACAGTTACACGACGAAGCCCGCATCGCAAGCCACAACATGAAGAGGTAGAGTGCCAGCGCGACCGCCATTTGGGCGCCTCCGGCCGGTAGTTCGTGCTTGGCGCGTGAGGTGTTGTTGGGTAGTGTTCATTTTCTTCCAGTTTTATGCACCCATCTCCGCATCACCATGCCCGGCTGCTGCGTGCCGTAGTGCTCGAATCACCCGAGAAACGGATGGAAGTTGTACCGGTTTCCAAGAGACCCAAAAAGAAGGCTCCTTTGGACCGTTAAAATAAACGAGACAAGTGGCAACCGACTAATACGTCACACGTATGCAGCGTAAGTAAACATTTTTTTTTAGTACGCCGTATTCTGACTGGTCAGCATTATTTAGGGCGCCGTTGTTTTTTATTTAGGTGCGCAATGTAAACGCAGGACAGCCAAACGTCGTGCAGGGTACTGTGCGGCGTGCTCGTGTTAAAAGACCACGCTTTAAGAAAATGCGTCAAGTACGGGGGCTTCGGAAGCCCCCGTGTCGATAACATTTCATGCTGGTTCAAGGGCCTCGAGTGTGCTACTACATTCATAGGAATTGCGACTAGTTTCAGTGCCCTTGCACGGAAAAGTGTTGCCTTGGCAGCAGCGTTGTGAATGCGCGGAGCACGAGGACAGTATATACCAACTGCTCACAGAGAGGTACGCAAGAATAAGGCTGCGCATTCACCTTCGCCAGGTTCCAGTCGGGAGTTGCAATGGACATGCAAGCAAAACATGTGCCGGCGTCAACCTCTCATGAGAAATGGACACGCCAAGATAAGCTGTATGCTTAAAAGGTTTCGGCTCACGTGGGCACGCTTTTGACTCTTGCATTTTTTTATTTTTAAACATTTCATTTCGTACTGCATTTAGTTTGTCTTGTATCTGACTTTGATTTTCACTAGTGGGACCGCGCAGCATTAAGGCGCACAAATAAATGGCCTGTTCACTGAAATCGTGGGTGTCGTTTCATAAAGGTAGACTGGTAAAGCATGTTACACTCGGGTAATGGGTGTGTGTGTGTGTTATACACACACACACACACGCGCGAGTATATAAAGTACAGCGATTCCTGCCTTTGCTATTCGGCTGATTCACAAAGACCCAAATATTGCATTCCTTTCAGCACGCGTAGTAATAAAAGTCCATGCGCCCCTCCGTCTTAACGACGACAATGGTTTAACGCGAAGCTTTCTGGTGTGGGAGTTCGTGGCTCATTTCATTTCGCACACAAAGATTCATGTTCAACCATCGTCGTCGTTAGGCGGAGGAGTACGCGAATTTTTTTCATTTTGCATGTTCATGCACTTCTCTCCAAATCCAATCTTCGAGAGTGTCGAAATAGTGCTCTCTGATAAGCGTCAGGTTAAGAATGCGAGGGACCCAAGTTCGATTATGATTGCTGTAAGCGTTTTTTTTTTTTCTTACACTTCACGAACGATCGTTGACGTCGTCAGAGAAAGTTGGCTTTCCTGCAGGGCGCTAATACGTCATCCGGAAGACGTAAAAACCTTTGCTTTAATTATGTAGCTCTCATTTCTTCTTAACAGGATATTTGCACCGTACTACGCCTCGGCACCTCACCTCTGGGCATGGGGACCTATTTCAGAGTACAATACGTATAAAGCCATTAATAATAAATTAGTAAATTGCTTGTTAACAGCAAAATATGCCCCCAGAGCCACAATTAGGTAACTTCGCAACAGCGAAATCTTCGTTGCGATACATAGGCTGCTGCCGACATGCCTATAAATGCTTTAAACGATCCTTGGTGCATTTGAAATTCAGACTGCCCCAAGAAAATAGGTACGCTCTTAAGCATATCGAAAATCTCTTTTCCGCCCCAGCAAATAGAGCTCGTTTTTAAAATAATGAAGTCTATGTCAGCCCCTGGCGCATTGTACAAGCACAGGCCACCAGTTTGTATGACGTGCGTTGTTCCATTTAACAATTAGGCAACAACAGCACTAAGAGGTGTCCAGGTTGCACCAAAAAAAAAAAAAAGCTCGCCGACGAGTACTTCTTTCCTACCATACGCGAGCACCGCAAGCGGTAGTGCGCTTCGCATGCTGCCCCACTACGGCGGGAGCCGTAATGGCGGCCGTCGCAGCAGACGACGCTAGAGTGTACTAGAAGAACTTCTAGTACACTCTAACGCGGCTGTCCTCACCCTCAGCGGAGCGCGCGGGCATCAAGGCACCCTATGAAGAGGCGCGGTTGCGCGCCCTCTCTCGAGAGAAGGCGCGGCGCCTCCTCGAAAAGTGGCGCGCCGATACGCTGCAACGTGTACGTGTGGTCAGGCTGCAAGAGTGTCCCCACTACAGTCTAGCCAGGGCCCACAGAATCATGGGCGGTGACGCGCCCATTTCCCGCGACGGCCCGCTTCTGCTTCTCCCGTTTTCTACACTCTAAAAAAAAAAAAAAAGGAGCGAGAATGGAGAAACGGGCTCCGTTTCACCTTCGGCGCAGCGACTTCCTCCCTTTCAGGCGCTTTACCCGTTGCGCCCTCTCGCGGCAAGGACCAAAGGAGCAACGTTCCTCCTTCAGCGTTCAAGTTTCTCCTCAATCACGGGGGTCTTGCTCGCGCGCATGCGCACGCCAAGCCTATAGCCGGCCGCGGCCAGTCGCGAGCGATTGCTTTTACCTAAAATTGTTGTAAGCAATGCAGGAGTGACGTTTTCTTTTGTTTTATTAGTGTAGAGTAAAAGCCTCTCTCTTTTTTTTTATCGTCAGGCACTCGCACGATGCTCCGCACACTTCCATGTGTGTCTCGTGTTGTTTCATACTATCAATTTGTCACGAATACAAGGAGCTCTGCTTCCTAAGCAGTCTTGCTTTATTGATTACCTTAGAGTGTAAAAAAAATAATGAATTTTTTCGGTGTCGACCTACTTGGTAAGCCCACGCATTTTTAGTTTCGCACGGCACCAACAGCACTCATGAATTCAACGAGGCGCGTAAAAAAGCATCACACTTATTTTTTCAACATTGTAGGAAACCTGATACCACTCTACAGTCCATGCGTGAAAGTACGATCATATACAATTGATAGAGTTATACGTGCCACTACCGCCATATGGATGTTCTTTGCAGTTTACCCCCATTCGAATACGGCCGCCGTGGCCGGAAGTCGAACCTGCGCCCTCCAGCATAGTCACACGACACCCAATAAGGCTATGCTACCACAGCAGGTGAAAGCACAAAGGGAAACAGGCTACGAAGTTTCACCGAGCGTTTATTCGCCAGACTGGATTACAACCATCAGAGACTTTTTAAACAACATCATAACTAAACTTTTGTGAAAAGTGAACCAATGACTTCTGTAGGTTAAACCAAATTCTCAATCGCATTGGTTTTGAATTGCCCATGCCAGCACTGAGAAGTAGGAAGGAATTATGCACGCGAGCAGTATGCCTTTCTTGTCCATGATTCCCCTTTGTCGCGAGAAACTCAACACAAAATGCACTTCTAGTAACAGCTGTGCACAGCAAGTAAGTACTACCGCTCACTCACCTTTGTGAAAAGAGTATTCCGAATCAAGAGTAATAACCACCACAGCCACAGCGCTAACAACAAAATTGTGGCACGCACTATGATTGCAAGTTGACACGCGAGGCGAATCGCGAGAGGCATCTGAAGCAGAAAAGTATGCAGGCACAACATTCTATAAAGTTATAGTAAACTTGCGCACTGCAGCGATAGTTCCTCCACTCAAGTATGAGAGCTGCCGCGGCGCCAACAGCCACTGTCATAGCTCACGAAAAAATACCGTCGGATGCGAGGTCATCGCTTGTTTCTCTCGCAAGACCCGCGTTGTAACGTACGTATACACTGCTAGGACGGTCGTTACCGCATCAAAAACATTGTCGTTGAAGGGCTAGTGGTGTACTATATCCATGGCTAACGGTCACACTTGTGGTACGCACGTAAAAAGAATATAAGCAAACGTTAAGACGAAACAACTAAACGAGGTCGACGTGACCACAGAACACCTACCACGACGGAGACAAAGTTTGGTCTGCATGCTGCGCCCTCTCCAAGTAACAAGAAGAAAAAAAACGTGACCTCCGAAATGGCTAACGCGCGGCAAGTGTTTGCACTCTCAGAGGCTTCAAGAAAAAAAAGTAACTGTGGCAGTGGTCGACAGATGGCGCAGCATTCGAAATGCCGTGGGCTTGGGGGTATTCGTCTTCGTGAAAACCTGATAAGCTCTAGTAATTATTCCGTTCATTACTGTGCAACCATTGATTAACTAAGGTTTGCCTAACCATCAGATACAATATATTTACGTGTGCGCATGTTGTGGTATTGATACAAAACGTAAAAAAAGTGTAAGAAAACGTACTTGTAACCTGTGCCACTCAGATCAGTCGAAATTCATCGCTATATAAGCTGATGCGCTTTCATAGTAGTGTGTGAGTAAACACGTCGAGGTGTGGGCCGTTGGTGTGAATGGTTGATTGTGCTCTTGTTGCGTACTTGTTAGCGTATACGCTAGTGTACTTGTTGCGTACTATTTGTGTACTATGTGACCATGTGTGCATGTGTAGCTATATAGATTGCATCAGCACATAATAGGCTTTCGGTGTCCGTAAGTGGTCTTGAATGGGTTGATGCGTAAAATATCCGCAAGGGAGCCGTGATAGTGGGTAATAACAACAAACGTCGCGGCAGTCAACTTTTTTTTAACTTTGATCAATCCCTCCAGATGGCGCCACCTACCACCTACTTCATTGCTATGACGCTCTCACACCTCCAGTCATTTATATAACGTTGAACATTTATCTATCAATGCTGCACTACGGATTCGGAATGGTTTCGCTGTGATCGAGTGTACGGTTTGGAGGCACATCTCGTGACCTGCGGACCCGTAAACGCATGGATAACGTCGCTACACTATGTGAATCTGCGAGAAATAAATACAGCAAGCCTAGCATGCGCTCTTCAGGTGAGGGCTCTGCAGAATCCGTGTCTTTCGGAGTGAACGTGGCTTCGCTGACCGAACGAAACGTACTTGCTCCGTCGTTCTCTTTCGCGATGTGTTCACCGCCACAGGTTCGTCTGCTTGTTTTTATAATCATTTCGTTCAATATCAAGGTCAGCGGGACCGTTTTTTGTAACTTTCAGTGCCGTGTACTCCTTACCAGTCGAGAATCGTTGCATTTGCTAAGCCTACTCGCTTCGCCGGGGGGCAGCCATGTTGATTTTCATAAGGAGGAACGTGTTTCTCCGTGGATGAGGGAGCAACGTTTCTCTATTTAAAGACGAACATTGGGGACATCGCCCTTCCTCCCTAAATGGAGAGTACGTCACTCCATTTTTTTTAAGAGTGATATAGTGCACACTCTGGCGCTGCTCTCGCACGCGCAATCAAACACATTAACAATTAATGTTTGAGGTGCTTCAATATGGAAATTATGCACCACATAAGCGCCCACAGGGCTCATCATTAAAGAGGGAGGGGACAAAGTTGCATTTCAGCCCCCCTCTCCCTTCAGAGCAATCTATGCCAGAGAAATTTGGTTAAATCCAAATTATATCAATGTTGGTAAAAAAAATGGAACTTGAGTGATGACGGGCTTCTCACAATGGCCTGCCTTATTTGGTCTTTTATTTTCAAGGAGTAACAGTGCGACGTGAACAGCTCTAGAAAAACCCCTCCCCCTTATCAGATAGCCCCCCCTCCCTCTTGCAAACGCCTATATGGTGCGTCTTTTCTGTCGGCCCCACGCATTTCCACCTCAATGATGTCTCAATCTAGCTCCTGATTAATATTTGCAGAGTATTCGGGCATTCGTGACAAGTCGACTTGTGGGTACAAATACATGTTTTTCAGTTCTTACACTAATTCTGGTTGGTGCCCGCACATTTGTACGCGAGTTGATGCATTTAATTGCGCGACACTCTTTTAGTCTGCTCGAGATCCAATAGGGGCCTGAGGAGGTGCCAGGTGTTCTTATTTCCTAGCTGGCAGTTGAGCCTGTCACATAGCTGATGTCATTCTTTGGCAAACTAATCGCACAGATATGCGGGCTTTCTACGATATTTCTTTCTTTTTTGTAGTATGCAGATGACAAAGACGTAAATAAGTAGTTCAGTCATGCTATAGCAGTGCGTAGCAGGCGGAACACAAACTAACCACGTACAAACAACACAGCAAAGGTGTGATTTAGTGCGAAAGCGTGAAGACAGTCACCCAGGGCGAACATCCCTATAAAAGGCAGAATGCGCTTTACTCGTGGGTAATGTTAACGTTGCATTGGCGTCGTGCATCGATTCAGTAGATAAGGGCGTAGATATTAACAGTAAACTGTAGCCAACACGTTTCATTCGCCGACAATCGGCTCAGACCGCATGCAACGAAGCGCCGCTGCGTGTATTTGTATACGCGCTGCCAACCGCCTATCCACACTTGCGGAAGCACGGTGCTGCCACCTATAGCCCGATCTCGCCGTAAATAGCCGCTCGCCATCCACTTTCGAAGAACCGCGCGCCATTTGGTCGCACTTGGGTTTCCGGAGGACAAACCCCATTCAAGAATATCGACAGCAGGCTTACGCAAACGCAACGAAACAAAGGCCGGGATATTCGAGACGCTCTATTGTTGCTTTGCATTGCGACACAACCGCAGATAGCCTCGAAAGCGTCAGCATTGCTCGAGACACATACGCGCACGGATCAGCGGCCTGCTGCGCTGGAGGACTTCGATATACAAGTTTCAGTACTGTATGCGCGCCTTATTGCGCGACTGAAGCATCCCTGCCGGATGGTTGGGTTGCACGATATGCAGCACAACATATAAAATGTCATTATGCCAAGAGCATGATTATGCCGATTGTGGGTTTCAACACTGTTTTTTTCTGTCTTTCGCATTTGGTCAGTATATATATGTACCCTCTTTGAAATAAAATTCTGTTGGAAGTTAGCGTTCCTCTTTGTCCCTTCCCTTGTCCTGTGTCTCAGTTTTTACGCGCCACGTTACTAGTTATGGCATTGTCTGTTTGTGTGATAGACAGGCGGACGGATGGACGCTTCGCCCCCGCTCATCATCATTCAATCCGTGCGGTATGCTGTGAACTTCTTATAACAACGCCATCTATCGCATTTAATAGCCAACTATACGAAAACCACTAACACCATCTAGCGATACTATTTTCAAAGACATTAGGAAGCCTACATCTCCCTAAAGGATGGATGGATGTATGTGGCTGTACCCTTTAGATCGGGCGGCGGCTAACGCCACCTAGCCGTAATAGTGAACTAACCACTAGATTTATCTTTTTTTTTCCTTTAAATAGTAAAGTTGAACGGGTACTTTGCAGTGAAGGGCTAAATTTTCACTCGTGCCTTGACTTTAGCCACCAATCAGATAACCTCCTTCTAGTTAAGTCTACCCGCTTAAAGTCTATTTTGCCCTCCCTGTCAGTTGCTGGATGGATGGTTAGTACACATACGCACAACGCCATCTAGTGAGCAATTCTCAAAATTAACTACAAGTGGCAACAGACTATTACGAGGGAACGACCCGTACCAAAGGAGCTGCGGCAGCCCCTAAATGGTTAAGATGCTGAAGTGAAGCAGCTGAACCTTTGCTGATTTTCGTTTCGTGAAAAAGCAGCTTCACGCCACGCGAATCTAAGCGGAGCTAGAAGATCTGTGTACTACTCAACATTCCCATGCTATCTGAAGCGTCCTATGTCTAATTTTATTGACTACCTCGGAATAGATGTTTCGGGCTACGTAACGGCACACTTATGAGTAAATAGAAGAGGACATGATGCATAGAAAAAAAAAACAATTATCTTATAGATTCTGTGACTGCTAACCAGTACGCGGTGTGCGGTCCCAAAACAGGGGTATATATAGTCCTCAAGCTGCTGCTATAATAGAATTCTGCTATGTCCAAGTCTTGAAGATTTAGTTGTGCGTGTGTTCTCGCGATCCGTTCATATAAGTTCTCATACTCAATGAGCATATAATCATGTGAGTATGAAAATCATACTCACAATAATTTACGAGCGTCATGTCAATTTGTTTTTTTATCCTGTACTTTTGTAATAAAATCATATTGATATGGCCACGCACACGGAACATTTATCGAAACAGGCGTAAACCTCAATTTGCGGGGATTACTAAAATTTAGTAATGAACTAACTACTCGAGTCAGCACTACTCACTTAATAACTAGGTAGTAATTTTAACTACCCAACGACGTAGTGCTTTTACCCAGCGTGTTAGTATTTGGCTAGTGTTTGTTACGAGCCCAACGAGGTAGTGCCTTTCATGAGGGTTACTTTTACTAGCTGCATTTACTAGCTGGTTAGTGGATTATCTGACAACGGGCTGGTACTATTAAAGTTAGTGAATACACCAACCTTTTTTCTAAGAGTGCAGCTCCCATGGACACAAGTGACAAAGTTCCATCTAGTGTCATCATCATCGTTATCAACCTGACTGCGCCCACTGCAGTACAAAGGCCTCTCCCCCAAGCACCGCCAGTCAACTCGGTCCAGTGCTTGCTGCTGCCACTTTATACCTCCGCAAACTTCCTCTAGTGCACTCATAGGTAACTCTATGTATCTGTCTAACGTGGTGACGTCATTCGAGAACTGGTTACGCAGTCAAAACAAGGAGCATGCAGTGTGAATTAGATTCCACGTTGGGTGCACATTAACCTAGTTCTGACGCTCAATCCCATTTTCGCATTACACCACGAGAAAAGTTATTGACGTACGCTTTCGATTAATCACCTCCCCCGCGAAGGTGATTGCGGCAAGCTGTCATCGCACTCGCTATTCATCGACACATTGCAATAAAGCTGGTGACGCAAGCAGCTCGCTCATGTAGACACATCACTGCGCACGATGTTCGCCAGCTCCGGCACGCGCAGTTTTATGTGCAAAGTTCGCGCGGGTCTTCGACCCCGGCGTGATTCAGCGCCTCGCCGCTGCACTATACGTGCGTATAGCCTGTATTAGACAATAGACACTTTCAGTTGCGCGTACGTAAGGAGCCCACGTACGCAACACTGCAACTGGAGAGAACTGCGCATGTGCAGTACGTAACGCATCGATTCCAGAGATGCACGCGTACGCCCGAAAAAACAAAACGAAAAAAAAAAACGCAGCCTGCGTATAAACGTGACGAGGCGAAGCGTACGTGGCGTGACACTCTCGCGATATCTCGATCGATATAAGAACCAGATAGCAAAACGGCAGCGACGGCGTCGAACGCAGAGAGCACCAAAGCCGGCCCAGACCGAGTATATTTTACTTTGAGACGACGATACTGCGCTGATACCACACGAGGGCGCTAAAAAGCACCCAAAAGCTGTTTCGTTTCTAAGAACATACGTCTAGTTCAACCAAACGTATCTCGGTACGGCCAACACGGCAAACTGAAAGTGACGTTCAGCGCTTCGCGTGCAGCATACGCAACTTATCGTGCCACGTACGTAGCCTCGTTAGGTACGCCCAATTAAAAGTGTCTATCAGCAGGCTGAAGAGCGTGCTGTCGCACGGCGGTCTTCAGTCGCAGTGCCCGCCTTGCCGGCAGTTAGATTAGCACTGTGACACTACGAATGCAAAAAGCTGGATTCTCGGTTCCCTACAAAGTTCAACATAGCTTTTCAATCAGGAGCAGTAGCTACCTCCTCTTCCCACAACACCAATAAAAAAAAAGGGGGGGGGGGGAGGGGTTCAGAGGTCGACGCCCGTGAACTATTTCTATGCACCGAGGAATGCACACAGAATAAATCCGTCAGGGGTGTGATCAAAATGTGGAAGTTCAATGAAGCGATGTTCATTTTGACAGTGCATTACGCGTCTACAACAATGTGCAGCCGAAACAACTGTTCGGGTTGATAAGTAAAATAAGTGAAAAAGGAATAGGAAAGAAAGAGTGCGCCTTCCCTTCCCTCCTTCACATCCTCCGCACAACTTAAAATGTCGCAGTTTTGCGACAAGGGCGACATCAACCAATTGGAATGCTATACGAAGTAAGGTCGCATCAGATCACTCTTCGAGCATCCGACCTGGCATGACTCGACGATATACAACATTGAAGGCTCGTTCACACCGAAGGCGGGGCGGCCAAAGCGGCGAGGCGGCAACGCGGGAAAAACCTCCTCTCCAGGCGGCGAAAGCGGGAGAAAAAATTGCCCGCAGCTTCCCTCGGGGGAACACTGAGGAGGATGCGGAGCATATAATTGGTTAACGGGGTGTTAAAGTGCGACTTACTTGGGTCGATGGCTAAATTGGTTAACGTGGTTGTGAAATGGGGTGTTAAATTGCGACTTACTTAGGTCGATGGTTAAATTGGTTAACGTGGTTGTAGGAGGGGGTGTTAAATGAGTGAACACGTACACACGTATGCGAAAGGGCGGCGCTGGTCGAAGGGACGTCGATCATTGTGTTTGTGGATTCGTTGGAATTCATTTCACCGCGACCTTGGACGTCGACGCGCCGTACAAACCAACCGACGAGCGGCAACTGAGCGAGCGAGCGCCGACCTTGAGTATATATACAGCGTGACGGCGCATGCACTGTCAGCTGTTGAATGTTCTCGAAGCGCGACGCCACATGCGCGTCCACTGGAGAATCAGGAGAATTGTAGATGTCGAACGCGGTGTGTAGAGGAGGAAGGGTGCACAGATGGTGGAGGAGTGAAGCGCGCGCGGTGTGTAGAGGAGGAAGGGATGCACAGATGGTGGAAGAGTGGGCGACGGCGCGACGGCGCATGCGCACGCGTCAGCTGTCGAATGTTCGAGAAGCGGTGCGGACGGCGCGGACGGCGCACTACAAGGCGCGAGTATAAGATGCTTCCGCATCTAAAACCAGGCGGCAAGGCCGATTGCCCTGGGAGCAATTTTTTTTTTGCCGCCTGCCGAGTCTCGCCGCTCTGCCGCAGCCAATCAGAACGCCATGCAGCGGAGGCGCGGAGGTGGTGGTGGCTTGAGCCCCGATCGTCGACAGCCTCGCACGCTTTCACTCACGCAGAGAACAACGACACGCGAACGATGTTGTCGACATGAATTCCACCGGGACCCTCTCGGCGACGCCAACGCAGAGAGTGCGTCTAAAGTGTCGATATGACCACCATGGATATTACACGAGTCCACAACGCTAAAAAACTACGGCTCACAAAGATTAGACCACGACGACGACAACAATAATAATAGTAATGTAACTTTGGGGGGTTATATATATGATAACGAGGCACGCCGTAATGAGAGACTCTGAATAAATTCGAGCACCTGTGGTTCTTTACCGCGTAGTCAATAATAATAATAATAATATTAATAATAATAATAATAATAATGTAACATTAAGGGTTATAATTATGATAACGAGGCACGCATTAATGAGAGATTCCGAATCAAATTCGGCCATCTGTAACGTGTAGTTAAAACGAAGTATGTAAGTGTCCTTGCACTTCGCCTTCATCGAAATGCAGCCGTTGTTGCCGGAAGTCGAACCCACGTCCTCGAACTTAGCGGCGCGCTAAGTTACCAAGATGAACCGCCTATAAAACTGGATTGAGTAGGTACGTAGGTAAGTAAGTAGGTAGGTAGGTAGGTAGGTAGGTAGGTAGGTAGGTAGGTAGGTACTCTCGTTTCTTACTCACACGAAGCGGCGACAAAATTTGCACACGCCCGCCGGGGACGGTTCGTGCATGCCTCCGTAAAGGCACACCTTCACGACCGAGCCCGCGAGATCCCAGGGACACTTGACGGAGCCCGAAGTGCCGCAGAACTTGGCGGTTGAAGGCACCGCGCAAGGCGGCTGCACGCAGATCATGGTCGCGGTTCTTCACTGAGAACTGTACGATCGTCTCCGATGGCGGAGGAAACAGCAGCAGCAGCACCGATAACAAAACGTAACAAAAGACAAACGGCGAAGAAAAAAGCTGGCGTCGTCTTAGCGATGGCCTTTTATAATGCGCTTCGTTCACCGGCTGCGCACGGCACGCAGCAATTGTGTGCGACGACGTGTCTTTCCCAACGCGTCGATCAAAACGAATACGATGCGCCGCTTCGGTTGGCACACACGAAGACACATGAAAGAACGCCAGTCATGCAGAGAGAACGCAGTGCCTCCCCGCCCCACGCAGTGCGCTCGCCTTTTCTCTAACCCGATGAGCGATTTTGCCGGCAGCTGTAGCGAGAGAGACGGTGTGGCAAATTGCTCAGTAACACTGTCGACGATGTATGGTCGCGTAAATATCGCGCGGGAAAGATGTTTCACAGCAGCGAAATCAATGAACAAAACCTACGCGCCGGAGTATTTTCATTCTTTCCTGTGGTACGAGATGGAGAAGGATAGGGTATGAAGAAATGCAGGGAGGTTAACCGGAAAGCAAATATCTGATTTGCTACCCTGCACTGGGCAAGGGGGAATGAGAGACCGAAAAGTAAGGAAAAGAGAATGAGAGAAAAAGAGCGGGAGGAAGCGAAAACACACACACACACACACACACACACACACACACACACACACACACACACACACACACACACACACACACACACACACACACACACACACACACACACACACACACACACACACACACACACAATATAGAATGTCACAATCGTTCGACGAGGCGGGTCGATCGCAGAAATTTCAAGAGGACCTTCGTCGCTTTTTGGCATGAAGCTGGATCTTTCCGGCATTCCAAAATTAATCTTTCGGAAAGCGGCTGCTCGTCGAGGCGCGCAAACAATGCTGACAGGGACTGTCTCTCGCGGCGGTACTAAGGGTACCGACACAAAATATGTTCGATAGTTTCGTCAGCGCCGCAATGGTCGCACGCAGCACTGTCTGTCCATCCGATGCGGCAAGCAAACGCTTCGTGTAAGACACTCCAAGTCACACAGAACGGTTGTCTCAGATAAGGGCGGACCAGATGGAATGGTAAGTCGTAGGCATGGATCGAGGCGGCGAAGACGGGTGTGGAGAAATCCGGGCGTGTTCCACACAGACCTGGCGACATCGTGCGCGAGCGTATTAATCCTTGCTGCTGTGCACCGCTTGACAGTGGAATGAAATCCATTATGCTCTTTTCGTGAGCGTTCTTTGCTGCATCGTCGGCCTGCTCGTTATCAACAATTCCGCAATAGCCTGGTAACCAGTGAAAAGTTACATCGTGTCCTTTCTGCAGTACTTGTTGATATAGTTGTCTTGTTTCGAGCACCAAAAAAAAAAAAAGACACACTAGGATGTGTGTCTACAAACACAGAGAGGGAAAGATGAATTAATATGTTGGCGATGTATAAAATACCGTTAAGAGTTCATTCAATAAACTTTACCAGAAGGCGGCGTAAACGAGTGGATGAATAACGAACATGACCGAAAAGCATTCTCTACGGCCTGGATGGAACGTCGGAAACATGCCGAGCCAGTCAAGCAATTGACATAACTGTGAAACGCCTGATTGATTGATGTGTGGGGTTTAGCGTCCCAAAACCACCATATGATAACGAGAGACGCCGTAGTGGAGGGCTCCGGAAAATTCGACCACCTGGGATTCTTTAACGTGCACCCAAATCTGAGCACACGGGTCTCAGATTGAAATGCAGCCGCCGCAGCCGGGATTCGATCCCACGACCTGCAGGTCAGCAGCCGAGTGCCTTAGCCACTAGACCACCGCGGCGGGGCCTGTGAAACGCCTGCGACCAGGCATCTAAATGCCCACGGGCATGTATATTGCCACAGGCGTTTCTTAATTTTGCTCTTGCCGTATTCGGTTTACGCGTATAGAGATTGTAAGCAATGCTTAAAGGTTGTAAGCAATGCTATAAACATTGTAAGCGATGCGGTAGCTTTACTGACACTGTCGTGGCGTGTCTGGAGAGATTTGTCTTAGTGCGTGACGTCAAAGCTCGGCTCGCGATCCTGGGGAGCGTTTCACAAGCATATATATGCAGAGCCTTAGTGCGCTAATCGAGCATTACGAAAGAAGAGGAGGAGATGAAGGATACTTTTCCTGGCTTCACTGCCGGCTTGATTGTGGTGTGTGTCATCAAGCCGTGTGGCATACTGTTAAGTGCATCGAAATAGCCGCAATTTCAATGGAGGGGGGGGGGGTGCAGCACGCCTATTTCGTGCATCAGAGTGGTGTTCTTATCAATGATCTCAACACGGCGATGACACGTATGTCATTGTCGAGGAGATCATGAGTCAAATCTAGCGCCGACTTTCTGAATGACGATATCAGCGAACTTTAAAATTGACCACAGGCGTTAAATGTGAACAAAAAGTAACTTTCATTCATATTTTCTTTGTTAATATTCTTATTTCCCGCTTACAATGAACTATAAAACCACAATCGCTAAAGTGAACAAGTAAAAGTACACTTAAATTCCAATTTCTTTTTTTTTTCGCATTCACTAGCGCGTCAGAGGTATTGGCGTCATTTTCTCTCGAACACACGCGAATTGGGGAGACGCAAGCATAAGCCGTGTGATAGTACGGGAATGTGGACACGGCGCTTCGCCTTCCACACGCGAGGGCTGACATATCGACAACCACGCTGCAACGAACGAAGGACGCGGGCTTGTGTGCCGACCCCGCAAGTATAGGTTGCATATCGATACTTGCGCATCAATGCACGTTAAAAAGCGGGTCTAAGGGAATGCTGTTGACCTAAGATCAGGCTCAGCGAGCAAGAAAAGAAAAAAAATAAAGGAGAAGCGAGCAACTATTAAAATAATAATTAGTGTAGCTTTACGTGCCCAAAACCACGTTATGATCATGAGAGACGCTATAGTTGGAGGGCTCCGGAGATTTCGACCTTCTGATGTTAATATAAGTACACACGCCTCTATAGCTTTTCACACCCGTCAAAACGAGATCGATCACGCGACTTTCGGGAGTCAGCAGGCGAGCACCGCTATACGACTGCTCCACCGCGGTGGCTACAAGCGAAAAAAAGAAAGAGAGAGAGAGAGAGAGCACGAAAAAAAATCACAGCGAATGTGATTTTCATCATCATCCACGGAGTGAACGATGATGAGCGGGGCGAAGCGTCCGCCAGCCCGTCCGTGCTTACGTCCGTCCGCGCGACCATCCATGCGACCATCCATGCGTCATCCATGCGTCCATCTGTCCATGCATCCATCCGTGAGTCCATCTGTCCGTCCGTTCATCTAGTGAACACAAGCACCGCGGTCTCCCATCTCGCATCCCCTGTGGAACATAACCGCTCTAGAGCGGGTATGTGTCACCGGTGGCTATACCTACTACTACGACTGCTACTATATACATCGGAGGATGTACAGACCCACGACCCAAAGAGCTTCGCCCCTAAAAACTCAGGATAAGTGACAACACGACCCTGTAGTTTTCCTCGCGAAGTAATCATGCCGTCAATGGTATTCAATTGTATGTTTTTTACAGGTTCTTTGTTATATGTTATAATGTGTATATTTCATTCACAAAATTAAAAATAAAAAAGGGGGGAGCATACTGCACAGTGCAAGAGTCAATGACTCAAGGTTTCGAACTGAAATAATTGCTGCTTCACTAGAAACAGAAAAAAAAAAACAGCCAAAGTGAAGTACCAACACGACCCTGTAGTTTTCCTCGCTAAGTATTCATGACGTCAATGGTATTTAATTGAAATTTCTTACAAATTCTTTGTTATATGTTATCGTGGATATATATTGTTTGTAAAAATACAATAAAAAGGGACGAGGGCATACTGTACAGTACAAGAGTCAATGACTCATCTGGTCGAACTGGAACGATTTCTGGTTCACTACAACGACAGAAAAAAAAAAACAGGTTGTTGGGGAAAGGCAAAGCGAGTGCTGCGAAATCCGTGACGTCAAACTGACACCACCAAGTGAGTTCTAGGGATTAACTGCGGCAAGAAATTCGAGCAAGATGAGGAATTAGGATTCCTTCTTTACTGTTCTTTTTTTTTTTGTATACGCGACACAATGAGGTTTTTTTTTTGGGGGGGGGGGGATAATGACAATATACGGCATTTCGTGGAGCAAGGGTGAAATATGGCGAAAGGGCACTAGTTCTCGAAATAAAGATGTAGAAACCGCTTCATTTTTTGTAAGAACACTTGACCAACTTCAAATTCGTTCAGTGTTGCACTTTTACAATGTCCCTTTAGCAACTCGTAGCTCTCGAATAACATGAGTGGCTTTGTGGCCTCAAAATAATAACGTAAGAATCCTTAGTACGCGAACAAACGCTCATGCAAATAATCCCCCGCTATTAAGACAAAAGAAAGAAGCAGGTGACGTCACTTCAAGCTATCAATCTTGCATACATGCACTACTAAAACGCACACGCACAGAGAGAGAGAGAGAGAGAGAAACAAAAAACAACATGCGCAAGAGGATCTATAGAGGGCCATTCAACTGCAATAACGAAGGTCAATTTCTTATAGATGCATTCTATATCAAGGAGCTAAAAAGATGTCAATGCCGTGCTCAAGCAATGAAAACCGATGAAGTCTACATGCTCAGTATAGACCTTATAAATTAATCGAAGGATCGATCGCTCCCTTTAAAAAAAGAAGGGGGTGGGGGCGGTGATGCACATTCGCAACATCTTAGAGCAGATTAGGCCATGCAACGCCCAGGAGGCATTCGTTGACAAGGTTCATAGGTTGAAAAAAAAATGTCGGCTTGGAAGAATGAATAAGCAAAACATGTCAGGGAGCGACAACGGGCTCTACGACTCCCATCTCACCATTTGTCACAACCGCATTTCTCCGCAAGTTAGCAAACCACTCAGTACTCTGTTTCCTCTAATTATTAGAGGAAACAGAGTACAACGCAACGCAAAGGCAACGTCGTCCTAAATAAAATTCACACTTGGAGTATCGCCAACTCTTTGAACCTAAACGCGGCTAAAACGAAAGCTGTTATATTTCGGCCTCAAAACAAAACACTGGGCATCACAAACAGTCTAAAGTTAGGTACATCAACTATAGAATTATCACGCGTTGCTAAAAGCCTGGGAGTCATTTTTGAAGAGCATATGACGTGGACAGATCAAGTGAATGCCACCTTAAATAAACTTTCAAAAACTGTAGGTATATTGTCAAAGTTTCGTTACGTCCTGCCTCAAAACATAAAATTGTTAATTTATAAATCACTATTTTTGTCTAACTTATCTT
Source organism: Rhipicephalus microplus (assembly GCF_043290135.1). Classification (NCBI taxonomy): domain Eukaryota; kingdom Metazoa; phylum Arthropoda; class Arachnida; order Ixodida; family Ixodidae; genus Rhipicephalus; species Rhipicephalus microplus. The sequence goes on along the minus strand of NW_027464640.1, from coordinate 100,389 downwards.
ATTGTCACTTAGTCTGGGGCACGACCACCAAAACCAACGTTCAGAAATTACACAAACTTCAAAAGAAAGCCATTCGTAACATCGTTAGTGCCGCATACGATGCCCACACGGAACCGATTTTCAAGGCTCTGCACTTATTCCCAGTACATGAGCTATATCACACAATTTTAAACAATCGCTATAAGTCGGCTATAAAAAATAACGACACATTTTTCACAGAATTGTCGGCGCTAACTCGCGCTGAACATGTGCGAATTTTGAGGACTCGTGAAGTCTGGAGATTACCAAGACCACGAACCAATTACGCAACACAGATGTTGAAATATCAGCTACCGCTACTACTTAACATATCCGAAAAACATAAGTAACACTTCCGCGTACTCAATTCGCATGTGTATGATGATAAAATGTACCTGTGAATCTCTCTCTCCCCCTTCATTTTGAACGAGTGCATCTCTGTATACTGTACCAGTGCCTTTTCTCGTATACCAGTGCCTTTTCTCTGTATACTGTACCAGTGCCTTTTCTCTTTATTGTGTACATTTTTCAGTTCCACTAGCTCGCTTATGTTGTTGCAATGAAGATAACTGTTATGTGCCCGTTTTTGCCTTTGTACGTCACGATTGTACGCCACTCTGTACGCCACGTTTGCCAAGCCCGGGGGTACGGACCCTGTCAAGCCTCATCTATGGCTTTTTGTCCGTACCCACCAAGCTCCACTGAATGTCTTTGAAGCTGAAATAAATCATGATTGATTGATTGATTGATTGATTACCATTACGAAGGTCTCTGTCCTTCTGGAGGCGTCTACAACTACAGAAAAAAAAAAGTAATTTGAGAAGGCAGCGCCCAACTACGCTACTTCTCTTATGACACATGTTAAAACATTCCCTGTAAGCGCGCACGCGCGTTGTGTGCGTGCGTGCGGGCTCGTTTGCACGGCAAAATGATTCAGTACTCAAAGTTTATAATCACCGCCGCGGAAACTGTACAGCTCAGGAAAGACCCCCCCCCCCCCCCCCCAAAAAAAAAAAATTACAGCATATCCACGAAGTGAATGATGATGAGTGGGGCGAAGCTTCGGAGGGTTTCATCGGTAGATCGTGAATCCTCCGTCCGTCCGTCCGTCCGTCCGTCTGTCTGTCTGTCTGTCCATGTATCCATCCGTGTGTCTGTCCAACCATCCGTTCGTCCACGCCTGCTGAGTGAGTCATAGAACTAGGCGGTCGCGCACCAAGAGATACATGCATGTACAGACGCACGGCTTAAAAGGGAACTCCGTCGTCTTTTTTTCATATTCACCGATTTCAGTAAGACTTTGAACACGTGTTCGCGTTGGTACCGTGGTGACATGTGCCAAATTATACAACCAGAAGTAGTTTAGTTTTTCTGAAAACAAATTTTAAAATTTGTAGCTGATTTTCCAATCACACTTGTAAACGCGGGCTACCCTGTGTATATGACGTCAGGGCCCAATCTTTTTTTCAAGAACCCCGCCTTTCCCCGCAGACGGATGCAGCGCACGCTTTCTTCTACGAGGTGACGACAATGCGAGCACAGTTAAATTTTGTCAGCTCCATCGCCAACTTGCTTTTCGCGCATCAGAAGATCGAGGCCACCTGAGCTATGTTTACACCCTGGCCAGCCGTGGCGGGGTGTAGCGGATCTCGTGACGTCGTCGGCGACGGTATCTTGTGACGTCATTGGATACCCACCATTGACGACAGAGCCACTCTCTGTTTCGGTTTCTGTTTTGACTCGTCACTTTTTGCTTAATTGAAATTATTAACGAGTGCCTGGGCAAAATGAACCACCCTAGCTTTTTCAGGACTGTCAATACTAACAGAAAACAGCATTATCTCAGTATGGATGAAAATGCACCGGAGTTCCCTTTTCAGGATCTTCACCTCTAAAACAAATGGGTCATTGTGTGCAATTGTTGTTGCGTGTCAGCGTCACACAGGCTAGCTCAAACTCAGCGTCTCCGTCCTAGGAACTGTACAGGTGTAATGAACCGACCTTATGGGGTTCTAGCCTGCGATAAATTTATGCAAGGATGCACGAGTATATTTGCAGCAACACGATGACTAAATTTGCATATCTCCTGCACGTGTGGACTTCAAATGCGCACAGCGTGCCTCCTCCATTACACTTTCAAGGCGCCACAATTTCCACAAAAGCCTTGCCAGTAGAGTGCAACACACAATCGCAATGATGAACAATGGATCGCACAGCCCTTTCAACCTACAGAAAGCTCCTAACTAAACTCAGCCACGAGGACTTCGCCACCGGCCACGGGAAGTTGCAATCACACGACAATCTTTGCAGCAGCATGCAAGAGCAGTTCGCTGGCTGGCGGTAACTTTTATTTAGTCAAACGGGAATGTGAACCATTGCAACTTGTTCATTTCGGACAAACAGTAACGCTGCTCAGGTGCTGACCCGTAGGCCCAGGGATGGGCCACGGCGGTCACACTTTCGTGGAAGCAAAATGATGCCCTCGTACTGTGCGGTGGCCGTGTACGTTATTATGACCGAAATTTCCGGAGTCCGCCCACACGGAGCCTTATAATCATACCAAAGTTCTGACACGATATGAGTCTATAACCGTCCGTGCAAGTCTGTTGCCTTGAAGAAGTAAAGTACTGCCACCATCACCCGCGATTACCTCTCAGGCTTCCCGAATGTTTTTTGCCGTCACCAGTTTTCGATCTGCAGCGCGTGCTAGTGCTTTATAACTTATGGCCCTATGATGACTGTGAAGTGTGATTTTGTGTGCGTGGTCTCTTCTCTCTCTCTCTCTGCAGCTTTAAAACTCCCTCATCCTTTTACCCAGTGTAGGGCAGCATACCGGCCCTCCCAGGCTATTATAGTTAACGACCCTGCCTTCCCTTTCACTCCTGTTCCTTCATTCCTTGACACGACATTCCTGACAGTCAAGCAGTGACACTCGCTACAAAGCGCACTTGACAGCGAGTGCGTACGCAAAACTCAACTCCACTGCGACGGAGCGTCTAGCCTCGGTAACAGTGGTCTGAGAATAACCAAGGTACTATCCGAAGACGAGTTTATAGCCTTTTTAGGTATCGTTTTCGTTAGTGGAAATATTATCAATAATTGTTGGGGTTTAACATCCAAAAACCATAAAATATATATCATTACATGATACCTGAACCAGGCATCGAACATTTTCGCCTTCATCGATCGAAAATGCGGCATCAGCAGCCAGGATTCGATCCAGCGACAGCTGCAGCGGGTCATGCAGCAGCCGAGTGCCTCAGTCACTGTTAGTCATCATTAGGAATAATATTGTTATGAAATAAAGCATACTATATATACACAACGATCAACTACTCAGACATTCTCGCCCTTGGGCAGTCCCCCCTCCCCCCCCCCCCCTGACCACCAGGAACGCATGCCCACCACACACTATGCAATGGCTGCAGCCACGGTGTTTGTACGTAATGTTTATTTTAAGAGTGGCGTAAAATAAACATTACGAAGACATCACTACTCAAGACAGACACATTGCCTGAAATATGAAATAGCTGTTGTTCTACTCAAGTTGCCATTACCGTCAGCGTCATTCTTAAAGCACACTCACCTTTTCTGTGTAGTGGCGCACCGCCAAAGCGACGTATACGTTCTCGAGGCATAAGAACACTCGCTCGAAATGGCGCTAAATTTGCCAGTGGGTCTGGGGTATTAGAGATCGGGCAGGCTTCTTCACACGTCAAACCGAGACAGTGCCTTCGCAATACAACAAACGAAAAAAAAAAACTGCGATCTGCTGCGGCGCGGGCGAATCCTCCGATCTCAGACGATTACGCACGCATATACCGTGGGTCTCGAGAGACCCGTCAACGTCAATTCTTCATTTAAGGCAACGCGGAGGGAACAGCTCGGAGAGCAAGTGGCGACTTGCCAGCACCCTCGCATGCACGTGCGTAGTAATGACCAGTGTGTTGGAACAGTGTCGCGCGTTAGACAGTTTTTCATGTGGTGAAATAACACACGTTAATGAACGGACGTAAAGGCGACCCCTTCCGAAACACTTATTATAAACGCACACTTCCAAGATGAGTGCGAACTAGCTCCAAAGTTCAAAAACGACTTCAACTCTTCCTTTCACCCTATCATACGTATTTCTTGAAACGGGCTACTATAGTACTACTAATATCACTATCAGTACTATTACTATCAATACTACGGTAGTATCGACGGCGAAGTAACCGAACACAGCCCAACATATATCCCGGACAGCGCGTGGAACTTGAGGTTGTGTCAACCAAAACTCGACACGTTTGCATACAACGGCATCGACGCGACTTCGAAGGCTTCTTTCTCATTTGGTTTCCTTTCGACTTGTTAGAAACAGAAGCGATCGCTGGGGTGCAGCCAAGCGAAAGGTTCAGCCTACGCGAAAGCGAGACTTTGTCGATTCCAGTAGCGATTACGCACGAACTCTGCAGCATCACTGATGTGTGGCTTAGCCGTGTCCGCTAAGAAAGAAAAGAAAAAAAAACTGCCGGATATTTAACCCTTGTCAACTTAGTTATAGCAAGCGAGAAGTGTGTTTGGTTTGGTTTATTGCAAAGACTTTCCGGAATGTGTTTCGAAGTTAGGCTTCACCTTTTTTTGTGTGTGTTGCTACAATAGCTTCAATCTTGGCACGCTTCCACGTTTCTGTAAAGCCTGTTTTACACGCGAGCGACTGAGCGGCGGCGGTCGCGGCGATGAGCGGCCGCAGGACGCGCGGGCTGGAGTTCGTTTCGCATGCGCCGCTTTTGCGCAATGCCCGCCGCTCTGATGGGGAGTCTTGCCCGTACTACCGAGTCAGAGCGAGTTCCTCCCAGCGCGCGCGTACCCGCTCCTCGCCTTGCCGTCACGTGCTCTCCGCGTCACTGCTCCCCCATTGGTTCACCTTAGGGAGACGCTCAGCCGCTACTCAATTTTTGCAACTCTGGCGATATCGATCACACCGACAAGCAGTTTTGATGTTCTCAGCTTGCCGCCTATCTATATATATATTTATAAGTTAACAGAGGGCTACAACAGCGTCCGCACGCGTCATAAGCGAATCGGTCAACGGCACAACTGGCGACAACGTATCTTCCAAAGTCAATAAAGAGCATATACGGGGACACATTCGCGTTTGCCAGCTGATGCGGATAACATTCCACAAGCAACGCAACGAGATGTAATTCATCCAACAAGAATTTACACTTCTCCGCCGCCCTTTAACCCATCAACTTATGCTGCTTCAAATATCGCATACAGGTGCATTATTCAATAAAGCGTATACTGTACACTCCCAGGCGCATCCCCAGATAATTTGATTTGTGGGGTTTAACGTCCCAAAACCACCATTTGATTATGAGAGACGCCGTAGTGGAGGGCTTCGGAAATTTCGACCACCTGGGGTTCTTTAACGTGCACTGTTGCGAAGCGCCGGGCCAATCCCGCCGCTGACCTCCACTGTTGAGAAACGGCGGACCGATCCCGCCGAAGCCACCACTGTTGCGAAAGACGGCGACGCCGACGCGGTCCCGGAGGCGCCACTGCTTTCGACCCCGCCGGGAAGGTCACCAGCCGTTTGGTAGCGTATGTTTCTCAGCTCGCGACTGCTTCTGCGCAGAGCTGAGGAGACGAGCGGACGAGACGACGGTGAGTTAAACAAGGTTTATGTACAGCATATATACAGAGGCGTTACAATTTCGGCACTGGGGCCGGCAGAGACTCGAAGAGCCGAGCTCCTCTCTCTAACACATAGGTCAGCCTTTCGCCTAAAACCGCTGACTCACACACATGTCGGCACTCCGACACGGGGACTCCTCTCTCTAGGACCGCCGATCGCGACGCGCCGCAGGGCTTCTTTTATTTACACCGGGTCCAACCAACAGGTCCAATCAGAAGCGCCGCTGGTCGTCCGGGCAGATTCCGCCAATGGGGGTCGCCGCGCCATGCGTCAGACCACCAGGCACGAGAACGCCGGCTCGCTGTCACGTGCGCCGATGACTCAATGCACGTGGGCGAGAGAGGCGCCGCGCGTGTTCACGCCGTTGAGATGTTCGCGTCGGGCAGACGGCGGGCTGGCCTTGACCCAGATTGCCTTTTTCAGAGGCACGGTCGTTTGACGAGGACTCGCTGGCATAACAGCACCCCCGCCGCCAGACAATGCACCGGAAAGACGAGCTGCTTCCACGGGGCTCGGATGTCAGGTGCGCTCGTTCGCCTGGTCCCTCCAGGTTCGCCTCCAGGGCCATGGGGAGAATACAGCTCCAGACTGGTCCGGGAACACATTCCACTTTTGACGACGGATCCCAGCTCCACTGGCTTGTCGCCACAACTTGCTGACCAGCTTCACTCGTCTCTACTGACCATCTTCGGTTTCAGCACTTGTCGATGGTTCTGCAACTTGCTAAGAACGGTTCGACAACAGACAACACACGACACAAGCAAGTGCCCTCGGTCACCCGACAGAACACCAGACAAAGTATAGTACAACATATACCTATCTACGTGTTTATCAGAATTTTGTTCCCTCTACATCAAGAGGCACATGTGGGACAAAAGACCCTTAAAATGACAACTCAATTTTTTTTCCCCACGTACAACAACGTAACGAATTAGAATACCACAAAGTTGGCCCCTTGAGATCACTCTGAGCGAGAGCGCTCAGCCCAGGTCGTGATGAGGTCAAAATTTTGCCCCGAATCGCCAGCCAGAAACCGAAAGGTTGAGAAGGTACTAACTAAACGCACTGCTCAATGCACCTGCATTAACGTTTACCTTTCCTTTTTTTTTTCTTTAGCGAACGTCAAAGTTGCGCTGTGGAGCAACATGCTCCACCTCAGTAACCGGCCACTTTTAGGCGACGATACCTATGCGGCACCAAGAGCGGCTCACACTTGCGACGTTGCACAGGGGAACAACGATACGACTTGCTACTGATTGACTCCTCACCGCTTAGCTCGATATCGTGTTCGATCACCGTCGTGTTTCCGGGACGGTCCGACAACACATACCCAAACTCGGAAACAATCTTTCTCAGGTCCTCTTTCTCAGGTCCTCCTTCACTTAAGCTAGGCGCTAGGCTTATCTGCTCCCGGATTACTTTCGATCCCCCTTCGATCACCTCACTAGAACTCAAATTTTCTGCTTCCTCTTCCTCTGAAGCCTTCAACAGCTGATTTACGACCGCTTGATGTTGAACATTGGGTTTCATCAAGTTGTAAATTTTGTTCTGCCGCCTTCCTACTTGCACCTCATAAGTTGTATCGCAAGGCTTCGATAATACTGTGGCGGGCCCTTCCCAATCAACCTCAAGCTTGTTCCTTTTGGGTGGCTGCAGCCGCATTACCTGATTATCAACTTCAAAAGTGCGCTTCTTCCCCGATTTCTCGTAGTGCTCCTTCGACAGCACTTTTGCCGCGTTTTTCTGGCTTTCCACTAGCGCTTCAATTTGGCTTTCCACTAGCGCTTCAATCGAGAGATCCTCACTCTGCTCTTGAATGAGCGTCTCTCGATCAACTCTCGGCAGCTCGCTCCAACTTTCCGCTACAGGCGAGAGCGTTGCAGCCCTCTCGCTCTGATTCAATGGCGCCATGTCGTCTCCCCTTTCTCCGGAAACCGCGCAGCTAGGTTCGGCGACGGGCCGCTCGCGTGACTGCTCACATGACTCATGCGGAAAATTTCCTTTCTGGGGTTCCGTCGACCCGCCGACAAGGTCACTTGAGAGTTCACCGCATGGAACCAAGTCAAGCTTCCGCGAAAGCTTTCGCGCTTGCGATCGCGTGAGAGCCATGCACGCTAAGTTGGGGAAGAACGATTTGCCCTGCTCTTTGAGGAGCTGCTCCGAGCTGTTGGAGAAAAGATAAGGAAAACGATCGTTCAGCGCGGCAGACACAGCCGCTTCGGTGCGAAGCTTACCGAACGGGCCTTCAATGACAACCGTGGCGATTGGTAAGCGAACACTCTGCTCCTCGGCGACTTGCCTGATCCACGCGCATTCTCCTGTGAAGTCATCCGGAGACACCAATGAAGAATGGACAACGTCCATGGTTGCCGCTGAGTCTCTAAGTGCTCGGCACGTTTTCTCATTGACCCTAATTTCTTGGAGATACGGCTCCAACAACCGAATGTTTTTTTCTGATTCTCGGATCGTTGCGAAGGCAAACTTTTCCTGACAGTTTCTCGCGATGTGCCCTTCCTTTTTGCAGTTGTAGCAGATTAGCGGCTTCCGTTTGTTTTCCGATTCAAATGCCTGTGTGGTAGAAACCTCACTCGATTTCTCCGCTTCTGTTTGCCCTTCCCCTACACTGTCCTTCGTAAGAGACGGGTCCTTTTTAAAATTACGGTGCGGAACGGGTTTCCGTTGATCAGGTTTCCTTGAAAAGCCCTCTTTCCTTTCATCCTTTTCAACGCGCACCGCCCTGCTATGCAACTTTCGGCGAGTATAATACTCCTCAGCTAACTCAGCTGCCTTATTTAACTGTACTTCCCCAAGTCTGTCCTGCAGCCAAAGTCTGACATTATCCTCGATGCAGCGGTAGAATTGCTCCAATGCAACGCATTCCACCACTTTATCGCGGTCGTCATAAACACCTTCGCCCTTGAGCCATTCAATTAAATCGGCTTTAAGACGAAACGCGAAGTCAACATGTGACTCATTCCCCTTTTCAGCATACCGGAACCTTTGCCTGAAAGCCTCGGGTGACAACTTATAACGTCTCAAGAGCACTTCCTTAACCTCGTCATAGCTCTCAAACGCTTCCCTAGACAAGCAAGTTAATGCGTCGGACACTTCGCCGGGAAGAAGAGCTAGCAGGTTCCGCGCCCAAAGAGACTGCTCCAAAGCATTTCGCTCACAGACGTGTTCAAACTTGACGAGATACTTCGCCATGTCCTCGCCTACTACGAACGGTGGCAGTTGATCCCGAATTCTAATACCGCTGACCTGCATCGTCGGAGAAGCTGCGCTAGGCGCCTGCGAACACTGTAGGATTGCCAATTCTAGTCGTTTCAACTCTAGGCGCTCTTGTCTCTCGGCCTCCTCGCGACGTTCGCGCCTTTCAGCTTCTTCGCGAGCTTCGCGCCTTTCAGCTTCTTCGCGAGCTTCGCGCCTTTCAGCCTCTTCGCGGCGTGCTTTAATATCCGCCCAGGCCTCATCGACTTCCTCAGCCGACACTCCCTCATCCTTCATGATCTCAAGGATCGCTTGCTTTCGTTTCGCACGGCCCAAAGTAATGCCGAGTTCCTCACAAATTTCGATGAGTTCCTTCACTTTAAGGTTCTCCATCGTTCACACTAGCCTCTTGCTGTTTGCCCCTGTTAACAATTTACTTGCCGTACCCACTATAAGTCAACTAGCAAGACGCGCAAGCAATTTTTCACTCTCCCGTGTTTACCCCCTCCGCATTAACTTTGGTTTCAAAGCACTTCGACTTTGCTTGAAACGATCAAAGCTCACTAATGCTTCACACAGCCCTTCTCTAAACTACTACAACCTGAGCTAGAGCAGTCTGGTGAACTGAGGGGAAAACATCAGGCACTCACCGCATCGATGTCGCTGACGCCGGCCGATCCCGCAGCTGCCAACCACTGTTGCGAAGCGCCGGGCCAATCCCGCCGCTGACCTCCACTGTTGAGAAACGGCGGACCGATCCCGCCGAAGCCACCACTGTTGCGAAAGACGGCGACGCCGACGCGGTCCCGGAGGCGCCACTGCTTTCGACCCCGCCGGGAAGGTCACCAGCCGTTTGGTAGCGTATGTTTCTCAGCTCGCGACTGCTTCTGCGCAGAGCTGAGGAGACGAGCGGACGAGACGACGGTGAGTTAAACAAGGTTTATGTACAGCATATATACAGAGGCGTTACAATTTCGGCACTGGGGCCGGCAGAGACTCGAAGAGCCGAGCTCCTCTCTCTAACACATAGGTCAGCCTTTCGCCTAAAACCGCTGACTCACACACATGTCGGCACTCCGACACGGGGACTCCTCTCTCTAGGACCGCCGATCGCGACGCGCCGCAGGGCTTCTTTTATTTACACCGGGTCCAACCAACAGGTCCAATCAGAAGCGCCGCTGGTCGTCCGGGCAGATTCCGCCAATGGGGGTCGCCGCGCCATGCGTCAGACCACCAGGCACGAGAACGCCGGCTCGCTGTCACGTGCGCCGATGACTCAATGCACGTGGGCGAGAGAGGCGCCGCGCGTGTTCACGCCGTTGAGATGTTCGCGTCGCGAAAGGGGGACACCCTCAGTAACCCGAGCGGCGACGGGGCACGAAGGCCTTGAGGTCTAGGCCCGCGTGACATTAGGACTTCTAGTGTAACGTGAGATAGGGTGAACCCCACGCCCTGCGCGGCCGGAGGGAATCCCGCATGCTAGAACCCAATAAAGTTTATTCTCTCTCTCTCTCGGGCAGACGGCGGGCTGGCCTTGACCCAGATTGCCTTTTTCAGAGGCACGGTCGTTTGACGAGGACTCGCTGGCATAAAAGCACCCAAATCTGAGTACACGGGCCTACAACATTTCCGCCTCCATCGGAAATGCAGCCGCCACAGCCGGGATTTGATCCCACGACCTGCGGGTCAGCAGCCGAGTACCTTAGCCACTAGACCACCGCGGCGGGGCAAAGCGCATCTCCAGATAAGTGAATCGCAAGTTGCGACAAAGAGCGCAGATACACAGCACGGTATACAGCATAAACTACACTAATAACCCGTTACGAGGCACGGCCCGTCTGATCCAATACGGGCATGTCGCGCCTGAGATGGGCATGACCATCCTCCTTGAACCGGGCGCAACACCTGATTCGGGGTGCGACCGGTCGGGTTTCCTTCCAGGCGGGATATGCGTATTTCGTAGAGTGCTCGCAAGAGTGCTCTCTGTACGTCTGCATCCTACTTGCCCAAGTGATTCTTCTAGACTGGCGCGCGCGGTTGCAACCACATTCGTAAACGAAACGGGGGCGCCGTCTAAACACCACTGACAGCTGAGGCCCGGCGTTGAAGCTATACTACACACATACTTCAGAAGTCAGTAGCTCGGTATGGCAAACTGTGGACGCGCTCTCCTTCACTGTTTCAATATAAACAAAAAAAGAAGCACAAAGAAGTCAAAGCTTGACTGCTAAACACACACACAGACAGTGAGAGAGAGAGAGACAAAAGTGTCCGGAAACTCTGTAGAGGAGACTCGCAGAAGTTGGAGTGCAACGGCAAAGGAAGCAGTGCGGTCAGCGAACGTTGCGCTACAACAACGAGGAGTCAAAGTGCACTTGTGTGCCAAGCACGCGCGCTCGCGTGCCTCTCCCGACGGGGTTTATCGCACTAAGCCGATAGGGGTATCGATCGCTCACCGAACCACCGCACCTGCTGTGCGGGTCAAAGTATAAGTGCGCGCACGCAACAGCTTCCCGTGTTTTATTTTCTTCCGTTATGTCAACTGACACACCGCAGGCACGCATTGCAAACGCGCGACTGTTGATACGTAACAACACGCACGATCAGTTTTAAAGCAGAACACATGCATCTCACGACACGCAATTTGTGTATATACATATATATGTATATATCTATCTGTTTCAGTCAATCTCTCCCTCTATGCGTGCGTGCCTGTGTGTTAGGCCAAACATCCATAATCTGTGCAGTCTGTGCGCGTAGCATTGCCCATTTAAAGCTATATCCTAGAATGCCTACAAGAAAGCACAGTTGAAAGTACGTGCTATGGGCCCCTAACATATAGTTAGTCATTTTGCGGAGTGTATCCGCTAGACATCAGCAAGGGAGCACGCGCACACCTGCGCAGATGAAATCTTTGTTGACGCTGTTGCTAGTGACGATTGCGTATGTTTGAGCGCTTTGCAGCGGGTGGGCCTTCGAATCACTCACTCGAGGCGAAATCCGCATGTTCTGACGCCTGGTGCGATTATACGCTTGTGCCGAGAGACTCCACGCACTTGATCACATTTGTAAATAACATGTTTTTATTTTATTTTTTTCTTCTTCAGACACAGCCTCAAGCATCGGCGTTGCTCTATTGCAGAGCACCTGCTTGCCACAACAGAAAGCCGACACTGTTATGCCGCCTTTGGTTGGGTGTTGCATTCACAAAGGTGTACTCCTTTCGCATTGGTATGGCAAACACTTCTACATGCGACTACTGCGGAGCTGAAGAGACTATTGAACACGTCCTGTGTAGCTGCGCTTGCTACGACACACAGCGATGCCTGCTCCGGATGGTTTTGAATCAACTTGACTCCAGACCATTTTGTGTGCAGATGATTCTAGGACCTTGGGCATCTGCCTCAGTTGCGCAGAAAGCGACTAAAGCACTCCTACTTTACTTAAAGTCTACAAACCTGAGCGACCGCCTGTAGACTGTGTATGCTCCCCCGAGTGTGCGCGTTCTAGCTAGTACCTTCTCAACCTTTCGGTTTCTCGCTGGCGATTCGGGGCAAAATTTTGACCTCATCACGACCTGGGCTGAGCGCTCTCGTTCAGAGTGATCTCAAGGGGCCAACTTTATGTGGTATTCTAATTCGTTGCGTTGTTGTACGTGTAAAAAAAATTGAGCTCTCAGTTTAAGAGTCTTGTGTACCACATGTGCCTCTTGATGTAGAGGGGACAAAATTCCGATAGACACGTAGATAGGTATATGTTGTACTATACTTTGTCTGGTGTTCTGTTGGGTGACCGAGGGCACTTGCTTGTGTCGTGTGTTGTCTGTTGTCGAACCGTTCTTAGCAAGTTGCAGAACCATCGACAAGTGCTGAAACCGAAGATGGTCAGAAGAGACGAGCGAAGTTGGCCAGCAAGTTGTGGCGACAAGCCAGTGGAGCTGGGATCTGTCGTCAAGAATGGGATGTGTTCCCTGAATAGAGTCTGGAGCTGCATTCTCCCCATGGCCCTGGAGGCGAACCTGGAGGGACCTGGCGAACGAGCGCGCCTGTCATCCGAGCCCCGTGGAAGCAGCTCGTCTTTTCGGCGCATTGTCTGGCGGCGGGGGTGGTGTTATGCCTGCGAGTCCACAGCGAACGGCCGTGCCTCTGAAAAAGGCAATCTGTGTCAAGGCCAGTCCGCCTGACGCGATCAACAACTCAACGGCGCCTCTCTGGCGTGCACGTGCAGTGAGTCAGCCTCGGCAAGCGACCCGTCGAGTAAACAACTGGCGTCTTCATGTCTGGGGGTCTGACGCATTGCGCGGCGACCCCATTGGAGGAGTCTGCCCTGACGACCAGCGGCGCTTCTGATTGGACATTTTGGTTGGACCCGGTGCAAATAAAAGAAGCCCTGCGGCGCGTCGCGATCGGCGGTCCTAGAGGAAAGCTGACATGTGTGTCAGAGTGAACCCGTTTGAGAGCAGACCTATGTGTTAGAGAGGAGAGCTCGGCTCTTCGAGTCTCTGTCGGCCCCAGTGCCGAATTTGTAACGCCTCTGTATATATGCTGTACATAAACCTTGTTTAACTCACCGTCGTCTCGTCCGCTCGTCTTATCAGCTGTGCGCAGAAGCAGTCGCGAGCTGATAAACATACGCTACCAAACGGCTGGCACGGCCGCTGGATCAGTGCGCTTTGATCCAGCGGCCGTGCGGCTGGTGACCTTCCCGGCGGAGTTGGAAGCAGTGGCGCCTTCGGGACCGTGTTGGCGTCGCCGTCTTTCGCAACAGTGGTGGCAGCGTTCGCAACAGTGGAGGTCAGCGGTAGGATTTCGGAGGCCGTCGTCGCAACAGTGGTGGCAGCGGCGGGATTTCGAGGCGCCCTTCGTAACGTCGTCGGAGGTGCGCTTCGCAACAGTGGTGGCTTCGGCGGGATCGGCCCGCTTCACAACAGTGGTTGGCAGCTGCGGGATCGGCCGGCGTCAGCGACATCGATGCGGTGAGTGCCTGATGTTTTCCCCTCAGTTCACCAGACTACTCTAGCTCAGGTTGTAGTAGTTTAGAGAAACGCTGTGTGAAGCATTGAAGGGAGCTTTGATCGTTTCAAGCCAAGTCGAAGCGCTTTGAAACCAAAGTTAATGCAGAGGGGGTAAACACGGGAGTGTGAAAAAATTGCTTGCGCGTCTTGCTAGTAGGCTTATAGTGGGTACGGCAAGTAGATTCTTAACAGGGGCAAACAGCAAGAGGCTAGTGTGAACGATGGAGAACCTTAAAGTGAAGGAACTCAACGAAATTTGTGAGGAACTCAGCATTACTTTGGGCCGTGCGAAACGAAAGCAAGCGATCCTTGAGATCATGAAGGATGAGGGAGTGTCGGCTGAGGAAGTCGATGAGGCCTGGGCGGATATCAAAGCACGCGCGAGGAGGCCGAAATGCGAGAAGTTCGTGAACGTGAGGTAGCCGAGAGACAGGAGCGCCTCGAGTTGAAACGAATAGAACTGGCAATTCTACAGTGTTCGCAGGCGCCTAGCGTAGCTTCGACGATTCAGGTCAGCGGTTTTAGAATTCGGGACCAACTGCCACCGTTCGTAGTAGGTGAGGACATGGCGAAGTATCTCGTCAAGTTTGAACACGTCTGTGAGCGAAATGCTTTGGAGAGGTCTCTTTGGGCGCAGAACCTGTTAGCTCTTCTTCCCGGCGAAGTGTCCGACGCGATAACTTGCTTGTCGAGGGAAGCGTTTGAGAGCTATGACGAGGTTAAAGAAGTGCTCTTGAGACGTTATAAGTTGTCACCCGAGGCTTTAAGGCAAAGGTTCCGGTATGCTAAAAAGGGGAATGAGTCGCACGTTGACTTCGCGTTTCGTCTTAAAGCTGATTTAATTGAATGGCTCAAGGGCGAAGGTGTTTATGACGACCGCGATAAAGTGGTGGAATGCGTTGCATTGGAGCAATTCTACCGCTGCATCGAGGAGGATGTCAAACTTTGGCTGCAGGACAAAATTGGTGAAGTACAGCTAAACAAGGCAGCAGAGTTAGCTGAGGAGTATTATACTCGCCGAAAGTTGCATAGCAGGGCAGTGCGCGTTGAAAAGGATGAAAGAAAAGAGGGCTTTTCAAAGAAACCTGATCAACGAAAACCCGCTCCGCACCGTAATTTCAAAAAGGACCCGTCTCTTACGAAGGACACTGTAGGGGAAGGGCAAACAGAAGCGGAAAAATCGAGTGAGGTTTCTAAACAACGCACTGATACCACACGGGCGTTTGAATCACGGAAGCCACTAATCTGCTACAACTGCAAAAAGGAAGAACACATCGCGAGAAACTGTCAGGAAAAGTTTGCCTTCGCAACAATCCGAGAATCAGAAAAAAACATGCGGTTGTTGGAGCCGTATCTCCAAGAAACTAGGGTGAATGAGAAAACGTGCCGAGCACTTAGAGACTCAGCGGCAACCATGGACGTTGTCCATCCTTCATTGGTGTCTCCGGATGACTTTACAGGAGAATGCGCCTGGATCAGGCAAGTCGCCGAGGAGCAGAGTGTTCGCTTACCAATCACCACGGTTGTCATTGAAGGCCCGTTCGGTAAGCTTCGCACCGAAGCGGCTGTGTCTGCCGCGCTAAATGATCGTTTTCCTTATCTTTTCTCCAACAACTCAGAGCAGCTTCTCAAAGAGCAGGGCAAATCGTTCTTCCCCAACTTAGCGTGCATGGCCCTCACGCGATCGCAAGCGCGGAAGCTATCGCGGCAGCGTGATCTGGTTCAATGCAGTGAACTCTCAAGTGACCTTGTCGGCGGGTCGACGGAACCCCAGAAAGGAAATTTTCCGCATGAGTCATGTGAGCGGTCACGCGAGCGGCCCGTCGCGGAAGCGGCCGGCGAGGTATGCGTAGGGGGAGACGACATGGCGCCATTGAGTCAGACCGAGAGGGTTGCAACGCTCTCGCCTGTAGCGGAAAGTTGGAGCGAGCTGCCGAGAGATGATCGAGAGACGCCCATTCAAGAGCAGCGCGAGGAACTCTCGATTAAAGCGCCAGTGGAAAGCCACATGAAAGCTTCACAAGTGCTGTCGAAGGAGCACTACGAGAAATCGGTGAAGAAGCGTGCTTTTGAAGTAGGAAGTCAGGTAATGCTGCTGCAGCCGTCCAAAAGGAACAAGCTTGAGATTCATTGGGAAGGGCCCGCCAAAGTGATATCGAAGCTTCCCGATACGAATTATGAAGTGAAATTAAGAAGGCGGCCGAACAAAATTTATCACAGTAAGTTGAAAGCAGTCGTAAATTTACTTTTTAGGTGCTTCAGAGGAAGAGGGAGCGGAAGTTTTGAGTACTAGTGAGGTAATCGAAGGGGGATCGAAAGTAACCTGGGAGCAGATAAACCTAGAGCCTAGGTTAACTGAAGTCCAAAAGGAGGACCCAAGAAAGATTGTTTTGGTGTTTGAAGACGTGTTTTCGGACTGTCACGGAAACACGAGGGTGATCGAACACGATATCGAGCTAAGCGGTGAGGAGTCAATCCGTAGCAAGCCGTATCGTTGTTCCCCTCTGCAACGTCGCAAGTGTGAGCCGCTCTTGGTACCGCATAGGTATCGTCGCCTAAAAGTGGCCGGTTACTGAGATGGAGCGTGATACTCCGACAGCGCAACTTTGACGTTCGCTACAAAAAAAAAAAGAGAGAAAGCTATACGCTAATGCAGGTGCATTGAGCAATGCGTTCTAGCTAGTACCTTCTCAACCTCTCGGTTTCTCGCTGGCGATTCGGGGCAAAATTTTGACCTCATCACGACCTGGGCTGAGCGCTCTCGTTCAGAGTGATCTCAAGGGGCCAACTTTATGTGGTATTCTAATTCGTTGCGTTGTTGTACGTGTAAAAAAAATTGAGCTCTCAGTTTAAGAGTCTTGTGTACCACATGTGCCTCTTGATGTAGAGGGGACAAAATTCCGATAGACACGTAGATAGGTATATGTTGTACTATACTTTGTCTGGTGTTCTGTTGGGTGACCGAGGGCACTTGCTTGTGTCGTGTGTTGTCTGTTGTCGAACCGTTCTTAGCAAGTTGCAGAACCATCGACAAGTGCTGAAACCGAAGATGGTCAGAAGAGACGAGCGAAGTTGGCCAGCAAGTTGTGGCGACAAGCCAGTGGAGCTGGGATCTGTCGTCAAGAATGGGATGTGTTCCCTGAATAGAGTCTGGAGCTGCATTCTCCCCATGGCCCTGGAGGCGAACCTGGAGGGACCTGGCGAACGAGCGCGCCTGTCATCCGAGCCCCGTGGAAGCAGCTCGTCTTTTCGGCGCATTGTCTGGCGGCGGGGGTGGTGTTATGCCTGCGAGTCCACAGCGAACGGCCGTGCCTCTGAAAAAGGCAATCTGTGTCAAGGCCAGTCCGCCTGACGCGATCAACAACTCAACGGCGCCTCTCTGGCGTGCACGTGCAGTGAGTCAGCCTCGGCAAGCGACCCGTCGAGTAAACAACTGGCGTCTTCATGTCTGGGGGTCTGACGCATTGCGCGGCGACCCCATTGGAGGAGTCTGCCCTGACGACCAGCGGCGCTTCTGATTGGACATTTTGGTTGGACCCGGTGCAAATAAAAGAAGCCCTGCGGCGCGTCGCGATCGGCGGTCCTAGAGGAAAGCTGACATGTGTGTCAGAGTGAACCCGTTTGAGAGCAGACCTATGTGTTAGAGAGGAGAGCTCGGCTCTTCGAGTCTCTGTCGGCCCCAGTGCCGAATTTGTAACGCCTCTGTATATATGCTGTACATAAACCTTGTTTAACTCACCGTCGTCTCGTCCGCTCGTCTTATCAGCTGTGCGCAGAAGCAGTCGCGAGCTGATAAACATACGCTACCAAACGGCTGGTGACCTTCCCGGCGGAGTTGGAAGCAGTGGCGCCTTCGGGACCGTGTTGGCGTCGCCGTCTTTCGCAACAGTGGTGGCAGCGTTCGCAACAGTGGAGGTCAGCGGTAGGATTTCGGAGGCCGTCGTCGCAACAAAGAACACTATAGACGCAAGCGAGCGAACTCAATTTGACAGGAATTCATGAACACGGAGCTGGAATCATGAAATTAATCTGGGTTCTTCACTGCGACGTCACATGGATAGTGTGTGTGTGTGTGTGTGTGTGTGTGTGTGTGTGTGTGTGTGTGTGTGCGTGTGTGTGTGTGTGTGTGTGTGTGTGTGTGTGTGTGTGTGTGTGTGTGTGTGTGTGTGTGTGTGTGTGAAATTGTATACGGCTTTCGAGGAGCAACACTACAATTCGCAGACTAAGATGGTGATCATAATAATGATTATGACTATCCTCATCATCATGAACATTACTATCCCTCAAGGAGAAATGAAAACCAGGGAGAGACTATACACATATGTAGGCATCATGAAAGCATTATGCCACATAGCCATAACGCCACATGTATCTTTCCTGACGCATTATTGATTACCTGGTGTTTGCATGTGAGGCTCTTTGATGAGCACGCTGTCCGATATTACCATGTGCGATCCCTTAAGACACCTGTAAAACTGTACATGAGTCGACCTCTCTGCCATGTACGAAAATTCCCGGCGCTATCCACTACATTGTGCACTCTAAGTATAAAAAAAAGGTGCCCTTTTAATCTTTTTTCTTATACAAAATTGAGAGTCATGTGTAGCACACTTTTTTAGAGAGTCACCCCTTCTCTTTTCGTAACATTGGGCGCGCTATGTAAGTGCGCTCCGAACTACAAAAGGAACACGCTCGAGTGCACCCGAGTTAGACGGCTTCGGAGCTTAGCTTGATTTCCGCCGACTGCTTTTGGACGCGCGAAAGCGTTACATGGCGAGTGTTACGTTGCTTCCAGGGTAGGAACCAGTAGGGAAGGAGAACGCACTTCATCGGAGGAGAGAGAGACGGAAACGCACCATTCTTTCGAAAGCCTTAGCAGGGGGGGCGAGCTCTCGTGCACCGTCTCAGAGTTTGAGGGCGTATAATTGAGCGCACTCCATAATCACGCATCAGAAGTCTCTTTTTTTTTTTTACCGTTGAGTATACAAGGGCGCACTCCACCGGCTGGAGCGTGCTGGAGCTCCTTAACTTCACGCACCCATTTAACTCTCTTGCGGAGAGTCTATATAACTCTCTAAAGGAAGACAACTTGCATCTCTAAAGAGAATGCTATGAGACAGCCACATGACTACTAGTTCTACGCACGCGAATTCCACATGTATAAAAGAAGAGTCACTGTGCGTGCCTCATAACCATACTGTCGTTTTAGCACGTAAAACTCCAAATACAATCAGTTATCAGACACCTCGCGGGCTTCCAGCGCCAAGGGGCAACAAAAGGGGGACCGTGCGCAAGAGCCCTCTTCTGGCATACAGAACTGCTCAATTACCCCTCTCCCCCACCCCTCCCCATAACTGCTGGAACACGCGCCGTGCTGCGTGCAGTACTATACCCTGCGGCACTCGAGCGCGCTGCCGATCGATACACGTGGTCGTCAACTCAAGGGTGTGGACGGGCTGTGGCAGCAGACTAAATAAGTTGGCTGGCCACCGCTCGAGTGCTGTCAGCGGCCTACGGCACGCCACTCACGCCTCTTTTGCCCGAAAAAACAGCCGAAGGCGACAGGAGGTCTCGGACAAACAGTGTGTGTGTGTGTGTGTGTGTGTGTGTGTGTGTGTGTGTGTGTGTGTGTGTGTGTGTGTGTGTGTGTGTGTGTGTGTGTGTGTGTGTTGTGTGTGTGTGTGTGTGCGTGTGCGTGTGTGTTGAGGTATACATTTTCTCTGGTGTATATAGGTATACTTTAACCACTTGTAGTTTCCATATTATTTACCGAATATCACGCATTTGCCTTGTCAGTGCTTACGGTAGTACGGTTATATTTAAACTGTATTGAGTTAATGAATTATTTATTAATTAACTGAAATAGCAATACAAAACACTGTCGCGACCCAAAACACATATAAAAAACGTAACCACCGTTTAAATTTGAGTGTAAAGTGAACCATCAGTATCACTGCCACGTTATTTCATGCTGTCCTAAAGGCTAGCCTAAACAAAGGTTTTTTTTTTCTTTTTTTTTTGGCAGGCATCTGCTGCTTACTGATAGTATATACGCACTTTGGAAATAGATTATTGGCAGTTCAATGCTATATGATATGCAAAAGAGTAACGGGGTTCAACAATCTATAAAACAGCCACCGTTAAGCGTGGATTGAAAAATTGGAGAGAGAAAAGACAAGAAAAAAAATGCGCTGGTAAAACGATTATATTATACGAAGTACATACTAACACTATACAATGACGTCCATATAATTTCCTTGCGCTGTGCGTGGCTTGTTGACAAACCAGGCAAAGAACTTGGAACACAATAGCTATAAAAGACACACCTTATTTGAACTTCTAGAACGCTTCTGGTAGGTTTTCGGATGTAAAACACATGGTGCTGGAAAGTAATGTTCATGACTGTTCATAAAACATGAAGGGTACGCTTTTTTACTAGAGCGCAGCGAAATTTTGTCGTGCTTTAGAAACGTTTACGAATTTTAAAAGGTGGCGTAAAAAGTATAGTATCTGGGATTTTACAGGCGGGAACCACGATATGAACGACGATTACAAGGCACGCAGTATATTAGAAGACTCTGGAAATTTCTTTAACGTGCACTGACAGCGCAGCAGTGTACGAGTCTCAACCATTTCGCGTCTTTCGAAATGCTCCCCGCGGACATTGACGAAAGGCGATGCATTGCTCGGGAACAGAGCGAGAGATGCGGGTGTGAGCGGCTCATTAAGCACGCGAATTCGCGCACGCGTTAATCTCCTAGAAAACAACGAAACCCGCAATCGAGGCCAACAGTGCTGTAAAACGCTGTTCGCGACGGATCACACACAAACACACGCGCACACACACACAAAGGAAAGTCACGCTATCTCACATGCTGTCACGTAAAATGACTAAAAAACGAAGGTTACTGTCGTCGTCTTTTGAGTGCACTGCACTGACCGCCCCTCCAACGAAAGCTTTCGCACTCAAGGTGCCTCTGTGACGGGAAGCACTGAAAGCCTTCTGCACCTCGTATGCACTACAGTGCCTCCGGGATCGGACCATCATTGAAAAAGTGCCATGTGACGTCACGTTATGCCCAGACGTCAAGGCGAAGTCATGACGACGTCACACACTCTGGCAACTTGTAGAGTGGTGATGACTCGTCTTAAGATGACATCACCGCGAATAATATAACTTTTTATTTTTATTTTTGCGTCGCTCATGTAGAAGCAGCCTACTAGTCTGATGAGATACGGAAGGCTTTCTCGCCTGAATAAATTCTCTAGACCTAATCCACGTTGGTAAATTTAACAGCCGTAGGCGCCGCCGACATACGTAGGCGCTTGTAGCGACATCGAGGCGCGTAGGTTCCACCTAGAGTTACTGTATATGCTACCTGTATATGCATGCTACCTAAACGTAGCATATACAGGAACTCCAGCTCCGCCCAGCCCAAAGCTCGCCACCACGCGTGACAACAGGTTCTCGGAAACGCGCTGGTCTCGCAGTCAGTTTTGCAGCTGCTGTGCCAGTTGTCACGTGATCACAGAGGGCGGTGGCGAGCTTTAGGCTGGGCGGAGCCTGCGCGCCGCTACGTCATTACAAGCGCCTCAGTGTGTCGACGCCGCCTACCGACGTATGCCAACATGTATATAGGTTTATAGGGTCTCGAAAGAAGCGCAACGTGACACGCAATACGCATGCTTATAGTCTGACCGTAGAAGTGGAACAAAGAAAGGGTATACGCAGATGAAAGAACTCACAAATGGGAGGCGACGTACAGGGGCATCGTCCCAGACGTCGAACGAGCTCGACAGGCGGCTAACGGCCCGCACGACGGACGATGATGCGGCACGCGATCAACGAGGCACCGCAAAAGCTATCCACGAAAGCAAACGCGACACGACATAGCCTCATGAACGAGACGAGGACAATGCCGCTCATTATTGCGCAAAAGGCGCCGGCCGCCGCCGCGAAAAGAAGAAGAACGGAAAGGAGAGCAGAGTACGTGTACGAGTCGTAACGTTACAGCGCGGTGCAGCAACCATCATCATCGGGTGATAGGTTGTTACCGCTGATGACCAGCGCACGTACCATATAACGTGTGCTCGTCAAAGATGCGTCGTCATCAATAAGACAATCGACGGGTTAAAAAAGAAGAACGTGTCACTAATAAATCTTATACTTTTTTTCACGACAACGCGACAAGACATGTATAAGAGCACCTGAACAAATGAAACGACCAAAAAGATTTAAAAAAAAAACTCATCAACGCCGAGACAGGGACGTCACGTCCGTAAGAACAAATGCGATCTACATACATGGGCCCAATTCTATTGCGTCATTGACTAGTACGCAAAATCAGTAAACGAATAGTTTTTTTCTAATGCTCGACATAGCCACGTGTGCGGCGAAAATGTCCTTTTATTAAACAAGATTACCGCCTCAATTTTTTCTACGAGTATATCACTAATGCAAGCTTGACTTTACGGCACTGAAGTTGATCAACGTTCTAAACAGTGCTCTTCGATGATGCTACCGCAACAGCCAAGTTTATGGCGCGAATTAGTCACCCCGCTGATACAATTATACCTAACAACAACATAATACTTCCGCGCATTCTAAAAAAAACTAAAAGAAATCATTTGACTCTTCTTTATTATACCCACTTTAGGGAGACACGTCAACTCCATTTGAAAGGCATTTTACTTTCTTTGTAGAGTTGTGAAACCTGAAAGGGTACTTTCTTTGTAGAGTTGTGAAACCTGAAAGGGTTGTTAAGGTGTCTATTTAAAGAGAGTTATATACGTGGGATGTCAGGATTGAACGAAAAGAATGAAAGAAAAGGACTGCTTTCAATCCTAAAGTGTAGAAAGTTTTACACATATGTAACGTATGTCTCTCTCTCTCTCTTTCAACCCTCTGCAAGCACACAAGAATATATTGCACCGTGACCTGCGCGATTGTATCCGACAACTCAACACCGCGTCCCCAGAACTAATCGCAGAGGCCACGCTATAAAACTCGTTTGCCGCTTGCGGAATAAAATCTGGGTCGTCGCCGCTGATTACGCAGCAGTCCAGTAATGAAGCCAAAAATACGCGAAAAGTGCACTTCACGTGAATCCAACCTGTAGGGATGCAGGTGGGGCGTAAGTGCAGGGTGCGTGAACTCGCGCCTTCGATTCTGCGGGGTCGACGTCACCACGGTCCATAGAAAGAGCTAACGACCGCGGTGTAGCTATGCAGGCGGCCTCGGGTCCAGCGCCAGCAACACACCGCGTGAAGATCGTTCAACATCGACCTGCGGCGCCAGACCACACTATCACCGCGAAAGCCGCAAACGACTCTTTGATGAGACTCCCGCGCATGAATTAGATACAACGCAATTTCTATATAGCGCGCTCCACACACCCGGGCCACCACCCGAACGACCGTTTCGGCATTACACCACCATACGCCGACGAATAAATACATTCTGCGTTTCACAGAGTAAAGCAGTCACCGTATCTGATATAATGATGTTAATGACTGCAGATATGTGCTACCATTCGGGAGCTATGCTTTCAAAACTATACTAACCTTGCAGGAGGAGCGGCAGTTAACCATCACGGCACTCCCTACAACCAGTTCAGAAAAAAAATAGAACGACAAACACTTCGGAAAAAATAACGTAAACTAAATGTTTCTTTGTCGTCGTCATCGACATAATCATCAGCGCCTTCTTATTTATGTTGTAAAACAAGAATACGTTGATTGCTATGGTACACAACATACCAGCCATGTATCTATAGCTGCGCCATACTTCTTCCTGACTTCCTCTCAGTGGAAACCCGCGACCTAAACCCGCGAACTGAAGCAAAGGTCGCGGGTTCGATTTCGGCTGTAGAGGTCGCATTTGGATAGAGGCCAAATTGTAGAGGACCATGTATACCGAGCAACGTCAGTGCACGTTAACGAACAGTATATTAAATACCAGAGCCTTTCACTGTACAGCGTTATTATTATTATTATTATTATTATTATTATTATTATTATTATAGATCGGATTACAGGCAAACGACCATTTCGTTTCTTGTTTTCTAATCGTGCCACTTTGATATATGAGCATCGGTTAGAGGTTAAGAAGGGCTTTTATACTGATTATATAGTGCTTATATATTGCGTATTTATTTCACTTGTATCTAAATTCTTGTGAGTGCCTGTAAATGCTCATTCTCAAAATCGATGCCAACATGAACGCTATTTAACCTTAAACTTTGCGTTGGCCTATACTCCAACCCATAGGTTCCTCGCAGCACTATCAAGGCCAAAAGGCCTCTTAGCCTCTATACATGTATTTATCCGCGTCGCGTCATCAGTTCGGCCTCTCCCCGGCGTCTGCTCGCATGCGTGGGGAACAAGAGGGGCTTCTGTGCAGCTGCGGGACGATGGAGAATGAATGGGGAACCGTGGAGTGTCTTCAGGGGAAAGTAAAGTTTAGGAAAAAAAAAAGATATCAACGTTTTCTTTCTTTTTATTGGTCTTTATCAGAAGCCGCGAAAGCATGATGCGAGGAGACGAGCTTGAAACCTTTGCCACTCGGCCGCTAGAATTCCACTCGGCCGTTAGAATGCAACTCAGCCGTTAGAATTCAACATAATCTGTACTGTACCCTAGAAGATAGTGTTTATGCTGTTTGGTAGCGATAAAAGGGACTAGTGAAGCGCTAAAATAAATACACAAAAACATAAGACATGCCCAATAGCGAGGCACTGTGGGTTTCTTTTCTTTTTTCACCTCTTTGAACTATGCTTGCGAAGTTTGTATCAACTCTCAAGCAAGGTTTGAAAACGATCAAGTTATGTGAGTAATACGCACTGAAACAGACGTGTACGGCAGCTAGGTGATCCTCAAAAAGAAAAAAAAACTAAAATAGGAAACTCTCATATTTCATGCTGCATGCCCCAGGGGCGTCACATGAATACATGCGCCATTCTCCCCCAGAGAAAGCAAAGCTGATCGGTACTTGTCCGGCGATCTGGCGAGTGTCGCAAACACCAAGCATGACTTGGAAATTGCCCCCCGTTGCATTTTTTCTTCTTTTTCTAAAATCATCAGCCTTTAGCATAATGAGAACTTTCAGTCTCGTTTTAAAAGCACGTTTCTCGAACGAACGTTTACGTCGTACACATTTCAACATCGCTAAAGCTGAACGCGCTTACCATCTTACATAACTAACACGAATAACCTAACCCTAACACGGGGTGAGTTGTAATCCTGTTACCCGGCTTTGTGATACGAAATGCTACGGTAACGAGTAACCGATTAAGAAAAGGAAAAGAGTAATTACCAAGCGGGTTTCGCAACCTCCTTCTTCACCGGCAAGCACACTTCCCCGCCTAGCAACCTAGTACTGCGACAAAACCAGCGCTAATACGAAGCCGCGAGCGTCGTTCGAGCGCATAACAAAGACAACACGCCCCCTTTTTCACCCATCGGCTACCAGAGCTTAGGCGCAGCGACCCACTCTCTCCGTAACGATTATTCATGCCGGGCACTGGCAACTTCACTCAATCGCGCCCTTGTTATATATTAATCTGCAGTAATAAGTATTCGAGAAACGAGAGCAAATTACTTCCATTTACGAATCGCTTTTCAGTTCTGAAGGAGAAAAGGAGGTATTAAGTTTTTATGGAAAAAATCCTCGAGTGAAAGGACGCCTGAGGCGGATTATATTGGATCGCCCGAGTTTCTACATGTACGCGCCAACCTAAGACGCAGCGAGCGATGGAAAGGAAAATGATAGGTGTGACCTTAGAAGACAGGAAGACAGCATAGTGGGCGAGGTAACAAACGGGAGTTAAGATACCATGGTTGATATGGAGAAGAAGAACACATGGACATGGGCCGGGCACATAGGGAGTAGGCAGGATAACCACTTGACATTAAAGGTAACTGAGTGGATTCCCAGAACGCGCGAAGAAAAGGCGGAAAGTTAGACGGGCAGATTAGATTAAAACGTTTGCAGGTATAACATGGCAACAAAAAGCACAGGACAGGGTTGAATGGCGGAACATGGGATAAGCCTATGCCCTTCAGCGGGGCGTATTCAGGCTGATGATGATTATCTAGTGCGCAGGTGTCAACATTCCGCCTCCATTTGAATGCGGCCGCTGTAGCCGACAGTCGATACCACGTTCTCAAATATCAGCAGCGCCATACCTTAAGCCGCTCAGGTTACCACGGTAAATCTTTGGAAAACATGCAAGCTGCCATACGAACGATATTACTCAAGACACAGGAATGTAGCCACCTTAAATTGTGAATTAATAAAGTCCCGAAAGGTCGAACTACAGCGTTTTCATGTGTTCACATCTTCTGTAGCAAGTATGTTCGTCTTGTTGCTAAGCATGAAAACGGAAGGGTTTGCAGCCTAATATGGCCACACCGAAACCCACCCGTAGAATATAGTCTATGGACCTTATGCAATATTGCTGCCATCTGTTGGCCGTCGTTTGCATACCGCCGTGGTAGAGACTAATCGCGGCGCAGTCCGCACAGTCCGCGTGTGTTTACGTACACGTAAGACATATCGGCGTGAAGCATGTATTGGCTGATAATCCCAATGCCGACGTATTACTGCGTCCCTTGCTGCACACAGAGACGAACTCAAAACACCGAAAAAAAAAGTAAGCCGTAACATTTGCCTCTTGTTATTTTCTTAAGCTGATGATGTTTCCAACATGTGCTCCGAATACTGCTCCCGAAACATGTGTTAGCGTTCTCCTTCCAAGCAAGTAAGACGTGACACAACATTTGTACTCGTGTTCCCTTAAATTTCTGCACGCCAAAGCAAGGCACTCTTTGCAACGTTTTCACCATCGGCCATTTAACAAGTGAAGGCGACTCGTGAACTTCACGCAGAAGCCACGTACACGCAACGAGCTTCATCGAGCTCGTTGTGTGCATAAAAAAACAAAGGCCCACCTTTATCGCTGTTACGGAGAGAGCTGCTGACACCGTCAAACATAATTCGATAAAGAATCAGCCACAAAGCATAACCACCAAGCACCGCCTATCTTGTAGATACAGAGTATCCTCTCCGATAATGTTAATCTCAGCGTCATGCGAGCTTGTCTTTCGACCCCCCCCCCCCCCTCAACCCCATAGAACGAGGATATCGCCACTTAGAGCACTTAACGATAACATTATACGTTGCATCGACGCGGAAAAGGGAGCAAAAGGGAACAAGCACACAATGTTTCCAATCTATTTACCTATCGCAATACAAAATCTAATCTCTGCTAGGGCAAGCGATAAGGCGAAGGGTGCGCATAGTCCTAAAACGGCCAAAGCGTTTCTGCTGTATTGCACACATTCTACGTACTATTGTGCGCCCGCAACAAAGCACCTCAAACAAAGCACGGAACAAAGAAAAGAGATTCGGGGACCTCAGCAAGGTTTGGCATTATAGATGACGCAAATGAATATGAAAATCAGCGAGCACATCAAGAGTATTTTTTGAATATATTTCAAGCGAACATAAGTGACTGGGTCTGGTCGAGCTTTTAGTGATACTTAAACAGCGATAAGACATACGTGCCAACTCGCTCAACGACAGGCCGCAGTAACAAGCAGCTCTCTCTCTCTGTTTCTGTGGCGGGAACGCGGAGCTGAAATAAATCGGTGTGCAAAAGGTGAACTTTATTATTTCCCACATGGCACAAAATTACCGTTATCCTGACACTCTGAACACGCTCTACTTCAAACCAGACCCCGGTTTTCGGTAACATTGATTGATATGTGGGGTTTAACGTCCCAAAACCACCATATGATTATGAGAAACGCCGTAGTGGAGGGCTCCGGAAATTTCGACCACCTGGGGTTCTTTAACGTGAACCCAAATCTGAGCACACGGGCCTACAACGTTTCCGCCTCCATCGGAAATGCAGCCGCCGCAGCCGGGATTCAAACCCGCGACCTGCGGTTCAGCAGCCGAGTACCTTAGCCACTAAACCACTGCGGCGGGGCAGTTTTCGGTAACATTAAAACGATAATGCATTTCACTAGGCTAAAAAAAAACAATGCTGTGTGCCGAAGACGACACGCTCGCCTCACAACAGGCGCCATGTGGCTCTGCAAAAGCTTCCGTATGCTGGTACCGGAATGGTACCAGAATTCGTAACAGTGACATCAAGCGCGCGATAACCAAGAGCACTGAGACACAATGGCTATACTCTGCTGCAGATGGCGCTGCGTGGCCACCCCACCTCGGAAGAGATTGTCAGACAATCGCTCGCTTTTCGTGACGCGTAATCTCGCGTGTCCAATGACGGAGGCGACTACTTCACCACCTTTCCTCAATCACCCGATCGGAATACATTACGAGCAACACTGTGGCCCTTTGGGAGCCGCGGTGCTAATTTTAGGGAACAAATACGTACCATGGTGTATACATGTAACACAGCACCTGCGTGGTGGGTACGCTTGTTTGTTTGCTTACGTTTATTACGGCCACGATATAGCGCTGCTCCACTCAAAGACCACGTACAACCAACTAGCCCGCTTCATAATGCGGCAAAAGCAAACAGACTCCTCCAATGCGGATCGCCCACCATAGTCCAACACTTCCCATTATTATTTCATTTCCATAAACAGATGTACAAGGACACGGAACAAAGAAAGAGCGAGCTGGCAATTGCCACCTGGAGGGATACAACGCCTGCTCACTATTTCGGCAGGAGGGAAGAGGGAAAGAAGATAGGATGAGAGAAAGGGAAGTAAAAATAAAAAAAATACGAGGATTGATTGATTGATATGTGGGGTTTAACGTCCCAAAACCACTATATGATTATGAGAGACGCCGTAGTGGAGGGCTCCGGAAATTTAGACCACCTGGGGTTCTTTAACGTGCACCCAAATCTGAGCACACGGGCCTACAACATTTCCGCCTCCATCGGAAATGCAGCCGCCGCAGCCGGGATTCGAACCCGCGCCCTGCGGGTCAGCAGCCGAGTACCTTAGCCACTAGACCACCGCGGCGGGGCAAATACGAGGACATAGACAAGCATGAGTAAACAAACAAACACACACACACACACACACACACACACACACACACACACACACACACACACACACACACACACACACACACACACACACACACACACACAATTTATAAACGCGTGGCCAGAATAGTTCGTTTCATATATGTCAGTAGAGCTCGATGAGCCTGGTCGCGTCGAGATGACGCGGTTCGCAAACGGCTCAAGTAAACGATTCCTACCTCGTTGAAAAAACAAAAACTGACTGACGACATCGAATATAAATCCCTCGCGGGGAACGACCTGGTCCTATACCACGCCGTGGCGGAAGCGAAAGCAAGGAACAGGGATCCTCCACGCAGCCATATCTCGGAAGGTCACAGGGAGAGCGAATTCCCCGCTGCTAACTGCACCAGGTTCATTGTGACACCTTTCACGTCGTCGTCAATGTCACCGCAGTAGCCGAGACGCGATAGCCAGTATAAAGGAAATGAGAGAGCGAAGAAAAAAAAATAAAGAGTGGCAAGCAAATAATATCGCACTTTCTATCAGATAAGGAAATAATAAAAAGAGGGATGAAGGGGTGTTGCGCGAATAATCCCGTAGATAGCGCCCTAGAAGGTAATCGCAGAGGAGAAACGGGCGGGAGAAGCGAACTTATGAAACGTGCTTCGACGCATGCTCGAGTTGAGACCTCGACCGCCACGTAGCAGCAGACAGCAGGTCGTCATCTCGTATCAGCGCGCGATGGATAAGCCGGAGTCGGTATCAGAACAGGCCTTCCATATGCAATGAGGAGTGTCGCAACGCCGCGCCTCGCAGCACACGTGGAAGACCTGTAGCCGCGGAGGCCATGCGAATGCTGAGAAAGGGAGACGCGCTGTCTGCGCGATCAAGGACGACGAAGCGGAGGCAGACAAGAGCTGCCCATTGTTCGCCGAGGTATACATTCGCGTCGCGCTGCACCGGATCTGCAAAACAGCAGCAGCAGCAGCAGCAGCAAAAGAAAGACACCGTCGGAACACGAGAAGGCGTCCTCCGCGCTGCCACACGAAACCCATTTAGCTATTTGGCTTTTCCTTCGAGCAAAGCGCTTTGGTCTGTCTCTCAAACTGATTCATCGTCCACAGACAAAGAACGCGAGAGTGTGACAATAAAGTAAGAGACATGCAAACTCGTGATATCAAGTCAGAAAACATGACTAGACAAAGGATCTACAAATGCAGGGTGTTAAAAGAGTCGCAGCCTAACTGAAGTCTAAATCGTGCATGCGAGGCAAGATCTTGGATGTAGGAAAGAGACAGAGGGAAACAAAAAGGACATTACTAATACGAGAAACCACAAGTCTGACCAGCGCCGTACAATTCAATCTTGTAGGCACTAGAAAATACTTTATTAGGCTGTCCTGCGAAGAAGCCGTGGTTGGAGACTGCGGCGATGCCAGTGACGCATACACACTTTGAGGACGCCTCCTTACTGGGGCGTCGCTTGAAGCGTTTCTTATTGTGCGCTGCAATGCAATTGTTAGTCTAACAGGTATGGAAGTTGCGTTTGTGAAGGCATATGTGGCACTCTCCTACACGCGTCACAAGACACTACTGCGGCCCTTTTCTCGCTGCAGTGTCAAATCACGCGACCACCTTCGTTTACGAAACTGCATTCAGTTGCACAGGAAGTTGCTTTACGTGGAATTCGAAGACGAAGTCCAAACTGAGCCAGGCCTACGCCCGACAGCGTTTCGCACCATGCTAGGTCACCAAAACGTACGCATTGCTTAGAAGGCCATACCACCCTACAACATCCACTAACAAATCATCGAGCATTACAAGGGATTAAGCATTAAACGCTATAATTATAACGCTGCAGTATAAACGATACATGCCGCGCGAAGTGTATCACCTATTCCAGCGCGATAACACAACCACGCAAAAAAAAAGGGGGGGGGGGGGGGTAAGCACTTGGCCCGCAACCAGGTACGCCTCCTCGGATGGCAGATATATGATACCAAGAAAATGGCTATACTTTGTCTAAGGCGCATGGAGCCCCTTTCACGTCTGCCTCTCAACTTGTACAGTATTAAATAAATATGCTAAATAAGCGCGATCCTCCAAAAAATGCACTGCCGAGGCTGTGACGTCGGCTTTGTACGCCCGCACATTGGCCAGCATGGCGTCATCGTTTCACCGCTGTGAAAAGGTCTATATGCAAGGAACTCGTGAAGGTACTGATATGACGCAACTGTTGAAAGCACCGCACTGTTTGTGTCTTACGCCTCCACCATGACGAAGCGATCGAGTTTGAGATGTCACGCAGCTTCACAGCGAGTCGCCACGTTAGTACGGACAGTTCCGAACAGCTGGGTGCTTTACATAGACACTGTTATACGTAGACACTGTCGGCAGCAAGAAAGCTCCTGGAATATAACACCCATAAGCAGCATATTGATGGGGCTCAAATATTGTATGGTGACGCAGCAACAACGTGCTCGTTGTTTGTGCTCTCTTCATTTAGTTTGCAATAACGACCGAATAATCTTGATATGTTTCCTCCTCGAAAGCCGGCTACGACGCAATGCACTCTCACGCCATATATCATAAGCTACGTCCCTTGTTTGCTTGGTTAACGCCTTCTTTGAGATTGATTGATATGTGGGGTTTAACGTCCCAAAATCACCATACGATTATGAGAGACGCCGTAGTGGAGGGCTCCGGAAATTTCGACCACCTGGGGTTCTTTAACGTGCGCGCTAATCTGAGCACACGGGCTTACAGAATTTTCGCCTTCATCAAAAATGCAGCCGCCGCAGCCGGGATCTTCTTCGAGATCAAAAGCTATAAAGTTGAAACCTTTCATAAGAGACGGTGATCTGAAGGTCAAAGAGACGAACGGGCATAAGACACACCAGCGGGTCTACACAGAAATAGGGCTTCATAAGGAAATGCAAACATAGCGGCCTACTTATAAGACACACCTCCTATAAAAGACTAGAATTGCTCTCCGGTGCATGTCTCGGACAAAGGTGTTCGATTCTAAGTCCTTCACCCATCTACCCCTGTTTGCCGTTCAACCACCTAGCGGCACCGCCCTGAACGCTTATTCACAGACGGAGAACGGCGATCGACGATAGAAAAGAGGCAAATATGAGTACAATACACTTCGAAAAAGAAAACGGGGCGGTCCCAGGAAGCATATAGTAGAGTTAAACCCATTTATAAAAGGCATGCTCCGGGCAGCGATTCTTGTATTTTATATGAGATGTCTCTTACAAACCGAGTATTTCGTTACTTTTTTCTTCATCGTCATCATCATTTATTAGCCCTTAAAGGCCACTGTTGGGGCATTACATAAGGGGGGAGCATACACAAGAGCAATGGAACATTCCAACAGTCATTATTAAAGCAAAAAAAAAAAGTTTACAAAGAAACAGGTGAAACTCCAAACAGTCAAAGTACACGGATAATGCGTTCAAAAGAAGAAAACACAAATAAACAAAAATCTCAATCTATTACGAATCAGCACTCAATAAATTTATTAATGCATTTCGAAATTCGATGGGGGCACGTTTAATCACATCACGGTCAGGTAAACTATTGCATTCCGCAATGGCTACTGGCATACAAGAAGAAGTTGTTGAACGAATTGGTGGAGCCATGAATTCTTTGAACAGTGAGGGAGTTAGACAGGCGGCGTGAAGTGCGGTTTGGCGGGAAAAGAAACAGGCCACGTAAGTGTGGAAAGTTGTAATAAAGCTTATGAAAGAGGCATAGGCTGGATATTTTTTCTGCGAGGTGCTAATGATTTGATGCACAAGGATTATTTGATATTTTATGACACTTAGCCGACGGTCGTACTGGGATGTAATAAACCGGGCTGCCGCGGTTTCGAACAGCTTCAAGTAGGTCAACAAGGTACGCTTGATGTGGACGCCACATTCCCGATGCGAATTCCATGCAGTTTAGTGTGCATAAACGTATCGTATGCTAATTTGCAGATTACAGGTGCTGATGATGATAGTGACATTCTAGTGAGTCCCAGGTGTTTGTGAGTGGCGGTCACTAGATTATGAATATGTTCGGACCATGTAAGCTATGATTGAACCAGCTCAATAGGAAGAGAATGCAAAGAGTGGGAATAAGATATGAGAGAGTGATTCCGCTACGCGTGCCCGGATTTACATCTTTTTGACATTTATGTTGAATTCCAATGGCGGAGTCGGAGCAAGTTTTTCTGCTCCTTTCAGAGCAAGTGTGTTCCAATGACAGAGTGAGATCGAGAGTCAAAAGTTCCAATGAGAGAGCCGGAGGGGATTCAGAGCGGGAGTCCCTCCGTGGAGCAGGAAAAACTGCTCCGCCGAAATCGGTGGAGTGGACCGGAACTCAGCGTGACGCATTTCCTTTAACACGTTTGCCTGCTTGGGGGCGCGGCTGGCGCGGCGCCAGTTGTGTTGATAATGGCGGACGGCATGGACGGCTCGGCTACCTCAGCAAAGCGTGCGGCAATGCTTCTGCTACTCGATAGCGACAGCAGACATCGTGGACAATAGCTGTTGCACGCTTGGCGTGATATCCATTCCACACAGGTGAATAGCGCTGAACAAGCACACGAACGATGCGGCGATGCTAGTAAACCACGTGGGAAACAGACAGCGAAAGAGACCACGCGCAAGGTATCCTGGGTAACGCGGCAGCTTCCGCCTTGCTCCAGCAGCAGGGCGGGTGTGTTCCGATGGCGGATTTGGAGGATTTGCTCGACGCCAGAGACGAGTGCTCGCTCGCAAAGTCGGTCGGCTGCACCGACTCCGTCATTGGAATTCAACATTAGTTGAATGAGCCACCGAGTGCACCATTTTTCAATTGTTGTGAGGTCACGT
Source organism: Rhipicephalus microplus (assembly GCF_043290135.1). Classification (NCBI taxonomy): domain Eukaryota; kingdom Metazoa; phylum Arthropoda; class Arachnida; order Ixodida; family Ixodidae; genus Rhipicephalus; species Rhipicephalus microplus. The sequence goes on along the minus strand of NW_027464640.1, from coordinate 66,586 downwards.
TGTAAAAGCGTCTCATCGTTATGTGAGGCTACGCGGCGATGCACGACGCAATCATCGGCGAAAAGCTGGATGGATGATGTAGTGCCAGTGGGCAGGTTATTAATGGAAATTAAAAACAAAGGGGCTACGTCCGAGGACTGAACCTTGCGGTACTGATACTTCGGTGACTGTAAATTGATGGTGCCCGATCACTGCAAACTGCGATCTGCCAATTAGGAAACAACGGATCCGTGACGTGACTATATGGATGCATAAGCTGTCTACTTTGACCATTAGTCGTAGATGAGGTACGCGTTCGAAGGCTTTCGAAAAATCTAGGTAAATGGCGTCCGTTTGGAGGGGAGAATCAAGGTTTAAATGAAGGGCGGTGGTGAATTCGAATAGTTCGGTTGCACATGAGCGTCCTGGGCGGAAACCATGTTATTTACCGAAAGAAAAAAGAAGCCTCAAGATGAGAGGCAACATTATAAAAAGAGTAGACAATCTGTTTGAGAAGTTTGGAGGCGATACGAATGAGAAATACCCGGCGATAATTTGAAGCATCTGTTCTGACGCCGCTTTTAAATACTGAGAAAACCTTATCAACCTGTATTTCACTGTAGGCACACTGGTGTCTCATACATCAGTATCTCTTATAAAGGGGTTCGACTGTACTTTGACTGATCTGCCTGAGATGGAAATATCTAAATATTACAGTAAGAAATGCGAACAAGGCAAGAAATGAATAATAGTAAGCGCAATATTTTAGAAAAAAGGCAATACCATTGCCGACTCTTCTCAGCCGTGACACCACAGAGACACGGATAATGTGGTTAATGCGAGAAATAAATTGGACAAGCACGTTTACATTATACGCTCTTTATCAGGCTTATCACGAAAACTGAGAAAGAAAAATAATTACTGAACACAGGCCACATGTGAGGGAGCACGTAATCTATATCAGCGGCCGTTTTACGAACGTTCGCCGTGCGTTGGGGCAAAGACTTTGTAACATGCGAAGAAGGCATTTTACGTATATTCGGGGCGACGCATTTTCTAGCCTCAGAACACCGAGAGGCCAGGCAAGAGAGAGAGAGACGTCAAAAGAAAAAAAGAAGACGCGAGAGGCTGCAGCGCGAACGGTACGAGACCGAATGAAAACCCGCCAAGAGTAACACCGACCGCCATTGTGCTGCTGCTTCCTCCGCTTCCAGCGATGGACAGAAACCGACGAACAGCGGCGTCCGAGCACGCCAACCGCCACTAACAACGCGGGCGCGCGTAAGGAAATTTCGCTATGTTTTTTTTTCCCCTCCATCCTCCCTCGACTTAGCGAGCCGTTGCACTAATGCCACAGTGACCTTTTTAGCAGTTTCTCTCCAAAGGTTGTAGTAGTGGCGTGACAAGCAGCGCTCCCATAGAAGAAAAACAACCCACCTCCTTTCATTCTCGGAACTGATGGGCCGGTGCGCACCTACTCAAGAGTCTACTTGGGGCGGCCGATAAACACGCGTCAAACAAAACGAAAGAAGAGAAGAGCGAAGCACGAAAACAGAACAAGACCCACCGGCAGGCGCTGTATATGAGAGGAGGACCCCTGTATGGCAGCGAAGAGAGAGGGTTAAAACTCCTCCTTCTTGCGCATTTATTTGTGAGCGCTTACGACGGGCGAAGAGGGCGATAAAGCCCTTCGAGTCAAGTGCCAAAAATGGCGCATGCGCGCTCGCACAAGAGACACGTTGTTTCGTGCCGAGGGCCACTTCGCGAAAAGGGCTCGTGCCACACCACTCTGGCCGGCCCTCACCGCCTCGGCCATACCAGTAGCACCGGCTAACGCTCCCAACCAGGGTGGCTTGATGCACGCTTTTTTTCGTTCTCACACGCATCGAGGCACACTACTCCCGTAGATTACGCGCACAGAAATACTCAACCATGGATGGATGGATGGATATGGCTGTACCCTTTAGATGGGGCGGTGGCTAGCGCCACCAAGCCGTAATACTTAATGAACCAAAAACTGGATTTATTTTTTCTTCCTTAAATAGTGAGGTTGAGGATTCGTACTTTGCAGTGAAGGGTTTAATTTTCACTCGTGCCTTGACTTTAGCCACCAATCAGATAACCTCCTTCTAGTTCATTCTACCCGCTTAAAGTCTATTTTGCCCTCCCTGTCCCTAAACCCCAGTGCTTTGAAAAACTCTGCGCCATCATCCTGAACTATAGGGTGAAGCCCTTTACAGAACATTATCAAGTGTTCGGCAGTTTCTTCTTCCTCTCCGCACGCACTGCATACCGTGTCTACACCTTTGTATTTGACCCGATATGTGTGGCAGCTTGGGCTAGTTGGTATGGCATGACGATAGTTATAGCGCGAGAACAAAACGACGACACAGAGGCAAGAAGGACACAGAGACAAGAAGGAACGTGTCGTGTCTTTCGAGTCCTTCTTGTCTCTGTGTCGTCGTTTTGTTCTCGCGCTATAACTATCGTCATGACCCGATATGTCTTGGTTCCAACGTGGAAGAAGCAGCGCCTCCTGTCGTACAGCATCGGACGCATATTCTGAAGGCATTGGTTCGGATGCCACCGACTCGAAATGATACTCTTACGTACACTAGATTTGATTCCAGTCTATGCCACAATTACTACAGTATCATTAAAACAATAATGAACGATGTGTCCCTGCCAGCCTAGCCCCGGGCACAGCAACAACCATTGGGCAAATAAAGTTTATTCAACTCAACTCAACTGCCCCCCCCCCCCCTCCGCTTTCCCTTGTTCAATTGAACGTTGGCCTCGCTTGGTTGTGTCGTGAACATTCACACATGTAGTACACGCGTACATTGTGACTCACCCGAGGAAGGCGGGCGCCGTGCTGGGGCAGTCATCCACGGGCAGGTGGGCACGTGTTCCGCGAGCAGCAGCCGCAGCTCACCACCGCGCCTGCGCAAGAAACGAGAGACGTCAGGTATACGATCGAACGTGGGGTGCAACAAATGACTTCATTCAGCCTTGCACGGAGTACTATACTGAGCACAACGAGAGCGAATAGGCGGTTTTAGATCGGGGGAACGCATGCAGGACCTGCAGGTCCCACCAACGCCAAAGCAGACTCTGGAGTCTGGGTACTTGGTGACCGCATAACGAGTAAGCTTGAAGATCGCAGGGGCCCGGTATTCACAAGATACCCTTAACCGAGCGCCGACCGGCAGTAATTCTTGATAGTATCTTTTCTTGCTAAGAGTATCTTGCCTGACAGTAAGCAAAGCTACATTTACGAAGTTGATTGATTGATTGATTGGCATGTCGGGTTTAATTTCCCAAAACCACCATATGATTATGAGGAACGCTATATAGTGGAGGCCTCTAGAAATTTCGACCACCTGGCGTTCTTTAACGTGCAACCAAATCTAGGCACACGGGCCTACCGCATTTTCGCCTCCATCGAAAGTGCAGCCGCCGCAGCCGGGATTCGATCCCGCGACCTGCGGGACACATTCACGAAGTTATTAGCGGTCTCGTATAACGCTTTAATCGTAATGAAAATGTCATTGTTGCAATATGTCGACGCGTTGATATCAGCGAAGGTCGAGAGAGGTAGCTAACAGAAGAGCGTCGAAGAGAGGCGGGCGTCATTGCAAGCAGCCTGAATCTCGGCACGCGCGAGCTCGTGTCCTCTGCTACTGTTGACACTTAGGCTTGTTCGCTTGCTTGCTCGTTGTTGTATTTAGTCGCCGTCCATTCTCCACTACACTATGCCATTCTTCATCGACTGACGACACGGTTTGTCGGTAATATACAAGCTTGGAAAGCATGTTAGGTGCGCAACTCCACTCGGTCTAATTTTATCGGTGGCGGAGCTTACAGGCATCTTGAATACGGCGCACGGAACACTAGGACTGAAAAAATAGTGACAAGCACATACAACAAGTCATCGAGTTTCATACAATAATACCTAGAGAGGAATCTGGCGCTGCGATCGTGTACCTCCACGGGAATTATCGGAAGTACAGACTTCGGGTTGGATAGGGTTAGCTGGCAAACTCTCTACATGTTTTTTTTTTTTTTTTTACGGTTTCAGTTTCGTTCTTTGCTCAGCTCGGGTGGTGGGGTGCGGTAAAAAAGCACTGAGCGACGGCCTTTGTTGTTTAAAGAGGCTGAAGGTATGAAGTTTGCAGCGACGTTGGAGCTTTACGAGTCGTATTTGACAGTTTAAACGAAGCGTCGCCCACTCACCGCTGTGTATAGATGTAGCATTTCATGCCAGTGCAGGATACTGCACCTAGTTCATGTTTTTTTCACGAGCGTGCCTTGCCTACACTCGTTTTAAATCAATTGCAAAGCTATGATGAAGCTAAGTAGACGCACCATCACGCTCCGCTGACTCGAATTCACAAGAGAACCAGAGGTGCATCGGGGGCAGACAACTTGGACAGACGCACCTAGCATCGCAGAAGACGAAACATTAAGTATATCTCACTTAATACTGCAATCTTATTCCTATAAATAGATAATTTGTATTTTCGAGAGAAAAACAAGCATGTTTGTTTTCAAGCGTTGTAAAAAATAATTCATTAAATCTTGATGCCAAATCTGGAACGCAATGGTAGAGCAATGCATACCCTGATAATTAAATTTGCCCAGGTTTCATTTTTTGCCGCCTCGTCACGAAAACTTTTTGCAATAAAGTCTGCATACAAACAAATAAAGCAATTTTCAATTAAGTACAAGTTCATATTACATTGTTTTACACTCGGTAAAGAAGCGTCGCGTATGTCGAGAACGAAATCCATCCGAAGCCTCTATACCCATAATTCCCATGGGGGTACAAGCACAGATAAAGGAGCCCACGTAGACACTAGCGCCAGATTCCCCTCTAGGTATCACTGTATGAAACTCTATGCAACAAGCGAAGCAACCTTGAGAGGAGAAATAACCAACTAGCCCACGTCACAGCTTCCTTTCAGCTTAAGCATGCTCTCGGAAATGGCGGGCGCGCCATCTCGGAGGCCATGGTTTAAGGAGCAGTGTATCATTGGCCAGCCACGTTCACTGACACATATTTCTCTCGGTACGGACAGCGTCACAGCTCGGCAAGCAGCACAGGCGCGCGCGCACTTCGCAACGATTAACGCGAACTCGGTCGGCAACAGACGCGCTAGTCGATCGACAAAAGGGACCTCGAAGCGAAAAGAAAGGCGCGCATACATCATCTACGAGGGCGGAACGTCGGTCGAAAGACGGCCGGCCGCCCTTGCCCGAGCGGAGAGGGAAAGTGGGGGAGGGCACGAGCTACAGCGGCAGAAGCGCCCGCAGGATCCAGGCCACGCAAACGCGGCGTCTTCGTCCTCCTCGCGCGTCAAGAGAGCCGCGACAGGAACTTGACGTCAGGCGCCGACCTCGCTCACCAAAGGTATGCGAGCGACCGCATACGCGTACACTACTACTATGCGGACCGAGCACACCGTCGGCGATACGAAGAAAACGCGAAACGGGACGGACGGAAAGAAGCTGCCTAGTGGCTACCGCATATACGCAAATAGTAAATTTAAGCACTACAAAGTGGACCAGGGTCACCATTTCGGGCTGGTCGATACACATCGTCAAAAAAATGCGTGATTCGGCTCGGCGCAACTTCATGAGTGGAAGCAGTGGTGGAACGAGACACCCCTTCTAGCCACCATAACCCCTGTAGACCAATAACGTTGTAGCCGCACAAACAATTTACATCAAACTCGATCGACAAGGTTTTCTAAGCATATAATCGCAACAACGGCCAATCACGACATACACATTGTGTTCTAATTTTTCCACCAATTCCGATTGCAATTTACTGTATACGGCCATGAGGAGATAACATTTTGTGCCACGGCTTATTCTGCCCGAATCAACGACGTGTCATAAAGAAGCCAAACTCCATCGCCTCGATGTCAGACCACTTTCGCAAAACAAGATCCTGTGACCCCGGCTTTCACATAGGCCGCGAAGACCCTACAGTGTTTCTTAAAGACGACCGGACTGCACGAACGTTTGCAAACTATACCAGCCCGCGTACGTGTTGTGTGTGCGGAGACTAACTGCTAATGTCTGTCTCTTATTCGCAATGCGTGCCACTGTCAACAACAACAACAACAAAACAATATAGTATAACGCGTGCAGTGCAGTGCAATGCCGTATCCACACTGTTGCCCCTACCTCTTCCACTAGTAGGGCAGCCAACCGAGTGCACGCATGATTGATCCACCTCCCAGCATTCCCTCTTCGTTTCTCTCTCACCGCGTATGCCAGTATAGCTACCAAATCAGACATACAAGCACGTCAGAAGACATGTTTCGTATATATATATATATATATATATATATATATATATATATATATATATATATATATATATATATATATATGACTGGGATATTCTGGAGATGTTAATCTACTGATATAGATATATATACTCCTACTCTTTTTCGCAAGCTTAAACGAGAAGCTGCCTCCTAAGCTTCTTTTCGCCAACGTTATAAACGGTACGTCCAGTTATAAACGGAGTAGGACAGGAAAGGAAAGTATCGTACAGTGAGAAAAAGAACCACTTCACCCGATCTGCCTTTTTTTTTTCTGCTCCAAGTTGTATCAGCTACAAGCACTCCTTCGGCTTACGCCTTTCATCGCGCGAGCCCTCACAAATTTATAGAGCCGATGATCCACTTCCTTACATGTGTGTGGAGCTTAAAAGGAGAGAAAGAGAAACAAACAAAACAAAATAAAGACGAGTGATACGCGGCGATAAGAGCGACGCGAGAGAAAAATCTTCAATCGAACTGTCGCAAGCTGTCGTTCCGCGAACACCTCCCTCGCGACGGGGAGGCTTTAGCGAAGCAAATCTCGACGTGGAGATTGTCGTGATCGAAACAAATAAGGTGCCTTCGCTGCGCGCCAACATACAGCGCAGGCTGAATAAGGAAAAAAAAAAGAAGAACCTACAGCAAGTACTCAGTTGTAGTGGCTGAAAAAGCAAAGCGCATCGACAACGTACACGCCATATAGAGTCTACTACCGATGCGACGAAATTGGGTGGTCATCAGCGCGCGGGCAGCAAATACGGGGATTGCCATAGCAGTCACAGAGGAGAGAATCGGGGCCCTCTGGAAGCGGCGTCATATCAGCAAGAACACCACGGGAGAGAGCCACTGAGGAATGAATGAATGACCTTGTAAGGAGAAGCTCACCCGACAGGATGGGTGAGCGGGTAAGGACGGACGGCGGAACAAAGCGGGCCATGGGAAGGGAGGGGAGAGGAGCTCACGTTCAATTAATAAACTTCTCGCATATGTAGCGGTGGCCGGCGGCTTTCATCCATACCAATGGCGCGGGCAGGAAGGGGAACTAACGTGTGTTGTGAGGTAGCCGAGCATGGCTTTAAAAAATAACAATAATAAAGTGAGGGCAGATGGGGGGGGGGGGGGAATCAAAGAAAGGGTATACAGCAATCGAGGTATCGACTGAGCTTCTCGTTACCATAGAAACGCGGAGGCGTTCAGGTTGATCTCATTTGAGCCCCGCGAATGTCCGGCGATCCCCGAACCGACCACTGCGTCGCTCGTCGCTGCCGACGGGTTGTGCGGGAACGTAGAAGATTACCTAAACGAAGAGAAAGGAGAGATGAGAAGAAAGAGGAGGTCAGAGAGAGAGATATATATTAGGGAGAGGCAGCGAGGCCAACCGCAATACACCACGGATGCTGAGCCGTGATGCGGTTTGTAGAAGAAATCAGCGCATTTACTGGGTACCACGCAGTTAACCACACACGTTACTGGTCTCCATTACATTTGGTTGAAGGGAAATGAGACGGAACGCGCACGAGAGGGGAATAACGGACGCGAGGTGCGCGAAAATGACTAGTCTGTCTAGCAGGCTAGAAGTCAGTGGAAGCCTACTAAAGAAGAGTAAAAAAAGAGATGGCGGTTAGCGGTTAGGAGCGCACGGGTAACATATGCAACCTTTAATATAGCGCGGCGTCCAATAATTTTCGAACGGTCAAGCAGCGAGTGGTGGAGTGAGCGTGCGTTCGGAACTCTGGATCACAGTGGTGTATGAGGTGACAGCTATATTATACAACAAAACTAGTCAGAAGGATGTTGCAACAGATCGGCGGTTCACAAAACATAGAACGAGAAAGTAAAGTGACCTGTTTATTCGAAATTGAACTCGTCCACGTTTGCGTTGTCTTATTCGTCTCAAACCAATTATAAAGCCACCACGGCAATGTGCTACTCGAAATTGTTGATCACTTCGATCTATAGTAGCGGTTGCTTTGAACACGCACGCGCAGGTCCTTATACTCGATCACAAGCGTGTCTGCAGTGGCGGGCAAATGTTTGCTGAGCACGGCACCACCAAGAAATGATGATTTATTACACCACGGCTCTACGACGTAGAATTGCTTCCGTGCGACGCATTTGTCAAAAACACGCGCTGTTGCACAACCCGATTTGTACCGACGTATTGAGGTTGCTAAGCAAAGAAAGTTGGCCACGTGCCCCAGCCCGCCTCTGTACTTTGGCTCGTCACTGTGTAATCTTGGTCCGCGAGCGCTCCGAGCGCGTTGCTAAACAAGCAGGCAACCCAGACTCAATAGTTCAACCTTCAGAGAAGAATTACAAGTGTATTGTATTATAGAAGTGTAGCCCTATAAAATGAGACGTGACAAGCTTGAACTGTTTGTATCGGTAGCGTATAGCCAGGGCGTGGCACTCAAGAATCCGTGCACCCCACCCCACCCCCTTGAAATTGTTTTCGCCATGCATACAAAGCGCAAAATGACCATTTGCCTGCCTCACCCCACTTTATGTTAAAGAGGTAACCGAGACCCCCCCCCCCCCCCCCGCTCCCCGCTATCGAAAGACTACCCTGGTTAGTAGGTGTCCCTCGTTTATTCTTATGCGCTAGACGATTTGATGCACGAGTGTCCAGCAGTTCGTGAATACGCACACGCATTCAAAGAACTCGGTGGCATCTTGTATTTGTGTCCCCTGTGTTCTAACCACTGAGCTGTTCTAAAATTTCGCACCTCGCGTGAATCGTGACTGTTTAAGCATTTGACGACATCATGTAAGCGTAACAATAACTACAGCAAAGCAACTACAGGAAGCAGCAATCAATCGAGCCTGCGCCTTCTGTATGTCTGTACTGTGTAACGCAGGGTCACGTTTCCCATTTCACCGCCAGAGGCGCGCGTGACGATGGTAATCAAAATGATAATGATGATGATTATGCTAAGTGATAATGCACGCGTTCTCTCTAGCCCATCATATACAATCGCGCGCCTACAGTTCACTATCCGATAGTTTTCACATGATGCATCTGGCTCAATTATTTAAGGGTCGAAGCTTCTTAAGGCGTACACTCTAAGCCAAAAACGGCCGAAATGGGAGCAACGGCTGTTTTTACTCCTTCAGACCGACTGTTACTCTCCGAAAAGACCAAGCGGAACAAGATGGCCGACTTGTTCGAGAATGGGGAAGCAACTGTATTCATCTTAAGTTTGTAAGGGAGCAACGGAAGGAGGAACCGCTGTAAATGCTCTCGTCACGCAACGGTTACTCCCCGCCAGGACACCACACACAAATATGCATGCCGCCCACATTGACATTCATGGGCCAGATTATTGTTTGTTCTGTGTGCCAAACTTCACCAAACCAAAACAGTGATTTATTTTAGCATCCGCAGATAATAAGATAGCAGCGCTGGCGGAACACACAAGGCCTCAGAATACAGCTACGGCAAGTACCTAACACACGCAGCAGCAGAATGGAGAGTTGGCACGTCAAAGCGGACCGAACGCCGAAACACGTGCAAAACAACGATAAAAAAAAGCCTAGACACGCCGTTCGTCCGCGAAGGAAGGGCGTCAAAGTCGATCAAGCACCGAAACACGTGCATAAGGAGCCCCCCCCCCCCCCCCAGATATATCGGAGAAGAAAAAAAAAAGCGGACCCAGACGCGCTTTTCATTTTTTTTTTCTTGCAGCAATGAGATGCTTCACATACGCCTGTGGTGACATTCCGCTGTGCTAGCCTGATGGAAACACCAGCTGCGAAACTTGAGTCCTTCAGCATTGGAGAACTTGCCCTTCTCTCACCAATGATGACACAGACTGCCCTATGCTAGAAATTCAAGATTGTTTTTCAACGGATGACGCAGAAAACCTTTGATGTATTATGGTGCTTGTTTAGTGCTGGCTGTGGTGTGGTGAAGTCTACTTTTACGTGTGCTCACACGTCACCTCATAAAAAGAACAATAAATCATTTATTTTCCTTTCAATATTGTCCACTTTTTGTGTTAGAAGCACCCAAGCAGTGCTCTTCCAAGGAGCTCTCGCCATGTGTTAAGCGTGTGACAAGCATACTCGAGATAGTCATTTCCCCAAGGAGTAACTGGAAGCATGTGCAGTTGGTTTTCAGAGAGTAACTGCGAACACGTGGGAGGAACGGTAAAGAGTAACTGTTGCTCTTAGAAGAGCAATTGGTGGGAGTAATGGTTGGTCCGCAGGGAGCAACTGTTGGGAGTAACTGTTGGTCCGCAGGGAGGAACTGGAGGGAGTAACTGTTCATCCCCCGAAGGAGAAATTGGAAGGAGAGCAACGGTTACTCCTTCTGCTGTTACTTCTTTTAGGGGAGTAATGGGAGTGGCAATGCAATTGCTCCCTGAAAGGAGCAACCCCTATACCCCTGTTGCTCCCTTTTGGCTTAGAGTGTAGGCTTGTCCGCCGTAGTTGTCCGTCATAGCCTATGGCCTCCGGGATTCAGTGATAGAAGCGACATTTTGCATTTTGGAGCAGATACTGGAGTAGAAAAATGGTGCTTTGGAGCAGGCTCAAGTGTCTTCGGAGCAGAAAAAAAAATGCTGTAGCTTAAGTGTGCATACAGGTGTTTTCGGAGCAGATGCATGTTCCTAACAACTCCTGAAGTCTACAAAATCACTTAGACATCTAATAAATATATAAATATTTATATTTATTATTATACATGTATGCTAGTATGCAGCTAGTATAAAAACCGTATAGTAGCATAATTGGCGTAAATCATGGGTGGGGGAGGGGTAGGGTTAAAGGAGTCCGGACTTTTCTTGTCTTCGTGCTGGGGCGGACAGCCCTTAGAAGCAAGTGTCCCCCTAAATAATTGGCTTTAGCACGTGATATACTTACGTTAACAGTAAAGTATAGCGGAATCAACTTTTTAAAAGACTTTATCTTTTACTGCGTACCTCTGTAAACTCTCAACTGTGCGAACTATGGAAATCTAAAAAAAGGTGAAAAAAAAAGAGACTGAATATAACAATAATCGCTCGAACTCGGACCACAAGCTCGCTTTTTTCATTTTATTTCAAAGCATGATTCAATTCTTATATAAATAAAAATATCTCCCATATTAAATATACGAATTGGACACCATGGCGTGATATGTGTCACCCCTTGAGATTTTTCGGAATTCGTGCCACTGAGTAGCATACTAAGATGATAGTGTATATACCTTGCTTTTGATTTCACTTAGGCTCACGGGATGGTCCAGTGGTTCAAATTCATTCTTTTTTTTATTTTGCCAACTCCATTTCGAAGCAGGTTTGGAGGAGTTATTAGCAAATATTGCGCTTCGGGGCAGCATAGAGCAGCATTTCTCTTTTTGGAGCAGTTTGGAGCACTTGGAGCAGCACTTCCATCACTGGAGATTGCGGGCGCGCGGGGCAGGTTTCTCTGCGGCCGTCCTAATCGCACGGAGAGCGCGCATTTCCAGAGGTGGGCGTGGCCTTTTTTTTTTTTTTTTTTTTCCGCACCGCACCGTTCTTCCTGTCGGTCGAATAGGCTGCCGCGCTGTTGGCGGAGCTTCTATGTGGCGAGAAAGAAATGCTTTTGCGCATTTATATAACGTTGTGTTCGTTTGGAAATGTCGGGTCAAAGGTGTACGAGAGGCAAAATCAACGCTGGGGCGTTTTATTTTTCAAACGGGGTTCCTAATTTGCTGTAGATTGACGCTGCCCATGTTACAACAGTTAAAATTGCGATGCCCCTGCAAGACATCCGCGTGTGTTCGAAATTATACTTCGTAGCTCGCGGGCTATATAGTAGGGGGGAGGGGGGGGGGCACTGCCAAAAAAAGAAAGAAAAATGGCAGCCCAATCCGCAAGCGAGGTCAGAAGAGAGCCGTTTCTATGGATTACTTTTTACACTCGATTGAATGGATGCTTATTGTTCTCATTGAACAAGATTTGTTTTCGTTGTAACGCTGCTTCGAGAATTCTCGCATACCCCCTAGTGTAATCAGAGTTGCGCCGCGACGTGGTTTTATTGCTTCTTAGAAGCGTTCTTCCACTTCTTAGGCTCGCACGCCTGCCGTGCAGCCGTGCTCGCCACAACGGGTCTCCCATATATAGATGAGGCACGTTCAGTGGGTCTTCTCAACGAGGAGCAAAACACTGTTCAGCACGCGAGAGATAAATAAACAAAATCACGGCCCATGCACGGAGTGAATGATTAGTGGGGTGAAGCGTCCACCCAACCCGTCCGTCCGTGCATTCGTTGGTCCATGCGTCGGTCAACTCTTATCAGACGGACGGACGCTTGGCCACACTCAACGTATGTCGGGGAATGTGAGAACGAACATCGATATCTTTTGCTTGTTGAAGAAGAACGCCGCACGCGTTCAGAGTTCTGTGTGTCTGGTATGAAACACTGGGCGTTGCATATGAATGACAATTCACACTTTTTTCTTCTCCAGTAGTCTACCTCGACGATTACTTGGTTTCCTGAAGGACGTCGTTCGGCCGTATGTGCGACCCTTTGATTTGGATACAGTCGAAATAACTGTAAATGAACACGATACTCATTATTGCCATTATGTTACCAAACCATAACCAAAATACAGTAACGAAAAAAGGAGACGATGATAATTCAAGCACTGTCGCCATGTGAAGAAGGACGTAAGGAGTAAATGCAGGTCGGCTAATCGTAGCCTTTCAAAATGTTCGGGCAAAATTACTTGTCACAATAATAAGTGGTACGAGCACAAGTGGCATTCGGTTGACCCCCTGATAAATATCGGTACGCGATAAAACAGTAAAATGATCTCTAACGATAGGAGGGCAATATGATTCAACGACAATAGCTAGCCCCACTTTTCACCCACATACGTGTCTCCAGAAAGGGGGCAATGCCAGAATGCCTCTATCACAGACCAAATAATGCCTCCTTGCAATGATCTACATAAGAAAGATTCAGCAGTTGCCATGCTTTTATTCGCCAATTGGACCAAAATAAAAGCAGTGACAGAAAAAAAAATTATTTGCCTTCAGTGCAGCCAGAACATTTGACGGTGATTTCTGCTCACACGCAAGAAAAGAAAAAAAAAACATGCACACGATGAAATCCCGCGCGCTCTGCTTTCTGCCGCGGTCTCCGCCGCTCGAGGAACCACATTAAACGCGCCCCTCGCGGTAGCAGGGCGCGTGAGGCGATACTCGCTGGTTTTGCTGGGAAGCGCGGCAATTGGGACGGCCGCAGAGAACCACACCGCACGCCCACAATCTCGGAGGCAATGCATAGCCACCACTTTAGCCACTATACCCCTAGTACGTGTTCACTAGACGGCGCTCGCATCATTCGTATACAGGAATTGATCTCTAGATGGCGCGGATGCGACGGACAGACAGATAAACAGACAGAAGGACGGACGGACGGAGCAATCTCCATCATGATTTACTTCGTGGATATGGCGTATCGACCGGGCGAAATTCACGGGTTCCCGATGTACCTCCGAAGCTTCGTCCACTGATCATCATTGACATCGTGAATATGCTGCAATTTTGTTTTATTTGATACACTTTCCCGGTGTATTTTGTTCCGCGCGAGTCAGTCAACGCGGTTTTTATTTCGCCTCCGAGTTCGTTGGGCGTCTGAAAGACTCGCCACGTCTCATCCTTGTCATTCTTTTTCTCGCCCCCCCCCCCCCTCCCCCTCCTCGTCCTCTGGCAATGAGCATCGCGCGTTGCGTGCGCGGACTAGTTTCTGCCCTTTCCTTTGACAGCCTCGTCTTCGCGGTGTGTAGGCTGCTAGGCGGCGGAGGCGTCGGCGCACGCGGATCCAGTTGCGGAGTCTTCTCCGGTATCCGAGACACGTAGCCACGCTTTGTTCGACGCCTCGTCGTCTCGCAATTCGCGGTGCGCTGCCTCCACGTGGCTCGAATGACTGTTTTCCCAGCCACAGGGTTCGTTCCCTCCTGCCCCCCCTCTGCTAACGTTACTCGCAGTTCAGTCATGTGACTGCGGCGCAAGAGACGGGACAATGGCCCTCTCGCTGTGCTTACAGCTTCATCGCGGGGTAAGGTATACCTGGTGCCTCGTGAGAACGAGCTGCATGGCGCACACACACACACACACACACACACACACACACACACACACACACACACACACACACACACACACACACACACACACACACACACGCACGCACGCACGCACGAGTGTAGACGTCGCACACCCTCCTGGAAATTTCCATATGTCACACCATTTGGCGCACGTAGCAGCCCCCCGCGTTGTTGCCGCTCGTCGGGTTCAGCTGGAGAGCCAGCCTGTTAATCATGCAATACTACTTGGATTCACTTTTATACCGCATAATCAATAAGAACAAAAGGAGAAAAGAACGACACGGACACATCGTCGTTTCTCGCAGTTTTTGTTCCTACTGTGCGCTGTATAAGTGAACACGAGTTACAAACACGTCCAAGCACACACCCTTTCTATAGGCGGAGAGGGGGCAAAGAAAAAGACCGTGGGATAAGAATTTCACGCGGGTATGGTGCGAACTTGTCATTCGGAAGTCCACGAAGAATTCTACGAACGAAGGCTTCCCAGTTGACGAAAGCATTTCCCCATATTAGGGACAAAGGAAAGACGCTGATCTCGGCTTCTAATCCTTAAGACAGTCTTCTCAGGGCCGTATTCACTATTAGGGCCTTACTCCGAGTTTTGCCCAAGTGTACCATCTACATGCGTTCTAAAGGCACAAAAATGGTAACGCGGTAAAATACTACGACAAAATTGATCCATGAATGCTGTCAAAGTAGTACATCAAGCGCAATATAGGCTTACAACCAACAAGAAAAACTTGAGGTATAAGGCTGAGGATGGTTTGTGAATTGGAGGCTTGAACTGGAAAAGCTCTCCGATTGCGTGTGTGCGAGAGGGAGAGGTAGGAAAGGTGTGATAGAAGCACAATGAAAGCGAAAGAGACGTTTAAGAGCAGCAAAACTAGAGTACTGTCTTGTTAAAGTGCTGTTGAAGGGATCCGTGCAGATCGGGAACTTAGTTTGTCACTGTAGCGCTTTTTTTTTTTACACTTTCGACTTCCTCGCGAAGAATCGCGGGAAGCGGTGACGCGTCACGCGGTGGACTGCAGATTGCGTTTCAACCCGATCATCATTGAATTGTTCAACCACGATTGGCTTCCTTCTAAAACTTGCGTAAGAAGCCAATCACGGTTAAGAAATTCGATCCGGATCATGCCCGATCGCGATCAAAGGTGACACAGGAACAACGGAACGAAATACTTCTACGACCATATCTTGCATGCAGCAGAGACTCACGAGATCCTCGCAAGTTCGCTTAACAGTGCTATCACTATTGCGACGCCTCTCTGATATTTTATCATGTGTCAAAGAAACTATACTTATTTCTGGTGCATCTTGATTATACCTCTAAGTAAATCAACGTTATCTCCCTCCGTATAACGTAACGCCCCTCTCGACTTGATTCCCATGCATATCGCGCCTTTCAGGGCCAGTGCAGTACGACGACAACGTGAGTGCAGCGCCATAAGGATCACTTTCGAAGAGCGAAAGGCAGTGGCGTATTCGAAATAGAATCGTTACGCCACACGCGCACTGGCCTCAAATCAATTTCTCAACGTTACGTGTCCGCAAAGGACGTAAAACAGGAAGAGGACGAACGTAAAGGCGACAAGAAAAGGCATGCATACATACATATAACGCGATCGGTTACGGCGAAATCACACACGACAAGTCCAACCGGTGAGGTGGTATATACGATGTGCCGGGAACACTAGATACAGCCTATAAATTTGCGGAACGAGGTCGTAAAATAGTACGCCTCCGGTGGTATGGGTGGCTA
This sequence comes from Rhipicephalus microplus, assembly GCF_043290135.1. Taxonomy (NCBI): domain Eukaryota; kingdom Metazoa; phylum Arthropoda; class Arachnida; order Ixodida; family Ixodidae; genus Rhipicephalus; species Rhipicephalus microplus. The sequence goes on along the minus strand of NW_027464640.1, from coordinate 50,430 downwards.
GCAGCACTCGAATATTGATGCGAAATTCGCACAATGCCGCGGATCAGCGAGGCATATTTTTTACGTGCACTGCAGAACGAATCGAAATGCCCCGCCATGGTGCTCTATAGTGGCAAAGGTACTCGGCTGCTGACCCGCAGGTCGCGGGCTCAAATCCCGGCTGTGGCGGCTGCATTTCTGATGGAGGCGGAAATGACGTAGGCCCGTGTACTCAAATTTGGGTGCACGTTAAAGAACCTCAGGTGGTCGAAATTTCCGGAGCCCTCCACTACGGCGTCTCTCATAACCACATGGTGGTTTTGGGACGTTAAACACCACAAATCAATCAAATAAACCAATCAAAGGACGAATCGAAATATTGGGAAAACCACTTCACGATACGAGTGCCTGTGTCTTGCGACAACTCAAGCTCCATTTCTTTTTTTTTTATTCTTGCGAATTCACCAACTGCGTAGAGCGACTACACGTTTTATTACCTGCTGTGCCCTCTATATACCCATTTTTTTTCCAAGCGATAATATCGGTTATCTGCTTTATGCGCGTTTCGAGGCTTGCTGCCAGTTTCCTTCTTGAATATTTATCGCATAAATTACATTTCTAATCCACATCCGTCTCTTTCTGGTTCACTAACGTTAATAATTGTTGGAATGCAACGTCTCAAAACCACCATTTGATTGCGAGAGACGCCGTATACAGTGCAAGGCTCGGGCAATTGCCACCATCTGTTTTTTTTTTTTTTTTTTTTGACGTGCACCTAAATCGAAGCACACAGGCCTCAAACGTTTTCGCCTCCATCGAAAATGGAGCCACCGTCGGGATTCGAGGCAGTCGACTTTTTTAGTCACTCGACCAGCGTGGCCTGGTGTTCCTTAACGTTAACCTGCAGTCAATCTAAGGCAAATCATTGTATAACAAGCAAACTAATATATATATATATATATATATATATATATATATATATATATATATATATATATATATATATATATATATATATATATATATAATGGTTAGTAAAAGTTACGGTCTTGCTTTCTTCTCACGCTCATTTTTGTTTGGGTCAACAACGAGTGTTCACAAATTCCATTGCATAAATGTAAATAGTGTTCCCTCCTACACAACAGCCACGTGGATCCGCCCGCCCAAACACGTCGAATCAACCTTGAAAGCACACCGTTACTGAGGAATTCAATCTAAAGGCGGCGCGCCCCGTAACATAGGCACCCCCATGCACAGGGACGTGCACGAGGAATACATCATTACACCCACTGCGGAGACGTACGTTTGCCAGCTCGACGTCTGTACAGGAAATATAGCGAAACACCGTGAGACCATAGAGTTTCCTAAAATTAACTAGAAGAGACTGTGGTGCTGCGATCGTTCAGCGACCATGGGAATGATGGGTAGTACACACATTTGCCTAGTCTTCGTTCTCGCGGGCGGCGAATCGTACTTGCGGCTTCTTTTATTGCTGTGTTTCGCTTTCGTTTTGACAGAACGATTCAACCCGAACTTCGTGACCCAATTCGGAAAGGTAAGTGTAAAAGAATATGGTGGTGAAGCGCAACCGCCGAACATTAGCCGATTTCTGTTTCGTGAGAAAACATCTTCAAGCCACACGAATGCACACGGAGCCAAAATCAGGCCAAAAGTACGAAGTTTAGACGAATGTGTGTACTACTACCCATCATTCCCATGCTCGCTGAAACGCCGTGCGTTGCAGCTCCCGCAGACACTAGCGCCAGAGTTCCCTCTATAGTGTATATTAGGAAACTCTACGCACGAGACGACTGCGCGCGAACAACAGAGCTGGCGAAGCCTAAAAATGGAAGGCCGGCTTTGGCAGCCGCGCGCGTGGCGCAATCGAGGAAGAAGAGGTAGGCGATGCCGTGCACGATGCACCGCGAGCGAGCGAGCGGCAGCCTCTGCGGCGGTTTCGACAACGCACGCAGTTTGCAGGTGCTCGCCGCCGTGTAGTACATGCCTTCGCAGCGAGAGGTCGGTGCGATGCCCCGGCAAGTAAGGGACTTTACCGGCAAGTCGGGCCTCGGAAACTCTCAAAGTTCAAGTGCTCACCTGTAGGGGGCGAAAAAAATCAACCGCGGCGCGTTTTTGTTTCAAACACCCAGAGTGGATCTACTGACCTCTCTCGCCGCTCACGCTATTGCACTTTCTTGTACTGGTAGGTGTTCTGTGCGCAAGTGCCGTACTGCGCGAGTAGCGGCGAGCAACCCGAACGCGGTGCGGATATTCTTGGCGTCCGAGGACGCGCTCCTGCATGCCGCGCACCGCTGCTTCAGGCCGCCGGCGAGAAATATCCGCAAGCGCCCATGCAGCAGTGCGCCACTTCTTTTACTCCTTCTTTTCGGCCACGTATAGGCGAGCGCGCGCACACACGGACGCCCACAAACATTCTCGCCTCACATTCTAACGAGTAAGCAAAGAAGAAGTAAGCGAAAAAGAAGAAGTAAGCGAAGAAGAGAAAGCGAAGCCGTCGACACTTATTAAGAACCACGACCCGAGTGCCATCAGTCGTGAAATTCGAGGCGTAATTGCCGCAGCTTGCTGCGCAAGCTTTGAACGACGTTTTTTAAAGCTTTCTTTTTTTCTTTCTAATGCAAGCAATATAAACTATAGCCAGCCACGTTTAGTTAAAAAAATGTTTCTAATGTCAATTAAAACTAAAAAAAAACGACAACTAATAACTGACCCAACCATTCTGGAGTGCTTTGGTTCCTTCTTCAGGGGTGACTGCTCTCTTTACTTTATAGGGAAAAAAAACGTGGCTACATCTGTTATATATTTCAATGGGAATCGATAATTAACAAAGTTGACGCAGGCAATCCAGTGCGAGCGGCAAACTTTATTATGGAACTTCGCAAAAAAACGATCGGTGACACAGAAGAAAAGAAAAAAACAACAACAAGCAGGCACTGTTTTCTGTCCCTCTTTGTTTCCGTTCGCTTTTTTCAACAAACTCTCCTATCTTACCACTCTTCGACAAACTTCCTATAAAGATGCACACAGCAACAGCCACGTTCTGCGTGCCGGAACAGTGATTGAATAAAGTAATCAATTCCGGAGTCGTCGCGAACCACAACACAATCAGGAAGCACGCTGCACAAAAAAACGGGGGCTACCGAGTAATTTTAAGTATACCTGGGGTGCTTAAACATTTTACCTTAACGTAAAAGAAACGTTTTTTATTTTTTTTTTTCATTTGGCCCTGTTGAGAAGCGGCCGCAATAAACGCAAATCGAACACGCGTCCTCTGGCTTAGCAGCGCTACCAAAAGGACGCGTGTTCGATTAAAAAGAAAAAGAATAGAAAAATGAAGACGGAGAATGTACATGTACATTGTTCATTTTCCTTTTTTTAATTTTTGATGGCACGATGTATGTAGTTCGCGCTAAATGACCCAACCACGAGACCAAAATCGAAAACTCGCATGCTCTGCAAAAGCTACATTCTCTTTCCATTCTAACCGCGGAGGGGGAGGGGGCTCAATGCGGAGAGGCGAGTACAAATTTCTGCTGTAACGATCACACAGCGCAGGGTCTCGGTATTGGTCCTATTCGGGCCTCAATTGACAAGGCAGCCAGTGGCAAATACATCTGGTTTCCCAATTAATTAAAACTGCAGCTAAAGTGTGTGTAGAAAATGCGTTTGGCGGGAAAGCAATCATGCGGATATGATCGGCTATGGCAGCTCATGTTTTTTTTCTTTTGTTCAAAATTTCGTTCAGCCCTTTCAAATCGCACGATCTTGCGGTGTAGCAAATAAATCAAGATTCAGCGTGAATGGTTTCCTCCTACACGAAAGAGCTCGCAATTATTACGCCCCTGTGAAATTGAACTTACAGTAGCATTTGCCCGTTGGGAAAGCAAAATATTTCGCGAACCTGGAAAAGTTAAAGCGTAATAGGTAAAGCCGAAATAACGTGTAAATAAACCACACCATGGACTAAGGTAACGCGGAAGTTCATGTGTTACTACAGTATAGGCTTTAAGAGCGATTTTTTTTTCTTCTTGCACGAATACAGCAGGAAAGACTCGAGTTACTACACCACCATCGATGCAGCAGCGGCTGAACGACAGGCAGAGCCAGGTTACTCCCTAACAACTTCATCGGGAAACTGAGCGTGAATAAAAAGGGGCGTACGCACGTCAAGCGCAGGATACGAGTAAAAGCACTCTAGCTGACAAGAAAGTTGTTGTTCGAGGCACACAGAGGGCAAAAATAGCTCGCAGTGCGTGGTGGTGGCAGCGCGGTTCAGCAGCGCAGCGGTGGAAGAGGTCAAAGAAGAAGGAAAAGGACGACTAAGCCGAATCAATGAATGAATGAATGAATGAATGAATGAACCTTTCACAACCACGCTGAAGGGGAGGCATCCTCAAAGATTGTGAGGAAAAGGGAAGAGGGGGATCGTCCCGAATGAATGAACCTTTGACAATGACAACGGAGAAGAAGTAGAAGAGCAAAAGCGCGCAAAGTAAAAGAAAGAAGAGGTCTAACCCGAATGAATCTATGAATGAACTCAACCTCTGAAAACGACGACGACGAAGAAGAAGAAGAAGAAGATTAAAGAGCCTGCAAGAATGCGAGAAAACAAAAGGAAGGAGACTATCCACAATGAATGAATGAATGAATAAATGAATGAATAAATGAATGAATGAATCTCTGATGACAAGGGCGACGACGACGGAGAAGGACGAAAGAGTGTGATGAAAAGGAAAACGAGAACTCTGCCGGATAAATGAATGAAGGTTTGGCGACGAGGACGTAGAAGAACAGGCGCGAAACGGTGCGAAGGAAAAGGAAGGCTCTACCGAATGAATGAATGAATGAATGAATGAATGAATGAATGAATGAATGAATGAACCTTTTTTCAACGAAGGTGACAAAATAAAAAAGGAAGCGTGACAGAGTGCGAAAAAAAAGGAGGAGGAAGAGGACCCTTCCAGCAGCAGCAGCGGCGGCGGTTGTGTGACAGGCCTCGCGCCCCCGCAGACGTGAACGAGGCCGGGCCTCCGGTCGCGCCGCGGCGGTGTTGCCCAAGATCCGCCGCGAAAGACCCGCACGCCCACGCGCAGGGAGGAGCTGCCAAAGCACAGCGCGCCCAAAGGGAGAGAGAGACTGCAGCATACCATACGCAAAGAAGTACCGCGGGGCCACAATTTCACCCCCCTCTCCTACTCCGCCTCCGTTCATCCATCGCTCGCACGCACACTTCTTCCAGCAACATCGACCGAATGCGTTGCTGCTGCTGCTTATCCCTTTTCGCGGAAGCCCAACGATGACATATTCGCGGATCCCGCGAGAGCCGCCGCAGGAGAGAAGTTTATGCAGTAACGAAAGCACATATATGCAACAGTTCGCGCTGGTGTCTATAGAGATGGCGTGACGTGGACGAAAAGAACCGTCGGGCGGTAATCTTATATCGATCGCTTCCGGGGATGTTACACTGGGGCGTTGCGCAACACCACACTGCTATGCTCGGTGCTTCCAAGTATGTGTAGCGACTGTCGTCAATATTCGAGCGAGCTGACGTCATCGCGCTTGACTAGGCGGCCCCTTGCCAGACGTGTGAAAAGTATACCGATTACGCGTGTGGGTTCATAAGTGGTGCTCACAAGTATTCACCCGAGTTTTCTTTTGTTACGCGCTTGAGCAGAACGCGGCCGTACAGCAAGAGAAAACGGACGAAACTTGGAAAAAGAAGCGAAATCGATGGCAGCTTAGATTCGTAAGTTCGCGGACAAAGAGTGGATTCGACGGGCGCGACAAAAGCGTGAGTGGAGATTGAAATTTTGAAACAGCTACCCCCCCCCCCCTCTCTCTACACTTTTTTTTCTTTTCTGCTTTCATGCACTACATCAAATTTAAGATGCAAGGCGGACACACTTTTCCTGCTGGTGCCGAAAACTGAAAGGGCATTTTGACAGTGATATCGACAGAGGACAGGGCCTCGGGTCACTTATAGCGTACCAACCAACGCTTTAGAGATTTTCGTAGCCCCCCCGATTCCCGCTCCCTCCCCGCCTTCCTCCATTCCACCCCTTATCACTCATGATTTTCTGGAGTCGAGGATCGTTTAAAGAGTCACTGCCTATCTATAGCGGTTATCAGCCAAGCAATTTAGGAAGGCTCTTTCTGCAGCACACCACGGTCCACGCAATATGCTTGAAGTTTGCAATAATTGGCCATTTCACCATAGCAGTAAGCTTTCTGAGCGTGTGGGGAAAGAATCGGCAGATTGCCCAATGCACCGCTAATTCGCACATACTGCTTAATTTAATCATATTCGGCCCCGGCCTTTATTGGAAACAGAACGTAAAAACAAACAAACAAACAAACAAAAAAAAACAGAAACCGTAGGCGAAAAGAATACAGAGAGCGTTTCGAGTTCCATTTCATTTCCAGCAAAATATGACGCACACGAGGTCCTTGTGAGACTTGCGTGGCCAGTTATTAAAGGAATTGCGAAACGAATAATCGTGGCCACGTCTCTCTCAAGGGAAACTGGAGTTCCCAACATAGCGTCTATGAGCGAGAAAAAGCGAGAAGGGGGGGGGGGCAGAAAGTTAATGCGAGGCAGTTTACGCAGGCGCAATTGGGGGTGCCCAGCAAAGGCCTTCGAGACCGGCGGTTACAGCCGTACGTCTCGTACACCACCAGCCGCTTCGTGCATCACGTCCCTCCGGACGAGCGAATCGGGTTAGCGTAATGGAGCCGGCTGCGACAAACGCGACAGTCAGCACCAGCGCCACCACCGTTAGTTAGACGAGACGTGAACGTCGAGCGAGGGAGCTGCATGCATGCGTGGAACAGGGCGTTCGCTAGCCAAGCAAGAAGAAATTATATAGCCGGCGGCAAAACGGTTATGCAACGCGGTTAGAACCAGCGGTGCCGTCGGCGCCCAGGACAGCGCTGGCTCTAACCGCGCTTCGAGACCGTCCGAAAAAATTCAATTTGGAGCTGCTGCGAAACGGCCACGGGGTCGCAAACGGCTTCATGTCTAGCGGACGGGGAACACGCTCATCGCACGAGATTGTGCAGGAGTTCTCGGAAAAACAGAGGGAAAGAGAGAGAGAGAGAGAGAGAGAGAGAGAGAGAGAGAGAGAGAGAGAGCGGGAGAAACGTTAGAATCGAGGCACAGAGTTGCCGGCAGGAAAATCACTGCACGGAACCCGGCCGAAGAAATGGGTTCAGCGATACGAGTAGAATGGTGTGCTGTACAAGTAGTTTTCTATACGGGCTTGTCGCTTCAAACGTCTGGAATTTACGAATTCTCGAGCTCTCATAATTGTCTACACGCAGGAACGGCAATGAGTACGAGCTCATTCGTCTAATCGTTACAAAATACCGTGATTAGAGAACGCAAACATTTCACGGAAAATGAAAAAAAAGAAAAAAAAAGAGGTTGTTTACATACAAGCCGGAATGACGAGGTTTATTTGGGAGGGGAAAAAAGTAAAGCTTTGCAACTCCCACGCGGAAGTCACCTTGTACGAAAAGTCTGCGTGAGCGAAAAGAAGCAACAACACAAAGAAACGGTCACGTGACAGCTCGAGATACTCGTTCGTTTCATCTTTGCGGCGATGTTCAGTCTTCGAAATAAACACTATCAGCGTCAAGCGAAAGCGGCCCCAGGCGCTGCAGCCCACGCAGCTCTAATTCCCCTTTATATATATATATATATATATATATATATATATATATATATATATATATATATATATATATATATATATATATATATATATATATATATATATATATATATATATATATATATATATATAAAGTTTCACGATAAAACAGTCACAGCAGGTGGATTTCACCTTCAGGCCTTCTTAGTCGAATGTATGGGTGACCCTATGAATCTTTTAGGCAACATCTACAAGTGCTGATCACCACGATGATGATTCGGCAGGCGAACATGATGATCGGCCGAACCTATCAGTCGCAACTTGTGCACAAGCTACGACTGACAGGTTCTCGTATGTCAGAGTCGGTTGCAGCGATTTACTTTCAGTAAATCACTGCGTGTGATCCGACACCACGAAAAGAGTGGGCTTGCTACGCCGACGTATACGCTACGTTTTCTAAACATGTAGTGTAGTATACACACACGATGTACCAGTGGCTGTTTATACACACGTTATCGCCAAAGTATTTATTCCCTTCTTGAGTATGCCGAAAGATTACATTGTTTAGCGCAAGTTGGCAGGCAAACTCGTGATAAAACATAAACCTCAGCGGAGCCCCGCGCGCAGCGAAATAATAGATTTTCCACGAGCGGCGTGCATTCTGATGACGCCTGTTGGGGTCTGCAGACACGTTTCTGCCGTTAAATTGAGACTTGCTCGTGATACAAAGGCGTCAAATATAAGTTTCAACAACTTTAACAGGAATCCCCAAATGAATACATTGAAGTATGTAACGTCGCAGAGACTCGTAAAGGTGTTGAGAGTTTCCACTCCAAATTCAAAAAAATTGTATGGCTTTTTGAATTTCATCTCATCCCCCGACAAAAATAATTACGGATATTTCGCTAAAAAGAATCACGGAGACCAAGAGAAACAGCACAACGTGGAAGTCACCCTGCTCAGCCCGGATCTTGACTGCCAGATCTGGCTAGCGGACTACGTCACCAGAACTACAGCCAAGCCTACGGTAATCCAGGACTAGAGATGTTGCCTGGTGTTGTATAGTTTAGAAATAAATAGGTTTTTTTTTCTCTTCCATTTCTCAATGATCGAATTGTCAAAATTACATTACCAAATATTGATGACGCTCATTCAAATATGACGCACAGCTTCTCTTAATTGTACCGTTATAAAGTACCGTGACTTCAACGCAAAATCATAAGGAAATCCACGCCTTATTTCCAATATGAAACGAATCAAATCGTCGAAGTAATTCAAAGAGAATCTTGCGAGAGCGTACGCTTTCGCGTGGATCACCCCAGCGTTAGATAAAGAGGCCATCAATATTTTTTTGTGAAATACAATGATTTCGTAGCGATTCATCATATGAACTAAAATTCGTTATTAAGGCGGCATAGAGATTCTCACAAAACAAAGAAAGAAAAAAAAACTTACAACAACTTTTGTGCAGTCATCTCAGACGACTCGAATGCGTAATAGAATATTACTTTACTTCTCAGTCGACTGTGACCCCCCAAACCTTCCCCGCCCCCTTCCCACCCTTAACTCCGAAAAATTTATGCACCTCGGGTGTTCCGCGATCAGCACACCTGACGATGCGGCGATGCTGCCTGTCGACGTTAGGACGACGTCATGCGGAACACCTAACTTGTAGCATTGCCCGGGTTGATGTCCACTTTTCGGTTACGATTCAAGGCGTCAGTGCGAATGTCCAGGAACATCGCAAAAAAGTCTGTAACCAAATCACCGTCACATTCGAAAACGAAAGCGATCGAATACGGCGGCGGCCGCAGACGCTCCCGCGCGAGTCGCGGTAGAGAAGCATGCCTCACTCACGCACTGTTGCTAACTCCGGCAGCGTGTTTGTTATCGTAGCGTGCCAGCAAGGACCGGTCACGACCAAGCGATCCGTCGGGACCTCTCCGCGGTGCACGGGGAAGAAGGAGCTGCAGCGCCGTCTACGTCGCTTCGGCGCTGAAACGCGCACTCAGCCACCCGGAGGAGCGCGCCGCCGCGCAACCTGCTCCTTTCTCTAAATAAACTGATCCGCGCATAATCGGCAGACTAACGGGCAGCGAACTAGCCACGCACCGCCACGTATATATACCATCCGATGTGGCCACATGGGAGCACGAGAACTTTACGAGCGAAGAACGCAACGTGCTGGAACGTTAAGGATGCAAAAAAAAAAAATAAAAAAAATCAGCCAGCTCCGCTCGGTGGACAGTGATGAAGCGGCGATGCTGCGTGGCGTGAAGTTGGGTTTCATAATTCCACGTTTCACAGCGCATGGGACAAGGACGAACGGAGGAGAGACACTCGGAGCACTGATGTGTCCGTGTGTATTTTATTTGTTCGTACTCGTTCCAGGCGCCACGAAACATTGTGGTACACCAACTAGCCCAACGTCCCAACTTCAGTGTGCTCGAATGAAGTGGGTTGAAGTTAGGGGAGCAGTAAGCTGTCGCGGGTGTAGTGGTGAGTTTTGCAGTGTAGTAGTGCGTAGTTAGAGTGCGGTGCGAGGAGTGGCCCATATCATAGTGGGAGGTACTCAGTTTCGGTGGCACATATACCCGTTTACGGTCTACCACGGTGCTCACACATGGAAGGCTCGACCAGGAACAGATTCGCCGTTAAAAAAAGAGAAGAACACGGGAAATAGTAAAGGAGCGGTCAGCGAGTAGCGCAACGAAAAATGGTAGGCTTAACATTAGGAGGTCGGAAGACAGTGTAATACGGGTCAAACAAGCGGATCTAGGTGCTGTTCTAGGTGATGCTAAAAGGAAAAATGACATGGGTCAGCGACGTAATGCGAAGCCAGACAAATAATAGTTGGTTAAAGCGACGGTGCGGATGCCAACTTACCAAAGTAATGGAAAGGAAGCCACAGCGAGCTGCAGAGCAACGAAATCGATAAGTTCAAAAGAATGAAATTTAATAACGCCGCACAACTAAGGTACGACTAATGTAGGGTGTTGCCGGCACACGCCTTGCATGCAGTGGACATAAATATAAACCGAATGGGGTGATGATGATGATGACGATGATGATGATGATGATGACTTAGAAGACACATTTTAACTACGCGAAGAAGACAACACGTTGGACAGAATGAACACGCACACACGAAGCGCGGACTTCTAACTGCGTGCGTGTTCTGTGTCTAACGTGTTGTCATCTTGGCGCGCCTTTTAAATATGTCTCAAACATCGATTAAAACAAGCCCAACAACATACAGTACTTCAGTATGATGATGTTAAGTACTAAGCTCACGTTACGGGACGGAAATCACGCCTATGTGGGATGACAAGCAAACCTGGCTTGCTGGCTGTGATGTTTTGCATGGTCTGATTGGCTGGTTTACGGGAGTTTAACGTCTCAGAGCGACTTCGGCTATGAGAGACGCGGCGGTAAAGGACGAATAATTGCCGCTTCATGCATTTATTCAACGCGTACTGACACTGTACAGGACACTAAGTAAGCCTGCGCGGTAGCAATTAGCATCCAAGGTGTTGAGCGAGCAACTCGAGCACGCTGACTTGACGAGAAGGGAAACGTCCCGTATTCAAAAAGTTGACCCGAAAGAGCCCCCGTAGCCTCCATGTACTTGGCACCGGACCAATGGTGTCGCAATAAAGAGGAACCTCAAAATAAGCTTCCCGCCGTTCAGAACGCGTTTAGGTCACTTGTCCTTGGGTGGGACCACCTGCAGTGCTGTGACTGCGTCAGCGAGGAACTTCCGGCCTCTCCCCGTTCTTCAAGCGCACCATTCTAAAAAAAAAAAAAAAAAAACATGGTCCGTTAAACGGCACTCGACCTCATATAACGCCGACGAGCGTGGATTCGGCCGATGGGAAAAACAAAAAGGGTCGGGTGATTCAAACAGACGACCGCAGCGTATACACAGCCGCACGCACACACACACACACACACACACACACACACACACACACGCACACACACACACACACACACATACACACACATGTATGTATATATATATATATATATATATATATATATATATATATATATATATATATATATATATATATATATAAAGAGAGAGAGAGGGAGGGAGGCAATGAGCGAACGAAATTAAACGGAAATTCTGCCGCAGGCTGCATGATGAAAGGTCAAGCCAGTCACAGTTTTTTTTTTTTTTTTGAACGAGGAACTTCCGGGGCAAGTTCGCGTACTATAAACACCTCTCTGTCTCATCTCTTTTTTTTTCTCTCTTTCTCTCATCACCTTCTCGATCCTCGCCTTTTGTCCCGCGGCCAATCTCAGCGCCTCAGTGCGCGCCTACGCGCATATAATGAACGTTTAATGAGGAAGACAGAGAGGAAGAAAAAAAAAGAAACACGCGCAGCACGAGACCGCAACGCTGGCCATCGCAAGTTCATTTGTATGCCGCGCCGCACTGACAGGACAAAAGGAAAAGGAGACGGTCGCCCGCACGGAGCGCCACGACGCCAACCATTTTCATTCCCACCCTCACCGGGCTGGCTTGGCCTCTCAGCGCTTTCGGACAATGCCCCGCAGCAAGGCTGCACGAGGCGCTGACCGAGCCCGCGGCACACCGCGAGCGCCGTCGAGAATAGCAGTTCACGCCCCCTTCGCATGCTCCGAGTTCACATAGACTAGCAAGCAAGCAACACCCCCTCCTTTGCTCTGAATGCTATAGCTCGCGCAAACCTCGCAGCACCCGATTATTTCAGGCGCGGATCGGTGCGCGCGCTTTTGTAGAGTTCGAGCGTTCTCGAGTCTGCGCGAGCATCTTATAGCAGCTGGCCACTTTCTCTAGCGGAAGAAATGGCCGGCGAGCATGACCTGACCTCGCTTGCAGGGCCAGGGGTGCTATATTTTGGACATTGTCGAATTTCGCCGTGTTGTCAGATTCCGCCATCGACCGATGCCAATTGGCCACGTTAGCTGCTATACGACCTCTCTTGATTGGTTTAAAATGCCGCCAATACAAAATTTGACAATACCGCGGCTGAATTAGACAGTGTCCAGAATAGCACCCAGACTCGCCACATACACACCACGCATTACCACGCATTTTCCTAAGGTTCTCGCGGAGCGTCGTTCAAAGATGAACTTTTCGAACGTCATAAGTGCACTGTTCACGCGTTTGGAGAGCATAACCTGTAGTATTTGAAAACTATTACAAACTTGGCATATTTTGAAGCTTCAATATATCGTTGTCTGTCCGTTTGGCCACGCGAAAGCACCGCCAGCTGAGGAAAAGAATACAAGTCCTTACGAGCGATTCGGATCTGCAGCACCCCGACTGCACGCTTCAGCGACGCACCGTTATACTGTGCCGCATATCAGGTTGAATGCCAAATACGTGAACTATACGGTGAACAATCTGGCAGTTTCGTTTTTCTTGATTAGTGTACAACGATTTTAGGCAAAATACATTTCAGCAATCCTTTCTTCTTTGCTTTTTAGTAACACGACCTTCCATTTGGCAGCCACGTTCAGGTGCCAACCAAGGAGGATTAAAGAAAAATTGCTGGAGTGGAAGCTCCAGCAATGCCTTGCCCGAAGAAGTGAAGCCACCTTTTGCCACTGCCAAGATGGCGGAAACATGTTCTTTTCTGATAGTGCCCACTTAAAGATCAAGTAACTTCGATATGTTGCGTAAATGTTGTGTTCTGTATTAAAATATAGTTGTTTCCGACGAAACAACACACAGAAACTAGTATGGATGACTGACTCTTCAAAGAACTTTGCCACCAATTAGAGGCTCACGAAGGAAAACTAGTGACACTAAGACGCACTTTGAGCACTATGTGGTCCGAAAAAGTTCTCACATTAAACTCGTTGGGATTGCGAGGGAAACGCATCGTTTTAAATCGCTGAACGGTGATAACTTATCACGCCCTAGTAAGATGGCCGCCGTGCACAGCCACCATCTTGCCAGAGGAACGGCTTTACTTCTGCGCAGTCATTTCCACTCCAGCCATTTTTTAAAATCCTCCTTGCCATCCAGCTGTCCCTGTGACTAAAAAAAGAAACTTTCTTCTAAAGATCCTATATGCAGCAACACAGCTCTAAACACTACGCGATGGTGTGCTGCCTACGTCACTCTTCCCCCACAAGGGGGGCGGGGGGGTGGGAAAGCACCCGACTGCCGGCCGCGGGATCGAAACGCGGCAGCGACAGGCGCGTTTCGATGATGATTTGATATGTGGGGTTTAACATCCCAAAACCATCATGTGATTATGAGAGACACCATATTGGGGGGGGGCTCCAGGAATTTCGACCACCTGGGGGTTCTTTAACGTGCATCCAAATCTGAGCACACGGGCTTACAGCATTTCCGCCTTCATCGGGAACGCAGCCACCACAGCCGGGATTCGATCCCGCGACCTTGGGGTCAGCATCCGAGTACCTAAGCCACTAGACCACCGCGGCGGGGTCGGCGGGCACGTTCCGACGGAGCCGAAACGCTGGAAGCCCGTGTATTCAAATTTCGTTGCGCAATAAGGACACACAGACGATGGAAATTTCAGGAGCCCCTCATAATGATATCGTGGCTTTCGGACGTAAAACCGTCAAAAAAAATTAGTGTTGCCTTTCGCACATTTAAAGTAAACTACAAGCGCGTTATCCCTTTTGTCGGGTAATATTTCAAATAAGTTCTAGCAAAACATATTTAAAAAAAAATGCTTTGCTCAACAGGGCAGATATCGGGGCACGAGAACCAAAGCAGCACCACTGATGCTCAGTTCTCGTAACGAAGTAGCGCTTTCTTTTCATGCAGCAACCGGCTCGAAGGTTGACGTCGTGGAAGAAGCTGACCATGCGGCCCATCTGGGCGGCCGGCCTACATTCTACAACAGTGGCTAGAACGAAGGCCCGCGTAAGAAAGAAAGAAAGAAAGAAAGAAAGGAAAGGAAGGAAAGAAAACAAAAGGAAAACAGGCGAACGAGGGGCTTCGGTTGGTACGATCCTTGCATATAGTCTTAACAAAAACACGCGCGCGGGGGCGCATGGGCCAAGGCTAAAAAAAAAGCAGGAAGCGCCCCGCCAGCAAAAGAGGCTTCTGCGCACGCGCTCTGATACAGATGCGCGCGCGCGCGCACCACGTTGGCCGATGCAAAAGCGGCGTCCTGCATAAAGAAACCGAGCAGCCCTGGCGCCGCTGCGTACGACGAGCGGAATAACAAACACTTGCCAAAGCCGGTGGTGCTTCCGGTTCAAAAAAGACGGCGTCGTCCTCTCTTTCTCTCTTCTAAAAGCATACCTTTTTTGCATTAGGTTCTTCCTGGTGTCGTTATCTCCCTCTGCAAGATTCGCGAAGCATAGCAAAAAAGACTGCTTGCGCAATATTCCAGGTGGAAGTTAAAAGCATTGCGCCACACACTACACCGTTATACTAGAATTGCATGCATCACGTGGCGGTGGAAGCTTGCGATATGTGTATACCGTTGCTGGGATAACAGAAACGGCTCCACAAGGGCGGCCATTTGTTCGATACTATGAAGCACTAACCTATTTTTGTTCCTCAGTCGTCATCTCCCTCTCCGTTTTTTTTTTTTACACTCCACTGACAATACAGTTGTAGCTGATACAAACGCCTCGCGCCGTCACTGAAACAGCCGCACTGAAGCAGCAACGCGGTGGGACGCTAACTTCGTGATGTCACGTTAAGGGCCAAACCTCATAAGCGCGAAAATGCACACGACAGCGATGAGCGACGCTATGAGCGACGAAACAGGGCGTTCGCGCGACGTGTCGCGTGCTCGTTTTCGCGCGATCGCTCGGTTCTCCAGATTTGGAAACCGTCGCTCATCGCCCGGAAGTGCTGGGCTCAAGCAGCCAATAGCGAAATACCGGAAAAGACAAAGACTACATAGGTGCACGTGACCCTGCCCGAGTCACGTATGCGCAACAAAAAATAACGCAATGTTTATTACGCATGTGCATATAAAAATGCGCTGCAAGGCAATAATAAACACTTTCCGTTTCATTACACAACAACTATCTTGTTTTTAAATTGCATACCGCTCGCTACGCAGTTTTCTTGGTGCGAGTAGACGGCCTCATGCCAGCAACAGTGTGGAATTCGCTCGCCGAAGCCGTCGCGTGAATGAGGTTTGCCTGCGCTAGCGACTGGTCGCGCGAAGACGATCTACGTCGCGTCGCTCGTCGCTGTCGCGTGCATTTTCGCGCTTATGAGGTTTGCGCTTAAGAGTTATCAGAACATCGCACGCTGGTTCTTTCGTTCAAGCGCAGAGGCCCAATAACGTTCCGGCAACGTCGTTAACACAACAAAGCCTGCAGGCTAATCGCCACGCGATTATACTGCCATGACGCCACGTGCAAGCTACGAAGCATTCACGAGATGAAAAGAGTCGGCCCGACGGGGTATGTGGATATCAACTGAGGCCGGGTGCTCGCGTAATACACGCACAATATTTATGGAAGTTTTGTGACTATGCGAATATAACCCCGGAGGCCACGATATAGCGCGAGTTCTGCTGCCGAAAACACGAGGCCACCGTTTCGACTACCGACTGCGAAGAGTTAGTGAGTAAGTGAGTGAGTGAGTTAGTGAGTGAGTGACGCTATAGGCGAATATATCGATATAAATGAAAAGATAGACACATACCGCGATAGATACAGTGCACACACTCAGAAAAATCAAAATTTAAAGTATTCATATGAGATATTAACATACATATGAGATATTAACATACAAGCAGTATCTCGATAAGCAAGTTCAGGGGTTGTTTCATTCGATAAATTTCAGATTATTTTTCTCCTCTAAGCGCGTGCTATATCGCAAAAGAATGAATGCGTTTGAAAAACTTTAGAATGGGACATGAACGGGTTTGTTTCTAAATTTAAAAGTCCACAATATAGTTAACTGGACTGCATCTACTGTTGCACTACATGCAGGGCACAGGAGTGAAAACCTCATAGTAAACAATTTCTAAATCTCCCCCAGGGATGTTTAGAAATAATTTACGTTGAACGAAGCAGCTGCAACGAAAAGACTGCCCGACTTGTTTTCTATACGACAGCAGTACTGGAAAATGAATATCGCTAAACATGAACATGATTCTTCGTGAAAATCGACGCAACCTTAGTCAAAAACGACTCCCGTGATAGGCGGGTTCTACCAATTTTACTTCTTTTTTTATTTTATGGCTTCGAACTATATAAGCGTCAAATAAAGACAGAAAAACAAAACAGTCAGATCTTTGCGGCTGCGCAACGTTATAGAGAGCAAGCCGCTGTTGAGAACGACGGGCCGATCCCGCCGAAGCCACCACTGTTGCGAAAGACGGCGACGCCAACACGGTCCCGGAGGCGCCACTGCTTCCAACTCCGCCGGGAAGGTCACCAGCCGTTTGGTAGCGTATGTTTATCAGCTCGCGACTGCTTCTGCGCAGAGCTGATAAGACGAGCGGACGAGACGACGGTGAGTTAAACAAGGTTTATGTACAGCATATTTACAGAGGCGTTACAATTTCGGCACTGGGGCCGACAGAGACTCGAAGAGCCGAGCTCTCTTCTCCATAGGTCAGCCCTTCGCCTAAGACCGCTGACTCACACACATGTCGGCCCTCCGACACGGGGACTCCTCTCCTAGGACCTCCGATCGCGACGCGCCGCAGGGCTTCTTTTATTTACACCGGGTCCAACCAAAATGTCCAATCAGAAGCGCCGCTGGTCGTCAGCGCAGATTCTTCCAATGGGGTTGCCGCGCCATGCGTCAGACCACCAGACACGAGAACGCCGGCTCGCTGTCACGTGCGCCGCTGACTCAATGCACGTGGGCGAGAGAGGCGCCGCGCGTGTTCACGCCGTTGAGATGTTCGCGTCAGGCAGACTGCGGGCTGGCCTTGACCCAGATTGCCTTTTTCAGAGGCACGGACGTTTGACGAGGACTCGCTGGCATAACAGCACCCCCGCCGCCAGACAATGCACCGGAAAGACGAGCTGCTTCCACGGGGCTCGGATGTCAGGTGCCCTCGTTCGCCAGGTCCCTCCAGGTTCGCCTCCAGGGCCATGGCGAGAATACAGCTCCAGACTGTTCCGGGAACACATCCCATTTTTGACGACGGATCCCAGCTCCACTGGCTTGTCGCCACAACTTGCTGGCCAACTTCGCTCGTCTCTTCTGACCATCTTCGGTTTCAGCACTTGTCGATGGTTCTGCAACTTGCTAAGAACGGTTCGACAACAGACAACACACGACACAAGCAAGTGCCCTCGGTCACCCGACAGAACACCAGACAAAGTATAGTACAACATATACCTATCTACGTGTTTATCGGAATTTTGTTCCCTCTACATCAAGAGGCACATGTGGGACAAAAGACTCTTAAAATGACAACTCAATTTTTTTTTCCCACGTACAACAACGTAACGAATTAGAATACCACAAAGTTGGCCCCTTGAGATCACTCTGAACGAGAGCGCTCAGCCCAGGTCGTGATGAGGTCAAAATTTTGCCCCGAATCGCCAGCCAGAAACCGAAAGGTTGAGAAGGTACTAACTAAACGCACTGCTCAATGCACCTGCATTAACGTTTAGCCTTCCTTTTTTTGTAGCGAACGTCAAAGTTGCGCTGTGGAGCAACATGCTCCACCTCAGTAACCGGCCACTTTTAGGCGACGATACCTATGCGGCACCGAGAGCGGCTCACACTTGCGACGTTCCACAGGAGAACAACGATACGGCTTGCTACTGATTGACTCCTCACCGCTTAGCTCGATATCGTGTTCGATGAACCTCGTGTTTCCGGGGCGGTCCGAAAACACGTCTTCAAACTCGGAACCAATCTTTCTCAGGTCCTCTTTCTCAGGTCCTCCTTCACTTAAGCTAGGCTCTAGGTTTATCTGCTCCCGGATTACTTTCGATCCCCCTTCAATTACCTCACTAGAACTCAAAATTTCTGCTTCCTCTTCCTCTGAAGCATTCAGCACCAGATTTACGACCGCTTGATGTTGAACATTGGGTTTCATCAAGTTGTAAATTTTGTTCTGCCGCCTTCCTACTTGCACCTCATAATTTGTATCGCAAGGCTTCGATAATACTTTGGCGGGCCCTTCCCAATCAACCTCAAGCTTGTTCCTTTTGGATGGCTGCAGCCGCATTACCTGATTATCAACTTCAAAAGCGCGCTTCTTCCCCGATTTCTCGTAGTGCTCCTTCGACAGCACTTTTGCCGCGTTTTTCTGGCTTTCCACTAGCGCTTCAATTTGGCTTTCCACTAGCGCTTCAATCGAGAGATCCTCACTCTGCTCTTGAATGAGCGTCTCTCGATCAACTCTCGGCAGCTTGCTCCAACTTTCCGCTACAGGCGAGAGCGTTGCAGCCCCCTCGCTCTGACTCAATGGCGCCATGTCGTCTCCCCTTTCTCCGGAAACCGCGCCGGTCGTGTCGGCGACGAGCCGCTCGCGTGACTGCTCACATGACTCATGCGGAAACTTTCCTATCTGGGGTTCCGTCGACCACCGACAAAGTCACTTGAGAGTTCACCGCATGGAATCAGGTCCAGCTTCCGCGAAAGCTTTCGCGCTTGCGACCGCGTGAGGGCCATGCACGCAAAGTTCGGGAAGAACGATTTGCCCTGCTCTTTGAGGAGCTGCTCCGAGTTGTTGGAGAAGAGATAAGGAAAACGATCGTTCAGCGCGGCAGACACAGCCGCTTCGGTGCGAAGCTTACCGAACGGGCCTTCAATGACAACGGTGGCGATTGGTAAGCGAACACTCTGCTCCTCGGCGACTTGCCTGATCCACGCGCATTCTCCTGTAAAGTCATCCGGAGACACCAATGAAGGTTGGACAACGTCCATGGTTGCCGCTGAGTCTCTAAGTGCTCGGCACGTTTTCTCATTCACCCTAATTTCTTGGAGATACGGCTCCAACAACCGCATGTTTTTTTTCTGATTCTCGGATTGTTGCGAAGGCAAACTTTTCCTGACAGTTTCTCGCGATGTGTCCTTCCTTTTTGCAGTTGTAGCAGATTAGCGGCTTCCGTTTGTTTTCCGATTCAAATGCCTGTGTGGTAGAAACCTCACTCGATTTCTCCGCTTCTGTTTGCCCTTCCCCTACACTGTCCTTCGTAAGAGACGGGTCCTTCTTGAAATTACGGTGCGGAGCGGGTTTCCGTTGATCAGGTTTCCTTGAAAAGCCCTCTTTTCTCTCATCCTTTTCAACGCGCACTGCCCTGCTGTGCAACTTTCGGCGAGTATAATACTCCTCAGCTAACTCTGCTGCCTTGTTTAGCTGTACTTCCCGAAGTCTGTCCTGCAGCCAAAGTCTGACATTATCCTCGATGCAGCGGTAGAATTGCTCCAATGCAACGCATTCCACCACTTTATCGCGGTCGTCATAAACACCTTCGCCCTTGAGCCATTCAATTAAATCGGCTTTAAGACGAAACGCAAAGTCAACGTGTGACTCATTCCCCTTTTCAGCATACCGGAACCTTTGCCTGAAAGCCTCGGGTGACAACTTATAACGTCTCAAGAGCACTTCCTTAACCTCGTCATAGCTCTCAAACGCTTCCCTAGACAAGCAAGTTAATGCGTCGGACACTTCGCCGGGAAGAAGAGCTAGCAGGTTCCGCGCCCAAAGAGGCCGCTCCAAAGCGTTTCGCTCACAGACGTGTTCAAACTTGACGAGATACTTCGCCATGTCTTCGCCTACTACGAACGGTGGCAGTTGGTCCCGAATTCTAAAACCGCTGACCTGAATCGTCGGAGAAGCTACGCTAGGCGCCTGCGAACACTGTAGGATTGCCAATTCTAATCGTTTCAACTCTAGGCGCTCTTGTCTCTCGGCCTCCTCGCGCTCGCGACGTTCGCGCCTTTCAACTTCTTCACGTTCGCGAGCTTCGCGCCTTTCTTCACGTTCGCGAGCTTCGCGCCTTTCAGCCTCTTCACGTTCGCGAGCTTCGCGCCTTTCAGCCTCTTCGCGGCATGCTTTAATATCCACCCAGGCCTCATCGACTTCCTCAGCCGACACTCCCTCATCCTTCATGATCTCAAGGATCGCTTGCTTTCGTTTCGCACGGCCCAAAGTAATGCCGAGTTCCTCACAAATTTCGATGAGTTCCTTCACTTTAAGGTTCTCCATCGTTCACACTAGCATCTTGCTGTTTGCCCCTGTTAACAATTTACTTGCCGTACCCACTATAAGTCAACTAGCAAGACGCGCAAGCAACTTTTCACTCTCCCGTGTTTACCCCCTCCGCATTAACTTTGGTTTCAAAGCACTTCGACTTTGCTTGAAACGATCAAAGCTCACTCTAATGCTTCACACAGCCCTTCTCTAAACTACTACAACCTGAGCTGGAGTAGTCTGGTGAACTGAGGGGAAAACATCAGGCACTCACCGCATCGATGTCGCTGACGCCGGCCGATCCCGCAGCTGCCAACCACTGTTGAGAACGACGGGCCGATCCCGCCGAAGCCACCACTGTTGCGAAAGACGGCGACGCCAACACGGTCCCGGAGGCGCCACTGCTTCCAACTCCGCCGGGAAGGTCACCAGCCGTTTGGTAGCGTATGTTTATCAGCTCGCGACTGCTTCTGCGCAGAGCTGATAAGACGAGCGGACGAGACGACGGTGAGTTAAACAAGGTTTATGTACAGCATATTTACAGAGGCGTTACAATTTCGGCACTGGGGCCGACAGAGACTCGAAGAGCCGAGCTCTCTTCTCCATAGGTCAGCCCTTCGCCTAAGACCGCTGACTCACACACATGTCGGCCCTCCGACACGGGGACTCCTCTCCTAGGACCTCCGATCGCGACGCGCCGCAGGGCTTCTTTTATTTACACCGGGTCCAACCAAAATGTCCAATCAGAAGCGCCGCTGGTCGTCAGCGCAGATTCTTCCAATGGGGTTGCCGCGCCATGCGTCAGACCACCAGACACGAGAACGCCGGCTCGCTGTCACGTGCGCCGCTGACTCAATGCACGTGGGCGAGAGAGGCGCCGCGCGTGTTCACGCCGTTGAGATGTTCGCGTCAGGCAGACTGCGGGCTGGCCTTGACCCAGATTGCCTTTTTCAGAGGCACGGACGTTTGACGAGGACTCGCTGGCATAACACCGCGCAATGGAACACCACTTTTTCAGTCTCACCGCGAACTATAGAAGCCCAATATTGCACCGTCTCCCGCTACAGAGAACCATGTGTAAATGGGAAGCAGCGGGCGTCGGCGCTTACACTGGCGGCGACGTTAAAGCTGGCGTAGCGCAGGAGCCTGGGAAGGCGCAAAGCACGCAGTGTTGGACCGGTGTACCCTAGTGGAACATGTCAATCACTGTTAATGGGCAGCAGGGACAGAAGACTCCGTACACCCCAAGTCCGCTTTTAGTTAACGCACACGCTGCGAATTTTCATTGTTTCGCAACGCACAGGAGAAATCTCCCAGCGGCACTACATTGGAGGTCAATATCCAGTGCCTATATATACGGGACGGCCAGTGAGCGGTTGTGCAGCGCGAACAGTCACTTCTTTTTTTTTTTTCCTCAATCAAGAAACTCGCTGGCAGACGCTGTCTGCTTCGGCATTGCGTGGCGAGAGAGGGAAACGTAGGAGAGGAGAGAGAAGGGAGGGAACACGCATGCGCAATGGGGGTGTAAACACCACGGGGAGGGATGCCTAGAGAAGAAAGAGGGGAGGAGCAAGCGTAGGTTAGCAGACGCTCCCTGCGTCGCAATGCGAGATGAGAGAGGGAGGAGCGTAGGAGAGGAGAGAGAAGAGGAGCTCCATAAGCGCGGTCACGCCGCACACCGGACTGAGCTCGACCATAAGCTGCTTCGCATCTAAAAATTTAAAAAAAAATGCGAACCGAATCGCGACAAGTCGCGAGGAGTAATCCACCGCGCGCCCTTTGCAACAGCTCACGGCTGGCGGGAGTTTTCGCAAACTCTGACGTAATACACTGTTGCTGGTAGTCTTATGCCAGATGCTTCAGCGGTGGAACACGGTGGAACTATAAATTGCGCAAAAAAGGTTTATTGCGAAACCCACCGGAGCACACGTGCGCCAAAAGCCGTAATTCGCTTAGTGCTCCTATAGGCGTACATTTAACAAAACTAATTGGTGGGGCTTACCGTTCCGGAACCACGACATTCGACAGATTCGCGGACTTCAAAATATTTTCTGTTGCCTAAACACCACGCTATGAAAAACAAAACGAGCTTTCTTTCTTCCATTTCATTATGGAATTCGCTATCACGTGGTCTGAAAGATACATAATGCAGATTCGTGTTTCTAGAAGGAAATAAAAAAAAAAGAAGTGTTTATGCAGCAAAAGGTGGAATTGCCTAAATTTCGTAGAACTGCTTCGTAAATAAGCCATTCAATAAGTGCTGACTTGAACATTAAGTAATGCCCTTGTTACGTGTGACACTTAAAAACCTCTTTGTTATTCTTACTTAAATTGTTCGTAATAAGTTTTTCCATAGCATTAACCTAGGAGGACCCGCCTGCGATTTGCAACCTGGGGACCTTCTCCTGCACATTCAGCTGCAATAAGTTACCTTGGCGACCCGACAAATAAACATTAATTTACTGATCAATTGCCTGATGGATAAGATTATAAGACTAAATCTAGGTACACGGGTCTGGAACATTTCCGCCTCCATCTGCCTCCATCAAAAGTTCATCCGCCACAGTCGTGATTCGACCCCGTCACCTGTAGATCAGCAGACGCGCACCAAAATCACTCGGCCACTAAAGGCGGCTTATAGGCGGAAGTTTTAGACGGCGGTGCTGCGATGTGGGTGCATCCACTAAAAAATAACTGACCTCTATTACGGAGTAGAACAATGTTTCCCGAACACTTAATTAGGGCGTTCTTCATTTGGTTCATTAATATTCACAGCTCATAAGCCGCACAACGCGGTAAGCCAGGACCCTATTTCTAGGAGCGGAAAAATTGTTGGCACTCAAGACACCGAGAAAAAGGAAAGAAGTGTACATTTGAAGGCTTCGTATTTTTATTGGACAGAATATTAAAGGGGCTCTCCCACACTATTGAAGCACCTATTGTTATTACTGGTTTGCGCAGTCCGATAGCTGGATATAATTTTAGCATAGGTATAGCACCGATATCAAATGATTCAGTATTTTGATCACGCAATAAAATCACCACATCGCTGTCGATCACATCAGCACGCAGTCTCGTTCGCCAGAACTTTGTGGGCGGAAATTACGCCTTAAGATTGCCGCCATACCATCGGATAAATGGAACATTAGAATAGATCGTGGTGTAGGATCAAAACTTAAGCTACTAATCTGTTTCATTTTTCTTATCTGCGCCTTTTCATCGAACCGTGAACAGACGAGGCCACAACAGAAAAGATCACTGCGACTAGAAAGCGCAACAGAGACGCTGGCTGCTATTTCGCCACTGGAGTTTTGGCTTGCGCGGGTCGGATGTCCATACGAAAGACCTCTCTCTCTGTTCCATTTTCTTGCTTTTGGGAGTTAGCTGTCTCTTTCCGGACGTGCGCTGTTGAAGGGGTGCAGTGCAGAGTCAGAGAGGCGGATTGGATTTATTGGATGACTGCTATGGAAAAAAAAAAAAAGCCGGCTCTCGGTAACTACCAGAAGGGCAAAAACGAAATAAAGAGGGAGATGTTTTATAATAATTCTAGGTTGTGGGTTCGATTTACAATCTCGGGAGCTACTCACCATGCATTATAGAGGGAGCGGGTTGCAAGACATTGTATTTACCGCGTTTCGGGTGCGTGCGATATAGAATGTCCCAGCTGGTCGAAATATATGTTAATAAATTAATTTTGGGGCCTTGCGTGCCAAAACATGCCAGATTTGATAAAGACGCGTAGTGGGGGTAACTTTGACCCCCCGGGGTTCCTTAACATGTACATGAATCTAGGTACACATTTCTTTCTGCGTTTAGCCACCACTAAAATGTGATCGCAGAGGCATCGAATCGAATCCACGACCTTCGAACTGAGTATAGTAGCGCGACGCCTCCACCAGTAAGCTACCACGGTGCGTCGAAGTATATCGATTAGACCAAGACCCCAGGACATACGGCATTTAGAACGTAATATTCAATTTTAGGCATTTCGTTGAAACATTTCTCTCATTAGACAAGTTTCGTTGGGCGTCCACAGCAGCTCGGCGGACGCTCAATTGAATATACCTATTATGTCCCCATCATGTATGCATAACATTTAATAAACAATTGTATCAGGCCAGTTGGTAAGGATCCATCTTGCTAGAAAGCGCAGCCACTATTACAAAGAACACACAACACAAGCGCTTAACTTCAACTAATCTCGCTCACGCGGAAAGAACTATGTTTTTTGGATGGGGTGATAGACAATAACGGATAGTAATGTACGGGACTGGCACGTGTGCTTTTTGTTGCATACCATTTTTATCTTTTTTATCCATTTTGTTATTCTTTTTCTCTTTTCATCCCCTTTATAAACTCTGACGTTTGTAATAAACGTTTAGTTGAAGTTAAGCGCTTGTGTTGTGTGTTCTTTGTAATAGTGGCTGCGCTTCCTAGCAAGATGGACATAGATAGCATTTAGTTTAACTAAATAACTTCACGCTTTTGCGCGAGCACCACTTGCAATAGCGGACACGCAGACGCTACATAGTGGTTGCCCGATTTGACATTGCGTACAGCACATCTGCGTGTAATGTCAAATCAGGTAACCACTCGAATCTGTACGATCATTGTAAGGGCTACAGCTCGGACATACAGTTCATACGACTACGTGTGCTCTTTCCTCACAATTCTACCGCAAATGAGACAATGAAGGCAGCGCTCATATTCTTTAAGGAAAAAAAAAAAAGACATCTGATCCATGTGCGTGCACGAGCCAACCATCTCTGTGTCGCTACAGACAATGAAAAATTATTTTCTAACGACTGTTAGTCAACCGAGCATTCTTTTTTTTTTTATGAAGCCGGTGCATTTTGAACAGAATTGTAATTTTACTAATTTCCGGTAGTAGCTATCTATAATTATGGATATCATTGTGATGTCTAGCAGGGTGAAAACGCATTTATACTTCGCAAATATAACCGACCGTAAAGGGTCGAACACTGGAGGAACGCAAAGGCGAGAGAGAGAAAGATATATAGCTTAAATCTGGATGCGTTAGAAGCAGCAAGTGTTAAAACAGAGCAGCGTCTTGGTTCGTTCAATGGAGAAATCATTGTTACTAGTCACAGCTTCAATCTTCTCCTGCTGTGCCCGGACACAAATAATGGGCGTCGCCTACTTCGCGCATGCCCGGATCGATGAAAGCTACACTTACAGGAAATTCACTTTGCTTTTGTGGAGAAAGAAAGAAAGAAAGAAAGAAAGAAAGAAAGAAAGAAAGAAAGAAAGAAAGAAAGAAAGAAAGAAAGAAAGAAAGAAGGGAAGAAGTAGCGTTGGAGCATTCATTTAGATTCGACCGGATGCGCTGCTTCGATTTCAAGTGAAAACAAAACCACCACTGCCCCCCCCCTCCCCCCCGTTCTTTTCTTTCGGGTCAGTTTCAGTTGGAACGCAATTCGATATACGAGCGGAGCAAAGAAACGGCGGGACGGCATCCTCTTACAGAGCATTTCAACATTCCCGGCGACGTTCTATCTAACTTTTTTTTTCTTCATCATTATTCGAGAAGAGAAGAGGGCGCTCATAATAACGAAATATATAACCACGCGCGCACGCCTATTTAGCAATATGTCCGTCCCGGCTCCCACCTGCAGCCCAAGTTCTCTCGCTGTCCTCTTAACGACGAAATATCTGCCGCAATCGCAATTCGCTTCATCGTGCGCGTTCATCCATCACAAATGATTCTGCGTCACTCCGACATCTACGGCTACTTACAAAAAAAAAAAAAAGGGGTGGGGGGAGGAAGGAGTACACCCTTGCCGACTCTCCCGACAAGTACGCGCGTGCGCAATGGGACACCGGTTGCCCCGTCTCTTTCCCCTGGTGTTCTTGTGCGTGTTTGGTAGTAATATGAAAGGTTGGTATGTGGTGTTTAATGTCCCAAAACCACTATATGATTATGAGAGACGCCGTAGTGGAGGGCTCCGGACATTTAGACCACCTGGGGTTCTTTAACATGCACCCAGATCTGATTGATTGATTGATTGATTGATATGTGGGGTTTAACGTCCCAAACCCACCATATGATTATGAGAGACACCGTAGTGGAGGGCTCCGGAAATTTTGACCACCAGGGGTTCTTTAACATGCACCCAAATCTGATTGATTGATTGATTGATTGATATGTGGGGTTTAACGTCCCAAAACCACTATATGATTATGAGAGACGCCGTAGTGGAGGGCTCCGGAAATTTAGACCACCTGGGGTTCTTTAACGTGCACCCAAATCTGAGCACACGGGCCTTCAACATTTCCGCCTCCATCGGAAATGCAGCCGCCGCAGCCGGGATTCGAACCCGCGCCCTGCGGGTCAGCAGCCGAGTACCTTAGCCACAAGACCACCGCGGCGGGGCAGTAATATGAAAGAATACAGTCGGGTGAGTATCGCAAAGCGCCGCCAAAGTGCTTAAAAGTCAAGAAATATGTGCGACTGTCTGTGGACTTGATGTGCTCCCCCAAGTGCGCGCGTGATTCTAACTGTTTTTCTCTTAACAGCGAGGCTGCTAAAGCTTAATGTTAAGCGTATGACAGAAAAAAAAGCTCTCGTTATCCTAAATGTTTATGTTCTTCAAAAATCGAGCAAACCCGAGTACTCACACTGGTTCAATACAAAGGAAAAAGGCCCCAAAGCGATGGAGGGTCTACACCAGCGACGACGTGCACATATATATCTATGAGAGGAGAGGACGGTTGGTTTCATGGCGCGAGCCTTCTGTCTATGGAGTTTTGACATCTGTATATGTCATGTCTGTGACCACCTGCGATGTGATTCGAGCGTTTCCATATACGCTGCGCTGCGCTGACAAACACCTATATAGAAGCAACTAGAAGATCAGACTGCAGATAATCGTTCAGTTTTCGATGTTCCAAGCTTTGCACAACTTGATGCAAAGCACAGGTCGGCGAACCCACCCATGAGTCGAGTCACTCAGATCGACCTATGAGTATGAGTCTGAGTCCGGGTGGCCCCGCCGTGGTGGTCTAGTGGTCTAGGTACTCGGCTGCTAATTGGTCGAAATTTCCGCGTAGTGGAGCCCTCCTCGACCGGAGCCCTCCGCTACGGCGTCTCTCATAATCATAAGGTGGTTTTGGGACGTTAAACCCCACATATCAATCAAATCAAATCTGAGTCCGGGTGAGTTGTACTTTGGTAAGAGTGAGTCCGAGTGGGTCCGAAGCACAATATAATTTTCTCGAGTGAGTTTCCCTTTCCTTGCCGACATATGGCTTTATTTACTCATCTTCAGCATTATTACTATCATCAGCCCTACTTACACGTATTCACGTTTATACACACGCCTAAGCACACCAATTCCAAAGTAGTACGATTATCTGTCAATATTTACTGATGTTCACGAAGAGGGATGCCTTGATTCCCCCCCCCCCCCCATGCTCTTCCAGGGAAGATGTTCATAAAAATACTGTATGTTGTCAGCTCTTTCAAAAAAAACAACGTTATTACTCGTTTAAAACCACTCATAACTGGTATTAGAAAATACTATTCGAAAATACTAAAGGTGCTAAGGCCCCGACTGCGCGAGATATTGTGGTAAAAGAGCATTAACACCATGGTCGAAGAAGCTCATTCTATATAGGCTAACGAACTTATGAGTCGACTCCCATGGATTCGTGCACTCAGATTCAGATCGAGACGTTAGTCTGCGGGAGCCCGGTTGAGCAATACGGCCCTGAAAGACCCTAGTAATACTTTGGCAAGTTCGAGCCAGAGTGAGTCCGGTAAAAAAAAAAAAATCGTGATTGTGAGTAAAAGGTAGTCAGCTCGAGGCAGCTTTGCAGCTGCTGTGCCAGTTGTCACGTGATCACAGATGGCGGTGGCGAGCTTTGGGCTGGGCGGAGCCTGCGCGCCACAACGTCGTTATAAGAGCCTCAGTATGTCGACGTCACCTACCCCTGCTTACAAACTATGGAAGAAGTCTATAGGATCACCTTAAAATATTGTGCTGCACAGCACTGCCTCCCACTGTTTATTTAATTATAATAAATGGGGTTTAACGTTTCAAGACCACGATATGATTATGAGGGCACTGTTTCCACCACTCCCGAAATTTAGACCGCCCATCGTTTCTACACATCGTATACGTTACAATGTTATTCGTTGGCAGGTTTGTTTTCAGTATCATAAATTAATGAAACCGATAGACAATTTAGCCCATAGAAAAGCACCGGGAAAATGTTAGGAAAATTGTGGACTCATCGTCCACTCGATTTTCCTTCCATTTAAGCGCAATTAATTGCCATACAGTTAGGAAAACCACTATAAAAAGACATCCCCCGTACTTTGCTCGGCTTAATTGTCCATCGGTTTCATCGCGTTCTTCGTTGTGTGCTGAACAGCTCGCATGTAATGTGTACGCTGTTGTTAGTCTTTCTTTTTTTGCGAAGCATTTAGTGGGGCAATGCAGGGAGGTGATACATACGTCTATAAATATGGTTTCCCCGCATTCAACTTGCCCAAAAAGCCACGTACGCATAGGGTCCGTTAGCCACAGCGTTAACTAATGCCGCGATATTATAGCTTTTTAGTACAATTGCTCGCACAAATGTGGGACTGCACAGCCTTTTCAAATAATTGAAAGAAAGGTGCTAGCTTTCTGATTCGCTTTGTTTTGTTTTTTCTTTAGTTTGTCGACACCTACTGTTCGTCTACAATAGTCTATCCCTGTGTCCCTGTGCCTCACTTAGAAACGAACAAACGAATGAATGAATAAGGTGGTAAGTTTGTTAGAGTGGTTTATTTTTTTTTTCTCCTTTTCATAAGTGAGCACGTATCCACAATTGTCAGGCAAGGAAGAGGGTCAGGAAGTCGCAACGCGAGCTCCAAACTCAAGAGCAGGTCGACGGACACCTTGCAAATTTATACAGCACTCCCCAAGGCTCGACCTTTAGAAAGTCGTCGGATGGCACGGGCACACGCCGCCACTGCTGTCGACGCCGCAGACGTCGGAAGTCGACCGGCGAGAGCTGCAGCAAGCGCGCAAGCGATGCACATCATGCGAGCCGCGGTGGCTGCATATGCGCACAACGGAGACAACGCCCACACTCGGCGAGCCTATACGTGCGGCCGATGCGGCGCCCACCAGTCACTGTATGTACGACCCCTTCGCCGACCCCAGCACCCTTCCCGCCTGATTTGGGACGTCGGGCTGCGCAGCACGCGCAGAGCTGCAGTATATGCGCGCATGCAAAACGATGCAGCACCGTGGGCGCGCGCGCGCTGGGCTCTTCACTGCCTCGCCTCTTACTCGGTTCGTGACAAACGGACACGCAGTACAGAGAGAGAGCGAGAGAGAGAGAGAGAGAGAGAGAGAGAGAAAGAGAGAGAGAGAGATGGAATGTAGGAAAGGTAAGGAGGTTAACTAGACTACGCGTCCAGCTTGCTACCCTACACATGGGGAGGGGGAGAAGGGAGTGGTACACGCCGTAGTAAAATCTCGCGCAGCGCGAGCACCCACATTTTCGAGTTTCGGAGGCTGCGGGAAAGCGCGTTGCCGGGCCAGACTCCTTTTTTTGAGATTCAAAAAAAAAAGTTACAGGGGTTCTTAGAGCACATTTTATTATGACGTATGAAAACACGAAGCGTTCCTGTTGGTTGTTGATACAGACGGGCGCTGGTGCAAAGAGGTGTTGTTGATGGGGCATGAACCTTTTGTAAATGGTGCGTCAGCGTGTTTCAGGCGTCGGCGCGCTTATATACGCAGTGCGCGCCGGCACGATTGATGGCTGCGCGAGGGCAATCGGGTAGCGATTGCTCCTGTAAAGAACAAAGTAATGCAAACCAAACATTCACAGCTATATAGCACACACCTGCGGGCGCACCGCCAGTCTTCGTGATGCCCAATCCCTTATTGTTCAAATTTTCGCAGCTCTTTGAGAGCTGAGGTATAAAAGGGCCGACAATCATACAATCGGTATTGGCACCACCGTGCTCGAAGCCGGGCACGTAGCGCGTAGGCGGGATAACCGCAGGTCATTAAGGGTAACAGACTGGGTTCCAAGAGGAGGGTAAGAGGGAGACAGGAAATTAGGTAAGCAGATGAGATTAATAAGCTTGCAGGTATAACGTGGCAGCAGAAAACAGAGAACCAGGTTTATTGACGGAACGTGGGAGAGAAATTTGCCCTGCAGTGGGCGTGGTTAGACTGATGATGATGAGTATTACTGCGACCCTATCTGTTGAAACTATCAGCGTTCCTAGATCTAGACGCTATATTAAGTACCATACCCCTTGTTGACGAAGCTAAACTGGCAAAGTCATCCACAGATGTCTTATCCCTCAGACAGCAAGCAGCCTTCTAAATTTCGACCATATGCACATGCATATATACTCGAAAGAACGCTCAGAAACGACGACCGAAAACAGCCGCCACAGAATCTTCCCGTGCGAAATAACTACGACACTAATCTCTGGGCACTTTGCGGGCTGTGGACTCTTATTCGCGTATCCCACGTGCAAGGGCAATATCTCTCCTTGCTCTGTGTGCTAGTTTCGCTTTCTTTCACGCTCTTGCCATCCCTCTTATTAGAGCATCCATATATTAATTAGCCAGCCACGCACGTAAAGAGAAGCAGCTAAGGAAGCGCACACATGCAGGGAAGACCGAAATATGTTACATTGTTCAACCTGATACACCTGCTGCATTACTCTCTATATAAACCGAACGGATAATATGACAACGCTATACGCGCCGCAGGACGCAAACGTTCAGCGCGTTGCCAGGGGCACGTTTCGCGTAATACGACACGACTCTCGTTATAGCAGCCCAGCGACAGCATCACATATAGTATTAACATACAGGTATATCGGCTTCTACACGGAAATGCAAGAATGGGAAAAAAAAGATAAATCGCAGGCTGTGCGAGCGGCCCGCATTCCGGGTCGCGTGTAATGCTGCTTCCGGAAATGGGCGTCTCCCATCAGGACGTCCAACGGCACACACACCGGAACTCGTCGCTGTTCCCGGCACGCAGCCAGAGGTCCCAAACGCAGCTCAGGTGCACCTTCACCTACATATCCCGGTCCAGACCTCCGGCGACAGTAATTCATTCATTCGCTCATCCGTCAGCCTCACCACAGCCGCCATATCCATCTATACATATACCTAAACCATCCCGACAACGGCGCGCTGTTCTCTTCCCGCGCTGCGAGGCAAGCACATCGACACACGCTGGTCGTTCCGTGGTGTCTTTTCTCTCTCGCTCTCTTTCGGGTTACGCTATACAGTGTTGGTTTTTTCGCGAGCCGATATCCGTTTTCCGGTCGTGACACGCTGATGGCCGTCAGTCACGAAAGGGAAGCTATTTGTCTGCGTCCCAGCGATGCGGCGGCAGAAAGCGAACGACTCTCGTCTATAGGCGTTCGGGCGCGGCTCGTGCAGTGTGGCTGCATATAGGTACGCCCCCAACAATCCAGCCGGCTTTATACGCACGTCTTGCGTGACACGTGGTTATCATTCAAGGGGAGCAGCCACACGTAAGACATTCGTCAGTTTTATTAATAATATTATTGAACAGAAACGTTATTAACCAATCCACACAATGACAAATGGAGCCCCGTTATAGGACTGCTCTGCAGGCTTGCCAAATTAACATAACGTGAAAACTTTAGCGCGAAACCAAAACGAACCACAAGGAATAAAAAAACAGACAAGTCTTGACATGATCTAACGCCTGCCACGCGACGACATATAAGAGGCTTAGGCGTTGCGCTATGCTATGTAATCAAGCACGAAAAGCACTTGCGACCTATGTTAGTATAGGTGGCCTGCTCCGAGTGGCGTAGAATAGGTCGACCATCTCAATCGAGAGCGACTATATGGAACCTCTACTGACAACGGATAAACACGAACTGACGTTACTTTAATGTGCTTACGCTGTACACCGAACAATTTCTTCCTCTCCTCTTCCCAAACTGCGGCCCATAGCAGCCATACTCTTTGAAATACAGGATCATTTCTACAAGGATCTAATGACACGTTCTGGCTAATTGTCGGTCCCTTTAACTGGAGCCCTCTTTGTAAGCATCCAGGTTCCTGCTCCGTAGGTAGGTACCGGTAAGATACAGCTTCTTTATACCTCCCTGGCGGGATATAGGGGTAAACAAACCACTCATGAATTGAGAATGTCTGCCAAATGCGTTCCTTCCGACTCTTATTCTTCTAGTTACTCCCGTTCTTAAAAAAGAAGTCGTAGTATTTACTAACTCCGCTTTACTAACTACTTGTCACAAATGATAATAACCGGTCGGTAAGTGCAGTTAGTGACGGCAAGTTAGTAACAGTTATACTATACCCTCACCGTTACAAGCGCACTTAGAAGTGGTTTCTAACGTATATGTTACCAAGAATATAGAATAGCGGCGATCACTTCATCTCTCGAATTACCCGTTATTTTAACGGTCCAATTCGCGTGCATTAACATTGCGATACCATTGGGTAATTACGCACACATAACACCATAAGCGAGAACAACACACACACACACACACACACACACACACACACACACACACACACACACACACACACACACACACCACGGGAAGTTTACACGACAGGTAAAGTTCATAAATGGTTCGAGGAGTATTTATAGACCCACCTTTGAGGAACGCAGCTGGTGCCAGTGGGCGGGCGGCTATGCTTTAAGATAAATAATTTAAGTTGTGATCGTTTATTTAAACAGCGTAATATTGTTATTAGGTGTGAGAAGCAACGCAGAACAGGCCTTTTAATCAAGCATATTAGGACAAATATTACATATTGTTGAAGCGGTATTGCACAGCAATACCGTCTTTACATTGTCTAATATACAAGACCGACGACGGAGTACTTAAGCTTAGACATATCACCTCAATGAACGTGAATGGATCCGCGTGCTAGTAAATAGGTTGTTAGACGCTTGACCGTTTGCTAATGTAAGTAGTAAAAAGCTAGTAATGACTCAGAGGTTAGTAACAGCTGCTATTACTAGCTATTTGCTTGTGGCGACAAGCTTTTTAATGACTCTTTTTTCTAAGAGTACGTATCATGGTTCTGATCTGCGGTCACTACCTGTAAAATGTAGCCGTACTCCATCATTTGCAATGCCTCGCTACGTATCCCAAAGCTCAAACAGGCGGCAAGTTTGAGCTACTTGGCATGAATGAATGGTAATGAAAAGTTGAAGGCGAAGATACAAATAAAGAGCAACACGGAATGAACGCCAATGTATGTATGCTTTTTGCGCGTAGTTTCGCGCAATAAATTTATAGTCGGCAGACAGTGCTCGCCCAGTGCTTGCTACTCCTTGTGTCTCTCGCATTTATTTGGCGCTGTTCATTATACTACGCATCGTTCAGCGTTGTTCTCTTCCAAAGGCACAGAAAATCACCGAAGCAAAACTGCGCTTCGGCAAACATTTCAACACAGACAATCACCGTCCAAGGGAAGGTACAGGTATACCACTACGAGCACGCGCTAATTCGTCCTACGCCGTATACGGCCGACCTCAGCGGGGGCGCGCGCATACACGCCGAAGTGAGATAACGCGCCGTCGCAACAGGACTCGCCACGCCCTGAGCATCTCTCTCCAGGTCAGCCATGCCGCGCCTGCCCGTACACGGAACAGGTGGGGGAGGAGGCTGAAGGCGAGCGGGGCCACGACCCCGAGGGCACGCGAGCATCAGCAGTGAGGAGGAGGGCGGATGGCAGTGAAACGGCAAAGCTAACGCGCGAGCCGCCGTCGTCACGACGCGGCTGTGAAGCCGCGGCGGGGCACCTGAGAAAGGAAAGAAGCGGGCCTGCCTCGCTTCGCGCGGGCCACACCGACCGCTCCGGGGCAGGTCCCCAGTCAGAGGGCACGCCACGCCGGGAGGAGGTGGAGATTTACGCGACGGCGTCTCGCGGACCGACGAACAAGGAGGCGCATTTCGATGCTCAGAGTTGATGCACGCATCGCCAGCCCAGCTATTCTACTTCATTTGTTCCCAACACTAAAAAACAGAGAAAGAGAAGAGCGTGTGGGTGTGTTTGTGTGTCGGGTGGGGGGTTGAAGGCATGGATAACAAGCTTTAAACGAACACCACTGTACAGCAGAGCTGGCCCGAGTCACGCGCGCAGAACTGCGCACAGTTGCTACAACAGGGCTCTTTATAAGCCACAGACGAAGAGGGCACTGAAAAAGACGACTCGTAAACGAGATCGTTAAAGGGAACCCAAAGAGGAAGGATGACAAACTGCACTCTGAGAACTCTAATACCATATGTTTCACTGTCATAAGTTCATTATTGGCGGAGAAAATCGAGGTCGAAGTTTTTATTTTTAAATTCCATACCAAAGTCGCCGCGCGTTACGTAACAAATTCCAATATCTATTTTTACCATTTCATTGGCATTGGCTCGATGCAATTTCCTGAAACTTCATATTGTCGCAAAGGGGACCGAAATTTGAGCAATTGTTAGCGCGTCAAGGCCGTTTCGGAGAATGCGCCCGTTTCCAGAAGCTGCCACAGCTTCGTCGCGAGGCAGGCTTCAGGCGACCATGAAAACTCGTGTTCGAATTGCTTTTCCTCGGCCTGCCTGGTTGGTCCGAGCACCCGTGGATGCTGTAAAACACTATTTAAGGAGCGACTCGGGCAGGTGAGCGGAGTCAGGGTCAACAGCGCATCTCACCACCGGAGACCAGTCCTGCAAGCCGAGGGGTATGGCACCATTTTCCGTGTTTTGTATTTGTGGCTTGGTGCAGTGTGTAAATTTAAGTTGTATTAGATAAATAAATCCCCAATGAGTGCTCCCCGAAATCACACTGTAAAAAATATCCGTGTTTTAACGTCGGAGCAGACCGTAGAAACTACAGAGTAACATCTGTTTCCTGAAAAATAGCGAGACTGGACGTTTAAAGCACAAACTGTGCTGCGGTTTATGGGAAACAGCAGGAGTTGCCGTAAAGCAGCAGTCGATGTTTCCGTTCTTTCGCTCCTTCCGTAAAACACCAGAAAAACGTATGTCTTCTGTACTTCAAGAACACGCTTCCGTGATTTGTGTGCACGGCGACATACTGGCTGAACTTTGACCATTCCCCCCGTTCGACAATGATACAGTGAACTAGAACAGAAAGTTAAGCGACAGCCATGGGCAATGCCTTGAGAGAGCTGTCGGCGACATACTGGCTGAACTTTGACCATTCCCCCCGTTCGACAATGATACAGTGAACTAGAACAGAAAATTAAGCGATAGCCATGGACAATGCCTTGAGAGAGCTATCGTGGCGGGTGGCTAACGTATACATACAGCGGCAACGCTGCAGTCGCCGACTAAGATGAGGCGTCCCACAGTGTGTAAGGAATGCGCAGATTCGCATTGTACGCTCATGGAAAGTCAGAAAACGAAGACGGAAAGTGTGATAACTGGGCAGGCTTTGATGAGGAAATTAAGCTTAGAGCAACATTGGGTTCGAAGATAGACTAAGAAATACGAGAGAATGAGGAAGAGAAACTGTTCATTAACTCACAATGGAGAAAAAGAGCTGCATGCAGGATCACTGGAAAGTGCCAGTATGGATACATATATATATTCGGAGAGGCGGAGAAGGATAGCAGCGGTAAAAAAGAAAAAGAGAACGTTTCAGAGTTTTTACCGATTAAGGAAGAGGATAATTACAGCATTATGATACTTCACCGCAAGGGAAGCTAAATTTACTATTAGTAGCGAAGTCGGGTTGCCATAAAAAGTTATAAAGCGAGACGATATGGTGGGCCAGCCTTCGTTAGTGTGGTCACACTGACGAAGGCTGGCCCATCAGCCGAAACATTTGTAATTAGTAAAGGTGTTTCGGCGTACGTCGTGCTTTTTCGCTTCCGATATATATATATATATATATATATATATATATATATATATATATATATATATATATATATATATATATATATATATATATATATATATATATATATATATATATATATATATATATATATATATATATATATATATATATATATATATATATATATATATATATATCGTCGAAAGGCGCTGCACTTCGTTTTCAATCTTGCAAGATTGAAAGCGAACAGGTACTTGTACTGCGTCTATGAGACTTTATTGACAAAAGATAGTGAAAAAAAAACATACCCGTCCAAGAATCCCTGCATATATGTGAATCTTGATGGTGTGCATAATAGTTTACGTTTTTTTTTTTTTCGTCACATCGTGAGAATGCACGACACACAGAAGAAGAGACAGTGTACATGTTCTCCTATTTTCGTTCCTTTTTTTTTTCGTGCTTGCAAGCCTTGACTTGTTTAGTGAGAGCAATCCTATAATCGTAGCTGCGTTGTATAGTTGGCACACCAATTAACACGCAGTCAATGAAACACAGTAATGAAGTGTATTTTAAAAGGGTGCGGTTTGCTGTTTCTTTGTATGAACTCGTTGTTTTCACGCTGTTTCGCACCGTCAAGCCTACCATGCAAGCTCAAGCCCAATAATAAAATTTGGAAGGCTCGGGGAAACGTTTGTTCTTTTTATGAATTCATGAGTCTACTCGGTGAACACCGACGGCGACTTCACTTCGTCACCGAAGAATTCATCGGTTGTTGAATGGTTCTCACTACCTGCGACGAGAACATCGATTCTTCAGAACTATTTCCCTTTACACCACTTTTCCTGAATAACCGATAAATTTTTTGCACCACCATAGCTCTTCCCAACCACAACAGGCCAAAAGAAAAAAAAATGCGTTGATGGTCACACAAAATAACACGACTGCTGCGGTGTGTCCGGCCATCACTGCCCAATAGAATGGGTGCAAGATAGCATCGGTGCATCGTGGTGTCGGCTAGAATACAAAAACAAATTGTAGGCAGGCGCTAAAGTAGTCAGTTTGCCCCAAAGGGAGCGTCGCGAGTTCGATTAAAAGCCGCACCACCCGCCGGTGCCGTTTCAGCTGAGCGCCTCCCTTCGTAGCCTAAGAGGGCGCTACGAGCGTCGTGTACATCAGTCACGGCTGCATCTGCTCCCACAAAAACGCCGGATTGCCCCGGAACTTCTCTTCCTGCCTCCAAGATTCCTGTGCGCAAGGTCAGTAAAGCTGCTAAGACTCTTTTGCAACCAAAATCTTCGGGACTTAAAGCACAGAAGCGAAAAAAACCCCACAACGAGGACGCGCCCGGGGTACGTTCAAGGCTAGGCCTAACAAAGCACCCGCGCCGACCCAACACTGGCGCGGGCGCAACGCCGGCTACTAGTGACCCCAATGCCGAAGTGCCCATGATGCTGTCCGCGTTCGACATGGACACCACACCACCTTTGAGTGCAACAGACAAAGCACACGTGTTTTCCATGCCTGCACCGCTTGCAAGTCATACGTTCATTACTACAAAAATAGGTGTAGGAGACGACAGGGGCAGGAACTATCACTTGGCTGTGTGTAAACTTATTTTGCCATATTTGGCGGAATCTGAGTGACAGCCGTGAGGTACGATTGGTGCTCGCATTTTGCATGCAGGTTGTGTTGCATCTTGTTATTGATTTACGTGCTCAGGACCAAGTAGTGCTAGCAGTTCATTTGTTTGGTTCCTCACTTGTCAAGTTTTTTGGCGCACTCTTCACTTGTTCAGCTCAGTGGTCTCTGGCACCCTACGTGGTCAAGGCAGGCGGCTATTGTCAGAGCTCTCTCACCTTCCTGCGAAGTCCATCACCTGGCACACATCACAATCAGGTAGGCATTTATTTCACCGTTATCGATCATTACCTATCTTATAAACAGTTATAAGGTGC
The DNA here is from genome assembly GCF_043290135.1 of Rhipicephalus microplus. Taxonomy (NCBI): domain Eukaryota; kingdom Metazoa; phylum Arthropoda; class Arachnida; order Ixodida; family Ixodidae; genus Rhipicephalus; species Rhipicephalus microplus. The sequence goes on along the minus strand of NW_027464640.1, from coordinate 11,842 downwards.
ACTCGCATGCCACAGCTCATACGAGCTAGGCATGTAACATGTCTGTCGCTATTATAAGGTGAATAATGAAACACGTGTTTGCCATGCTTGCATCGCTCATACATACCTTATTACTAAATTAGGCACAGAAAACAGTAGGGGTAGCAACGGTAACATTACTGTGCGTAGGCATATTTCAGTGCATTTTGTGGATTTTTAGTGTCGGCTATGAGGTACGACCATAGTGCTCGCACGCTGTGTTGCACCTTTATTGAGTTGCGCATGCAGGAAGCAGTACAGTGAACAGTTTAATTCTTCGGAATTATATGAAGCATTGCTTGCACTCAGCAATAACGGCATTTTTCCTTTGTTAGTGTCACTTAATTGTATTATTGTGGTGAAGCCTGCTGTTGAGTTGCATCTTTGTAGTTTGAGGATGTCACAGGTCTGTTTGTGCACGCACTCATTAGTGATCTCCTCGGTGCCCATGCACATGGCTGTTATAAGGTGCACTTGTAAGCCGGATCAGCAGGAGTCTGCTGTCACGTACACACCAGGCGTGTACGTGTCTTTGTCGTCTTATCGAGCGCAGACAAAGCACTCGTGTTTTCCATGCCTGCATCGCTTGCAAGTCATACGTCCATTACTACAAAAATAGGTGTAGGAGACGACAGGGGCAGCAACTGTCACTTGGCTGTGTGTAAACTTATTTTGCCGTACTTGGCGGAATTTGAGTGACAGCCGTGAGGTACGATTGGTGCTCGCATTTTGCATGCAGGTTGTGTTGCATCTTGTTATTGATTTACGTGCTCAGGACCAAGTAGTGCTAGCAGTTCATTTGTTTGGTTCCTCACTTGTCAAGTTTTTTGGCGCACTCTTCACTTGTTCAGCTCAGTGGTCTCTGGCACCCTACGTGGTCAAGGCAGGCGGCTATTGTCAGAGCTCTCTCACCTTCCTGCGAAGTCCATCACCTGGCACACATCACAATCAGGTAGGCATTTATTTCACCGTTATCGATCATTACCTATCTTATAAACAGTTATAAGGTGCACTCGCATGCCACAGCTCATACGAGCTAGGCATGTAACATGTCTGTCGCTATTATAAGGTGAATAATGAAACACGTGTTTGCCATGCTTGCATCGCTCATACATACCTTATTACTAAATTAGGCACAGAAAACAGTAGGGGTAGCAACGGTAACATTACTGTGCGTAGGCATATTTCAGTGCATTTTGTGGATTTTTAGTGTCGGCTATGAGGTACGACCATAGTGCTCGCACGCTGTGTTGCACCTTTATTGAGTTGCGCATGCAGGAAGCAGTACAGTGAACAGTTTAATTCTTCGGAATTATATGAAGCATTGCTTGCACTCAGCAATAACGGCATTTTTCCTTTGTTAGTGTCACTTAATTGTATTATTGTGGTGAAGCCTGCTGTTGAGTTGCATCTTTGTAGTTTGAGGATGTCACAGGTCAGTTTGTGCACGCACTCATTAGTGATCTCCTCGGTGCCCATGCACATGGCTGTTATAAGGTGCACTTGTAAGCCGGATCAGCAGGAGTCTGCTGTCACGTACACACCAGGCGTGTACGTGTCTTTGTCGTCTTATCGAGCGCAGACAAAGCACTCGTGTTTTCCATGCCTGCATCGCTTGCAAGTCATACGTCCATTACTACAAAAATAGGTGTAGGAGACGACAGGGGCAGCAACTGTCACTTGGCTGTGTGTAAACTTATTTTGCCGTACTTGGCGGAATTTGAGTGACAGCCGTGAGGTACGATTGGCGCTCGCATTTCGCATGCATGTTCTGTTGTGTCTATTGATTTGCGTGCTCAGCAGTTCATTTCTTTGGAATTGCACGACACATTGCTTACACCCGACAACATTGCGAATTTGCACGTCACTTAGCCATACTACTGCTTAACTGCAGCTAATCCAGCATGGGAGTCCTTGTGTGTACCCAAGAAGTTGGTGTATGGCAACAGAATCAAGCGATCGCATATGCGAAGTTTTGGGTGCCCTATCTTGAAGCCACCCATTTCCATCTCTTGCGCGTACTACTGGCAGGCTACGGTGCAATTCATACTTGGTATCAACTGTTTGATTAGTCAATATATCACAAAAAGCTTTAAGTAATTGTTTAAAGTAATTATGTTTCAAGCTAAAATTTTAAAGTAATTGTATTCAATATTGGACCTGGCTGCACTTGAGAGGCTGAAGCTGCTTTCACATATGTGCAAGATATGAACATCTGTTGTCAACATTAGCGATATAATGGATAGCATTACTTAAGTTGTGAACATGTGTAATGTTGGAGCATATGCTAAGCTCACTTTTGACTGCACATTCAGGAATAGCCTTTTAAGAGACCCAAGTTGCGCAAGTATGGGTGCAGTTTTCTGTAGAATTTGTGCAGTTAATGTTACAGTCTCCGTCATTATTTCTTTTCCTTGCGCCGCCTGCTTCAACTTAGTTTAAACATTTGTAGCAGGTCAAGAATATTTATATTCACTGTGCTCTTATATAGAGGACTGCTTAAAAAGCATTGGCTAATGTTCATATGAAATTGAACATAACCTGACATGCTAACCAGATATTGGAATGATTCTACTATTGTAGACTGTAAGGTATTATTACCATTGTAGCAGTGTTTTTATTATAAAATTGGGCGGTCTGAAAAAGTGCACAAGCCAGTGAATGTAATTTAGCAAAATAAGTGCTCTACCTTCATTGCAGCCATAACATCAATGAAGAATGCCCACTTGCCGGCATTGCGCACAGACATTTTCAACATTGACCGACTACTTCGAGCACTACCACTATCACAGCAGTGTGTTGGGCGGTGCCCTTTGCCCTTGTGAGCCTTGTGGAGCTTTGTTTAAAAACTATCAGAGCCTAAGAAGTCACGTCTTCAGACATCACAAGAAGCGATGCAGCAAACAGACTGATGATGCGTTTGTCTGCTCTGTGTTGTCATGCGGGGCGAGTGTGCCTACTCGCACGGAGCTTCTTGGTCACATAGCTGCCCATCTGGAGAGTGGAATTGATGCTGTTATGTGTCCTTTTGTGGGTTGTGGTAGTGTGCTGAGGTCAGCAGGTTCCTTCAGAACACATGTTTCAAGGTATCACCGGGGCAAAACTGCAACACAGTGCACGGAAGTACCTGAAATTGAATCCAGTTCAGATCAAGAGCACAGTAGCACACCCCCTGCTGATGTTGGAGATAACTGTGAAAGGGAGTCTGGTTGTGACAGCGATTTGCCGCTGAACCCCTTTTTTTTTTTATAGTGATGTCATAATCGTGGAGTGCACGCCATTTTCCTGCTCATATGCTTTGGTGTTTACAAAAACAAAAGGAGCCTTTTTTATTTTGCAAACAAAATCTGTTGCAATCAATGCTCTATCTCGTCCACTTCTTTTTTTCTTGTCTATGTGGTTTACGTCCCTACCTTTCTTCAGCCTGAACCTACTAGCCAACAACATGTTCTAGTAAGCTGGTGCAGTAGTTTCAGGGTGGTATTCCCCACCAGTCTGTTTTTTGTCTTCTTTTTTTGGCGTGTCACAGCTGTTGCACTCAATTGTAGGGTGGTAATATAGTTCTACATTTCAATCAGTTTTCACTTTAATATCTCTACAGATGAATTCATCTATTATCAAGTAACTGTTATTTACTTTGATTTTTGGAATAATTGCAGGAAATCTTCCAGGAGAGGATGGCGGCCTGTGCGCCTGCATTATTTCAGATGATGGAGGAGGCGCCGACGAAACATACTATGGAACTGGTGGTGCGCGTGAGAGACGAAGGACAAAGAGAAAAAGCAGTCCAGGTAGCTGTGCTACCATTCCTCTGCGCGCATTTTAAGGAAGACAAGAACTACCTTTACCAAGTATTTGAAGTAAGTTTCACTTTGTTGCATTATGTTAGTACAAAACTGGACAGTAACATCTTTTCAGAAAGTGATGTATTGGTTTGTTGAGAACAGCTTTAGGTTCTAGATTTTATAGAATACAGTCGATCCCGGGTATATCAAACTATGATATATCGAATTATTGGCTATATCAAAAAGTTGAGAGATCCCCTTGAATTTCCCATGCAAAAATACGGGACTGCTGTACACATCTATCGAACTCACGCACAGCAGAACATCCGCTAAATTGAACTCTGAGCCACGCTAAAGCCCACAAATTGCATTTTTCCTAACAAATAATGATCATTTATAGCCACAATTCGACAAGTTCCGATCCCTTTTCGCGTGCAAGTGACTAAAAGGGGGTGCTGAAAAGTGAAACATTGAAACTCCATCTTGCTGATCTAGCTCGTTGCACAGCACTTGTGAGTGCACCGGTATGCTTGATGTGCGATCTGCAGGTTTTAACGTGGGGGCATGGTGATGACCGAGGGCACCAAAACGAAGTGGAATGACTTAAGGAAGTTTAGTGATCTCATTGCGATGTTCGCATTCAATCGTGTATGATGGCATGTGGGACTGAAAAGCGTGGCCTTCGAGATGTGCAACTTCATGAGGTATTTTGGTGCTTCCGGTTTTAGAACGCTCATTTCGGAGGCTACGCTTTTTTCTAGCTTTCCGCACCAAAGCAACAGCTGTCGGTTACAAAATGACAAAGCCACAAGTGACATCGCTATCACCAACATGCTGACGGTGGGAGCTTGCTCGTTTGTGGGCAGCATCGCCTTTTGTGGCTTGTGGACCTGTGTACTTCTCGCCTCGTTACTGATAAATCATCATTTGGAAGTCGGCGCTACACATTGATACGCTCGTAGCGATAAAAATCATGGCTGGTGCTAGGAGCGACCTCAAGTAAAGCACAGTCGTGAACTGTTTCTTTGCGGGCTTTGTGCCAGGTGACGACTTTGAGTGCGTCATGACTGCTGTCAAGGGCGTACAATGCCTCAGTAAATTCTATGCCTTGTTAGTGTTTTCGGGCACCATCTCGGACAGCGAGCGGCTTCATTGGAGCAGAAGACGACGTCGCTGGTTCTGACTGCATGGATGCCGAGATGATGCCCAATGTTGACGGTGCCGTGGAATTATTGCTTTCGCCACCAACGCTCTACGGAGCTTACATTGGCATTCAGTGCCACTCAGCGCTGTTGTGGCCGAATGAGCTGAATTTGCTTACTTGGAAGGGTCCAGTGATATTGAGGACAACTGAAACTTGGTGGCACGCAAAAAGAGAGAAAAGTTTACAGACTATTTTCAAGTGAAATGAAGTGCGATAACTTGCAAAAGTAGATGTTCAGGCCTTGTTCTTTATCATATTGTGAGAGAATCATTCTTTAAGTGCTTGTTAGGATTTCAAAAAACTGTTTTTAGGTCTGAGATGCTCTAATTTATGCCTTAAATACACATATTTTGTGTTTCGACTCATCGATATATTGAACTACATATATCGCGATCCCCTTCGAGTTCAATATATCTGGGATCGACTGAATGCTGTGCAGGTTTTTAGCACAAAACAATAGCTTTTTCAGTTGAATTTTGTGAAAAAAGCTGCTTTTGTATAAAGGAAAATTAAACTTTGACTGCTGAAATCAGTTTTCTTCTAATTTCACAATTTCTGAACTTTGAGCAGACTTAACTTTTTTACACTTCTTAATCGATGTATTTTCTTCCCATAAAGAACAAGTGCAATGCTACCGTATGAGAATTTAGTGACCGCTGCAGCAAAATTTTTTGACAGAACAAATATGCTAAACATCCAAAAATACCTAATTCATGAATTGCTGGACACAAGTTAAAAGGAGGATAGTGTAGCTTTGCATATCTTTTGCCTTTGTGCTTCATTTTAAGGTAATTTTGGTGGCTTTGTACAGCAGCATTATTCATTAAAATTACACCGGAACACGCGCTTTGTCACAAGTATCAGCATTTGAAGATAGTGTAAAAAAAAGGCAATTTTCAATTTTTTTGTGGAACTTACTTTGGTTATCCGCATTGTGTCGTAGTCACAAAAATGTTCTGAAAAAAAAAATACACTGCCCTTGAGCCAACAGTTAGTGCGGGCAGGTGCCATTGTTTCATCAGAGCCACTAGGATAGGGAGTGAAGTCCCCAAGCATCCGACTATAAAGTTCACAGAGTGAATGAGAAGGAACGTAGCGCTGTGAAAAGTGAGACTTCATGCAACAAAAACTGTGTTGGGGCATGGTGCACGCATGGTGAACCACAGTGCACAAACTTGGTTTACTAGCCTTTTTCAGGCTCAATGGGAAAAAAAGTGTTTGTGTGCAATCAGAGTGCTCCACATGCACAAAGCATTAGTTTTTTGCAATGCACTGCAGAACAATGTTTCTCGTCACTTTGGCTGTAGTGCCTCATTACGACGCAGTGAGGAGGGCACTAAGAATGGGAATAGGCCAGAGTTGTTGCAAGATGTTGCTCACTTTGTCCCTTGCTGTCGCACATGCAAAATAATTTTAAGCAATACTATCACCACTAACATTGATATATTGACCTGCAATCATTCAGAGTTGTCTATGATGTTGCTGTAATCCAAAGAGAAAAATGAATCAAAATGTGAGCAGGTTTTTTTGCGTGCTCGCTATCCATTCTACTTTGCTCTAAAATTGTTCCAAGTTTCAAGGCTCCTAGGTAGGTAATTTGTACTTGGTGCACACAGCCTGCAATAGACCAGGAACCATGGTGGAAAACGGAATTGCAGGGATCGCATCTCTGATTTATATATTGGAATGGCCGCAACTGTACATATCTCTTTGTGCTTTTGTGTACATGGGATATTTTTGCTCATCCAGGAGGGAACAAGCATCACTGAAAAGCTTGCCGAGTTGCCATCAACGCCTACAATCATTGCACTGGGTGAGTTCCCTTGTCGATATCATTATGTGTTGATTGTTGTGCGAGGAGGTCAAGTAAATTGATGACATTTTACAACATGAGTGTGAGCCTAACTCCAGCTACAAGGTGCAGTAGATACTTATACACTTAAATAACAGATGTTGTCGGAGGAGAAGAGTGGAAGATGAGGGCAGACCTGCAACTGGGTTTTATTCAGTACACTCATGCAGGGAACCTGCGTTCATTCTGATAGTCTGAGTGAAGTATCACAGACACAATCATTGCTTTTGTTCATTAGGAAAAAAGCCTAGGCAAGCTCAAGTGCCATTGGGTCACAACTGCATCTCAATTCTTGTCTTTGCCAGTAAAGTCTGCCATGGTTTACTAAAAGTAAACAATTCGTATGCATTTAAGTTGGGCAGGTGAGAACCTTGTCTGGTCTTTATCAAGGGCTGGTGTTCCCTACATCATTCATTTATACATTGACCTGTATGACCAATGTTAACATTCCTCCATGTCTGAGTGACTTCGTTATCCTACTTGACGAGCGCACGTCGAACTCAGTGGGGTGGCACTTAGTGCAATCTTGCACACCTCATAGAGGCAATGCGGGGTCTTAGCATTTACCTTGAACGGCACAGAAGAGTAACCTTCACCCACAAACTAGCTCACCAGACAAAATGCTGTGCTTTAATATTAACCCAACTTTAACATCAGATCATACATTCTGAACATATTTACCACGAGCATGTGAAGACTTATTTTATGATTGTGCGTATTCGAAGACTGAAAAAGGCCATTGCACATTTTTTCAAAGGAAGCCTTGGAAAAATTTTGGGAGCGTACAAACCACTAGTAGGGTGTGTAAAATTGCACTAAGTGCCACACCTTTTAGTTTGTTAGTTGCTTATCAAACCAGGAGGAATGTTTACATCAATCAAACAGGCCAATATATATATGAACGGCGCAGGGAACACAAGTTGTTGATTCCTGACAAGGGTCTTATCTGCCTCTGACTTCAGTGAAAGTCCATTGATTACTTGTCAGAAACTATGACAGCCATTACTGGCAAGAATGAAATTCGGAGATGCAGCCTTGACCAATTGGCTCCTAAGCTTGCTGAGGTCTTCTTTTTTTTTTTCAGGAGGAAAATGATTGGGCCAGCGTATTTGGCTCAGATTGTACAAGAATTAATGCAAGTCTATGATGCATAGATGAGGAATTTGCAGACTGTAGCGTGTAACCATACGTGTTCTAAATGAAGCCCATTGACGAGTCTGTACCCATCCTTGTGCTCTTCTCATATGTTTCATTTGAACCACACCTTGATAACCTTAAAGGGCTCCAACACGAAAAAGGGCAGCAGGTGCGAAGGTGGCCAGAAGTCTCGCACAAGTGTGCACACAAAGATAATGAAGTTGGCCCAGAAGCTGCGTTTCAATCAGTGAAAGTGTGAGCATGAATCATACACATTTTCTGATGATATCCGGTTATTAGAGCTGAATATTATCTTGATTGTGGCTTTGCATTTTCAATTTAATTTGTTTGTAAGTATTATGAGCCTGGCGTTTTCTTTTTTTTTGTCCTTCGGAGTGTAGTCAAAATATACTGCTATTATTTCACAAGAGCCAGCACATGAAAATGCACTCTCAATTGAGATTTCTATATACTGTGAATTGTGCCAAGGACATATAGTATGTTGTGAAAAGAGAAAAATGGAAGGTTTGGCCTTAATTTTATCCTAGTTATCAATCTCACTGATGCTTCGTTAAAGAACCCCAGGTGGTCGAAATTTCCGGAGCCCTCCACTACAGCGTTTCTCATAACCATATGTGGTTTTAGGACATTAAACCCCATATATCTATCTAATCTCACTGATGCTTATGTTAAACAGGGTTTGGAAATTCATTCATCTAAACCAAGGGCATACACAGAACTTTTTAGGGGGAGGGGGCCCTTTTTGATCTGAACCAGAGGTCTGGGCAGGCAAATGGTAATTTTGCGCTAAGTATTTCATGGAGAAAAAAGTTTGGGGGGAAGGAGGGGAGAGGCACGGGCCCGGTGTGCCACCGCCTGGCTACGAATAAGTGTAGTGTATATTCACATGATGTTTCTTAGTTCAGGTCAAGCTCTTTCAGTTTTTTTACAGGATCCTCAACCCCCCCCCCCCTCCCACCTCAGCATAGTGAAAAAAAACATTCTGTGATCAATAAACAGTGCTTAAAAAATTTCACTAAAGCTGCTGCTTGGGCGAGTTGGTTCATGATTAAAATATGTGCCGTCTTTTTTTGCGCTGGTAAATCTATATTAAGAAAGTTCAGCCATAATTTGTAGCTATATGTGGCACATAGAGCTTAACAGCAGAATGCAAAGTTGAAAATCAGTATAGGTATTCACCCGTGCATTCTGCTATACAATAGCAACAAATATTTCTGAAAATGTAACTGCTCATTCTGAGCATGATCAGAGCCAGTGGGAAACTTCTCAGGAGCGCCGGGCAGGCCCTATACATCCTGTGCATTTTTGCTGATTTTAGGTAGTTTTCTCAGTGACTAAAAGGGATATTCATATAATCCATACATCATTTTCTTCCAAACTTTTTGCTCTTTTAACTTCATAATATAGAATTTTTGTGAATTTTTTACCACTAGAGCTTGACTTTTGAGTTAATTGGCATCTATGAAAATTTGTAACACAATAACGGTAAAGTGCATAGCTTCTATTTTGCTTCAGTAGCTGTATACAAAAAAAATAATCAACTGGTTATCTTAAAATACATGGGAAATAATGGTAGCTAAGTAATAAAAAACTGTTTTGAGATATGGAATAAAGTTCAAAAACAGGTGAAAAGTGATCGCACTGTCAGAAACACTGTTCAATTATTTTGTTTAGTAGTTACAAGCTTGGTAATCACTGCCAAAGTCAATTTTTCGCCGTGGAGCCTCTCGCAATGCTTGTCTTGTTTTTTTTTTTTTGTGAGATGTCATTCAGCTCTATCTGCAACGTATCGTCAAGTGTGGTCAACGATTTCCAGCAAATTCATTGTAGTTTGGCCAAGCTTCAATCCTATCTCAGAATAGAGGCTCGTGTGATACTACCATTATTAAATGCAAAAAAAATATTCAATGTCGCCATTTCTAGGACTCTCACCCTAAACAAAGAAAGGAAAGATTCTGTGACTCAATTCCCATTAACTCAACACTTACACTGAGTCGTTCTCACACATTGTTATTCAGTTGCATCAGAAATATTAGTCCATGTCCATTAGAGCATACCCGTTGTCCCCATGTATATACGTGATTCACCTTGAAAGATGCTGAAAAGGCTGGGAGGTTTAACAATAAAGAGCTTGCTGGTTCAGCACCTCAGTACGTCACAGGGATTTATTCACATTAACAAGAAAACTGTACGGGCTTCAACGAAATTTACACTTCCTCAGAACCTTCTTTACCCCCAGCATCTAAGGTTATCGACAAGCACGGCAAATGCAAGGTGTAATGATGCTAGGAGCTGAAAGTGTTCCAACCTATGTATTCTGAAGGCGGATTGTGAATACAAAGGTGCACAGTGTCTTCGGACTGCTTTAGAAGTTACCCGACAATCTTCTATACACAGCTGACTCTAGACAAGCATTTTGACTTTTGTACGTCAGAAAATTAGGCCGTAAGCATAGAGCGAATGCAAGGGGCTTGCACTAGAGTGTGTTTTCACTGGCTACTTCCTTTTGGAAAAACTGGTTTTGAGCCACCAAAAATGCTGTTTATGAAAAGCACGAATGTGGATGCACAAAGGGACACCCCTCCCCAAATTGCAAAGAAAACAAAGCGATTTTTTTTTTCACATTTTGCTCTACCACGTGCCCCTACTTTTTGTATCAAGGGCCATATACATACACAGAGAAGGCATTATAAAGTGTGTGTAAGTTGCTTCTTGCATTCATTTGATCACTTGTTTTTCACATTCTTTTCAGGCATAAACATGCTGAAGTGATGAAGAATGGTGATGTAGCAAGCTACAGCACATGTATTATATGTAAATAAATTCATCTGTGTTTTGTTAATGTTGCATTATTATTTATATGGTATGCAGCAGCAGGGGTGGTTTACACACACACAGTACATAAAGACTGCATTAGTGTAGGTTGAAACAGTACATAAAATTGGACATAAAACTCAATCATGAGAATCTACAGGCAGCCACATAAACATTCCATTCCATCCCGTAAAACATCGGCTTTTCGACAGTACTGGTCAACAAAAGCTTGTGTTAGTTTTTCACAAATTAAGTTACTACCAAAACTAAGTTTATTTTATGCTCAGTGAAACAACTCTTTCCTTCAAGGCAAAGAAACTACACAAAACCTTAGTCAAGCACAGAAAAGCCATTAAACGAAACCAGGTGTTTTACTGAAGCTTCTGTTTTCATTAATAATAACGGAATAATTTACAGCCAGACTGCTCTACAGCGATCTCCGTTTATTCCTCCTCTAAATACAGCAAATTCTGTATTCCTACAAACAGAGTCATGATGTGTTTGAGATAACAGATTTGCTGTGTTTGGGATAACAGATTTGCTGTGTTTGGAATAACAGATCTGCTGTGTTTGGAATAACAGATTTGCTGTGTTTGGGTTAACAGATTTGCTGTGTTTGGGTTGACAGATTTGCTGTGTTTGGGTTGACAGATTTGCTGTGTTTGGGTTAACAGATTTGCTGTGTTTGAAATAACAGATCTGCTGTGTTCAGGAATACAGATATGATGTGAAAGAGAATACGGAAAAATGTATAACAGAGACTTCGTGATACGGAGCCTGCTGTTACTCATTTACAGAATGCCTCCGGCAACGATTTACCAGCAGCTTTTGCTGTGTACCGAGACATTTTTTTTTACAGTGTGGAGGGCTCCGGAAATTTCGACCACCTGGGGTTCTTTAACGTGCGCCCAAATCTGAGCACACGGGCCTACAACATTTCCGCCTCCAATTGGAAATGCAGCCGCCGCAGCCGGGAATCGCACCCGCGACCTGCGGGTCAGCAGCCGAGTA